>NC_057343.1:195172500-195797500 GCF_016509475.1 Prionailurus bengalensis
CGTAACTCTGATTGTTTGTGCTTTCCTATGTGTTAAATTAGTTTGTAACTAACTGTTTCAAATGAGGGAGAAGTGGGGAAGAGCACCTTCAGGGTGTTTCAAAGGTCATTTTTGTTTGCAACCTGTCCAGGCCCCAGTGCGTGTGGGCACTTTCCAGGGCTCTTCCAAGCACTGAGCAGATGGCAAATGTGAGAGACGGGTCGCAGAAGCTTCTAGGTATTCCCGATGATCCTTCCAGCTGTGTCTCCGCCTCGGTGCCAGTCTGGATGGTCCTCCACAAGTGGACCTGCTACTGTTTTCTCATCTAACTGTAAAAGGCAGAAATTCGTATTACCGCTGTAGGGTAGAAAAGTCAGCCGCAAGCTCATTTCTCTGGAGGTGGAGACTAAACGTTGTTTTTCTGCCTACTCGACTTGTGTCTAGAGTGCCGGGGTAAGCCCCAGCCCTCCGGAGAAGGATGCCTTAGATTCACGCAGGAATCTTTCTGTCCTCCGACCCCCTGAAGTTCTTCCTGAACTTTCTGCTGGCAAATGCCCAGTGCAAGCCTGTTTTTCCTACGGGAGCCCATCACTTACGGGCACTCCGTTCCAAACACAGCATCACCTATGCTTCTAAAATGTCTCCTGCCCATTTCAGATGTGACTTTGCTCACTGGTTATCAGCAAACTCCCTCTCCCATCTCTTGCTGTCCTTCCCATTCCTGTCCCTCCTGTCCTTTGTTTCCTTTTCTCCCTCTTCCCATTTCTCCTTCTCCCCCTCCCTCTCCTCCCCTCCTCCCTCTTCTCTCCCTCTCCCCACTCCCTCTCTCCTGCTTTCTCCTCTTCTTTCCATTTACCCTTCCTCCACAGGCATGACTGAAGGGCTCTGGTAGCCTACCCCGTCTCTAGATCTCCAGTTGTGTGGACTCCCACAATCTTTATCAATGAAACACTGTTAGGTTTCAATTTCTTCCAACTGAAGAGTCTGTAAATGTCCAAGAAGTTTTGGCCTAAGTACTAGAAAACATGTATTCAGGGTTCTGTTCAGCCTTGAATTAATCATGTGACCTTGAGCGAATCGGATGAGTTGATTAAGGGGGGATAATACGTGGCTCCTTCACCAGGCATTATGAAGACCTGAGAACGTGTTTCTGAGACAACTGAGGATAAACAGAGATGCTCCTGATGTCGCTTCACTGTCAGGTGGACACCAGCGAAGGGCAGAGAGAGGAGGTGCTCACTGTCCAACCGTGCTGAGGGTGACTCACATCAGCACCTCCCATTGTTTCAGGAAGGGTGTCCTCTTCCCGAAGAAGTATGCAGAGTAGGGATCCCCGGGAGGGCATCTTGTAGCTTTATGGATATATATGCATTTCTTTGACGTAAAAGAGGGAGAATTTAGTTTACCCCTGGCGTATGAAGATTTTAGGTCTGTGCAAGGAAAAACCTGTCTTCCTAATAAGTCTTTAAGTGATTCTTTTCTGCTCATTTCCAATTCACTAAGACTTATTCAAGTAATAATCTCTACAACAGGATGAAAAACGAGGCAATAAATGCATACTGCAATTGATTAAATGGAGAAAGCTGGGCTGTTTGTAGAGTGTGCAGCACAGAACTGCAGAGGGTAGGAGATTGCAGGAGAAGCTGAGGTATTTCTTGTTGCTGTTTTTAGGGTGGGGAAGGCCAGTGCCTGCAGCTCTGGTAGGTGTGGTCAGCAGTAGGTGGTCTCCCTGGAAACTGTAGTTGGAGGCCTCCCCTCCACGGCTTTGGGTTCAGCACCCCATGTCTCTGTTGGCTGTATTTATTGCAGTGTGGTCTTCTGGGAAGTCCCATGGACTGTAAGTAGGGAGTTACAGGCTGTGTTCCCAGCTTTGGAGCTATTTCATGGTGTGATTTTTATCCTTGCCTTTGTGGGTCATGGATTCTCAATTCGAATATGGCTGGAGTGGAGAAAAGTCTTGTTTTTAAAAACTTACTTAAGTTAAACCTGAGCAAAATTGTGGCACCATCCCTCCATGCTCGTGTTGTCTCTTTTTATGTGTACTAAGGACTTCGGTTATTAAAACACTGCTGCTGGGGTATTTCTGAATAGGGAAAGGGCTCATATTAGGCAGGGAGAGATCAGAGAGCCTCAGACAGGCTGCAGCTGCAAGTGGGAGATTAAAGAAGCAGGGTTGGGGGTGGGTGGAAAAAAAAAAAAAAGGATGAAGGTATTCCAGACCTGCCTGGGCTAGGTGCCATGTGTGGAGTCTTACAAACTTTCCGATAAGGTCCCAATAAAAAGTCAGGGACAAAAATCCTCGGTGGCTCCCCACCTGGGACCCCTCTCACTCTTGAGAGCTTTATGCTTTCCCTCAGTAAACTCTGTAGCTTTGCTCACTCTCTATTGTCCTCGAGATTCATTCTTGGACTCCATGAGAAAAGGACCAGCATCTCTTCCACCGTCCTGTAACACTTCCATGGGCCTCGTCTCCAAACCTTAAGGGGGATCTGGAAAAGGGAGCATTAGAGAAAATGGACCAGTTGGTGTGGACCACACAAGGTTGAGCCTGGCTTTAGAGAGAAGGTAAATACAGGCTAAAAGGGAGAAACCCTGGGTAGCAAGAATATTGAGCTGTTTAGGGGATCAGCTTCTGACCTTGAGTGTTACAGATTGAGCAGTATCTGATGCTTTTCAGAGGCTCTCCATGGGTGACATTGTAGAATTCCCTCAGTGGTGTTTGTGAGACTGGTTGCTATGGGATTCTTTGTTGCAATATGTATCTTTAAATGCAATTCTGACCTTCAGAGGGGCTCATGACAACCTTTTCCCCACATGGTGAACTGTAGTATAAAGAATTTGTGTTGTATGAACGCATTCATTCCTGGGATTTTTTGTTTAGGGATTTTGCTTGTTTTCCTACAAAGGTAATATAATAAGTAATAATTTGGGCATTTGATGTGCTAGACCTGGGTTTGCTTCTCAACTTCGCCGCTTGAGTTACTAATTAACTGTTGGTCTAGAGGAAATTCCTTGAACTCTCTGAGCCTCTATCTCCTCATTGCTGAAATGGGAATCATCTTAATACCTACCTCTTGGATATTATGGCAGTATAAGTGCCATATAAAAGTAACCTACTTAACACAGAATTTGGAACATATAAGCATTAAATACATGTTTTCTGCTTTATTTTCTCTTTAAAGTGTGCGTGTGTGCGTATTATAGTAAAGTTCATTAGAAAAATCCTGTCTCTACCCAACAAGGAGAAATGGAATTTTTCAGCAGTGCTAAACTAGTGAGGGTAGGTGAGATGTGTATGTAATAACCATTTAACAAAAGTTTATTTTGAACCCCTATTCCAGGCACTATATGCAGGAGTCAAGAATGAGTGAAGTACGATAAATGATTATCCTCTGAAGGACCTTAAATACTAGTTATGGGGATTGAATCTGCAGCATGAAATTCAAGCATAATGTGGTGATCTAGAAGCAAGGCAGTTTGCAGGATCATTTTAAGAATTAAATGAGATAATGTATGTGGAGTGCTAAATATATAAAATACTAACGAGACACATTTCTTTTATTCTTCCCCACATACCTAGTGCCTGGCATACAGTAGCCACACAATAAATACGTACCAGTTGAATGAATGAATACCTGACACAGGGCATGCACAAGTGTCCCTGTTACACATATTATTGTGGTAACAGAGTTAGTATGGGTACTATTCAAGCATTTTGGGTTATATAGATTAGGGGGATCAGCAAAGAAAGATATTTAATCTGAGACCTGATCAGGACAAGTAGGGATTAGTTTAGCAAAAGACAAAGGATCTTCTCAGCAGTAAGAACAGCGTGTATAATGGCCCCAGGATGAACAACAGTTTGGCGAATTGACAGAATTATACGTGGTTCATTGAGTGCATCCAGAGGGCAGTGGAGGGAGGGATTCCCAAGTGTTGTGTGTGCCACATCGAGGAATGTGCACTTGAATCTGAGGATCAGGGGCCCACTGGGGGTTACAAAAACCAATTCACCTTTTATGTGGCCAAATAATGCCATCTTCAGTGTTGAGAGCAAACCTGAATATGGACACACTTGAAGACAAAGACATGGTTTTGGAAACCTGTTCTAGGAATACAGGAGACAGTAATTCCACTGATCGTAGGAGGGCAGAGGGAGGCGACAGTTTGCCTTCTTACTCTCTCTTAAATCATCAGGGAATAGCTGGTAGAGTTGAACAAAATGACAGCTTGCTTTTCCTATATACCATGAACCAGGCACTGTTTGAAGAGCTTTAAATGAGTTGATTTATCTTCCACAGGAACTCTGAGCAAACTACTGTCGTTATCCTGTTTTCAGATGAGAAAGGCACAGAGGAGCTACCCAAGTTTCCTGAAGTTACACTTGTACTGAGTGGCAAAAACTAGTTCATTTATGGTGGTGGGACTTCGGTGTCCATGGCCTTCATTCACACTGACCAAAATGTCTTCTAGGTAAAAACCCAGAAGACAGCAAGTCCCAGCCTTGCCCTGGATTCCTTTGCAGTTTGGTGTTTTCTCAAGTGGAGATTTAGACCCTATGACTTCAAACAATAATGATTATCTTTTATGAGTCTTGGCAATTACTGAAGCATTTATCCAGTGGATTATCTCTAGTAGTCTTGACATAAATCCTGATAAAAGAGTTACTCTCCCTAATTTGTGGATAAAGATTTTGAGATGAATGTATGTCTTATGTCCCCTGGAAAAATTCAATCCCTTCACTTTGATCTCAGGACTCCTGTCTCCTAAAATAGTTTTCACAATTTCTCAGGATATGTATTCACTTACCCCACAGCCTTTGAAAATGGCCTACTCCGGGCCAGTCCTTTGCTTGGAAAACAAAAGTGAACACTTAATGGGGTCACTAAAGGCTCAAGGAGGGTGATAGCCACGTAAATAAATCCTTTCTATCCAAAGTGACCTATGTGAGAAAGGAGTTGGGCCCAAGGTCAGGTAGGACCAGGTCAAAGGAAAATATCAGAAAAGGGGAGGTGCTTGAGCAGGATTTTGAGGGGTCCGTAGGAGTTGTCCAGGTAGATTAAAGTTTCATGAAAGGAAAAATCCAATCTTGTGCTAATGCCTACAAAATAGCTTTCTGCTCAGGTTTTCTTATGGCCACTGTTAGTTCTTTCTGGCAGTACAGACATCATTAACTGAAGTAGGAATGCAGTACGTGTGAGAGCTGTGTCCTCATCCGGTTCTTTCATCAGGTTCAGTGACTTTTTTTTTTAACCACTGGATTGACTTGCTCTATCAACATCAAAAAGAAAACAGTCTTAGTCACTCTTGTGTCCTTGAGTAATTTGCCGCCTACAGACTGGCATCAAAATAGCAGTGGACTTTGGCTATGTCTGGTTTGTGCCAGCTCCAGAATCCAAGGCAGCAACACAAATCAATTTTTCTTTCTTCGCTTATTTTTTAAAGAGATTAGGATAGTTATTTTTCAAAATATATACAAAGGAGCGGTAAACTTTGGTGGAATGGAAATACAAAGTTTCCCCTTATATTTTTTTTCCAATATGAACACTTTCTTGGAAGTGAGAAGGAAGAGGGAACATTAGAGACGAGACAGGATCGAAGTCCCTTTATTGACATTGTCACTCAGTGAACTCTGTGACCCTGACAAAAGTGAGATTGGCATAGCCTCTTGGATTAAGAGAGAAAATAGCATTAATGTCTTAGAAGGCTGACCACATCCTTGCTCTGACTCCTAGCCTAGGTAAGATAATACCAGGATTTCTGTTTGCCTCAGTTTCTCAGCCTTGAGAGGAAGAAGTCGAAGATCACAGGAACCCTAGGTTTGTCACACTCTCTGAGGTCCTGTGAGATCAAAGTATTATTAGAAGGATGAGTTCTCACAAAAGGTACATTCTCACTTGCTTCATATGCACCATGAGGTGAAGAACATTAGAAATACCCCTGTCAGTACTTTCAACAATAGCCAAATTATGGAAAGAGACTAAATGTCCGTCAACTGACCAATGTATAAAGAGGATGTGGTTTACATACACAATGGAATACTACGTGGCAATGAGAAAGAATGAAATATGGCCTTTTGTAGCAACATGGATGGAACTGGAGAGTGTTATCTAAGTGAAATAAGTCATACAGAGAAAGACAGATACCATATGTTTTCACTCTTATGTGGATCCTGAGAAACTTAACAGAAGACCATGGGAGAGGGGAAGGAAAAAAAAAAGGTTAGAGAGGGAGGGAGCCAAAACATAAGGGACTCTTATAAACTGAGAACAAACTGAGGATTGATGGGGGGTGGGAGGGAGGGAAGGGTGGGTGATGGGTATTGAGGGCATCTGTTGGGATGAGCACTGGGTGTTGTATGGAAACCAATTTGACAATAAATTTCATATTAAAAAAAATACCCCTGCTAACCTGGTGTGACCCAAAGCAGGACTTGCCCCCAACCCTGTCTTGTTTCTCTCTTCTTCCTCCTCTATCCAGATTCCTTTCTCCCCCTTCTCCTCAGGATCTCAGAATTAATGTTTTCAGTGCTCTCTCTGTCATACATACTGGGTAATAGTTTTAACATGGCCCTATGATAGATTTTCCAGAAACATCCTCTGAATGTTATTTTGCTCAGGCAGTACAAAACATGGCTGCATAAGGGGCCTCTTGAAGCATGGTGTGACCACTATGGCAGGCAGTGTGTGCCATGTGTTAAAGTGGACATTGTGATTTTGTCTTGGTTACAAACCATGCTTCTCCTTAATCCCAATACATGCCGCTCAGGTGAGGCCATCTCTCACTCCCAGTTACAAGGATCGGTGGGTGGGTGGGTGGTTGAGTGGATGAATATTGTTGTCAGTGGGTCTGTTCCATTCACTGATCACAGTGATGACTTGAAGGATGGGTGTGTGGCCTGAGCCAGACCAATTAGATGTGTTATTGGGACTTTGGTTTGAAATATTTAGAAAGAAAAGCCAAATTTTTGCTATGTTTGCAAGGGCTATGAAGATGTGAGCCTGGCTATGCTGGTGACCATCTTTATCACCATTTCCTGGGGAACCTACTTGAGAATAAAGCATTCACAGTGCTAAAGGAGAGCTGAGACAGGGAATATTTACAGTATTTTCTTCTTTTGCCCCAGAAAGGGGTGGAATCTAACTCTGGAGCTTGCTTGTAGCTCATTGGGATCACTGGGGTTTTTCCTTGTATCCAGACCTGCCAAATTAAACTTCCACTGCCAACTGTCTTAATCACTATATGTTTTAGTGAGTGTGATCAAGAAAGGAAATGACATTGTTTTTACTCCTCTTTTGAGCTAGTTTGTACCGTAGATCACCATCCAGACCACAGGCTGGCTGCCTTTGGGCCTGGTGTCAAACTCTGCAGATGGAATTCAACAATGTGTGTTTTAACAAGCCTTCCAGGTAACTTTGATACATGCTACTGTTTGAGTATAGCTACGCTAGGATAAAATTCTGTCACTTGGTCTTCTATTCAAGCATTCCTACCACAAATTACTTTTCCATCTTATTTCACACTGTTGTACCTAATTCTAGAACACAGGATCCATTATCAGCTTTTTCATGTGTTATAAAGAACTGCTCAGTTTTATGTAAAGAAACCTAAGTAACACTGGCTGAAGCAAAAAGGGAATTTTTTAGCTCAAGCTTCATAACTGAAATGGTTAGGGACTAAGTCTAGTTTTAGGCATGGCTGGATCCAGGTGCTGATCAGAAAATCACTCTGATTCTCATTCTCTCTGTATTGTTTTTTTCTTCAGGCCCATTCTCACTAGGTTTACTATTCTCCTTGACTCTAGGTTTATGCCCTATACAAGCCTATCAATCTTTATGGAAAATTTTTTTCATTCCTAATAGTTGCTAATTGACATCCTTTTCATAATGAGCTAAGAAGCCACAGAGAATATATCCAGTGTTGATTAGCCAGGCCAAAGCCAGGGGCCATTCCTAGAGCGCAGAGCACGGTACCACCTGAGCATTAGTGAGGGATTAGTTCACCAAAATAAAATCAAAGCTCTATACTAGAATAAAAATAATGACTGTGTAGGCAAAAGAACAAATACCTATGATTATGAGTGATCATTTTATTTTATTATTTTATAAAGTTTATTTTGTTTTTGAGAAAGACAGACTACACAAGTGGGGGAGGGACAGAGAGAGAGAGGGAGACAGGAATCCCAAGCAGTGCAGAGCCAGACTTGGGGCTCAAACCCACAAAACTGTGAGATTATGACTTGAACTGAAACCAAAAGTCAGATGCCTGACTGATTGATCCACCCAGGTGCCCCATGAATTATCATTTTAGACTTGAAACATGTGCTTGTGTATTTCTTCCTACCTGGACTAAATGCCCCTATATTCTCTACCTTGTCAAAGTATACTTATCCTTAAAAAGCCCTACCCACCTCCTGCCTTTAACTTTCTCTGATACTTGCTGTCTGAACAATGTGTCACATGTCCTTGTGAGTCACGTGACCATACGTGTGTGTCTGTGTAGTCATCCCCTCCAATCTGTGAGCAATGCAAGGGAGGGGCCATGCCTATAAATTAGATCATTAACTCTTAAGTTTTCTTCTGCATTGAGCGAAGGAATACATGTATGAGTAAGTAAGTGACATTAGGGATAAATGAGTAAACAGAGAAGCCAAAATAAGCAGGCACAATAGAGTCTGGTATGACAGCTGGATTGTGTGAGTAGTACTTGTCCTGGCCTAGATTCTGATTGTGTGATTTCTTCCAGTGCTAACCAATGTGTTGTGAGCACACATGAGAGCATAGTTCACTACTCCTTTACCTGAGGTTCAGCAGTCCTTGTCCTTAAATCTGTTGGTATGGGAGACTTAAATCCTGTGATAAAATATTCCAAGATAGATTTCACAACACCAGGATGAAATTAGAGGCATAAAATAATTGAGCTGAAAGGAACTTAAAGTTCACTGAAATTGGAGTCTAGTCTCCTGAATTGACAGAATGTCCACATATTCCTGCAATTCCTGTACCCTTCCAGAGTCTCCTCTGGCCAGCTGATCGATACTTGTGCCTCCCACCATCCACACAACTAAACATACTACATATAGTACATATTCACCTTGTTTATCGATACCTTCATTAAGATGTAAGCCCATGAGGGTGAGCATTTTTGTTCTGATTTCCTATTTGTTGTGGAAGAACACAATTTTGCATCCACTTACAAATTCATTTACATTTAATTCCTAAATGTACCTTCTACCTTTGAACTGTTTTAACATCTGCCTGGTTCTTCCTTAATGAGTTAAACAAAGTCCTTAATACGTGCTCATTTTGTATCTGCATGGAAGTCCTTCTTTTTACCTTTTTTGGAAAATTATTTATTAAAAGTTCACTGCTGTATCTTCACAGTTGGAATAGGACTTTCCACATAGTAGACACTGAATAAATTGTTTGTAAAATATATGAATAATTTTAATCAGCAACTTTGACTGGGGATGCACATTGGTCCCAGGTGGCTTTAGGGCTGACTTGAGCCACACTGTCAAATTCAGGTGTTCCTCTGGCCATACTCTTTGAAACCTCTTTTCCTACTTGGCAGTGTGACGTGCCATTAGCGTCTAGGAAGAAAATCTTCTTTGTCAATGGTCCAAACTCCCAGTTACACACATGTAAACCTTGCATCAAGATATCAACCAGTAAAATACTAATGTTATAACCTTCAAGGAGTTTTATATTTTTCACCATGATGAAATAAATTACATGGACTTTTTTAGATTATTCAGCACTTACCATCCACAATTTGAAGCTTATAACAGAAGGTAGAATTATTTCTGGACTTGACCAGCCACTGCTAGAGAATGTTTTTGGTAAATTTTACACCCTCACTGGAGCAGCATTTTACAAAGGGACTTTGGTTTTATTTTTATTTTTTAAATCTCAACAGTCTTGTGAGGTATATGGTATCCACCCCATTTTATAGATGAGAGAAATAATCCTGGAGGATAAATCATTTTCCCAAGGTGGTATGACTAGAATCTGAATCTTGAAATTTATATTTGTGCACATGACCAGCATGTGACAAGCTTGAGTTCTCTAATTTCTTGCCCAGAAATGTCCGAGGCTCTTTTATGATGGTCTAAAGTACTTTGGTGATCTTGCCACAGACTTTCAGTATGGTGCTTTTGGAACAGTAGAATTAAAGAACAGAATTTTGATCAAAGGCATGCTTTGATACTATAAACTTAGAGAGCAGATATTGAGAAATTTTCTGAGTATAACCAAAGGACTAAAAAGTTATGTAGTTCTTCAAACATGAATTTCAAAGAGATGTCCTCAAGCAATTCAGTAACATTTTTTTCTTTATTTTTGAGCATGTTAATAAATCTATGTTTTCTCTCACCTCCCACCTTTACATGATCCTAGAATTCCACCATAATGGGCATGACTCTTGTCTGTTTCATTGGATGCAAAACAGTGTGCTGCATGTGGTCATTCAATTCTTCCAAACTGTAGAATTCTACATAACTAAATGTTAATAGGGATTCCTGTTTCCAGGAGGATAGAAATAATTTTACCTGTCCTTCCCACTAAGTACAATAGAAATGCCTGAGCATTATATATAAAGCAAACATAAGACTGTGAGAGGTACAGAGAAGCAGGCAGACCAGCCAGAGAGCCCCCTCAACAAATTGTGTTGGAGCAACAGGATATCCATAGCACCCCCCACCCAAATTGCCCTAGTGTCACATGTTCTACACACGTTAACTCAATGGATCATGAAATCAATTGTAATATGTAAAACTATGAAACTTTTAGAAGTTTCAGTATTTAGGGCTAGGCAAACACGTTCTCAGACTTCACACCGGAAAGGTAATCCCTAAAAGGAAAAGGTGATAAATTAGACTTGGTTGACATTAAAGATTTTGCCCTTTGAAAGACTGTTAAGAGGATGGAATTAAACTACAGATGGGGAGAAAATATTTCCGAACCATATACCAACATGCAACTAGTCTCTAGAATATTTAAAAAAACCTCTTAAAACTCAACACATAAAAGCAAACAATTTATTTTTTTTTATTTTTTTTTATATATAATATTGAGTTTATTTTTTATTTTTTTTTTCTGAAATTTATTGACAAATTGGTTTCCATACAACACCCAGTGCTCATCCCAAAAGGTGCCCTCCTCAATACCCATCACCCACCCTCTCCTCCCTCCCACCCCCCATCAACCCTCAGTTTGTTCTCAGTTTTTAACAGTCTCTTATGCTTTGGCTCTCTCCCATTCTAACCTCTTTTTTTTTTTTTTCCTTCCCCTCCCCCATGGGTTCCTGTTAAGTTTCTCAGGATCCACATAAGAGTGAGACCATATGGTATCTGTCTTTCTCTGTATGGCTTATTTCACTTAGCATCACACTCTCCAGTTCCATCCACGTTGCTACAAAAGGCCATATTTCATTTTTTCTCATTGCCATGTAATATTCCATTGTGTATATAAACCACAATTTCTTTATCCATTCATCAGTTGATGGACATTTAGGCTCTTTCCATAATTTGGCTATTGTTGAGAGTGCTGCTATGAACATTGGGGTACAAGTGGCCCTATGCATCAGTGCTCCTGTATCCCTTGGATAAATTCCTAGCAGTGCTATTGCTGGGTCATAGGGTAGGTCTATTTGTAATTTTCTGAGGAACCTCCACACTGTAAAAGCAAACAATTTAATTAGACAATGGGAAAAAGTTGAAGAAACTTGTCACCAAAAGGAGAATACAAATGGTAAAGAAGCCCGTGAAAAGATGTTTAATGTCATGAGCTATAAGGGAAATGAAAATTAAAATCACAACAAGATACTACCACACACTTATAAGAAAGGCAAAAGAGAAAATGGTGTTAAGGACATGGAGACATTGGATCACTCATACATTTCTGGTGGGGATAAGTAGTATAGCTACTCTGGAAAACAGTTTAACAGGGTTTTGGGTTTTTAATAATTGTCTAACTTCTGTATGATCCAGCAATTACACTCTTGGGCAGTATCTCAGAGAAATAAAAACATGTTCATACAAAAACCCTTACACACATGTTTATTGCAGCTTTATTCATAGAAACCCCAAACTAGAAACAACCCAGAGTCAGTGGGTAAATAGTTAAACTATGGCATATACATATCATGGAATACTACTCAACAATGAAAAGGAGAAAATTACTGATACATGCCACAATATGGATGAATCTACAGAAATGTATGAAGTGGGGGAAAAAATAATCCCAAGCGGTCACATACTATATGGTTCCTTATATAACATTATTTTTTTTAATATTTTAAATGTTTATTTTTGAGAGAGAGTACAAGTAGGGGAGGGGCACAGAGAGGGGGAGACACAGAATCCGAAGCAGGCTCCAGGCTCTGAGCTGTCAGCACAGAGCCCAACACGGGGCTCGAACTCACAAGCCGCGAGATCATGATCTGAGCTGAGGTTGGGCGCTTAACCGACGGAGCCACCCAGGAACCTAAATTTTTAGAAATAGAGCACAGAAAATTGGTGGCCAAGGCTTCAGGATAGGTAGGAGTGGCGAGGGGAGTAAGTATGTCTATAAAAGTGTAACATTAGTGATCTTGTGTTGATCTTCTTGATTATGTCAAGGTCAGCCTCTTAGTTTAGGTATTACCATTTTGCAAAATGTTACTGGGGAAAGCTTGATAAAGGGCACATAGAATCTTGATTATTTCTTAAAATGCATGTAACTTAATGATCTAAAATGTATTGTTTTATTAAAATGTTTTGAAACAAAAAAGGTAATAGGCAGTACCAAATAAAGGTTTCAAAGATCATCAATGTTGGGTAAATGACAGGTTAATCAGTAGGTTTCTGCATTACAGATCTCCAGAGAGTACTTAGACACCCGATACTATTTGTGTGTCCCCTGGAGGAAGCTATAGTGTGCAGTACTTCCAAAGCATATTCAACTATAGTACACTTTATTTACAAATATTATTGATATCTTGTTGAAGCAGCATTCTCAGAAGCATAATCCATTTTTGGGGAATAGTTACAGCGTAACAGCCACCATATATTAAGTGTTTTCCTTGTTTCAGGGACCTTTGTAAGTGCGTTTTATATGACAAGCCCATGGACTCCTTAAAAGAACTCTAAGGTGAAGAAACTGGAACACCAATGTCTGGGTCCTACCCAGGGATTGTGATGTCATAAGTCTGGCATGTGGCTAGAGTATCCGATGTTTCAAAAACCTCACAAACAATCATAATATGAAGCTAAGGTTGAGGTTGAAACCCTAGTGAAAGTCTTTGCTACTCAAAGGGTGATCTGTGGAGTAACAGTATTAGCATCACTGGCACTTAAGGGAAATGCAGACTATCAGGCTCCAGCCCAGACCTAACTGAGTCATAACCTACGTTTTAACACATCCCCTAGGTTATTCATAGATACATTCAAAAGTAGTGGTCAAGTAATAGTAAAAGTAAAAGATGGGAGATTGTCACTCAGATGCTCTGACTGTGTAGTACCTATGGTTCTAAAACTGCAGGATAAAGCACGTGTTTTTTATTAAATGCACTGGAAGTAATACGTGAGCATAAAGCAAATATGCTAAGCAGTGCACTATAATGGCATGGAATAGTGACTCCAGTATGAGAACTGATGCTCCTATTTGGTCCTGAGCTATTGATTCTATTACTGTGTTGGTGCATTTAATGTGGGCACCATGCGTAACAAAGACCCTTAATAGCATGGCAGGTCTGCATGTGTCATTCTGAGAGCACATGCAGTGGAGAAGGGCCAAGGAAGTTCTGCAAATGAGAGATGAGAAGAAGAGGAGAATGTATGGGTTGCTACCTAGGACAGGGAATGGCCAGAACTCAGCGCAGAGAACCAGTACAGTGGTAATGGTGACCACATCATCATCGGTTGCCCATACCGGCAGGTTGTTCCTGGTTCCTGAAATATCAAGTACAGGCTGACTGGCATTGCTGTGAAGACCTTTTAGGAGAGTAAGAACTTTTGATGACCATGGAGTCCTAACTCTGAATCGTTGTGGCAAGCTAAATTAGACGTGGCCTCTGTCCACAAGGAGCCCCTAACCTAAAAGAAATAATTGCTCAATCTCTCCCTGCCTCGCTTCCTCCTTTCTCATCTTCCTAACTGTGTATAGGGAATTAAAGTAGATATTGAGAAGAAATGGAAATGAATGGGACCATTCCTATGCATCAGGAACACAAAACCATTAGAGAAGAATGGTACAAAAAAACATCGTTTACGTGCTAGGGTCAAATAAAACAACTAGTAGAGATGGGAATTCTTAGAGAATGCAGAAAATGGAGTAGTCCATTTAGGACTATTGCATAGCACAGGAGCAGTTAGGGTAGGCTTCACACTAGAATGGTTCTTTTGTTAGGAGCCTTACTGAGATGGTAGAGGGTTGAAAAGATATTGTCCTGTTGATGGGTGCACCTGACCAAAGGTGAAGTTGAAGGCAACATCAAACACTGGGGCATTTAAAGAAGTGGGAGACATAATGAGGTTGAGAAGAGTATGGGGGACCACATTGTGGTAGGTTGTTAAACTACCAACACAGAACTTTGTTCTGTGGGCAACGAGGGTGGGGAGTCTTGATGTCAGTGAAAGCCATAATTCTGCATAGTGATGAACTAGGGGGACTCGGACACACACTGCCCGGGTTGGTATTCCTACTCTGCCACTTGATTGCCACAAGGCACGGAAGAAGGCCCTCACTTCTCAAAGGCTCAGTTTAGTCCATTTGTGAAGTAGGGATAACTCATAGGGCTGCATTAAGGCATTAAAAAAATCCATGTAGGGCACCTGGATGGCTCAGTTGGTTAAGTGTCCGACTTCAGCTCAGGTCATGATCTCATGGTATGGGAGTTTGAGCCCCATGTCGGGCTCTGCTGACAGCTCAGAGCCTGGAACCTGCTTCGGATTCTGTGTCTCCTTCTCTCTCTGCCCCGCCCTCACTCACACTCTGTCTCTCTACCTCTCAAAAATAAAAACAGAATAAAAAACATTAAAAAACATTTTTAAAAATTCCATGTAAAGCTCTGAGCATAGTGGTTGGCAGGTAGTAAGTTCCGGATAAGTACTTCAGTGATGTGGGAAGATAACCCTGATAGCGGCAAAATACATATGTGGAAATAGAACTTTCAAGGATGCACAAAGACTGGGAGGACCTTCATCATTATGACCTTCATCTGGTTCACAATGAATTGTTTTGTGTTCTCCTGTAATATTTGTCTGAAACATCAGTTGGGCTCCTAAGGGCTCATTGACCATGTTAGAGTGAAGATTTGACTGTAATGGAGTCTATCTTAATATATCAAAGAAACTAAAGATTTGCAACCTTAGCAATTTTGTCCTATAATCCTCTAGTCCTATAATCACAGTTTACAGAGCAAGCGTATTTAGATGCAAAGGGAGGTTTTTCTGTGTCAGAGAATTAAGTAAAAACATATTGACACTTGGGAGCAGTGAATTGGGACAACACTACTGCAGATTTTACAACAAGATACTTTTTTTGTGTCAAAGATACTTTTTTGAGTGCTTATGCCTAGGGGTGCCGTTTGCCTTCTGGAAAGAACCTTTCGACCTTGCAGGACTGCATGAAGCACCGAGGTTGTTTTGAGTCCTTCCAGGCTTATTAAATTCCAGAATCACTCCTGAGCCCTTGTGATGACCAAATATGATACCCCATTCCTCTGCAACATAAAACACAAGTTTTCAAAGGTCCCTAGAGGGTGGCAGGTGGATAGATGCCTAATTGAGACCTATTGTGAGGAAGTGTTCTATGGCTTATTCAGCAAGTAAGGGCTGAAGTTAGCAGTCTGACCTTGAACAAGAAAGTAACTCTTACAATGCCTCAGTCTTCTATAAAATAGAAAAAAAAAAAACAAAAAAGAAACTATTTAAAATAAATCTATCGGAACCTTACCATATAGGGAATAAGAAGTTCACCTGTCTGAAGATTTATCTGAGAATTGTCTCTTTGGCATCTTGTCTGTACATGATAAGGATTCAACAAACAATAATTTTGTTTTTAAAACTACAGTTAATCGAATCTAAGATGCTGTGGATCGTAAAATGCACCACTGCTTCATATATATAAGGAAGAAAATAATCTGCCAATTACATGGTGACACACTGCTCTCATTATTTAGAAATTCATCTATATCATTACATCTACTTTAGACTTATTTAGAGACATTTTTATCCTGTACTACTTTTGTGCATTTCAAAACAAATGAATAAGCTATTCCTAAAGCTTGACACTCAGAATTAAACTGTTATGACTCACCTTTAACTCTATCATTACTGGTGCTTTATAATCTCCGTCAGCCAAGCCAGGCTGGTGGTGTACCAAATTTTTACCACACAAAATCCTCCCCTCTGCCGTTAAGAGCAATTGAGGTGGAGTGTTTTTAAAGCATATGTACCTGAATAAAAGTCGTGCGTTGTGGTCTCTGAGATGGCTTTGCAACTCTGTAGAGCGGCCCTACTTGCAAGGACCGCTTCAGGAATATTGAGAGACCATCAGTTTACCTCTGCTCCACCCCCGCCCACCCCATTTGCCGCCTCCTGGTTCAAACAGTGTCTCTCCCTCTTGCCTTCAGGATTGTCTTCTAAGCTGCTGACTTCTTGATGTTTCCACATGCCCAGGCAATGATAACTTTGGGACAGCTCAAGACTGGCTTGGTTGAGGGCGATTATAGAGCCTTATGGATTGCAAATTTCAGGGGTATTAAAGGGTAGAAAAAGTTGCATTTCTGAATAGATGAAACGTGGAAATAACAATGTACCTTTAGTAAAAGAAAAGGCAGGAATGGAGCCTCCTGCAAATGAGAGCTTGCTTCCCAGCTCCCTGTTATGTCACCTACAGACCAGCATCTGGGAACTTGGTACAAATGCAGGCTCTCTGTCACCACCCAGAATTTACTAAATTAGAATCTGAATTTTAATCAGATCTCCAACTGATTGGCACATTACAGTTAAGACCTACTGGTCTTTACGTGTTACATTAAATGTGTTGCTTGACTGGTCTGCATGCATTGGGTTTCTCTGTCTGCACACTCTAATTCAGGTCACATCTAAGAACCTTGCTGGAATATCTTCTTCTGTTGGTTACAAAAACTGAGATGTTATCACATTCATCCTCTTCACCTGTCTCAGCACACTTAATGGGGACAAGCAAAAGGCACTGCTTTCGCAAAAGGTCACCCACAGCTATATCCTTTCCTAGAAGAGACAAGGCCAGCAGGAGAGGCAGTTTCTTAACCGCCTGAATCAGACTTTTTTTTTTTTTTTTTTTTTTTTTTTTTTTACCAGCATTTACAAACCTATTCCACACATACATCCTAAAGAGTCTGGGCTCCTAAACTGCTTTCCTAGTTTAGTGTTTACATCTCAACAGCTGGGTGGCTTTTTTAAAATTGAAGGTTGGGGGGGCCTGGGTGGCTCTGTAGGTTAAACATCAGAGGCTTGACCTCAGCTCAAGTCAGGAGTCATGTTCTCAAGTTTCGAGAGTTAGAGCCCTGTGTCATCAAGGGGGAGCCTGCTTGGGATTCTGTCTCTCCCTCTCTGACCCTCCCCTGCTTTCTCATGCTCTCTCTTTCTCAAAAGTAAATAAACATAAAAAAATAAAATAAAATTGAAGGTGGGGAAGGAGTAGCTCAGAAGAGGGAAGAACAAAGCGTAAAGGCCTCATTCCAGAAACGGTGTGTGTCTCTCTACCTCATTTAGCGCCCATTTTGGAAACTCACTCTGTGCCTTGAAAATAGGCCATGGCCTCTCCTTCTGCTTCTCTCTCTACCTCAAGGCCAGTTTTCAACTGTGTTAGTAGAATCAGAGGACTCACACTTTTATTTTGCAAATATAAAGTGTCAGCTCATATGGCCCACTTAAAGCCTTACCTCGGGGTGCTTCTGCAGGCTAAATATGTTCCTTCTTGATCCCTCTGGCCTAAGAAGGGGCGGGGAAGAGTGGTATTTGGGAACAGGGCACAGAGCTTCAGCTTCTGGGTTTCCCTAGGAGTTGTGTGATCTAAAAAGCTGATTGTAACCTGTTGGTTTTGCGAAGCTATTTCTAGCATTATCAACTTTTATTTTTCTAGAAAACAATTCTCTCTGATATTTCCACTGGAATCACTTTTTTCTCTGATAGTTGCCATACAGAATCTTAGTTCCTTATGCTTTTGTTCAGTCTTTTCATTTATTTTTAAGTACTTATTGTGTGCCAGGTATTGGGGAATTGGAGAGAAGGACACCAAATCTGTCTTGCCCCATGGGAGCTACTAGTCAGATAAGATAGACAAAGGAGGGAGTTCTTAGGAGAAACTGGTAGCATGCTTTGATAAACTTTGGGCTTCTAAGTTTAGAAAGATCACAAGAATACCCTATATAGATTTAAAAATGGAAGAATACTGGTTTAAACATTATGAATAGACTTTTTTTTAGAAGTCATGATGAATGTTTTCGTTCATCTTGTTAAATGTGCAGTCTCTTTCAGAATGTGTGCCTCTGGGTAAGCAGTCTCTCTTCAGACCCCATCCCTTACGACAGGCCAAGGAATAGAATCCTCCCCTCTACCTCACTCCTGGATGGCAGCAAAGGCTTCCCAGGGGAAATGATCTCCCCTGAGGAAGGATGGTGTGCACTTGCTACCGAAGCTGGGTCACAGGCGAAGGGAGAAGGGCATGGCAGAATGCTCAACTGTGAGAGGGAAGGAACAGCGTTCACAGCTCTTAAAACTGCCATTAGCAGCCCTCGAGAGTCTTTTAATACACCGGCAAGTGCAGTTGTTTCTTACAGCTGTGGTAGCCAACTAGCACAAACTGGGTGGCCTAAAACAGAAATGTACACTCTTACAGTTCTGGAAGCTAGAAATCCAAGATCTTGCTCACTCTCCTGGGTGTCTGGTCATTGTTGCCAATCCTTGGCATTCCTTGGCTTCGAGTTCATAACCTCCACATCTCTGCCCATGGTCACATGGTCATCTTTCTTCAGCCTATCCATGTCTTTCCCGTGGTGGTCTCTTCTGTGTGTCTCTGTGTCTTGTCGTCTTAATAAGGAAACAAGTTATACTGGATTCAGGGCCCATCGTCCTCCAGTACGACCTCATCTTGCACCTTACTTACATCTGTAAGGACCCAATTTCCAAACAAGGTCATGTTCACAGGTTCCAGGGTTTAGGATTTCACTATCTCTTTTGGGGGGGGACACTTTTTAACTTACAACAACAAGCTTCTGCCTACTACATCAGTAGTTCTGCTATGAGTTCAAAGATGGGCTGAGTATTAGCTATAAGATTAATATCTTAAGAGAAGCGGAAGAAAGTGATCTGAGAGTTCAAACACTTGGGCCCATGGATGGAGAGAATGGGAACAATAAAAGGTCAAAGAGATGCTCTTAGCAGAGTTTAAGTAGGATTTTAAAGGAGATAGGAATTTTGATTCTTTTCCTTCCCTCTGCTTCATGTGCTTTGGCTACAAGGTGAAGAGCCTTATCCACCTTTACAACAATGTTTTGGAATAATATCTTACAGAATAATTACTATCGTATTAGGTACAATACTAAATGCTTTATGGCAACTAATATCCCTATTTTTAAGATATGGAAATATCTACCCTTTATCTCTTTAATTCTACTATTTAACTCTTTATCTTACGTGGTAAAGTCATTCGCACCAGCATTTTTAGGCTGCCAAGTTTAGTTGTTAAGAAAGGCTTTGGTTGAAATCTAGATTCTGCCACTTACTGCCAACTATAGTCTTGAAAATTTATGTAACTTGTCTGAGATTCAGTTTCTTATTATATATGCTGTCAGTAACCATAGTAGTAGCCACCTGATAAGGTATTTAAGAAAACAGAATGAGATGCTGCATTGTAAGCATTTAAGTGATGCCAAGAATGCAATGAGTAGTTGCTAAGTGATAGCTCATTTTCTCTGGTCCTTCAGAGGAAGGTGGGACCTTAAGAGTCACCTACTTTGACTTTCTCATTCTTTAGTTCTCTGAGTAGGAAAGAGGCTCTTCAAGATCACAGAGCAGCCAGTGGTGAGTGAATCAAGGCTATACATAGTCAATGTCATGCATGGTGGAACTTATGAGTGTAATATTTATCTCCTTTTGAATTTTATGTGTGTCTGTATATAAATGGGAGGGTTGAATTGGAGCTTTTGTTGTCAATTGACTTCAAATTGTAACCAAGAGAAGTGATTGATTTTCTTTTGTCTGATTCTAGTCTCTAAAAATGAATGAATGTTAGTAATTAGGAGGGAATAAGCCACGAAGAAGCCATGAGCTTAGATGTAGGGTCAAAAACTTTTAGATCAACTTGTTTGACAAGCCATAGGTCTATTGAGGACAGTTGAGAATTTTGCAACAATGCGGCTAACTTTCAGAGGCCAATACTGATAATACTTAGATTTGGATGGGATTTAGCACTCTATCCACAGATTATATATTATTTTAGTTAAGATACTGGATTAGATTGTTCCCATGTTTTTGGATTGCAAGAGTGAAATTTCAAAAATGAAGAGAAAGGAAATCCCTGACATGGAATCATCCAATATTTTCCCCCTCAATAAAAAGTTTTAGTAACTAAAACAAAACCTAATACCATCTACAATCACTATGAATTTTATAAGATAAAGGTTATTTTAACACACCAAATACAGGAAGTATGTGATCTCAAAATGAAGGATACTAGGGGTCCCTGGGTGGCTCAGTCGGTTGAGTTACGGACTCTTGATTTTGGCTCAGGTCATGATCACAGGGTTGTGCGATTGTGGCTCATGACTTCATGTTGGGATCCATGCTTATCATGGAACCTGCTTGGGATTCTCTCTGTCTCTCTCTCTGCCCTTCTCCCCAACTTGTTTACTTTCTCTCTCTCTCAAAAAAACAACAACAAAAAAAAAGGATTATGACTAAAAGAGAGTACTGTATTTAATTTTATGTTAAACCCTGTCATTGTTTTCCCAGTTTTACTCCAGATGACTAACGGTTTGGGATTGACTAGCACTGTCCCTAACCACTTTTTAGAAACCAATAAACTCCCCTCCCCAGAGAACATGTTGCAATAACCTGGTGAACTTTTTCCCAAATCGCATGCTCCTCCCTCCCTGGAGGTCCTACTGTATGTGCCTCCTGCCCTTTTCTTTTTCTCTATATCCCATAGAGATTTGTGACCATTGTGAAGTACTCTGATAGGAACGTATCATATCTCCCAACCAGTGTGTTGTTGTAGCAAAGAAAACAAAACCCTAAAAACAAATCTGGTGATGATCTAATCCAGGGGTTATGGATAAAAGCCCATTCCATTAGAGCCTATGATTTTGTATAGGATTTACTTGGGGCATTGATATGCTATTCTAAATAAGAATAGAGTGGCAGTATGGGAAAGAAAAAGCAATGGAGTTAGTGCAGCCTTCTATCCAGTGTATACTACACATTCCTTCTACCTTTGGGTACTGGACAGAATCATAAAATCCACCCCTTCATATTCGGGCTGAAGTGATTTACCAGGTACCTGTTCCTGTGCCAGGAACTGTGCTAGGCACTTCTTATGTGCTCTTTCCTTGACATACGTGGAGCTGTTGTAACCGTCTTCTCCCCGTCCCAGATGAGGCAAGTGAGGCTCTGAAAGGCTCAACGCCTGTGTCGCATGCCTCTGTCCACATGTGGAGGTGCTTAGCCTATATTTTTTTCTGGGGTGGGGTGGGGCGACGCTGATATTTTGTATTTTGTAACCCAGGGACCTCATTGGCATCCTACTCTCATTTGTACTGAGCTTCTGTTCATCCTATTAAAATGACATTTCTTTCTCTGTTTCTGCTGATAATCAATCTTCAATGTAGAACACCTGGTGGCAAACAGAGCGTTGTAACAGTGGTTCCTACCAGAGGCTCTGGAGTGGCCTTGGGCAGCTTCCTCTTTGTGTCCTCATTTGCTGACTGTAAAATACAGTGATACACCTCTCCATAGGGTCCTTGTGAGGCAAAGCAAGTGTAAACACTTAGCCCAGACCTGGCTCAAACATCTTCACTCTTGGCTCTTAGTGTTACATAAACTAGGAATTAAAAATGTTTATAAATCTGTAAATCAATTTAATATACCAATTTATTGCATACTGCATCCAGTTTGCTCACAACATCTGACAGCCTATCTTATACTAGCCTGTCCTCCCTGAAACATCTGGGAGCATGTGCTATTGCTTTTGCCCTTTCATTTTCCTTGTCACACAGTGATTTAGTAGCTAGGAAAACACCTTGGTGGTGCAACAAATGGTTTCATGGTTTTCCTTAGGACTGGTTCTTGCAAAGTTGTCGGGGGCAAAGCTGAAGAAGAGAAGTGAGCCTAGCGTAGTAGAGATAGTCTTGATGTTGTAAGGCTGGCCAGTGCCTTGAGGGTAGCAAGCACCTGGTCTTTGAATGAATGAATGGCAACATTATACAGGAATGAGGATGTTCCGGTTCAAGGAGCTGTGCATGGGGCTCACTGTATGCAACATAGTTTTTGTTGTTGTTGTTAGAACATGTCATATTTGCTGATTAAAAACTCTTGAATAAGTGGCTTAAAACAGAAGTAAAGTACAGGTACTAGCCAGCGTGGCAAAAACTGGTAGATTGCCATGCTTTGCTTATCTTTGTACAAGTCTTTTCCTACTTAAAACGATGCATGCGTATGGAAATAAAATGTTACAGGAAATATATCTACTTATCTTAAGTCATTTCTTTTTTGGTTTCTGCACAGCCTCCGAATCAGATCTGGGCCCAGGGTTGCAGCTCCATATATGAATACAGGGAGATTTTCCCTGAAAAAGCAACTGTTTATCCTAGTGTGAAACTTTGTATCAAATATTAAAATTGTAGACTTGAGAGTGAAGCAGAAACTCGTCTGACAGTGACTAGTAATGTGATTGTGGTTCCAAATTCTGTGAGACTCCTTTGTCCCATTTGTAAAGTGGGAATAATAACCTCTACTTTAGAGAGTTGATGCAAACACCAAATGGATGTGAAGTTGACCTGAAGCACTTTACACAATGCCAGATACGTAGTAGAATCTAGCTGCTTCAGAGAATCTAGCGAAAAGACCTTGTCCATCATCCCCTCTACTGATTATTTTCCTGTCCCTCTGAACCTGCAACTATACCCAGTGAGACTTAGTGAGTTCTTAGCTCATCTTTGGTGAAACAGAGATGCAAAATATTTAATGCTTCACAAGTCTTGCAGGAATTCTTTAGATAAAATGGAAGGACATTCCGATAAGAAAGTTAATTGGGAAATAATTTAGAGTTGTAGCCTAACTGCTAATTACTTGCAGGTGACACTCATTCTGTATCAATTATAAGATCTCAGCATTCCTTTCTCAGCTTGTAATCTACATTTTGACTATCTCCCAGCTTCATATTGGGCATAAATTAATTTAAATCAAAGTTAAATAATTGGGAAAGACAGCAAATAGGTCCCTAGAACTAATATTCATTGGCAATAAATGTAGGTGTAGTGTGAATTTGGAAGGGTTTGTGGCAGGATAGACTCTTTGTTGCTTGACAATGACTGTGTTGAATGAACGAAGAAGAGGAGTTTCTTAGATCTTGGGCTAGTTGCCCTTTGAGGTCTCTGCTAAACCTGAGAATCAAGGAATCTGTAAGTCTGAATTCTCTGCTTTTTAGAAGTTCATTTCAGTTACTGGAAAAATACAAAACTCAGGAGATGAAATAACATGCGGTTTCCTTTTCTTTATCTAAAAGGCAGGAGCAATATTTTCCTCCTTGCAAATGACAAAGTCACAGGAAGGAGAAGTAGTAGATTCTCTGCGGGGCAAATTGGTCTCACTTTTCTGTGTCTACGTGCATTAATTCCCCACAGGAACTCTGTGTTTTTCCAGTGATTTACATTTGCACAGTTGGGCTCATATTTGCTCTCAAGTGCAATGGTGCTCGCACTAATGCTAATGAAGCTGTGGAACTGGCATGCTGCCCCTGGAACCTCATTCCTATGTCTTGGCATTTGCCTCCAGGGCCCTTAACCTGTTAACACAGGTTGGACACCGACGACGACCCCTGTGTCCACAGCTTACAAAAGGATATTTGCATTGACACTATGGCTCTTGAATTTGTCTCTTGTCTTAAGATTCCTAATGCCAGCCCTGCCCATGAGGTTTTAATTACTCTTTTTTTCTTGAGCAAGTTGGGGTTGCATTTTCTGCCACTGGCGACCAAAGTCTTCCAACTGATAAAAGTGCCTTCGAAGTTGGGCCCTGCCTGAGGCTACAAGAGATGCTCTAGGGGAGCAGACACATTCATTGGGGAAGCACATTACAGAATGCAAATTTCTTGGGGCGCCTGGGTGGCGCAGTCGGTTAAGCGTCTGACTTCAGCCAGGTCACGATCTCGTGGTCTGTGAGTTCGAGCCCCGCGTCGGGCTCTGGGCTGATGGCTCAGAGCCTGGAGCCTGTTTCCGATTCTGTGTCTCCTTCTCTCTCTGCCCCTCCCCCGTTCATGCTCTGTCTCTCTCTGTCCCAAAAATAAATAAACGTTGAAAAAAAAATTAAAAAAAGAATGCAAATTTCCAAAACAGATCTACGCTAACAAACGGCACACAGTTCAATAAGAATGTAGAACAGGCTGGAAGAGAATAGTGGTGAAGACTTCTTGAGAAAATAATCTATGAGCTTACATCTAGAGAATGGGTAGGAATTAAATATGTAAGCAGAAAGGGCAAAAGAATTCCAAGGAGAGAAAATAGCATAGATGGAAGAAGATGTGGCATAAACGTCCCGTGGTAGGAGGAACCAAGGCATGATCAAGGATGGAAAAGAGGTCCAAGTAGCATGCTGTGCAAACAAGGAGGAGAATGGTTGGGAGTGATGGCTGGAGACACAATTCAGGCAGATTATGGAAGGCTTTGAAAGCCATTTTAAGTTTTGTCTTTTATTGTAAAAAGAATGAATAGCTGTGTGGCCCATGCTCCTCTGTTGTAAATTTGAGGCTCATGGAAGCAAAATAGATTTGTCTAAGATTACATATTGCTCATGTAGAAAAGTTGTATCTAGAACTCATGCCTCTGACCCACCAGGTGACCTACAGAAAAAAAATAAAATAAAAATTCTGATAGTCCACAGTGTTTGGAATATCCCAAAAGGACAAAGACTTTACAAGGACTTGGAAAATCACAGTTGCCATGGAAGGATATTCTCAACATAACACAAATTATACCCGTGAGAAGTTGGTATGTGAATTTAGTGTAATTACACACAAGACACTCTATGACTTCTAGAAACACATGTCTACCAACAGTTTAAAAAGTCATACCCTGGGGTGCCTGGGTGGCTTGGTCAGTTAAGCATCCAACTTCGGCTCAGGTCATGATCTCACGGTCCATGAGTTGGAGCCCCGCATCGGGCTCTGTGCTGACAGCTCAGAGCCTGGAGCCTGTTTCAGATTCTGTGTCTCCCTCTCTCTCTGCCCCTCCCCTGTTCATGCTCTGTCTCTCTCTGTCTCAAAAATAAATAAAACGTTAAAAAAATTAAAAAAAATATATAAAAAGTCATACCCTTACAACTTCAAACCCATTAGGATGGTTATTATGGGGGGAAAAAAAAACAGAAAATAAGTGTTGCAGAAGATGCAGAGAAACGAGAACTCATGTGCATTGCAGATGGGAATGTCAAATAGTGTAGCTGCTGTAGAAACAAATATGGTGGTTCATCAAAAATTAAATACTGAATTACTGCGTGATACCCACAAGAAGTGAAAGTAGGAATCTGAACAGATATTTGTACACTAGTATTGATAGTAACATTATTTAAAATAGCCAAAAAGTGGGAACAACTCCGAGTACATCAGCAGATCAATGGATAAATGGAAGGTGGTCTATCCATAAGATGGAGTCATATTCAGGCTTATAAAGGAAAGAAATTCTGATCCATGCTACAGCCTGAATGAACCTTGAAAACATTATACTAAGTGGAATAAGCCAGATGAAAAGGACAAATAGTGTGTAGTTCCACTTCTATAGGATACCTAGAATGACACATTCATGGAGACAGAAGGTAGACTGGTGGTTTCCTGGGGCTGGGGGCAAGCAGAAAGTTACTGTTGAATGGGTAGAGAGTTTCAATTTGGGATGATGAAAAGGTTCTGGATATAGGTCGTGGTAATGGTACAATGGTGTGAATGTGCTTAAGGCCACCGAACTATTAAAATGTAAATTTTATATTTTACCACCACACACACAGAATCTTAAGAAGATGTAATGTTAATTGTTGTCTCCTCATATTTTAATACTATAAGGGGATTTATAATACAGATAAAATAATGCTTTATTACTTGATAAAATATAAAGAACAATTATATATCCTTTCTTCTGCTAAGTGTTGCATATAAAGGATGCCCTTTTTCCTGTGCAGAAGCCAGTACTATTAAAAGCTTTTTTGTTTTAACAGGAGAAGGTTTGAAAGAATAAAAGCAGTCGTGAACTTACATTAGTGTGTGTTTAATCCACCACAAAAAAAGAAGTTCTTCTTAAGGGATGTTTCTGCAGTTTTTACGTTTTTGTTAAAGAGTTCCTCAATAAGTACGCAGGCAGTCTTAGATTTCTGTAACTCTGAGATCATCTCCATACAAATAACTTAAAATTCAAAGGTTTTGTTTCAATACTTAATTCTTTCCCTAGGTCAGAAGTATGTTTTCAGTTTATTTAGATCATGAGATATATTTCCAAATTAAGTCTTTTCCTAGAGTGTTTCATGCTGGGTCTTCAATCTTGGTGTGTCCTACCCTTGAGGGCCAGACTTCTGGGGAGGAATAGACCCTTGGAAGCAACAACATGCATGCATTATATTTCGGCCATCGTGTCTGTCCTCTGACACAACAGAAGTCTGGACAGCCCTTCAAATGTTAGAAGTTAATGGTTGTGTTTCCCATGCACTGTCTTCCTTAGGAAATATCTCTGTTTAAGTGTCTGTGATAGGACATGGGATCTAAGCCTCTAACCAGAGTGAACATCCTAGTGAACCCGCACATATCCTGGTGCCCCAGAGGCCTCCCCTCCTGGAAACAAACACACTCTTCCGATTGTAACTGGATGAGCATAGAATGGGGGACAATCGTAACCTCCTTTCTTCTGGTCACTACATTTTTCTGAACAATGACCTTTTGCTTTTTTGAAGGCCAATGTTAATTGTGCTTATTTCTCACTTAAATTAAATTTGATCTTCTCATTCCCCTGCGGAAATCCCTTCCATTGTCTGTCCATTGTTCTTAGGAAAAAAATAGAAAATTCTTCATGTAGTCCCTACGGAAACAGTTGGGGTAATGAAAATGCTTTTTTTATAAATGCTTTATATATATTATATATTATTATTATTACTATTATTATTATTTTTGTGTTTACCATCTCCTTTACCCTTCCTACCCAACTTTATGTATGTGCTTGGCTTTTTTTCAGGCTTCATTACTCTTGCTAAAATCTTTCACCTTAAGAGGCTGAAAATGTACATTTTGAATCAAAATAAAAATACGCGTAACAAAGCATTTTAGAGTCTAATTTTTCCCTTTGGGGGGCATTCCACCTCTGTAACTTAATTCTCTGTCTTGAGATTTTTATATCTGGCAAAAATAGGATGTTTTAACCAAGTACATTGTATTCCTTTTCCCCTTCCTCTTTCCCTTAATAATAGTTACACCCATTAATGTCTCTGGGGGCATCCATCTGATAATAAACAGGTACAGTAATGAAAGGATTATGTAACCTCCTGGTGGAAGTCATATCATTTAAAATTTTGAATTCAAGTACTCATTTTTAGAGACGCTATTGTTCAGACCTCTGCTAGACTCAGCAGTAAGATGGAAGTTCCCAAATTATTTTTGCTCCCAAGTAATAACCTTCCCTGTTACATAACAAGAATGTCACAGGTTTGTATATAGTTTAACAAGTTCTTTGATGTGCAATGTGTCTCTAATCCTTTCAACAATTCTCTCGAGGCTGTTAGGAATCAACACTGTCATTTTACAGTTGATGACTCTTAGAGAATTAAGTGCTTTGCTCCAAAATTCACTAACAGCAGAAACAAGGGTAAGGACTTAGATCTAGCTCTTCTCAGTCCAGTGTGATTTTTGGAAGTGGTATTTAATGCTTTGTTTTTATCAATTATGAAAGTACCATGTTCATTGTAGAAAATAAGGAGAAAATAGGAAAATATAAAAATGAAAATTAGAAATGCTTTCACTCCCACCATCTGGTTAAACACTGGTCACATTTTAGTGTATTTCCTTTCAGGTTCTTATACATGGATGTGTGTGTGTGGTTTTGTGAATGTGAATTCTCACAAAATTTGGATCATCTTGCGTTGTAACGGACTTAGTACAGGTGTGTGGCAATGATAATGGAGCCATTTCAGTGTGTATGTCATGTATCCTGGGTCTCATTTCTTCCTCCTATCTGCTAAGAATGAAGAGATAAAATGGAGCCAGAGGAAAGTCTACTCCAAGTAAACCCCTTTTTATTTTCTCCCAATTTCTGAGAACGTATTCCTGGAAACCTGAAACCATAGAGAGAAATATCTGATCTAACAGGGTCAAGTAGATGTGACAAAAATCAGACAGATAGACCTGACTTGGAATTACGATGTGTCACAGCAGGTGATTTCACATAGCCTTCCAGATTCTGCAGAGGCTCCTGTTCAACTGAGGAGTAGACCACCACGGCACAGAGCAGTAGCAAGAACAAGCAAGGAGGCATTGTTGTGTAGACTTAAGCCATTGTCTGTGAAGACAGGCAGAGAAGGGTCTGAAGTCCTGTTCTGCAGCCTAATTAGCCATGTAATCTTCAGCTATTGCTTCTGTAAATCTGAATAAATATATAATTTATGTAAATCCTTTTTATAGTAGTTGGCATATAGAAAGCACTTAAGGAAACTTTAAGCCCATGAGATCATCATACCACGTGGTCGTATGACATGGTCTGGCTTGCTATTGTGTCACTTTGCAGAAGACCTTCCTCTTTCTTGGTTGGTTGGTGAGATTCCTTGATGCTGGCAGTGCTTGTTCTTATGCAGACCCTGCTGTCTGCAGTCTCTGAACCCCACCACCCCCCATTCACCTGGTGGATCTGCTAATTCACCTCAGAGCATCTTTATATAGGGCCTACATATGTCACCTGATGTGGTAGCCACTCTGGGTTCAAAAGAATAAATAGGAACATGAATTTCTCCCCAGAAATACTAAGAGAAATAAACAAATGGACAAAAAAATTATGTCATATATACTTAGAGAGTTTAAAATGCAGTATCCGTGTCTGGTGTCACCTCACTAGATGGTATAAGGACACAGACCTCACCATGCCTTCATGCCCCATCAGAAATATTCGGAAAGGTTGGAAGCAGGCATTCCACATTAACAGAGGCTGTTTAAAAGCATGAGCACATTTTTTTTCCCCTTGGGGGAAGGTGGGGTTTGGGAGCTTGTCTGCTGTCTTTGCTCCATTATTTCCTTCCTCCCGCTCAGAACTCCCATGTAAGCCAGATTCTGGTGCTATCAATGAGGACAGTACCCATTTTGCCCTCCTGGAGTTTCTGGTCTAAAGTTAGATCTAGAGAAGCAAGTATGAAGTGACAATCTTGCCTAGTTTACATTAAGTACAGAGTCCCGTGACAGAGCACAAGAAGGGCTACTTTGCTCCAACCTGGGTGAGTTAGTGAGGGTTTCCTGTCCTGTCCCGGAGGACAGGATATCTAAGCTTAAAACTAAGCAGTTTTAAAACTAAAACTGCTATTCCAGTCTGGGGAACAGCATGTGCTCAGGCTTGGAGCTGAGGGAGAATTGTGGGTCATCAGTGTGGTTAGACAATGAAGTACTTCCAAGGTGACAGGCTTGGAGTGTACATTTGTGTGAAGAGTGCACTAAAATTGTTACAGTGCTAGGATTTGGGTGAGCTACATGACCTTCTTTGGCTGTGCCTCACTCCAAGAGTGAGTCTGCTTTTATTTTCTAATAGAAAAGGAGTAACATCAATAACAGAATGAGAAGGAGCCCATAGGAAGATTTGGGCATAAAATCTTTTAGTATGCAATTACCAAGGACTTCATTTTTATGCTAATTCAGGAACTTCTCTTTCTCTGAAGCTATTAAAAATAGCAGGTCATATCATTTTTCCTCTACGATGGTCCAGAGGAGATTGATTTCTCCCATTGGATGGGATTGTCTCCAGATTCCAGTGACAAATCAGCCAGAGAATTATGTTTGGAAGGATGGCTCCAGCTTATGATAAAGTGGATTGTGGAGTCAGAATGCCTGGGAATGAATCCAGGTTCTGCCCTTATCCAATAGTATAGCTTTAGGCAAGTTACTGAACCTTCCTGAGCTGTCCTATAAGTCAAGAATAAACCATTTTCTACAGGGTAGATTTGTTGGGAGGTGCAAGGAAGATGATGCCCTGGGTGTCTAAAACAGTGCCTGGTGTGTAGGAAGATACACAGAAGACCTGGTTTTAGTGGAGGTGATTATCCAGCCCGTTGATTGAAAATCTATCCCTTGGGGGAGAAGACAGTAGATAGCAGGCCTTTGTGTAGAGGGATATTTGAGAGTCTCAGCTCTCTGAGTAGGGGAATTGAGGAAGAATATCTTCTTTTTGTACATGTATTTGTTCCTCTTCCACGACCCCAAAATAAAAAGTGCCACTTTGAAAGATCACACAAGAGTGCGTACCTTGGTCCTTGAAAATCTCTATTAGAATCCTCTCCTCTCCATGGGGCTCTCTGCATTCTTAAGGACGGCAGCATTTTGCTACCACGATCTGTATCACGGTGTATGTAGCCCATTAGTTCTCAAAGTGCGGTTTGTAATAACACCAGGACATTGTTGATGTTGTTTCTTTTTCTTTTTCTTTTCTTTTTTCTTTTAACCATGTTAGTTTTGACTGGTGATGCAAAAGCATCACCTGCTATGTACCTTAGCACACAAGTCAAGGCAATGGCTCCAAACCATATTAGGACGCTTTGCATTCCTCACTAGCACTTACCTGCAATGTTTAAAAATAAAAAAAAAAAAAAACAAAAACAAAAAAAACAAAGGTGGTTTCATCCAGCCATGTCCTTCATGAAGCAGTAAAAATTAATATTATTTAATCTAGACCTTGAGTACACATCTTTTTAGTATTTTGTGTGATGGGGTTGGGAGTGTATGTAAAGCACCATGATGGTTGTCTCAGGAAAAATCCTTGTTGTTTAAACTACAAGCCAGACTAATAGCTTTTTCATGGAACTCCATTCAAGTGGGGAAAAAATGACAAACCATGGTTATGCAAACTAAGGTATTTGGTTGACATTTGCTAAAAAATGAACAAAATGAGCTTGTCACTTTGAGGAAACAACTTGATGACATTGGTTGCCAATGTTGAAATCTTGAACTTGAAACAAAATGTAGAATTTTCGAAAACTTACATCTGCCTCTGCAGTGAGCTTGACAGTTTCCTTGCATTCAGACTGTTCTGATGAGATTGGGGGTAATATAAACAAATGATTTTTTCTATTTTGTAACAAATTGTGTCAACATTCACAAGATTTGCCTCAGTCAGATAAACATAATTTTCCAAATACATGATGTTACAAAATCATGGGTGGGTAAAATATAATTCAAACTACAATATGATCAATGGATTTTAATAAAATGAAGTACCAAATTTTATTAATATGGTTTCATATTTAACATTGCAATAACCCCTAAAAATGACCTATTATTATTGAGTTTTAGTGTAGGATTAAAGAATATTCATGACTACCTTGAAAAGACTATTAAGATATTCTTCCCTTTAATAACTACATCTGTTTGTGAGATGAGATTTTATTTACGCATTTTAATCAAAATAACCGATTGGAACAAATAAAAGAATACAGCTATTTTTCTTAAGCCAAACAGTGAAGAGTCTTCCAAAAATGTAACTGATGCATTCAGTAAAATTCTTCATTTTGGAAGCTAGTTTTTCAAGTAATTTTATATTGGCATATAACAAATTGAATATAATTTTAAATGAATTAATGTATAAATAATTCTGTTTTAATTCCTAATATTGACCTTTGGATATAATCCACACAAACAAAAGTGATTTGGAGTTTACAATAATTTTTAAGAGTACAATATGGTCTTGAATCCATAAAGTTTGAAAATCACTAGGACTGCCAAAGACACTTGCTCTGTAAAGGGGATTCAGAAGAGAAGATTTTTTGTTAAGTGCAAACCAGAAGGAGAGAAACCTGAAAGGGAGGGGAAACTCATGTTAAGTGTGTATGTTGTAGTTTTTTTGTTTTTGTTTTTTGTTTTTTATTGCTAAGTTCCCTTCCAAATTTGATATCCTAAAATTTTGAGGAACTTTTCTCTTTTAGGTATGGTTTTGTGGATTAAAAAAAAAAAGACTACAGAGAAGGAAAGAGAATGAGAGTGGTGATGGGGTGGGGAGGTAGTTCGAAGGATTATTAACTTGGGCAAGATGCATCACCTCCCTGAGCATATTTTTTTTTTAAAGAAGGTTTAGTGTGGATAGTTTATAATCCTCTCCCCCAGCTTCTGAGAATTCCTCAGGTCAATGAAAGTATTAAAATAAGAATGAAACCCTAAGCAGGAAGGCCCTCTAAATATCTTTGGGGAATTGGAAAGGGAAAATTTAACATCTGGACTAAAGCTTAGAACAATCTGGTAAATATTGATGAACTTGGACTTAATAAAGCTCTTAGTTTCACCAAATAATTTAACAATTTGGTGAGCTTTCCCCTGGAAAAAGAGCCTTCTAAATCTAATACTTGCCAGTTGAATGAAATGCTACTCTGGACCTTGTAAGGACCCTGTACTTGAATGGTGGCTGTGCATCCCTTTCTGCATAGGTTTGTGTCCAAAACACTTTTTCACCTTGAATATCAATTCTTACGTCCATGCAGTCCTGTGTGGTAAAGAGAGAGAGTATGCTGCTTGTACTACACTTGAGGAAACAGAAGTGTAGAGAGGTTAAGTGACTTATTCAAGGTCTCAGTGTGGTCTCCTGGCCTGCTAATGTCTTTGATCCCTGACTTTGCAGAGTTGGTATTTCACAGGGCAAAAAAACATAGCACATGTGATCCCCTTTGACAGTATGGCAGAAAAAAAGGACACAGAAAGGACAAAGTGTTTTCTGTTCTCAGAGCTGTTACTAGATGGGTACACATCACTTACCTTCACTGAAAATGTCTGTTTCTACTCCCCCTCCCTTTGTCATGGTATCTCTCAGGTGGAAATGTGAGAATTTAAGGAATAAATAAGAGGCTGATGGAGTGCAGTCAGGGCATCTCCTACTTGATTGATTGGCATGCTATGCCGTCCTCAGTGGTAAGGGAGTTGAGGCAGGAAAGATCAACTTTTTTGTGTGTTGGTATCTGCCAGTTTCATGCCTGCCCCTAAAGCATCCTTGGATTTTTAGTTTGTGAAGTCCAGAAAGCAGTGTTTTGGGGAGGTAGGTCTGGGAGGAGCAAAGATAAAGTTAAAAAAATATTCATGGAACATGGAGAGAGGGGAGCAAGCTTGCTTTGGTCTCTGGCGGTTACATTGGTGTTACATGGGTGTTCCTGCACATGTCTTTTACTAGGTTTTCTCCACTTTTGTCTGTCTCTATCTACACGATTTCACCTGAACTTGTGGCTTGACCTACCCACGTGCTGACTCCCAACTTTATACTTTCCAACACCTGTCCATCCAGTTGCCTTCTTGACATCCATTTCCAGTTGGAACTCTGGCAGAATCTTGAATGCAAAATGCAACCTACGGAAGGGAAGACTCTTGACTCCCCCTAGGACACTTGCTTCGTTTTTTCGGTAAAGAGCGTCATAACTTACCCTATTGTTCAATTCGAATGACTAGATTTCCATCTTGATTCTTCTTCTCCTTTCTTCCTGCATCTTGTCAAAAGCATCAAGTTTTTCAGCATAACCTACATTATATACGCAGGAACTGTTCACCTCTCCTCCCTGTGGCCATCTGGTGTAGGCCTCTATAATCTTTCACAAGAACTATGATTAATGGTCTCCTAAGCTTTTCTCTCTCATCATACTGTTGCCCCCCACCCCAGTCTATTCTCCACCTATCAGTCAGAGCATGCATTTGAAATATAAACCACATCGGGCCATTCCCATGTTTTACAATTCCAATGACCTTCAACAAGTTTTCTCCTCCTGTCACCTGCGTATGATTGACCCCTGCCCTCCTCTAGACCTCATCTCATGACAGGACACATGGTGCCTCCTCACTTATGGAACCCCACTACCTTCTTCTTCTTCTTCTTAGAAAATCGCCACGTTTAATCCTGCCTCAGGGCCTTTGCATTTGCTGCCCTCTCTATCTGAAATGCTCTTCTCACAAACCTTTCCATGGGTGGCTCCTAACCAGTGAAGCTCTGTTTGACTCATCCCTGTGGACCTCATTGTTGGCACTGCCCTACTTCCATCATTTCCTCCCAGAACATCCTAACTCTCGGCCATGCTTCCGTCTTCTCTCTCTGTACATCCAGGAGGATAGACTTGGCTGTGTCAAAATCACAGTGTGAGTTGCAGTTTTGGAGCTCTTGCTTCTAGAACTCAGTCCACTCTCTTCTTCTTCTTACAGTTGTATGTGTGTGTTTGCCTGTTTGTTTTAGGAACCTTGATTCATTCATCTCCCCTTTCTAACAGGTAATATTTATAGAGTCCTCACTATCTAGTGGGCCCATTGCATAGGTTATCTCATTCAATCTCCACTTCTACCCTGAGACCTGGGTACTAGGATTCTCCTCATTTTACAGGTGCACCCAAAGCCACACAGCTCAGATTCAAACCTGCGTCAAACTCTAAAGCCTATTTTAATATCTGATGTACCATACATATGAAATACAATGATTCTACAAGTAAACACCCAAATCTATTATGTCTTTTCATAAATGTCTCCATCTCTACTGCCTAAATAAATAATCATATTAGTAAGTGCAGCACAAAAGTTTGTTTTCATAGGGAGGGGAAAAGGACTTGTCTCTTCTACATTCTCCTATGTTCCCCCCCCCCCCCCACCCCTTGGGCTGCCTACTGCTAAATGGTATTTAAATAGCAATTTAACCACCCACAGAGAGACCTTGGTTTACAAATTTTCTTAGTGCACATCAGTGCTTTTACTCTTTGCCTGGTTTTGGAGGTTTGGTTTAGTTTGTGCTTAAAATAATAAACGGATACAATTTGTAAGCATAACACAAGTGACTAAATTTGAAAAGGAAAATGTGTTTATATACATATTTTCCTTTCAGTCTGTTTCTGTAGAGATTAAAAAATATCTGGCACCTGAAGCTGCAGTTGTAGCAGAGGAATCTCTTAAAATATATAGAATCACAGAATGTTATAGCTGGAAGGGACACTGTCTGGGAGTTGGTGACAGAGAACACAGGTGTCATTCTATCTGTGATCACGTAACAAGGGAGTGGCTGTGTGGTCGGTTATGAATCACAGTTTATTCAGTAAGGGTGGGGGGAGGCTTACTTTCTCAGCCTAATTTGCCTTCATTTGTAAAATGTGGGCACTAATAGTGATTACCCCAGAGGGTAGTTGTTGCATACTTTGTACATACATTGTTTTATCATTGTGCCTGACCCATATGTGCTCAAGAAATGCCAGCTGTCCTCCTCTTTTTCCTCCTTTCTCTCTTCTGCATTATCATTGTCTTCAATGACAGATTTTTTAAGCCTTCTGGGTTTGTGTACTGTTTGTGTACTGTTCTATTTTCAATGCTGGATAATTGTAATTTTTATCTGGAAAATAAATGATTATTTCTTGTTTTGTTGTTGTTGTTGCTGTTGTTGGGTGTTTTTAGGTTTCAGTAGATGTCCTTTGCCCCTTCATTCCCAAACAAAACTTTGTTCTGATATCTTCATGAATCCAGACCATTCTTTTCGCCCATCATTCCCACAGTTCTTTGAGTTTGGAAATATTTACTGGAGGTCAATCACTGCCCTTGATGTTTATGTACACATCATTGCTTCATTCACCTTACGTAGAGAAGCTACATTAGCATTATCTCCACTCTTGAGTCGAATAAATTCACTGAGGGAAGTAACTTGTCAGAAGCTATATGGCTTGTAAGAGGAAGAGCCATGATTTGAAATCTGGGCCACTTTAATTCCAAACACAGTATCTTACCCACTGTGCCCTGATGCCAATAGAGGCCAATAATACCTAACCATCTGTCACTCATAACTGTCATGAAGTCAGTTACTTATTTATGATACACATTTTAAAATCATCCATGATTTAGGAGTAAGCTTAAGAGCCAGTAGAGAAGACCCAGACCCACCATTACTACTTTTCTGCCGTTGTCACCCAGGGCTGTCAATTAGAACTATAGGAAAGCCTATAATTACCTATATAATTTCTAATCAGACCCATAGACTGCTCATTCCTACATCTGCCTCTTGTGTGGAGACACTGTTGGACAGCAGTTGATGTCAACCCCAAATGTTAAATATACTTCCAGAGTTGTAGAGCTCCCAAGTTTTTATAATTAATTCTGATGAGCAAGAATTCTCGTATCTATGAAGGAAGGTCATGCTTTTTCAGTGTGAGTATCTCCTGTGATTCTACTTGACGAGGTAAATTATCCTTTTGGACAGCTAGTTTCTGTTCATTAAAAAAAAATACTATTGCATTCCTTAGTAATCCATTACATCTTTGTCACCCATGAATTTATTTCATAAGACTTACATTTTATTATCTTTACATCTTGCTTCTGATGTATTATCTACCTACAACAAGGGCATCATTTTTGCCTATTAAACTTTTACTCATCATTCAGATTTCATTTCAAAAGCTATCTCTCAGGCTCAAAGTCTTTCCTGATCCTTTCATCTGACCCTGTCCCTCTACCCCTTCCCCACCACAGACAGACAATAACTGGAAGGGTCTGTACCTGCCCTTGAACTTCCATAGCATTTGAACTTTCTCCGTCTTGTGACAATTAACATTGCGTACTTGGTTCAATAAAATTTTTTGTTCATATCTTCATTCTCTAGAGTCTGAGCTTTAGCAAGGTAGAGATTATTATATAATTAGTATGCTTTGAGTTTGGAAAAATACCAGAATACTCAACTAAAATTGACCTACGCAGTAAAATATCTCTTTTAACAGAATTTCGGAGTTAACAGAGTTCCAGAACTGCTTAATTTTACTGCTTAATAATTCTGAGACTGGAATTTTTTTTTCTGTGACTCTGTTGGTTTTCTCCTTGTGAATGCAAGATGGCTGCCACAGCTGCAAACAGCACCTCCTCAGAGGTCAACCTTTAAGGAGGGAAGGGGAGAAGCAGGTCTATTCCTTCTACCAGCCTGTTTTTATCTAGAAAGAAAATATTTCCCAGAAGTTCTCCATTAGAATTCCTCTGTGTCTCATTAGCCCGAGCTGGTTCACATGCTTGCTCCAAATCAGTGCCTGGCAAAGGAGAATGGTATTATCACCATTGGTTTAGATCAATTTAAGTTTAGATCAGTCAAAATGTATCCCCTGGGGTTGGGGGAGGGGTCCATCTTTGCTGAGCACACTGCCATCTGCCTGACTGCTGAATAAAATTGGAGTTCTGTTAGCAATCAGGGAGGAAATGGCTCTATTAAAGAGAATCAAGCATATTTGAATATATTGAATTTATATTCAGTAGATGAAATAATATTTGCCACAGCTTCAACTTAGCTATCTCTGCATTTTTCACAAGGGCTGGTGAGATCTCAATGAATGCTTATTGGAAATAATAATTAAATTTTTTATACAACAAATATTCATTAACTACTCTATGATAAGCACTGTTCTAGGGGTTAGATGTACAATGGTAAGTAAAGTCAGGTGGAATCCCTGTCATAAGTATAAAAATAATAGCTAAGCTTACTATGTGGAAAGTAAAGTGCTAAAAATTTTACATGTATCACTTTAATTCTTAATCCATAGGACAGAATATACTAAAATCACCATATATATTTTTTTCTCTTAAGAACATTGTGGCAAGTAAAATTGAGAATCTTTACCAAAGTAAAATTCAAGTGAAGTTTCATTTGAATCCTTTTAAAGGAAAGGATTTAATGTGTGTGTGTGTGTGTGTATGTGTGTGTGTACATGAGTGTGCTAGACTTACCTTACTTGTTGGAATAGTGAGTTCTCTTACTTTATTCTTATTTGAATAACAACTTTTATTATTTTCTCCCAGTCTTTCTTCAATTCCTTGAAGAATCATGTTCTTCATCTTATGTTCAGAATTCAGGGGATGAAACTACTTACCTGTGTGTCATTTTAGATGATGATCTGCTCCTCCTATCCTGGCTTCTGAGGAACCCATTTTTAAACTGGGAGAGTGTAATACAGTGGTCTGTTCAACTTCTTCTGATTTTGAGTCACCTTTTGTTTATATTGACAAATAATACCAGAAAATAAATCACACTGTTTAATGACAGAGCAAGATTTAGACAACAGACATATTTTATTTTCCCGGTATAATATCTTAAAAGTTAAGTTACCTATCCTTAAAAAATGGAGCTGTTTCACATGAAATGTGGATTTCCACCTAGTATTGAAAAATAAGGAGATTGGCAGCACTGGGGGTGCATGTTGGCAGGGTAACAACTGGCAGAAACTGAGTAGCTGCTGCCTATCTGGGATGGGGCCAAGACTTTGACACAGTAACAAGCACTCTTACTCATTTTAGGTGTCTGCTCTATTAGCATCTGCTACAGCAAGTACTCCAAAATGTTAGTGACAACATCAAAACTTGAGTTCAACTGGAGCTCTGCCAAGCAGAGCTGTCTTCAAGGATGTGCAATCTGCACAGCCATATAGGGTCTTATGCTAAGAAAAGTCCCACCTTTGATTGAATGTTCTGTTGCCACTATCTTAAAATTATTCATTTGTGAACAAGGGGCCCTAGATTTTCATTTTTCAATTTATGGGACATAAATTACGTAGCCTTTTCTACTGCCAGGTTCTACCTGTCTTCTCATGTACATCTCAGACTGAGAGAGCAACATGCTGTTCTCATGGCAGAGAGCAAGAGGTCGTGGGTCCGATCTAAGGTCACAGGATGTCTCTTAAAGCCTTCACCAGGAACTGGCACATGACCACTTTTGAGGAGTCAGGCAAATCACATGACTGAGCCCAAAGTCAAAGTTGTGAGAAAGTGTGCTTCACCCCAGGATAGCACCTACCATACCAGTCTAACTCTACACATGAGTTTGTTACTCTTGAGACAGTGATAAATTCCATTCCTACATATCTGGTATTCTCTCCAGAACCAATGTTCGAGATTTAGTTGGGTAGAGTGGCCAACTGATAATGTCATGGGATCTGTAAGATAATATCAGATAGCAAGTAATCAGTTTACCAAAAGTTAAGAGTGTAGTCTTTAAGAAGTATAAAAACAAATATGCTGGCTATACTTTTCCTCACAAATTTTTCCTTGTTCAAATTAAAGACCAATTTGAATCTTACTTGAAATGTGCCTTGAGTCATTTTACTCTGTTTAAGTATTAATTTGTCTTCATCATGGGTGTAGTTTTTTTCCACTTGGTTTTTCAAGCAGAGATAATAAAATTAAATAAATCAATAGACTATTTAGCTTTAATATTGATATTTTTTTGGTAGAATGTTATTGCTCCCTAATTAATTGAGTATTTAATTCTCTGGTGACTTAGAGAAGCTTCAATCATGACATATAACCCATCTGCAGTGTCAGAACCTAATTTCAGGCTTCATTATTATGATTGAGATGAGGATTGTGGATTTATGAATCTTTATAAGAAGAACATATACAGACTTCTAAAATCCTGTGCCTATTACATAGTAATTCTTGCAGAGAATGTCAAGAAATTCCTGAGTTATGGAAAAATCTATAGGTCACACATAAGACACGTTTCTGAATCTGAATTGACATTGCGATTGTCAGTACCTAAGCTCAGCCTTGAGGAATGTGGTTCTAGGCCATGCATCTGATGTACCACTCCTCTTATTACAGAGGAGAATGGGTACTGATGGGGCTGGAGCCTGTGCGAAAGTGGCACAATAGTGGTGGTTGGATTGAAAATTTGGTCAGAAATCTGTACTGAACCATAATTACAATTTCAATATTCGGTTCCTAATAATTTGCCTGTAGATGCTTATGAAAACATCTTTTTTTAAAATATTTTTTGGGAGAGCACAAGTGGGGGGAGGGGACAAAGAGAGGGGAACAGAGGATATGAAGCAGGCTCTGTGCTGACAGGCTGACGGCAGCGAGCCTGATGCTCGAACTCCGGAACTGGGAGATCATGACCGGAGCCAAAGTTGGGCACTCAACCAACTGAGCTACCCAGGTGCCCCTGCTTATTAAAACATCTTAAGGCAGTATTTGTGAGAATCCTGACCACCTTCACTGGTATCATACCCTCAAGTTTTCAAAGGACTGTCACGTGCTCATTATACCAACCAGGTACCCTAGGTAGCCCCAGTATTACTACTGTTGATACTTTACATGCAAGGAAATGAAAACTGGTGGTCGTAGAACAGGCAAGGAGCAAAAAAGAAGGGAGATAGATTTTCTTTTTTTTTTTTTTTTTTTTTTTTTAATTTTTTTTTCAACGTTTATTTATTTTTGGGACAGAGAGAGACAGAGCATGAACGGGCGAGGGGCAGAGAGAGAGGGAGACACAGAATTGGAAACAGGCTCCAGGCTCTGAGCCATCAGCCCAGAGCCCGACGCGGGGCTCGAACTCACGGACCGCGAGATCGTGACCTGGCTGAAGTCGGACGCTTAACCGACTGCGCCACCCAGGTGCCCCGGGAGATAGATTTTCTGAATCCTGCTCCTTGCTTTGGTTCTGGTGGGGTCTAAATTATCCCTGGTAGAAACCAGAGAATTGCCTCTATGATGAATCTTCTCTATATCCAGCTCAGCTAGGTATGCAGTTTTCAGATTTAGAAAGACATGGGTTTAACTCCTAACTCTGCCACTTACTAGTTGGCAGACCTTGGGTAATTTATATAATTTACCTCAGTTTTTCCCATTCTGTGAGATAATAATACATACTTTGGGGATTGTTGTGCGTATTACATGAAATGACTCATGGGAAATATTTAATATGGCCCCAAGACCCTACGAGTCATGGAGTCCTGGAACAGCCTCCTACAGAATTTTGATCAGGTTGAGAAATAAAAGAAACGATAGAGACAAACTATCATCTTACTTACTGATATAAGCCAGATTGGATCATGTGGCTTTAGGTCCAATCGCCAAATGGACTTGTAAGCTCAGAATTGGTCCCCAGTCATGGCAGTGCTTGTCCAAGGTAGGCCCCTTCACAGTGGAGCCCCTTGTACCAAGGATGACAGAAAAAAGCACAGAAGAAATTGTGTTCTTTAATAAGGGAAAGAAGAGCTGGATGGAATGTTACTAGTTATTCTAGTCAAGTTTTTCAATCAGAACAGTCTCTCCACTACCCCCAGGGACAAAGTGAATCAACGGAGTGGAGATAAGCCAGTGGTTATACTAATTGGGATTCCGTCCTAAGGAATGAATGTCGACAGTGGAGAATTACCACTAACAGAAGTTCTCAATGGCTTAGCTATTACTGGAGTTAAGGTAGGAGATTTAAAAGTATATTGAAACATCCATGACCAAAATCTCTCAAGTTACACAAACCCGCAGTCCTCTCTTGGGTGAGCAGCATCCTATGTTGAGGGTGCCTGTTAGATGGAGCTTAGAATAACCTTCGTATCAGGAAGGGATTACAAGCTAATTGGTGTCCACAACTTTGCCTCTATCCAAGTATAGAATCGTTTAGAAGCAACAGCTATGCCTTATGTATCTTTGTATCTCCCACAGTATGTTGCAGCGTCTTTGCCAATAATTATTACACTGATGGCCCATCTAGATATGTATTTTATAGCTTGCAAAGTACTTTTGTGTTGATCTCTTTTGGTCTTTTCACCAGTCCTGAAAAGGAGGGAGGGAAGAAGAGAAGAGGCTATTCACCTCATTTCATATCTGAAGATGTTGAGGCTCAGAGCAGCTGTGTGAGTTGTCCAGTGAATGAAGCAGAGTGCCAAAATTTGATTCTGGAACTGGAATGTGGGCCACTGACTCTTGATGCAGTGTTCTTCCATCAGTATTTTTAATTTTGTCTGAATGAAGCTGATTTCCCTGAAACTAGCTGATCTAACATGTGTCACGCTAGGAGTCCAAGCAATGCTGTTAAGGCAAAGATAAGTTCCTTAGGTGTGTAGTGTTTGGAGTCTTGCTTCTCTTAGGGCTTCTGCTGATGCCTCTGCCATGTATCATGGAACATTGGTTGTTATGGTGATGGAAGAGGGGGAAGGTGAGCTGGAGGAGAATTACAAAATGTTTGATGGGATAGAACAAAATGTGGAGATGAATATGATGGTTGTAAGGGAGAAGCCATTATAGAATTAGTGACATCTCTTTATGGATATGGACACCTGAATTGTCTCCCAGAGATCCAGAAGCCAGTAAAAGAAAGATGAATTTAGCAGTAAGGCTAAATTAAGTTACTTTTTGTCATGGGCCTCATTAATTAGAACCATATCACTGTATCACCAATCAATATCATACTCTATAACATAGTGAACAAAGACAGTATATATAGGCCAAGTAATGCACCCACCTCACCCCCTGAACATGTTCACAGTCTAATCCTTGGAACATATGACTATGTGACCTCCCATGGCAAAAGAGACTTTGAAGATGTGATTAAGGTAAAGGTCTTGAAATGGGGAGATTATTTTAGATTATCTATGTGGGCCCAATGTAGTAATAATTATACAAGTGAAAGGAGGCAAGAGACTCCTAGAAAAATATGTTATAATAAAAGTAGAGGTTGAAGTGATACGATTGCTGGCTGGAAGCCATGAGCCAAGGAATGTAGGCTACTTCTAGTAACCAGAAATGGCAAGAAGACAGATTCTTCCCTAACGTCAACAGAAGAAAAGCAGAAGGTATTCAGCACTGCCTTCAACTTGATTTTAGCCTTGAGAGACACATGTTAGAATTCTTTTATTTTTTTTTTAATTTTTTTAACGTTTATTTTTGAGAGAGAGAGAGAGACAGAGAGAGAGAGCGCATGAGCAGGGGTAGGGACAGAGAGAGAAGGAGACACAGAATCTGAAACAGGCTCCAGGCTCTGAGCTGTCAGCATGGAGCCCGATGTAGGGCTCCAACAATCCTTTTTGTTGGATTGTTGGGAAGATTAAATGAGATAGTAGACGGAAGATGTTTGTACAGGGTGTCACTACTAAGGGCCAGATTCATGGTTGTTTAAATACCAGTAAATGTCTTTTTTTAAAGTTCATTTATTTAGGGGCACCTGGGTGGCTCGGTACGTTGAGCGTCCGACTTTGCTCAGGTCATGATCTTACAGTTCGTGAATTTAAGCCCCATGTCAGGCTCTGTGCTGACAGCTCAGAGCCTGGAGCCTACTCTGGCTTCTGGGTCTCCCTCTCTCTGCCCCTTCCCCAGCTTACACTCTCTCTGTCTCTGTCTCTCTCAAACATAAATAAACATTAAAAAATTTTTTTGGAGTTTATTTATTTATTTTGATCGGGTAGGGAGGGGCAGAGATATAATCCCAAGCAGGCTTCACGCTCTCAGCCCAAGGCCAGATGTGGGGCTCAAGCTTCTGAACTGTGAGCTCATGACCTGAGCCAGAATCAAGAGTTGGACACTTAATGAACTGAGAGCCACCCAGGGACCCCTTTTTTGTTTTTTTAAAATAATATTATGCCAGCCTCAAAATAAAAGAACTTGCACGTCTAAAACTTGCAGCAGATCTATATATACCACAGTCTAGTTCAGAAAAATAATTGTCTGCTTAGCAGATTTTACTTTTCCTATACACAAACAGATGAGTACCTGGATCTGTTTCACCTCGAGAATGGGCAGCAGGTTTTAGATACTATTATAAGTTACTTAAGAGAATGCAGGGAGAGGCTCAGAAATATGGTCAGGACTAACCATAGGCTTGCATCAAAATGGTCAAACTTTTCCAACAGAAACTACATTTTGGAAAAACCCTTAACTTATAAACATGATATAAGAAAATGTTAGTACTTTACTTGGAACACTACCCCTTCATCCCTTCAACTAGGGGCCAATTCCTGCACATCCCCCAGGCCATAGCTCCTAATCCTTCCTGGAAAGGACAGTTTCCTGTCCTGTTTCCTATCTCCCCGCCTTCTTTATTCTCCTACCCCTTTGGGGGCTATTTGGCCTGTTGTCCCCTCTCAGGACATCCTGGAGCTAGTAACAGTACCACTTTGTAACTGTCTGTTTTGCTTTGTGTCTTTCCCTCTGTCTTTAAATTTCACAAAAGAAGGGGCTGCGCCCTCCTCGTTTACTGTGTTAGCACAGTCTTCAATATATATTTGAGGAAAGGAGGGAAGGCAGGCCCTAGTGTGAATGCTATCCTGGATATTACAAGCCTTGGGAATGGGTCCAGTCCTTAAACCCCTGTTTCCTAATCGGTAAACTATAATGCATTTTCTACCAATTTCCCAGGAATGTTGTGAGGTTCAAGGAAGGGAAAGCAGATCCGAGAAGGCGTGGTGGGTTATGTAAGCACCATGACTTTACCTCAGATCCACACCTTGGCCACATTTCATCCTCTGGATACTTACTGGGCCACTCCTACATGGAGCTCTGCATTAGACCTTGAGTCTACAGTATGAACAGAACGGTCTTTGTTCTCATAATGTATAAAAGTCTAGCTGCTAGTTCAATAATAGCACAGCAAAAATTACCTCCTTTATTGAGGTAAAAAGGATCCTCTTTTCACCATTCAAGAAGAAAACATTTCCAAAGAATACGTGCCAGCCTGTGTGAGGAGTCAGGAAGTGAAAGCATTTTTACCCTACAGAAGTCCAAGCCCAATACAAATATATATGCAAATAGCACACAGGTAAGGCCACCTGTGATCCCATCTTTACCATTGATCCCACCATTGCTTATGAGAGGCTGAGGGGATGGGAAGACAGTGGGATATTACTTTCTAGAAGGAGATGGAAACTGAGTTGAGTAGAGCTCTCTAAGTAATTCAATTATTTTGATGAATTGAGCACTTTTGTATGCAAAATAGATGACAATCTGTGTAGTTACATGTCTGGAGGTTGAAAAGGAGGAAATGATTACTAAGAAACCAAAAGCCTGGTGACATGATGTGGAATGTTTCAATTAGATAGTAAAGAAGGGAAAATGGGAAATAAAGCTATAACATATATTGGGTCCATGTGTTAGAGCTTCTGCAAACACTTGCTTGGGTGGAGGCTTGGTATTTATGATAGAGAGCCATCACAGGTTTGTGGATGGGTCTTGCCATTACGCGCGTGCGTGCATGTACACACACACACAACACACACACACAGAATTAGGGAATACAGGGAGATAATGGTTTGTTGCTTCTAACCAGTTAGTGGCTCCGGTTGTGGACCTATCACCATCTTCCTGCATGATTAGAAGGTGGAAAACTCCCACTGGATTCCATTTTTTTTTATCCACACATTGGGATTTGTATCCCTGGGTAAGCATATTTCTTTTTGCTGGTAGAGTGTCATTTTTGCTGTAGGTCACATTAAGTTACAATATTTCAAATAATTTTCTCTTCCCTCCTTTCCTTCCCCCCATCTTTCCTTCCTTGAGGTGTAATTGGCATACAATAAACTGCACATATTTAAAGGTACACTTGAGTTTTGATATACATATATCTATAAAACTTTCATCAAATCGAGATAATTAACATATCCATCACCTCCAAAAGTTTCCTCCTGGCCCTTTACAATCTCTCCTTCCTTTTATTCCCTACTCCCTAACAACAGGCAATAACTGCTGAACTGCTTTCTGTTGCTATAGATTAGTACATATTTTATGGAATCTAAAATCAATGAAATCATACACTATGCACATTTTTTACCTGGTTTCTTTCACTCCACACTACCTTCAGGATTATCTGCTGCATGTGTTAATTTCTTCTTTTCATTGCTTAGTGGTGTTCTATGGTATGGATATACTATAATTTGTTTATGCATCTGCCTTTGATATTTGAGTTGCTTTCAATTTTTGGCAGTTACAAGTCAGCTGCTGTGAATATTTGTGTATGTCATTGTGTGGCCATAGGCTTTATTTTCTCTTGGTCTTCTCATTTTTCTGCCCTCCCTGTAGATTTAGACTAACCTAAGGGGGCAGCCTCAGGTAGAGGTTAAGTACCAAAAGGATACACAGGGTATTTGATTCTGTGGTTCCATACATTTTCCTTCATGAGAAATTGAATAATAGGAAGAGGCCATCAGGAACTTGCCTAGAGGTTGTGGCCATTTTAAATAACGAAACATAATGTAACGATACATAAAGATTGCAATACATGGGCCTAAAAAGGAAAAATGAGAAAGAACTTGCTAAATGTTTGAACTATTTAAGACTGGATTGGGATTTCATTAGAGCAAATGAGCTTCAAGTTAGGAAAGGCATGCAGGAATAACCTGGGCAAACACTCATAGGGGATATTTATCTCTAGTTCATTTCCGGCCATAAGTAGGTATTGAATGTGTGCTGTGTGCCAGACACTAGGGCTATAATGACAGATAAATCACAACAAACTTACAGCCTCACAGGGGAGACTGGCAAGTAAGAAGACAATTGCAGTACAGTATAAAAAGCATTTGTAATCAGTGTGTGCAAAGAGTGTTCTCAGGGACACCTGGCCCAGAGAGAGGGATAGAGCAGTCAGCAGAGGCTTTCAGGAGGAGTTGCTTCCACTATCAATGAGGGAAAGCCAGGTGGAGAACCACAGAGAGAAAGAAGGTACAGACAATGAAAGTAACATGTGCAAAGGTCTGGAGTTCCATGAAAGCATGAAATGGTGGAGAAATGCAGGTTCCGAGTGCTGGGAACATGATAGGAGATGGGTAGCATGCCAGGGGTTAACATACTAAGAGTCGATGTGTCCTTCTAAGAAGTTTGTCAGTGGGGATCTGTAGAAAGGGCTGTAGGTGGATCCTGAAGGACATTGGTTTTAGAAAAGCAAATCCACCAGGGTGTAGAGAGCACACACAGGAGGAGAGACCCTGAGCAAGAGTCAGCAGGGAAGACAGAACTTAGGGTAGTAGGAAAGAGAAGCATGACAGTTTGAGGAGGTCTCTAACATAATTAAGGCATCCATTGACCTCAGTCCAAATCTTTCACCTAGAGATTCAGTGAGTCCTTAAAAGCTTGCCACAGAAAATACCTAAATGACAAATGAAGAGTCCAGTCCACACTAGTATAGGAGGGCCTTAACAATGGAGGTATTTGTAGATCATAATAGCCAGACCTGGGATTTCTAGTTGAGGGTTTTCCCTTCTGGCTCCTAGACTCCAGGAGTCTCTGTGGTAGCTTTCTCTTTCAGGGAATTTTTGATGAATATCATTCCCATGTTGTTTACTTCCATTTTTCTACCTTTAATGTGGAACACATAGATTTTTATGGGCCTCTATTTCATCCGCATAACTCTTTTGTTGCCATGGAAATCAGTTTCAATTTTCTCCCATTCTGGCAATTGTGTTTTTATAGTCTCCTGCTTTCAAAAAGATAAGCTGCCTTATATTTATTGCACGTGGATGCCAAAAGTTGACCTCGCTCGAGACACAGCCAACCTTTACTTCAAGACAACACTACAGTTATTTATTATAGCTGATGTCATTTTGATTTCTGCCTGTGAGATCAGTTTCCAGTAAAATTCTTTTGGTTTTTACATACCTCTGCTATCCAGGGGGCTAGAGCTCAGCAAGCCTGCAACATTAGATTCTAGGTGGGCCCAGGTGGGGGCGGGGGAGGGGGTGGCTAAGGGCACTGAGAATGAGCTGCAAACTCTCTATTAAAGGTGAAGAAAACGTGTTTCGATGGAAGAAGGAAGCTGAAAGCACAGACCTCTATTCCCAGGTCAGCTGCTAATTGGCTTTCAGACGTTGGTCACATCACTTCCATCCAAATCTGCATTTTTTCATCTCTAAAACCAGGAAGGTAGAGTAGATGAGAAAACTTTATGTGAAGCAGTATATGGAAAAGATAAAAGTACAATAATTTGATTAAAGCAGGGAGAAAATTATTTTGAGAGATTTTGTATCATTTAAAAAAAAATTGTCATTCAATACAATGTCCAATAGCTATAAAAAGCTTGCAATTATGAGCATTGTTTTTTATTGTCTGCTGTCTGGTTATCATACTAACAGTTTGAAATAATTAGCTCACTTCTCCCAGAATTCTCTAGTTTGGTCTATCTTGAGTTATCTACCACTGCCTGTGGTCCCTACATCCATTAGTTCCCTCTTTTAGTCTTTTAGTTTGGACGACAGGGCAAATGCAAAGTATCGGGTTGGCCAACATTTCATTGTTGGGGCATTTTTTAAGATATTTTAATCAACAAAATAAATTTCTAATGCATGGAAATCTAAGATTCTATAGGGCCTGAATACAAAAGGAGTAATTCATTCAGTCAATATTTATTGAATGTGAGATGAACCAACCGTGTTAAACACTCATGATAAAGCCACCAATGGGAAAGACTCCATCCACAAGGAAGCTGCAGTCTAGAAGTGTCAAACACATGGAAAATCAACGTGTTACAGTGTGTGGAGTGCCCCTGTAAGAGAGGGAAGCACACTGGGGTCCTTACTCAGACATGATGGGATGGTAGTGGTTGCTGCAATGGCCATACAAAGCTTCTGCGGAGAAATGAATACTGACCTGAGTCAGTATTTGCATGATGAAGAAGGTGGAATGGTGTTCCAGGCCAATGCAGGAAGGGAGTGGACAAGGGATTAGGCAGGAGAAGAGGCTGTCGAGGTAGGTGAGAGGCAATTCTTGAAGGTCTTCTACATGGCTTTGTATATGGGCAGTAATGCTTGGCCTTTATTGTTGAGGCAGTGAGGAAATGTGTTAGAGCTCTAAAGTGGGTATTAACAGAGATCAGCTCTTGATGGCTTATCTCACATAATTGGTTATTTTTTTCATAAAAGGGTATCTCACCAAAGCTTAGAATAAGGATGAAACTGACCCTCAAAAAGAGAACAAAAATAGGAAGATGTCAGGAACTTATATATTCTCTCTCTGTGCCTGTCATGGCTCCCAGGCTTCTCTCTGTCTACCTCATTCTTCTTTCCCAATGATTAGCTTGCTTTGCTACTTCCAAATACACAATTTCTAATCCCAGCCATTCAGAGACTGTAATGTGTAATGTCTCAGGCACATACAAGTTCACATTTACAAAGGAGAGAATCAGATCAGGCTATGTCAAATAGCTACCTCTGGTCAGAGAAGGTGTAGTCAAAGTTTAGTTCCAACGTACAAACAATATTTTAAAGACAACTCTTTCTCTGTGTGTGAGGAGGTAGAATAGTTACTAGGGAATTGAGACTATAACTGCAGTGTGGAAAGGGGCTTAGAGCCTTTGAAGGGTAAATGGGTATAATCATTTCAGATTGTTTTATTATTATTCTAAATGTAATACGTGCTATGTTAACACGTGCAGACACTAGAGAATATAAAAATACAAAGACAAGCCTTGACACTCCTCCCTTCTCATTTTTGTTCAATTACCCATTCATTCATTTTCAAGAAATATTAAGAGTACATTATATATACAAGGCAACATACTGGGCACAGCAAACAATTGGTGTAAGACAGAGTCCTTGCCTTGTCAAAACTTAGAGTCTAAAGTATTCTTTTAAATCTTTTCTGTGCATCTTTCTAAAAAAATTGTATGCATTTATAGGAAACATGTATATATATTTATTCTGAATCTGCAGTTAATTTCTTATCCATTACATACCATATACTGAAACTGTTTTTTTTTTTTAAAAAGCATATTGGTATATTTTTATGGTAGCACATATAGACCTTCCCTTTAAATATTTGATAGAATTGTGGCAACATTGAATATTTTTTAAATAAAGTCATATGTATAGTATGTTGCAGCTTTTTTTTTTTTTTTTTTTTTTTTAGTTTCTACAAATCCTCTTATTTTCCAATAAGTCCTTCCCCAACTGTTGTCAGTAGGTGGAGTGGTGGCAGTGGGGGGAAAGGAAGGAAGATGTAAATACTTGTCAACTCATTAATGACCTGCCCTGTCCTGAATGAAGATGATTTCTCTTAGTTTTAAAATGTCTGTTTTGATGAACTCTGTCTCATTGAGTGGATGCTTGGTCTTTTAGGGTTTCTTCCTATCGTTCCTCAGGATAGTTTTGGTGTATCAACAGTATGTCAAGACTTCAGAGTGACTGAGGGGGGGTCCTTGGGACGTTTTCTGGATTCGCATGGGTTATACTATAAGGAGTTAGGCTATTCTGGTTCCTCAGCACCATGTGTTGGTATTAAAGGAGGTTCATCCAGCTGTACCAGGAACCAGTCAGACATTCTTGCTGTCTTGGACCATCTTGATCTTAGCTGGTACAATAGATCTTAAGTCTGGACACATTCTCCAGCCAGCCTCTGATTTTGACTGCCTGTTACCCTCTGCCCAGCCCCACCCCCCACAACCAAGACTCTGTGGTAGGGTCAATTCAACTTTCATAAAGAGCCCATGGAAGAGCCCAAGACCCCCTGGAAAGAACAGTCTGGCTCTGGGCTCAGTGATCCTCTATTTTCCTGTAAGTTTTGTAGAAACGTGTTGCTCTTGTCTATATGCAGTCAGTTCTCATTACTTGCAAGGGTTATGTTCTGTGAAGTTGCCCTGAACACTGACTTAGTGATGGAACCATTACTCCTAGGGGAAATATAGGGTTAAGTTCCTGAGAGCCTCTGCTCACATTTTCATCACTGATCAACACATAACCTTGTTTTATGTATGTTTCTGTTCAAAGACATTTTATTTAATATATATGGTAAATTTATTAATGTTGAATTCACAGCCAACAGCACTGTAACTCATGCGTGAACAAAGCTTATCTTAGGCACTTAACTTTTTCCATAAGGAAAATCACAGCCTTCTTGTGCTTGGGAACTGCAGACAGCACTTTCAGATTGTGCTTAGGGGGGCTATTTTAAACAGCCATATCACCAACTGAAAGCACAAAAATGTGGAAACGTGACACTAAATAGGCTGCAAAAAAACAGGCTTCTCAGACTGTTTACAGTATAAGAAGTGAAACAAGAAGGCAGAGTGTTCTCTTGTTGGACGTCAGTTGAGAGCGTGCGTGTTGGGCCATACAAATTTTTGCAGCTCTTTGTCTGAAAATGACCACAAAACACCGGGAGTATTAAGGTAGTTGTGGAAGAAACCAGAAGTGCTGAAAGACTCTTTACCCTTCCAGAGTCATTCTTTTTACTTCTCTGTGGCCCCACCCAACGTGGAGTCTCCATCTGGAATTCCAAATAGGGAGCTGATGATAAGCCACCTCTCCTCTCAAGTCTTCCCACAGATTCTCTACTACCCTTTTCTGGAGGAGGGACTTGGTTACATGTTTAGTATTTATTTGGTTATGTATGAATGAATTTATAGATTATTTCAAGGTTTAAACTACTGAAAACATTTTTTCATTGACCATTCCTTTTTATGTTGAGAGGAGAACTATAGGAAAATTACTAACACTATAACCACTTGACTGAAGAATGCATGAATTTAAAAGTATTTTACCAATTATATAGGTGGAAAATGTTAAGCCATCTTTTTAAGTTTCTCTTCTTCAAATACAATGGAGCTTGAGCATCTTTTTGTGTATCTAGATCTCTTTGGACTCTCATTGCTCATGTCCTATTTGCCCAATTGTCTGATTTCTAAGAGACTTTTTTTTTTACATTGAAGTATTTTTTCCCCTCACATTTAGTTTAAGAAGTGAATTATAATATAAAGATGGAGAGAAATGTCAACAACAAAAGATAAAAAGTATTGGTGCCAGTTGAGTGGTAGAGACCAGAACCATGGACATTCAGAAGAAGCTTCAGCACAATTTGTGGCCAGGATTTGCATGCCCTGTCCTCTTCCTAGATCAGCAGCCTTATTGCCATAATATTACCACACTGTGTGACTGCCTCAGTCATGTCCATCCCACGAAGGTCTCACCTTCTGGGGCACGTAAAAGTAGCACCAAGATCAGGGACCAGAGTATAGCCACTCAAACTCCACACCACCACTGCTGGCTTTCATAGATACAATTCAGACTATTTGGAGTGTGTTCACACTCTCATTGCAGCACCGCATAATAAAAATTTATTGTTTTTATCATGGTTCAAAACTCACAGCAAACTGAATAGAATTGAATTGGACTACAATAGGCTGAGATGGAAGAGGAAAAGGTTATACTAGAGATGGAGGAGGAGCAGGACTGCTTGGAGTTGGGATATGACTAATATATATAGAAATAGTTGATTTGCACAGCAATGACATGAAAGGAATAGCATGAAGTAAATCAGGAAAATCACAGGTTATGGTCAGATTGTGGGACCTTGGCTTATCAGCCTACATATTTGGGACTCCAAAGAGGACCTATCATGGCATGGGCAGGACAGTGGAAATCATCACTTTGAGCAGCAGCATGATGATTGTTTGGGGGGATGTGGTTAGATCCAGCCACTGGAGTAGTGGGGTCCTGGATGTCTAATTTACAGACTCTGCCACTTTGGCCAAATTAATCTCTGAAAGTTGGGTTTCCTCATCTATAAAATTGGAATAATAACATTACTAAACTAACATCATAAGATTATTGTGCAAATTATAGGAGGTAATGCATAAAAAGGGCCTAGTTTAGTTCATAGTAGATAATAAGCTCTTTATAAGTATTAGTGATTATTGACAATGATAATTGTTATCAGTGGCTTTTTTAAAAGAAAAACAGTACTTCTATATTGAGAATCTATATTTTAACATATTATTCTCTTACCACATTCTCTTAACTTTACATTTTTTTCATATTTCTAAAATTATACCACTTGTTAACATAGCCTGAAGCCTCAAATATGATAAATGAACACCAGTTAAAATACTAAAAGATCCAAACGTCAGTTCCCAAACATACAACAATGAGAAGCATGTTATACATAATAAAAAAGAATAAAAATAGAATATCTGGCCAATCTGATGTAGGTTGATTTTTGCATTTGTTGCTGAAATTTAGAAAAGTTGTGAATTTAATCAACTGTGGCTACAAAGTTTAGAGACAGAAATAGTCATTCTCTGAAATACTGTGCTTCTTCCTCCACCAAGGGGCAAGTTAGCCCTATAATGGTGATTCAAATGATGTGCAATGAAAAAATTTATATAAATGATGCGCGGTGATAAAATTTATAAATAAGCTATAAATTTATAGTTCAGTCTTGAAAAATTTATGATGTGGTTAGGTAGATCAGGTACTGTAGTTCGTTAAAAGAAATCAGAATTTGAAGTTTGAAAAAAAAAAAAAAGTTGACTCCAGACTCAACCCCTTACTAAATAGGGCTTATACCCTAATCCTTCTGAGCATTTTCTGATCTTTAAAATGGAAATTAAAAAAAAAAATTCTTAGAACTATGGTGATAATTAAATAAGTACTTAGCATACTTTGTGTGCTCCATGTAAATATAATATTTTGGGGGTTGTTGTATAAAAGATGGAAGGAATGCTGCATAAATCAGAAGAACGTGACTCTTTCCTGTTCTTGGAACTCAATAATAGCATTCTCTTTCCTGGGACTTCATTCCTTCATCAGTAAAACAAGATTAGACCGAATCAATGGTTCTCACACTTTAGCATGCATCAAAATTTCTTGACAAGCCACTTAAAATACGGATTTCTGGGTTCTACCCATAGAGTTTCTGACTCAGTAACCTGAGAATTTGCACTCCTGACATTCTGACACGTTCTAACAAGGTCCCAGGTGATGCTGAGAATCACTGGACTAAATCATATGTTCTCAATTTTTTTCATGTATGAAGGGACTTCTGTTTTGTTTGTTTCAACATCTAGAAATTCAAGGCCCCAAACTTGTCTTTGTCATCACAATTATTGCGCTTTTAGTATCCTTTGACTAAATAAACTTAAAATGATAAAAAATCACTGGATTTAGTGAATTGCAAGTGAATTTCTATTTTTATTTCAACCCACAATCCACACGTGTTAAGAAGAGCTGCTATATCTTTGCACTCATGCTGATTAGTGCATTGTAAGACAATACATAGAAATGCATTGACAATTAGCAAAGCAAAATTGCCAACCTTGCATAAAATGCAAGATTTTAAGTCTATAAAAGTGATACTGAAATACCTTGCAAATTCATTGGCAAATAAAGGCTCTAACAGAATGAACCCAGTCAGTTGAGGATGGTCCAATCACCAAGGATGATAAAACAATATGGCCTTTGAGAAAGGATGACTTGAGTATCAAAGATGAAACAGAGGCTCTTGGATAAGCTCACAAATGTTGCAAAAAAACATGTTTAATTACAGTGCTGTAAGCATGAAGTAAAAGATGTTGTTTTCATGCTACCATATTCTTTTTTCTGAAAAATCATACCATTTTCATCCCCAACTTTTGACTGATGTCTGCATTACTCACTCTAAACATTAATGCATAGTCATAAAAATCTAAATCTTGTTAAATATCTAAAGTATTAGTTTTTGAGATAAAGTCACAAATATGTTTTTGTTCATAGTTTACCACAAAATTTTAGTCTTTTTTTTTTTTTGAGAGAAAAAGAGTGTGCACACACAGGGGAGGGGCAGTGGGAGAGGTAGAGAGAGAATCCTTAAGCAGGCTCCATGCCCAGCATAGGGCTTGATCTCCCATGAAATCATGACCTGGGCCAAAATCAAGAGTCAGACACTTAACCAACTGAGCCACCCAGGCATTCTTACCCTTATTTTTAAATGGAGCCTCTTATATATTCTTTTCTCTGATAGTAATTTTTTATAAATTATAGTTATCTGATGCGTGAGTTACTGGTAAATCCTAAAAGAATTCAGAAGAGTGAAGGGAGAAGCCACTATCAAGTTGTGTAGTAAGGAAAAATAGTTTGTATGATGTTAACTGGGCCTTGAAAAAATGAGATTTAAGAGAAGAGGCTATGGCATGATATGGTGCTTTATAAGGAATGTTGACCTTAGCAAGCATCCTGCTGCAAGAATCAGATGGGATGCCAGTATCACTGGCTCTAATGAAAATGTATTCAGACAACTGAAAAATCTTCATCTACAGCAGAATGAGTACAAGTTTAGGTGGCTGTATTAAAGGATGAATCTCCAAAGGATGAATCTCCAACGAATAATCATATTGAATAGTCCAGTCTATTTAGATAAGCAAGTAATGCAGGAAACACTCAACTAATTGAATTATTGAATGTCCATGACTTGGTCTAAACCAAATGCCTCAACCAGTGACTTTATTATGTGATCAGAATATTGACAGGACAGACTTGTGAGATCTTTCTCAGAATGGTCCTTGGTACCCTTTTGGATGACTTTGCTGATGACAAATCTGGCACTTAGCAGCAAAGTAGCTCTTACCAGGGGGTCTTTGAAAGACAGGCCATGTATTATTCCTTCTAGCATGAAAGCAGTTGCAGTAGTCTCTGCCTTGGTTGTGTTAATATGTGTTTCTGTAGGTGTCCCCAAAATCTGGCTGGGTGGTTTTCATGGTAAAATTGATGAGCAAGATCCCCCTGATTAGACAAAAATATTCTTATTTTATCCGTTGGCATAAGTGGTGACATGAGACAAATGACTGCTCATAAGAATTGAATGCATTTCTACAGACCTATTTATTTGATCAAACAATTGATGCATTTTGAGTACACGATCTCTTGAAAACCTAAAAGCTTTGAAGAATGCAAATTTAACTTAACATGTGTAAGAGCCCCTGAGAAAGCTAGGAAAAATGCTAAAGAAATTTTAGGTAATGATCACATAGATTGAGATCAAAATGGAGAATCATGATGATTAATAAGGACAAAGGGTAAAATGGAATAAAAATCCTAGGTACACACACATAAGCAGCATTAATCAAAATGTAAAAGCAGAGTATAGAACAACATGTAAGTTACTCTGAATGTGCTATAATTTGAGATACTAGGGAAAAAGTCCACACATCTAATATATTCAGTATTTTATGAATGCTCATAAAGAGTGAGGCTCAGAGAGAAGGCACTTGCCCAAGATTGCCAGGTCAGTGCTGCCAGAATAGGGAATGCCTTGCCTGGTGTGGCTACCTACTACTGAGCCCAGGGTCACAAACTCAAAGACTTATTGGGTCCACATAGTTGACCAAGCTGAAGGATACAGACCTGGTGGGGACTAGAGTGAACTGAAGTGGACACAACCCTTCTACCTTGGGCAGCCACTATAGAGGTCCACAGATCATCGTGTGGGATTATTAATCCAGTTGGTTAGGTCTTCCAGTTTTCAGAAGAGGCCAGGATATTTATGTGAACGTTATTCATTTTAAAGTTGGAAATTAGGGGCACCTGGGTGGCTCAGTCAGTTAAGTATTTGACTCTTGATTTCAGTTCAGGTCATGGTTCCTGATGTTGAGCTCTGCGCTTACAGTATGAGGCCTGCTTGGGATTCTCCCTACCTCTCACTGCCCCTCCACCCAATCATACATGTGTGCACTCTCTCTCTCTCTCTCTCTCTTTCTCTCCCTCCCCATCCCTCCCTCTCTCAAAATAAATAAACATTAAAAAATAAGATTGGAAACTAATAAAAACAAAGCAACACTGTACAGGTCAGAGAAAATAGTCTTTACAGAAAATAATAGTGAGGCTCAAAGAGAAGGCACTTGCCCAAGATTGCCAGGTCAGTGAAGGTTGGCAGACCTGGATTAGAATATAGGGTCCTAAAGTTCATGATTGCCTCTCATGAAGAGAAAGTCTGTGTTCCCTCTTCTCTGTTGTCCTGTCAAAAGGGTGGAGAGGTGTTTGGGACCCAGATAGTCCCATTTAGAAAGAAGTCTATAGGTTCAAGAGTAGTTGGTAGCAAACTGTTAGCTAACATTACATACACACTATTTTAAGCCTAAGGAAATGTTGGCTCAGTTTCTTAGCAGTGTTTTGAAAGAAAGGATGCCACTATTACTGCATGAACTTTCCAAAATCAGAATACCCTAGAGGTTGCTTGTTAACCCAAAAAGCCTTATTTTCTAGGCTGTTAGAGGGCATAGAAAGGTTCAGGGAAAATTTGTGATAACTTTCATAAAAAGTAGGAGGGAAAACTATCTTCTGAGGCACTGGCTAAGTTCTGGAATGCATTTCAATGGAAAAAAAACAAGCAGCCAGCACGAAAAATTTAAAGCCTTGATGATTCTCAACCCCAGACACTCTCTCAAAGATGACAATGTTCTTGCCACTTGTTATCAGTTGGCTGTTGATGTCAAAGAAGAGATTACAGAGGCTTTGAAGAACCTACTCAGAAGGGGCCAATTCCAGACAAAGTTGTTAATCATTCCAAGTACCTTTTTCTCTCTTACTCCTTTATTCTGTCCAACTACCAGTTCCTAAACTAACACTATAGCTGTTACCTATTGTCCAATGGTGGAGAAATAACTTGGGAAACAAAATGATTTGTAGAATGTGGATTCAGAGAAAGAAGATCCAAGAGAAGCAATCATAGATGGTAGATCTGGATTCTAGGATCTGTCACTGCCAGGATGTGTGACTTTGGACATGCCATTTCCTCTCTCTGGGCCTGAATTGCTTCAAAGAAAGGGGCAAGTTGGAATAGGTCATTTAAAGTTCTAAGTTTAAAATAAAGAAAAATAATGTTTCTTTGCCTATATGATCACAGACTGCTTAATGTCAATTGCCAGATGTTTACAAGGCAGCTCTCCTTGAAGCAAAGAACCAATCATCTCTGGTGGCATTTCAGGCATCAGTAGGAGAGAGAGACTTGGCCAGAGACTTTTCCACATGTCACATCTCTGGGAAAGGACAGTCCTTGACTTTCCTCTGGGTCTTTTTTTTTTTAATGTTTATTTATGTTGAGAGAGAGAGAGAGAGAGAGAGAGAGAGAGTGTGTGTGAGAGTGAGCAGGGGAGGGGCAGAGAGAGAGGGAGAGAGAGAATCCCATGCAGACTCCAGTCTGTCAGCACAGAGCCTGACGCATGGGTTCTATGATCTATGAGATCATGACTGGAACTGAAATCAAGAGTCGGATTCTTAACCACCTGAGCCACCCAGGTACCCCTTGCCTCTGGGTTTTATCAATTCATGTCCTCCCTACCACTGGCCCCAGCACTCAAAATCATTAACTTTCAGAGACAATGTTCGCTTTACTAAATCGAAGGCTGAACATCTTTTCAGCTATAACCCTGCCAAGTGGTCATTGCACCTTCCATAAATGGAACAGTCAGGACCTTTTGGAGGTTGGCCACTCTGTCATTGTTCCCACTTGAGGACTGGATGAGAGACCAAGATAGCCACTTTACAGACCTGATGCCAAATCTAAGGGAAGACTGAATAATAACCAGGTTTTTCATACTCTAATGTGAATTTTAGAAGTGTTCTTCTTCTAAAACAAAGTTGTGGGATTTTTTTTTCCAGGTAAGTCCAAAAAATGGTTACATTTGCCTCTGCTTTGCCCTGAATGGGTAGAGCTGATTTTTCCCTGTAAACATTTATGTTTACTTATTATTCTTGCTGTGGTGATCTTAATTACTGTTTTTGATATGTAAGAGAGTTGTCTTTGTGCCATGCCCTGTGCTCAGTAATTTAAATACATTTTCTTCCTTATTCTTCACTAATATAAGCAACTACAGTCTTAAATGATCTATCTTTTCATTGCTATATCCTCAAGGCCTAGAGGATATTCTGTCACCCTTAACTACTTGTTCAGCAGAGCCTTTAGACATGTCCTGTCCATCTGACATTCTTTATGACATTCTTTGCTGTGCTACTCCCATTCATTCTTAAGGTCTAAGTGTAAGTGTCACTCCTTTTGAAAGTCTTCCCCTGATTTCCCAATCCAAAATAGTTCCTCCTATTATGTAGTCTCTAAGACAGTCTCTTACCACATCCATAGTAAGCAGTTATTCTATATTTATACTTATTTAATACTTCTGTTTCCTTGGACTCTAGCTCCATGAGGTAAAAGACATTATTTTTATGCTTACTGTGTTGGCAGTAATTACCACCATGCCTGCTACAACAAAGGTGCTCCATAAATACTGGTTAGAAGAACGAATCCGTGGGGTACATCATATTAGCCCCATTTTGTTAATGATGAATTTGAGACTCAACTAAATGACTCAGGATCACATAAAAAAGAGTAGGGCTCATTTAAAAACTCAGTATTGACCTAGCTATAACCTTCTATGGATTGCCAATTATAGCTGGGTGTCTACATATTGCATCTCTCAGCCTTGCCACAACCCTACAAGGTAGCTTTTATTGTTCTTATTCAACTGAAGAATTTGAGGCCCATGGGGGCACGGTGAGTGACCTGCCTACATTCATAAAGCTAGTGAGTGATGGAACCTGAAATACGTTTCACCTCCGAGCCTGTATTCTGTGATGTATGCCATTCTGCCAGGCACATTGCTCTGGTGTGAGCTTAGGGAGACATATGCGTAGTATGCACATGTGTGTGCTTGTATGTATTTAAATTCTAAAGTTTGGATTTTCAGTCTGGAAACTTGCCAATCATTAGCTCAGCAAGTGTCCTCTCTCCATAGACCTAATCAGGGGAGTAGAATCACACATAAGAGTCTCTCTGCCAATATGTTGTAGTTCCAAATGCTTTTGCTAGGCCATATGGCTTTTTAAGTGTCACTTGCAAATATTAGGCAAGGCTTGAGAACAATAATTAAAAGTCATAGATCACAGGTTAATTAATCCCTAGCTTCACATTAGCACCTGGCCACTGAAGCATTCCACTCCCACGAATGACCTGCAAATCACAGGCCAAATAAACAGACACCACACAGGCTTCCTCAGCTGGGTAGTAATCCTGACAACCCGCAATATATGCAGAGCAATTGAGTGTATTGAAGGCACTTTTATATGCATAACATTTTTTTTCTTACTTTTGAAAGAGTTGTGTGAATTGGCCAGGTAGGGATTAACATCTTGTATTTGATTTGTTTTCATTTGGCAACACTTAATAACTCATTAATAAATGCCAGGGTCTTTGCTAAGCACTTTATCTTTCTTATGTCACGTCGTTCCCACAAAAGCTCTATAAACTAAAGAATATTATTGTTCTTGATTTATAGATAAAAAAGCTGAGGTTCGGAGAGGTTCAGTGCCTTGCATGGAGTCATCTGATTGCCAGTGGTCAGAGCCAGAACAACTGCCACGTCACTCACACTGGCATCGTTGTTTTCTTCCTTTATTAGCAAGCGCTTTTTGTTAACAAGACCCCTCATAAGTGCTTTATAAAAGTGGCTGTAGTTCATTTAGTTCTCACGAGAATCCTATGAAATATGTAATAGTTGCTCCTATTTCACAGGTGAAAGAACTGTAGTTCAGACAGGTCATGTGAGTTGTCCAAGGTCATGCAGCTGGTGAGTGGCAGAGGCAGGACTTGAACTCGCTGTGCCTTCAGAGCAGAAACTCTTACGTGTCTGTTCCACTGCATCCCTGGGCTAACTCTGACTTCTGACCCTGAGTCTGCTGTTAATAATAATACATCATGATTTTGTTTCTAATAGGTGCAGGATTTGAGAATATTGTTTCCTTGCTAAAGTGTCCTCATATGCACAAAGAAGCAGTTAATCCTGAATGGTAAGACTGGTGCCTTCCCCCATGTGACAGACTCGGTGGAAGAGGCATACACTGAGGAACTTTTTAGAGTGCATAACATTGTGTCTGAACATGGAGCTTCCGGTGATTGCTGGTTGAGGATGATCACTAACAAACATCCAGGAACCTTCCCATGTGAACAAAGTTGTGGATGCATGCAAGTAGGTGATCTCGCAGAAGTAGTACCATATGGTAATTAATTAGGGTCAGGTGTCAGAGTGACTGGAGATGTGAGGTTTGGCTGAGACTCTGCTAATGGCAAGGAAAGAAGGTATCCTTCATCCTTTAAGTTGGGTATGGGCTGGCAGGTGGGCACTCTGGATTTGATCATGCCTGTGGCATTTTGGTTGGGAAAAACATCAAATGGGAAGTTATGAGATACCTAATTCTAGTCTTAGCTCTTCTTTTACCTACTCTAGGTTTTTCAGAGGGAAAAAGACCTTCTTAACAATTTTATGTAATAAAAAATCCCTCTGAAACATCATATTTATTCATTAACATTAAACCAGTATTGAGTACGTACCAAGTAGGTGCCTTCAACTATACTCTAGGTCTTGGAGATAGACCAACGTGAATATCTATGGACCCCTGCACTATAATTAGGCTTTCTAGTAGGACCAACCCCACCAAATCTATTTGAATGCCCTCACAGTATTGATTAGTTAAATGTGCTTTATAACCTCAAAAGCAGGTCTCGAGAAGCTTCTTCTGTAGAGAGCCAGATGGTAAATATTTTGGGTGTTGTGGGCTAGATGATCAGTCTCTGTTTTAACTATTCACCTCTGCCTTTGTAGTGCAAAGGCAGTCATAAAACAACATGTAGGGGACTGGGAGTGATTGTGAGTTCCTGTGAGCCCTTGTTTGAAATTCTGTGTAAATGTGCAGTACTGGTGTTTTTATTTGGTGGTCTTTGCTAAACACTACTCACTCAACATCCAGCTGGGATGCTCCCCTGCTAAGAACTCCCTGTTGTCTCCATCCACTCTGGCATATCGCTTTCCCAACCTCCTCCCTCTCGTATAACCTGTACCATGAAATTGAGAACCAAGTTATACTATTAATAGTAGCATTCAGCATTTATTGTCTTAACTCTGCTTGGAATGATTTTTTTCCAGACCTTTGCATGGTAGGCTTCTGCAAATTATTCATGCCTCCATTCAGATATCCCCTTCCCCAAATAGGCCATCAAGTTGATAATAGTGCAGCTCTTTGAATTTTCTTCATAAATCTTATAAATGGGAAAATATTGAGCAGAGCTGCCTACTTTATTGTTGTACCAGGCACATGGTAGGACCTCAGGTGATATTGTTAACTATTTTCAAATCATTTGACCCTTCTCGAATGTAAGTTGTATGAGAGCTGGGACTGTGTCTGTCTTGTTCCCAGAATGGACGCCTTGCACAGTGTGCACCTTGAACATTTGCTGGGGGAACGGATACGTTGGGTGCCTACTCTGTGCCCACCACTACACTGGGCATTTTATATATATTTTCTCATTGAGTCCTTATAACAAGTCTCTGGAATAAATCCTGCCGTTGGCAGATGGGGAAACTGAAGATCAGGTAGGGAAAGTACTGCCCAAAGTCATACTGCTGAGCCAGATTCAAACTCTGACCTGTCTAGTTCCCAAGCCTAGATTATTCTCCCTTGTATTCTTTTTCCTGGGATGTGTATGGTCCTTTCTTGATCAAAAACACCTGCTTTCTCATTGGCTTCTGAATATGTTTTATTTACCCTAATGGAGGATAAGATTCCTGAAGGAAGGCCATGTCTTAATTCTTTTTACTGGTCACACGCTGCGTAGCATTGTGTTTGACACATAGTGGAAAATTAATATCATTATTTTGCACATTACTTGACTGGCGTTGAAGGATTTCTTTCCTAGGTGTTTTAGTGCCATAAGGGATTTCTATCTTTCTTCAAATGGAGTTGCTTATAGCTCTATTATAACACCATTATCCCCATCCTCAGGGACTGAATGCACTTTGAATACCCTAAATTCAAAGACCTGACATCTCTAAATAGCAGAATAATTACAGGTGGTACCTTAGGGGCTTGAAGGCAGTGAGGCCTCCCATTTAATTAACCTGGGGCTATAACCAGCTGGAGACAGGCTGGTAAAGAGAGGTGAAACAGCTTGTACTCTGCCTTACTGGGGTGAAGGCAGATGTATTTTTGTGCCTATGCTGCTTCTGAAAAAGAAAAGGACATTTGGTGCCTATCCCCGAAGGTCACTGGATCTGTTCCCACTGTCCAAGGAGCTCTTCGAATGAAGTCTCTCAGCTGCCAGGGGCCACTTTGCACATATCCTCACAGTGTTCTGGTGAGTTTATGGTAAGGAAGAGGACAGCACTAATATAAATGCAAGACATTGGAAGTTTTGTTTTGTTTTGTTTTTTTTCCTTTTTCTGTCACTAAGCATCCATTTCAGACATGTGGGGTGATAATTCACCTTTTTTGTTATGTGCTTGGCATAAGGTTAAAAATATAATTCAGATGCGAACTAGACCTCCAACAGACCTTACAAAGTTCTGTTCCATCTTTCTCTAAGATCCTATGAAACTGGCAAGAAAAAAAAAGTTTACTCAACGTTTTAAGCGTGTCTCTACAAACAACGGATGTTTATATTTGATAGCAAATAATTCACTGCTCTTAGCCTCAGGAACAATTTTCATCTGCTTTTATTAGCATTTTTTCTTACCTACTTGGGTAAGGCTTACCATTTGCTTCTATGTTAAAATACCTGTTATTATTATCATCATTGCTATTACTGTAACAAAAGCAACTGACATTTTTGAGCAGATTCTGTGGACCAGATGCTGTTCTCTGTGATGAGAACTCATGCTCTAATTCTCCTATGACAACATGAAGACTCCATTATCAATTATGTTTTGCAGATGAAGAAACCAAGGCACAGACACATGATTCCTGGCTGCTTGTCAAATAAGGGGGATGAAGCACGGGCATACATGATAAAAATACAAAGCAGAGAGAGATAAGAGTTCTATCTTAGGTAAAATTAAATACCTATGTTGTAGATGCAAGACTCACAACAAATAGATCACACGCTCTCCTCCCATGGACACGATAGACATTACTCATTAATCATGACGCTCTTTCCTACTGGTCCCAAATATGGCCTAAAACTTTCTTTCCACAAAGCTTTCTGGATAACCAGGCCAATTGATCAGTTTTTATCTAATATGTCTGCTTGTCATTTATGACCAATGAGCTTAAGAAGTGGGAGACAGACTTTCCCCTTGGGGACATGGAAAAAAAAATTTCAGTTGTCGTTTGAAATTCATTCATTAAACCAATATTGAGACTGTATTCCACGTAGTATTAGAAATGTGCCCATGCCTAAAGCAAGGGCCTGCTCTTCAGAAGAGGAGTAGATAATAACTTTTAAAATGTACATGAAAATACACTGTTACATTAGATCTTATGTGCTGCTAAAAAAAAAAAAAAAAAAAAAAAAAATGCCCTGTAAAGAAGCAGAGTGAGAGGTGGTTGGAACCATGACTGTAGATAGAGTAGTTAGGGAGGTCCTATTTGATGAGACCTGGTGGAAGTGAGGAGGGGGATATAAATACCTAGCATTTCAGACAGAGGACTCTCTGGCCATTATAGAGGAACAAGAGCAGACAGAGTGATCTTTTTAAAGCAGTCAAATTGTTTTCCCTTGCTTGAACTTGCTGCTTTCTTCCGTTGCTCTAGAATACATCCAGGGCCCTCACCTCTGTTACTGGCCCTGCAGATCTGGCCCCTGTCTACCTCTCTGAGCACCTCTACTAACCCCCTTCACTCCGTTGTAGCTTTCCTGTCTTCTTGCTTTTTCGAGCACTTTTGCCTTGAGGGCTTTTTACCTTTTGGATGCTGTTAGGTTTCTCTTATTTTTGAGTTATTTCAGGTGGAGACACAGATATCATTCATCTTTTGACTCCAGGCCTTCCATGAGTCTTTTGTAAAGAGATACACATGCCAAGTTCACTCCCAGGTGTTCTGAGCTAAGAAGCATCAAAGTCCCAAGTCTTAGTTAAGTGTGATACTTCTTTATTGGCTCTGCCCCCTAAAAATCTGCTAGACAGAATTAGTAGAGTAAGTAAGTGGATTAGCATTATATACTTGGTTAATGCCATGAGTCCAGATCTGATGACTCTTGAAGGCAAATTTAATTGAAGAGCTTAACCTGAGGGTCATAGTACCCTCAAGCACTTGTAAAGATAGGATCAGTAGCTTATAGTTTACAGATTTCTTGTAAAGTTGTAGTTCCAGTAGTAAAAATTGACTTGTAGTAAACTATAAATTGACCTATCTATTTACCTCTATAACCATGAACATTCTTTAGTAAGTTTAATAAGCCAGGATTTGGAGGGACATCTCTGGTAACCAGCCTCCAAGATGGTCCCACCAAATAATCACTTCCTGCCATATGTGTCCTTGCATATTCCTGTCACACACTGGCTCAAGGCTGTGACCAAAAGAACACTATGGGGATTGTGTGACAGTGGGTGATTTCCAAGTCTAGTGACCTAAGGCATGGAGCTTCTACTTTGACCACTTAGATCACTTGATCTGGAGGAAGTCAGCCACTTTGTCATGAGGATGTTCAAATAGCCCTGAGGAGAGGTCCACATGGAAAGGAACTGAGTTTTTCCAAACAGCCAGCAGCAATCTGACAGCCATGTGAGAGAGCTTCCTTGGAAACAAATCCAGCAGACCAATGAAGCCTTCAGATAACTTGGCTAACATTTGACTGTAGCCCATGAGACACCCAAGCCACAGTTGCTAACCAAGGAACTCCTGAATTCTTGACCCACAGAAACTCCAAGAGCAAATAGGTGATTCTTAGTATCATAAGTAGTAAGTTTGGGGGTGATTTGTCACATAGCAGTAGATAACTAATATAACATTGCTGATGCTTTAGGGCTAAAACCACTCTGTTCTTCAAGTGAAGTCCAAACTCTGCCATGATCCATGAAGTCCTATTGATTTGGCTTCTGTTTCTCCAAATCTATCTCTTGAGAAACATTGGTATAGGAAATATGTATCAAGTGTCTATGATAACCTAGTCCTAGGGTGATCAAAGTAGGCTTCCTCAATAGGATGACCAACTGTCCTTGCCATTCTGTGACTTAGAGGGTTTCTGGAATATAGGACTTTCAGTGATAAAAATGGACATGTCCCAGGAAACCCAGAATAAGTTTAAAGGACCCAGAGTCCTGAAGGATGAACAAAGACATAAGGCAAGATTTGGTACGTTAGGAAAAGTCTGAAAAGGGAGCAGAGTAGAAGGACTATGCGAAGGGAAAAGATTCTCTTATGTTCAATAATGCTTTCCTAGTAATTATAGGAAGTGCTGAAAACTACTTTTCTAGGGGTGCCTAGGTGGCTCTTGGTTTCGGTTCAGGTCATGATCTCACAGTCCATGAGTTTCAGCCCTTCATTGGGCTCTATGCTGTCAGCACAGCTTGGAATTCTCTCTCTCCATCTCTCTCTGCCTCTCCCCTGCTCTCTCTCTCTGTCTCTCTCTCTCTCTCTCTCTTTCTCTCAAAGTAAATAAACTTAAAAAAATAATAAAAAACTGCCTCTCCAGTCCAACTTCAAGCTCTCATCCTTGCTCATTATATTGATGCTATTCCAATATTCCTTCTTTGCTTTAACACACCAGGTTCCTTTTTAAGTCAGGTTCTTTGCCCTTGCTGTTTCTTTTGTCTGCCACATCCTTAACCCAGATTTTCATTTAGCTCTCTTATCTCCAATGTCTCTTTTCTGACTCCATTGTCAAAACCAGCCCCATAGGCTCTGCCTCAGGTAGTTAGTCTCTATCATATTGTTCCATTTTACTATCCTTACAGTACATATTGCCACCAGAAATTGTTTGTGTGTTTATTTTTCTTGCTTTGTGAGAACATGGGCCTTTTCTGTTTGTTCATCACTATGCCTATCTGCAGATGACAGTGGTATCAAATGCACTGTTAATCTTTGTTGAATAAGTAATGAATGAAAACATTTAGGGTGGCAAACTGGATACATGGTGTTCATATTACTATTCTCATATTTAAGATCCTTCAGGGTCTTCCCATTATCATCAGGATAAAATGCCAACTCCTTAGCATAGTCTAAGAGACCTTTGTCATCCAAACCCTGAGTATCTTTTAGTGTCAACTTTTGCCACTGTCTGTCTTTGTATGCTTCAGGCATACTGGCATTGGTGGGTATTTTGGGCTTTCTCAGATAGTGTTACTACTTTGTATCAGCTAACGCAAACTCGTCCTTTGGGTTTAAAAAAAAACCCCACTTTCTAGAGAATCCTTTCCCTATAACACCACCTAGTCCCACTAAACAGCAGTCCCTACATGTCTGAAGAACACCTGTTACTCCTGTCATAATACACATAGCACTGTCAGTTACCTAATGGGTTATTTTCCATGCTCGACTGAAAGAAAGCTTCATGAAAGCTAGAACCCTTGATCCTTGACAAAAATGAGGCATCTCAGTAAACCTCAGGTTTAAAATGCAAAAGCTTGGAGAAAGTGTAAAGGATGAAAGCAAATATGTAGGAAACGTTTCTGAATAGACACATAGTTCTCTAATTGTATTAGTATGGTGCCTAAGTGTTAGGTTCTGGCCCCCAGCTGGGTAAGTAAGCTTTCTCTAGCTGCAGAAATCCTTCTCAGTAGAATCTCCAATCTCATAGCATTGGAGCCCCACCCTCAACTCTACTGTGAATTGTTACCTCTTTCTCTTCATTGCCTTGGGGAAATAGGCAATGTTTACCTATTGCCAATGCAAAGCTGAGCAGATGGTAAATGTCCTGTGTTCTGCCAACAAGAGTTAGGAGGAATAACTAGAATTCATTTGCTTGAGACAAACCCTAGCCAGGGATTTAACTGAGAGTTGGCAAAAGTAAGCTGTTAGCTTATGATTGATTTCTCAGTTCCAAGTAAAAAATGTTGTCTATTTAGTGGCCCTAATGAGGAGATAGTTAATTAGAATTCTTGTAGCATCTCCCCATCCCCCAATACCCACCTTTTCTTTCCATGATCCACCATTTGTTTCTCCTTCCATCTCTCTGCCTTGCCTTATCTGCTATGGATATTTCAAATGATCTTACAAAGGCTTCTTTAGCCAGGCATAGTAAAGACATAGAGTTACAGAAGAAACTGTAACGATAATTTTGCTCCATGATTCCTAAAGGCCAGCTGGCTCATGACTTAGTATCAGGTTGGCTTTTTGAGAACCACTTAGGGAACTATCACAAATAGAGATATCTAGGTCTCATCCTTACAGATTCTGACTTAGCAGTTTTGGAGCTAGATTGTCATGTGTTTTTAAAGCTTCTTCAGGTGATTCCAGACCAGCTAGACTTTGGGACCATTGGATTAGAATCTATTCTATAATCCAGTCTTGAATCTAGCCCCCAAATATCTTGATAGTGCTCAAATAGCCCCTGTTTAAACACCAAAATATTTCAGAGTGCTCTTGCAAACTGCCTGAGCTAATTTAGTCATAGATGATTATTGGGCACTTTTTGTTAATATCAGTGGCCTCCATGATTCAGGGGCAAGGGTTTGAAAGTTTCTTCCTCCATGACGTTGCAACTGAGCTATTATGCTGTAGAAAGACATTTCACAGACTGATATCTGGTACAAATAGAAGCAAGTAGCCAAGTCCTGATCCCATGAGAAGTTCACTAGAGATAGAGCTACCTGAATCATGGGAATCTCTAATCTTCCTATTGAAAAGTGACATAAATCTTCCACATCAATATTTTAAATGCTAATCCCAGGCACCATTCTGAAGGGTGTCTCTAGGCCTGCCAGATTCCTGTATCTTTTCATACAAGGGTATTTTTAGTATCTTACACTAATAACCCAAGCCTTTGATCTTGATTAGCGATAAAAGTAGCTAAGCCCTATGTGAGCTTATAGCCCTGGAGGGAGTATTCTCAATTAAAGTACTGAAAACATTTACTAGCTATTCTCAGGTTATATACAAAAACTAGTTCACACATGCATATATAAATCCCTGGTCTATTCTGAAATGTTTTAAAGTCAATTATAGACAACATGAGAAATGAAAAAGTGGTGAGAGAATATATGAAGTCTCTGGTGATGAAAATGTTGGAGAACATAATAATAAGAACACGCCAAACATTTACACTTAAAACATGAAAAGTGAGAAAATCAGAGCAATTGCTTCTACATAACATTGCCAAAACTTGCTGTTCTCCTAGAGTTAGATAAAGCTAGCTTTGTGGTATGTCCTTTTAAGCAGTAGGCTCAAGAATGTCTTTGCCTCCCTAGCCCTAATTTTTGGTCACCTGGAAGTAGAAAATATTGGACTAAATCATTTCAGGTTGTTCATTTAGGTTTAATATTTTCTAAATCAGGGGTATTCTTTCATTCTTTATAAACACATGTATGGACATATACAAATCAATTCATTAACATTGGATTTGGATAAATTTTCAAATAAGTTGATAGAATAAGTTGGCCTAAAGTGACAGAATAGCTAATCTGGATGTATGAAATATAATTTGTTGAATAAAATGAATTTGATCAAATTCAAAACAATTATGGGAGTTAATTGCATACAGTTAAGATAATCAAAACCAAGTAAGCTACATTAAAATACTATTTTTATTTTTTTGTAAGTATTTAAATTCTGTTTCCTAACTCAAAAGATCAGGTATATGTATGTTTTTGTGGTGGTTGTCTTTTCAACAGTGGGATTCAGAGTTTCCTAGTCCCAGACTAAGCTGTTGCCCATCTTGGGGTCCTGATCCACACTTATTGTTAGTAGTTTTATTCAAGTGGCACTTTGGGTGCCAACGGCAAGTAGATCTCAGGTTACCCACAAGTTCTGTCTGAACTGGCTACAGATCAGAGGTTCTCATGACACCACTGCCTTGTATTTGATTATTTGCTAAAATAGCTCACAGAACTCTGAAAAGCATTCACATTTATCAGTTTTATCATAAAAGTATATGACAAAGGACACAGATGAACAGCCAGACGAAGAGATACATACAGTGAACTCTGAAGGTCCCCAGTGTAAGAGCTTTTGTCTCCTTAGATATGTGGTTATATTCATCTACCTAGAAGCTCTCTCAATGCCATACTATTGGGATTTTTATGGAAAATTCCTTACATAGGTATGATCAATTATTAACTCAATTTTGAACCCCTTTTCCCTCTCTGGATGATGTGGGGGGGGCGGGAGAATGCTGAAAGTTGCAAGCTTCTCATCATGGCTTGGTTTTTCTGGTGACCAGCCTCTGTCTTGCAGCTATTCAGGAGCCCACCAAGGGTCACCTCATTAGAAAAAAATATGCCTCCATCCCTGAGGAAATTCCAAGGGACTGAGGAACTCTCTGTCAGGAATTGGGGTAGAGACCAATATGTGTATCTTTGTTTGATTTCACAGAGAGTTAGACTAATCATATATTTGATAACTGTGTCATTAACTGTCACCAGTTACAAGCTGGTAGACAAGTAGTGGAAACACTACTTAACCACCCCGGTCTCTGTTTTCTTTCTCTGACAAATGGGAATAATAATAATGCCTATTGATTTGTGATAGTTAAATTAACACCATAAAATACTTATCAAACTACGTGGCATATAGTAAGTTATCAATTCAAGCATAAATTGGTGTGGTATCTCACTGTTTTCTTATTCTGTCCATGGTTGTACAATACTTATATGGATATAGGCCAAGAGAACCAAGCCTGATATTCTACTTAGTTTTCTCCTTAACAGCTTCTTGAGAAACAATTCACGTATCCTACAGTTTACTATTTAAAGTATAAAATTCACAGGTATGTGCAACCATTGTTACTACCAATTTTAGAACATCTTTATTCCAAAAAGAAACCATACACCTATAATCCTGCTCATTTTTGGTGATGCTCATAGATCTGAGACTTACTGTGGTATCTTTGGTTAAGTATTTCAGAAGTTGTGTGGCAAGTCATTTTCCTGTGAAAGGCCACTTTCTTGATACATGTGATAAATTGGTTTGTTATATGGATTGATTCTCATGCACCTACAGACATGTGGACATGTTAGAAGTAGCCCCTAGCTTTTGATTGTTTATTTACAGCCAGAGAAGTGGTCACCTATTCTGCTGGTTTGAGAGGTCCTAGGTTAAATACTTAATGGAAATGTCTCTTTAACACCTATCTGCCTCACAAAAATATTTCCAATTGGATTGGCTTAGTCTATTTGGGCTGCTAAACAAAATACCATAGATTGGGTGGCTTAAACAACTGACATGTATTTCTTACAGTCTTGGAATCTGGGAATTCCAAGATCAAGGTACTAGCACAGTCAGTGTGTGGTAAGAGCCTGCTCCCTACTTCAAAGATGGCTGTATTTCTGCTGTGTTCTCACATGGCAGAATGGCAAAGGAGATCTGAGGGGTTTCTTTTTTTTTTTTTTTTTTTTTTTGTTAAATTTTTTTTTTTTAACGTTTTTATTTATTTTTGGGACAGAGAGAGACAGAGCATGAACGGGGTAGGGGCACAAAGAGAGGGAGACACAGAATCGGAAACAGGCTCCAGGCTCCGAGCCATCAGCCCAGAGCCTGACGCGGGGCTCAAACTCACGGACCGCGAGATCGTGACCTGGCTGAAGTCGGACGCTCAACCGACTGTGCCACCCAGGCGCCCCGAGGGGTTTCTTTAATAAGGACACCCGTCTCATTCATAACGGCTCCACACTCGTGACCTAATAACCTTCCCAAGGTCCTACCTTCAAATACCATCATATTTGGGAATAGGTTTCAGCATACAAATTTGGGGGAACATAAACATTCAATCCATAGAACCCTATCCCTGCACCCCAACCCCCAAATTCATGCCCTTCTCTAATGAAAAATCTATTCATTTCATCTCAAAAGCCCCAAAGTCTTAACTTTTTCCAGTGTCAGCTTTAAAATTTAGGTCCAAAGTCTCACGTGGATATCATCTCAATCAAATGTGGATGAGACTCAGGGCTCCTGGGATGGCTCAGTTGGTTGAGCATCAGACTCTTGGTTTCAGCTCAGGTCATGATCTCATGGTTTGAATTGGAGCTCCATGTCAGTCTCTGTGCTGACAGTGCAGGCCCTACTTGTCATTCTCGCTCTCTTCCTTTCTTTCTCTCTACCCCTGATCTGCTCTCTCTTTTTCTCTGTCTCTCAAAATAAATATAAATAAACTTAAAAAAAGATATGGGTGAGATTCAGCTATGATTCATACAGAGGCAAATTTCTTTTCCCCTGTGCACCATGAAACCAAACAAGTTATGTGCTTCCGAAATAAAATGGTGGAGCAAACATAAGATAGACATTCCTTTCCCCAAAGGCAAACATGGAAGAAGAAAGGAGTGACATGTCCCAAGTATTTTAAAAACCAAGTGACGCAGACTCCAGGAGACCTTAAGCCTTGAGAATAATATTCCTTGACTTGATACTCTGTTTTCCATGTGCCTAGTGCAGCAGTATCGTCTCCATGACTTGCTGGGACTGCCCCACAGCAGCGGCTCTCTGCCTAAGCACCATCTCCACCATGGTTCTCTGCTAGGACCCCATACCAGCTTCTAGAGCAGCTTTTCCAGGCTGAGGCCCCTGGACCTTGGCTCTTCTGAGTGAGTCCAGCCTTATATCTCCTCTAGGCACAGCCCATGCTGCAGTCTTCAGTAAGGGCCCCACATTTGAGGCACTGGACCGGGGTATCCTGGCCCACCTGAACTACAGAGATGGTCTCACCCTTTGAAACCTCTGCCCTCAGTCCCTTGTACTCTGAGCCTGTGGTGGGACTGGGGTTCTCTGAATCATCTTCAGTATCATTCTTCCATTGTCTTGAGGACTAGCATCTGACTTCTGTCGAGATGGCTAACATGTACTAATTTCCTTATTAAATGGTTGCTTGTCCAAACCATTAGTTCCTTTTTTTTCCAACATGGATAGACTGAGAATTTTCAAGTCTTTAAGCTCTATTTCCTTTTTGATTAACAGTTTCACTTTTAAGTCATTTCTCTGTTTGCATTATACTACAAGCAGTCAGAAGGAGCCACACTGTACTTTCAACACATGGCTTAGAAATTTCCCGAGTTAAACATCCAGTTTCATCACTTGCAAATTCTACCTTCCACAAAATACTGTAACACAAGCACAATTCAGCCAAGTCCTTTGCCACTTTATCACAAAGATCACCTTTCCTTCTGTTTCCAGCAACTTGTCCCTCATTGCATTCTGAGACCTTATCAGAATGGACTTTACTGTCCATGTTTCTACCAGAATTCTGTTCAAGATTAGTTGGGTGTTCCCTAAGAATATTGAGGCTTACTCTGAAACTTCCCTGCTTTCTTAAAGTTATCACCGGAATCACGTTTAAAGGTTTGTTCATAGATGTTTAGGCTTTTTCTTTTTTTCTTTTCTTTTTTCATATTTTTTACTGTTTATTTACTTTTGAGAGAGAGAGAGAGAGGCAGGCGGAGGGTCAGATAGAGAGGGAGACACAATCTGAAGCAGGCTCCAGGCTCTGAGCTGTCAGCACAGAACCTCATGCGGGTCTCGAACCCACAGCCATGAGATCATGACCTGAGCCGAAGTTGGACACTCAACCAGCAACCTACCCAGGCACCCCAGTTTAGGTTTCTTCTAAGCAGGCACCTCAAAACTAAACCCTGCCTCTATTACCCAGTTCTAAATCCACTTCCACATTGCTGGGTATTTGTTACAGTAGTCCTTACCCCCACAGATAAATTGATTGATTATAAGGAATTGGATCACAACATTATGAATGCTGAGAAATCCTTTGATCTACTATTTCCAAATTGGAGACCCAGGAATTCTGGTGGTATAATTCAATCTAAGTCTGAAGTTTAGCCTGAGAGGTAGCGGAGGCAATAATAAAGATGTCAATTTGAGTCTGAAGACCTAAGAGCCAGGACTGCAGAGGGTAAAGGATGCATGTCTCAGATCAAACAATCAGGCAGAAGAGCCAAATTCTTCCTTTCTCTGCCTTTTTGTTCTATTCTGGCCCTTTCCAGGTGGATGATCACCACTCATATTGGGTAGGGCAAAGAATTTTACTGAGCCCACTGATTCAAATGCTGATTTTTCTTAGAAACATCTTCACAGACACACACACAGGAATAATGTTTAGCCAAATATCTGGACACCTGATGTCAAGTTACTCACCTTCAGTCAAGTAAGCACAAAAAATTAACCATCACATGGATGATTTTCTCTCATCTGTTAGGGCACTGTTGTTCATTCATATTTTTGACAACATAGGATTACAAAGGTTATTGGCTAAAACCCCTGCCACTGCCATTGAAACCACATAAGACAATGAGTAAGCACATCTTTTTTATACACCTCAGAGAGAAGAAACACAAGGTAGAATATAATGGGGGAAACAATCATATCAAGTCTAGCCTTGTTTTAGAGGAGACAGACATGCTTAGGTTCATACCTAATTTATTGGAGATGATATCAGTAGTAATCTGTACCAGAAAGCATCTAAATTCTTTATATATAATGTCTCATTTAATCCTCACAATAATCTGAATTGTGACAATTGCTGATAATTTACAACTGAGCAACCTGAAACCAAAGGGGTTAAGTAAATTATTCAAGAATACACAGCTAATAAGTAGCAAAGCCACGATTTAAAATCTGATCAGTCTAATTTCTGGGCAGTCCTTACACTCTATCATCTCTGTTTTCTTTCCTGTACTCTTGAGTTTCTTGGGAAAGTCCTTTTTCGCTTTTCTAAGCCACCACTTTTTAAACCATCATGAGGAGATAAAATTTTTAAAGCAACTGGAAAAAAATAAGAAATTGATGGCAGTAAATATTTATATGAGTAGAAGAGATTAGCTCTGCCTTAATCCTATCCCCTTAAAGAATATCCTTTCAAGTGTTGGGCTGAATAAAATATTGCTTTATTATGTAGGTTAGGGTCAACTTATGAATTAGTCATCTGTCACAATCAGAGTTTTTAGAAATCCTCAAGACCATGGCATAGCAGGGGCAGAAATAAATATTTTTCCAGTAATTGAACTCAGTTAAATTATGCTATTACATTATGCCTATAAAAACCCTTCTGATGTTCACTAAGTTAGTCAGGGTTCTCTTGCCTGAAAATAACAGAATCCCAACTCAAATTGGCTTACAAAACTTGAAATGTATTGGCCTATGTACACGAAAAGTCCCACAGTGAGCAGCTTTAGCTACAGGTGGACTCAGGGTCCTATTATTAGCAACCTGTCTCTGTCCTTCTCTCTGACTGTCTTTCCTCTGTGTTGGCTTCATAGCCAGACAAGATTTTTTTGCATGTATTTCGCAAAAGATCCAGGAAAGCCCTCAAATTCTTTAATTGACTGTGTGGGTCCATTCCTGAACCAATCAATGAAGCAAAGGGGTTCAGTACACTGATTGGCCAGGTCATGTGTCTACTCCATTCCCAGAGCTAATGGATGGGGTCAGTCCTGCATGAACTACCTAGACTGATAGTGAAGCAAGGTAAGTTTTCCAAAGAGAATGAATGAGTTATTTCTAATTGAGGGAGACTGGGTAATACATAGGCAGGAGTAAAAAGTTTACTTGCTTGACATTGTGTCATCTGTTCTCTGGGATAAGTAGCTTTAATTTTTGAAGTGTTCTTCAAATGGTAAGATCCAGAGTCCTCTTAATAAACTAGTTATTCTTCTATAACTTTTGTGACCAAGATGTTGAGTGATATATAGACCAAGTGAGAAACAGCTGAAGGGAATTTCCTTAGGGGATATATGTATGTATGGGTAGTGGGGATAATTGTTATGATCTTGGAGCAGAGGAGGCAAAATGGAGAAATGAGTGCTTCTTTCAGGTTTTGGAAGGAATGATGGATATGAAGTAGCAGGGAAACAAAGTTGGAATTAATGTACAGTTAATTTATGCTGTTCTCCAGGATTTTAGGCAGTTGGGACCAAAGAAATCCATAATTATTTAAATTAACTATGTAGCATTTTACCAAGTGTCAGACAGTGTTGTAAAACTTGAATTTTAACTCATTTGATCCTGAGAGGTAGAATTTTTATCTCCACTTTCCATAAGAGGAAAACAACCTAGACAAGTTAAGTGACTTGCTAAAAGCTACTCAAATACTAAATGGAAGAGCCAGAAATAGAACTCAGTGAGCTCTATTTTGAACTTCTGATCTCCAGAGCCATAAGATAATATATCTGTGTTGTTTTAAGCCAGTAAGTTTACCGTAGACTGTTATAGTTGTCACTGGCATCTACTGCACTGTGCATCTTCTCAGAATAAGCCTTACCACCATCAATATTATCTCTGCTTTGCAAGTGACTTAGTGACAGAGTAGAGACTGACTGTCTTAGCTAGGACCTGGACGTCATGCTTGAAACTTAGAAGTCCATTGTTCACACTTTTTCTAGTGCACATCCTTACAGCATATTTGAGAGCTGATGCTGTCTCTTCAATGACATTTCTAGTATATATGAATTAATAACAACAACAAAACCCCAAAGCAAAACAAAAAACTAAGAGGAAGAATTGAGGAAAACAAAACTCCTTGGTTTTCTTGTTGGTGCTTGCTTTTTTGGTGAATAAACCATCTGCCTGAATGCCCTGTTCAGTTAGCATTGGGTGATTAATAGCATAGCTCATCTGTGAACTACCACGGAGATCTCTCCAAGAAGTGCCAGGCTGTAAACACCAGCAACTGATCAATGCCGTTTTGATGAAGTACTGAGACTCCTTTTTATACAAAGGCTTTTTTTATGATTCTTTCTAACACTTAACAGACCACTGATCATGGAAAAGACATTTCAAATTCGTAGGCCAGTGAGTGTTCTGTTGTTATGTTGGCCTCTTTTCCCATTTTACTCCCTGCAGAGTTTTTTGAAGGCAGTAGTTGTTTTTGTTTTTGAAAGAGTGATGTGTTTTTTTACTTTTTCATGAAAATTACCAGAATTACAATGGAATTTTTTTTCTAGTTTGTATAATTATGATTAATGATGAGTAACATAATTTCAGGAATTACAATCAGTGAGGCAAAGCCTGACATGTAATTTTAAGTTGTAGTACTGAGTTGCAAGTTTTAAATTGATTCTACATCAGAATCAATATCTTTTACAATCCAAAGTAATTCTCTTTATGGAATGCTATTTTGAATGGAATGTTGGGAAGAATAAAACCGTTGTATATTTTTACTTTTCCTGTTAGACTTTCTTGTTTTTGTAAAACTCTCTATTATGGAGAATTTCAAGCATTTAGAGAAGCCATATCTGTATTATACTAAACTGCCACATGTGCATCACTCAGCTTCAACAGTTACTAGCTCAGAGCCAATCTTGTTTCAATTATCTCCATTCATTTGTCCCCACCCCACTGGATTATTTTAAGGCAAAGTGCTAGTTTTAAAATATTGTTTGGGCATGTGTTTGGGGATTAGATTTAACTTTTGGGGTGGAGGATGAACTATTTTCTTTTCATCGAAGAGAAACATTCCTTTCAGAGCAAGATTTTGATGAAATTTTTTCACATTTTCCTTTCTGAGAAAGAGATGATTCTGTATTTCTTCTAAGCCCCTCTGAAGTATACTGTCTTATTCATAGTTCAGCAGATTGAGCTCCTGCTGTATGTCAGGAAGAGTACTGGACTTTGGTGACACAGTGACGACTAAGGAAAAGGGCGTGTGCTCAAATAAGTCATTATCTAGCAGGGTGAATAAATAAGCCTAGTAATGCATGATGAGAATAATGGTAGAGTTACGTAGGATTATGAAAAAGGAACATCTAGTCCAGCCTTGGAGTGTTAAGAAGGTGTTCTAGAAGACAGATGTCAAAATAGACACTAGAAGGATAAATAAGATTAAGAAGTAATGAAGGTAGGAGTAGGGCAGAGTTGATCTCCTGGGAGGGAAAAACTATGTGAAGATCTGTGAGTAGAGGGGATTATATTGCACCGATGGCAGCAGGTAGAATATAAAAGGGAAAAGTGGTAAGAGTTGAGGCCGGAGAGGTGAACGAGGAGTTTGGATTTTAACTAAAGCTTAGGGAGAGCCTTTAGAGCGTTTTATTCAGGGGGCTGACAAGGTGAATCACAGAATGTTGTTACAGTCTAATCACCACAAAATTGACCTGAGGGATTTAATCACTAAAGTAAAGACATCAGACAGCTAGTCACATCCATGCCTGGGTCTCTGGCCTTTTGACTTCTGGTGCAAGGTATTGTATCTTCCTCTGGTTTTTCTTTCATGTTTTTTTTTTTTTTTAATTTTTAATCACTAAAGGCTGCCAGTAATTCTCTAAGTGGAAATCATCTTACTTTGGTCATTAACCCCCAGTATAATAGGACATAAAACTAAGGAGTAAGACTCCTAGTCCAATTTCCTCAGTAGTAATCATTGCAGAACTATTCAAACCATTGATAATCTGCTGGTTAGTCTGTAGTGCTTTTTCCCTCTCTGCCACTATGCCTGCCACCTTACATCCTCAAATTAGAACACCTACATGACTAAAGCCCAAAGGATTTGGTTGCAATGATGTTACACTGGGAAGAAAAGGTTAAGTGTGACCAGGGGGAATGAAGGACACATGAGCAGAAGGCAGGCAATCTAGCTCCATGGGTTCAGGGATTTCAGAGATCTTTCCCACTAGAGTATCAGGTTTGAGCAAATGAGAAGAGCAGAAATATTAACTTTTTCTTGGTACTGCTAAAGAGCAGGAGTTAGTAAACTGCTATCCATGGGCCAAATTGAGCTTACTACCTGCCTTTGTAAAGAAAGTTCTATTTGAACACAACCATTCTCATTCATTTACATATTGCATATTGCTGCTTTTATGCTATAATGGTAGAGTTGAACAGTTTCAACAGAGAGAATATGGCCTGCAAAGCTTAATATATTTATTCTCTGGCCTTTCACAAAAAAGATTTGCCAACCCATGCTATAGAGGGTGAGTCACTGAAAGTGAATCTTGGACTCAATTCTGTTCTGGAATCTGAAGAAGTACTCATAAGTGATAGGGCCCATGGGGGGTTCACGTAGGTGGGTCTGGAGCCTTAGTTATCATGAGGCTGAGGGTTTCCTTGGGCCCTATAAGCCCTTGCTTTGGGTGAGATGTTTGAGGAAGCTGCTTTCCAGTTCATTGAACCCCGAAAGGGCTTTCATTTAAAATTACCTAATATAAGCTCAGTGGTGGTACAAGGACACTTCTTACCATCTGGGGACTGGTGAATTTCCACTGCTGTGTGGCATTTGCTTTATGGCATTCAAGCGATGAGCAGAGCTTTCACTTCCAGCTGTGAGGCATCTGGCTCGGATGCCTCCCCTCCTCTTTGCCACAGTATTCCTGATGTTCCCGCTGTGTGTTCTGAACTGGATTGGCATCTATCTTCCCCTCTGCAGTGCCCTTGCAGGCTTTGCCAGATCCACACCAGCCCAATCCATCTTCCTTTTGACTCAGCAGGCTTGCCCTCTGGGTGCCTTGCTACCCTTGGGGAAACAGCACAGTTTGAGTTTGACTGTGAAGACTCTCAGAGCTGTACCCCAAGTGGAATTTATTAATTCACTCACTATAGTGCCTTTTCTCAGCATCAACTATATGTATGGATAGAGGTCTGCATGAAATACCACTTGAATCACTGAAAGGTCTTCCTTGGCCCAAAATATTTTTTTTCTATTGACCCTGCTTGTGGTGCTTGAACTATCCCAATTTGAGTTAAGAATCCAAGAGCACTTCTTAAAATAATGTTTCCTCTGCAGACTAACTCAGCCAGCTACTAGCTGCTACTTAAGTTAAATATGAATGAGTTAAGTGGAGTAACTGTAGGAAAAATCAGAATCTCCAAGTAAAAGGGACAAGGGAGAGGAATCTTGGGAATGCTGGTCACAGACAGGCCCAACTGGCACATTCAGAAAGAAATATATAGATACTGTGTGCCTGGGAGAGAAGTTATAAACTTGGAGGAAAGGGCATTAAAAGTATTCTGACATTGAAATTATGGAATAGTAGAGGTGGAAGAAGCTGGTTGTTGACAGGTGAGACCACAGAGGGACAGGAAGGAGCTGAGACTTCCCTGAGGAACTGCAGAGAGTAATTAACAGAATTTGTACTAGGATCTAGATCTGCTGACACCTAGGTCCAAGATTTTTCTACATCCTGCCCTTTCCCAAAGTATTCTCTGGACAGTACTAACTGTGCAAATATTAATAGGATTTTACATGGAGAAAAAGACATGGTGGTTAAATAAGTTTAAGGAACAAGGTTAGAAAGAGACCTTGCTGGGCAGGGTACTCATCTGGAAGTCTTGGGATATGACCTCTATCCAGTAGATACTTACTGATAACCTGCTATAAGCTATCATGCTAATAGCTGGAGGTACAATCATGAACAAAAGAGAAATGGCCCTTTTTCTCATGATTTGACAGCCTGTCTCCCCACCAGAAGATAGATATTGATCAAATAATCATACAAGTGAGTATGTATTTACAAACTGACTAGTGCTCTATGGGGATGTAATTTAGTTCTCTAGAAGTCAAAGAGTCCTATTGGTACAGTGGTTCAGAGATGACTTGTGGGATGAAAGGATTCTTGAGCTGGTAAGTGAAAGGTAAGCATAAATTAATTAGGTGAAGAGCAGACCAGGCAGGTGCATGCAGCAGCAAGAGCATGGTGCACTAGAGCAGGAAGTTCTGTTTAGGTCCCCTGGTTGCTGGGGTGGGGAGGGGAGTGGAGGAGACAAATGGGCTAGGACACTAGGCTTCATCCTCTAGATACAAGAAACCTTGACTATTTCCCCAGTGTGTCTTACAAATTCTCTCTGTGCTGTGAAAAAGGTTGAGATATGCTGCATCAGGGAAACTAAAAGGCTGAATTTAGTGAGTTAGGACAGTGGTGAGAGATGAAACTATGAGATCATGGTAGAGGCTTAAGATACTCCCTGAGTGACCTTGCGTGAGTTCCATACTTTTTTCGAAACTCAGCCTCTTCTTCCAAAATTGGACCACACAGTCTGTTTGGTTTTTGCTGTAATCAGTTCTTCTTTTACACTCCTCTAATTTTGATTTAAAATTAAAAAAAAAAATCAAACAAGAGTATTTGGCTCCAGAAAGGCTGTACCTTTAGACTGTCTTCCAGGTCAGGCTGGATTTAAGGACTGCTGACTTACTTTTGCCTTGGCCAAGATGATTAGTGTGTTAACATGGGGGCCAAGCAGTCCTGCCGGACAATAATCAACTGTGATTTCATATGACTTGTTATTGCTATTCTCCATTCACTCCCTGACATGGACTCAGGAGCCTGAGTTCCCTATGTCTTTCAATTCTAAATATAGTAACTCCCCTGGTCACAGACTTGGGTTTTGCCATCATAGGAAGGGAAGTGGCAAAACCTAGGCTTGCTTGTCTGGTAAGTAGGTTGCTAGAGTCCTGGTTTTACGCTGCCACATACCTCAGCTCATTTTGGACCATCACTGACAAACACATTCCTCAAAAAACAAACAACACCCCCCCACACCACCACCACACACACACACACACACACACACAACCAGAAAACTCTCTTCCTGGAGTTAGAATTTCTTCTAAGACTTCCAGGAATGTGTGGTGGCTATTCAGGGCCATTTTCCTTCCTCCCATCAACCAATTCTGACTTTGTGGCTTATACATTTCATACATCACACACAGTTAACAACTGTTGTGATACTCTGAGATGTGATGTCCCTAGCAAAACCTGTCCAGGCAACTTCTGAGCAGTAGATGTAAATGCAAATACACTGAACTCCTTCACCTTCTGGGAACCCTAAGGACTGACTGTCTAATGAACAGAGAGGATTTATAATGGGACTTCCCTATACAGAGAACCTTAAATGAAGAAGAAATAATTGAGGAGAAGTAGGAACACTTGAGTTCCATGTTAGAGAAACTAGATTCAAAGCCCAGTTTGTTATTTACAAGACTTGTGCCTTGAGTGAGTTACTTAAATTCTCTGGGCCCCAATTTTCATATCTTTTAAATGCAGATTTTAGTAAAGTTATAACACAAATTAAATGGAGGGATGCATGAAAGGACTTAGCATACTCAGGCCTGTAGTAAACATTCCAGTAATACTGGTAATAAAATTAAATATACAATAAGTATTCCATAGTCTTCTGTATTCTATTTATTCCTTTTTTCTATTATTTTTAGAGAACCACCATATTTTTCCTGTTATCTTCTATAAAAGTTCTAGCTGTGTTCTCCTATGTAGTCATGACTAACATCAGGGCCTCTGTTGTGGATATTCCTGTCCACCATCAGAGAACACTGTCAACATTATGGTACCTTATAGGATTGAGCAGTCCAAATGTTCCTTATGAATTCTCCCATCTGTGCAGCACAGGTACTTGTGTAGGATGACAGTGGTTCATGAGACCATCTGAATGGAGAACAGAAAGTGGATGAGCCAATCTTAAAGGCTATTGGAAGCCCTAAGGTAGCAATTGCTTCTAGCAGACTTCTGGGGCTGTTTTGGCCACATTTTCAGTGAGTTCTATACTAAATTCCCTTTAGCCCCAGAGGAGAGGGCCATTATTTCTGTCCTCAGATTGTATGGCCATTGACCCAAAAAGACTGCATATCTGTGTGCCTATCCCAGCTTCATTTCTTTCATCCCTGGGGCCTAATAGGCAGCCTTGACCCTGATTCATTAGCCACAACACTTCTAGATACTTATCTATTTTTGGAAGAGGACATGTCGGTGAAAGGCAGAGAGAGGGGGACAGAGGGTTCAAAGCGGGCTCTGCACTGACAAGTTGACAGCAGCAAGTGTGATGTGGAGCTTGAACTCATGAACTACAAGATCATGACCTGACCCTAAGTCAGAAGTTCAACTGACTGAGCCACTGAGGTACCCCTAGCAACAATACTTCTAATTGCTATTGGGTCCAGATGTACCAGGCATTTCCTGTTGGGCATACATCACGTGTGTTGTTTCCTTCCTGCCTCATTAGTCCCACATTGATTTCTGATTCTGTCTCTTTCTACAGTTCATGTTGGCCCAGCAATGAACACAGGGCTTGCTAAAGAGAGCCAGTGACTCTTCCTTTGGTGTACAATTGAAAGCATAAAGGTTATTCCAACTTAATACAATTGGACTCTGAACAAAGTTGCTACTTGTCCCTAATGGGCTTTAGAAATAGTCTTTTTTTTTTTATGGCAGGGTGTTCATTAGTCTTCCTGAATAGATTTCATTAATATCTCTCCCCTCCCTTCCCTGATTCCAGCAATTCTTTTATTGTTCACTTACCCTCTAGGAAACTGGACTAGGTACTGGGAATACAGTGATGTATAAACATGTCCCCCTTCCATGGCACTTACAATGTAGGAAGAGAGACCAAAAAAAAAATGTTAAGAATTTATGGTACTACATATCTGATGGAGGAAATTGAAATTGCTAAGAGAGCACAGAGGGGGCACTTAACAGCATACAGTGATAGCTCACCTGAGGAATGAAAGTTGAGTAAAGGTTATCTAGGCAAGGAGAAGCTAGTTAGGATTTTTTAGTGAGGAGAAAATATGCCAATAGATATCAAATCATTCTTGTAAGTTTGACCCTTACCGTGAGAATAACAGGGATCCATAGAAGGTTGTTGAACAGGAAGGTTATATGACAAGATAAATATTTTAGTATTATTAGTCTGTATGCAATGAATAAGAGAGCACAAGCCTTGAAGAAAGAATATCACTGTGGAAGTCTCTGCCATAAACTAGAGAGCTGGTAGGATTTGAAGTGGAAGCCACAGAAATCGATTTGGTGTTTGGATGTGAAGTTGGGGGCAGTGTAAGAGACAGTGAAACATCAGTATTGACTGGGTTCCTGTACTGGGTGAATGATAGTGCTTTCTAATAAGACAGGGATCCTGAAATAGAAGGAAGATTTGAAGGGAAAATAAAGATCTTAGCTTTAGATGTTGAACCTGAATTGCCTGCAAGACTTCCTTTGTGGGTATATTTGGTGGAAAATGAAGTACTATGGTAAGTATTCAAGAAGGTGCTCTGAAGCCATATATTTTGGAGCCACCAGCAGGTAGAAGATATGTTAAACTGTAAAAATAAATGACATCATTTATATAAGGAAAGTATGGAAGGTAAGAGGGAGGCTAAGAATGGGACTCAGAGTGTTACAGCATCAAAGTTCATGAAAAGAACTAGAAGAATAGCTCAGAGAAGAAAGAAATCAAGGACTTGTTGCCAGACAAACTTAGAGGTAGATTTCCTTTAGGGGGATGGTCTAACAGGAATATTCTAATAACTCATGGGTGTAAAGATAAAGAGACCTGCTGGTCTGTCAGCCACAGGTCTTGGATTTTGTGTAGAGATGGTAGCAAGCTGAACACAAAGTCATCATTATTGTCAACATTACGGTCAAAAGCAAATGTGGATACTAACCCTTGAAAGTCAATTAACTGGATGATGTGGGCTATATTTATATGATTTAATGCTGACAGATTAATTTCCACTATAGCTTAGTGGCTTTTTTTTAAAAGTTTATTTATTTTGAGATGGAGAAAGAGAGTGTGTGAGTAAGCACATGAGTAGGGGAGAGACAGAGAAAGAGGGAGAGAGAGAATTCCAACCAGGCTCCACGCTTTCAGCACAGAGCCAGGATATGAGTCTCAGTCTCACAGACTGTGAAATCATGACCTGAAATCATGACCTGATCCTAAATCAAGAGTCAGACCCTTAACCTACTGTGCCACCCAGGCACCCCTAGCTTAGTGTCTTTATGACTCAATATTTTCCATTTCCTTCTTAGTAAGTTGAGTTTCTAACAAGCACCCTCCACTCCAACTCTAAGTGATTGACGGGTTTGGGAATATGTTTTTCCCCCAATATTTTAATTATATTAAATTTATACGGTTATATCAATGAAGAAAAAGACTACAGGCATTTATTAATGAGGTATAAGATATGGAGGAAGAATTATGAGCCTTTGAAATGTTGGATAAAATAAATCTACATGGTGATTCAGAAGAATTAGTTTTAAATTCTGACTCTGCCCTTCTTCTGTGGGAAGTGGAGCACTTCTCTAATCTCAGTTTACCTATCTGTAAATGTAGAAGATGGGATTCAAGGATCCTCTTTGTCAGTAATATTTTGTGATGTCTGAATGTCCTTACATTACTTACACCCATTACATGGGTGGGCAGTGTATTTAGAATTCCGTGTGGTTCCTATCCCTACCTAAGGCTTATGACTGTTATTCCTGGACATTAGAGCTGGACAGCATGTGCATTCATGACCTCCTAAACTTCTGACTCTTGAAGAGAATACATTTTTTAAATTGGTTATTTAAAAGTTAAAGTCATCTTAGTCTGCAAAAAATGGGAGGTGTGTAGTATTTTCCAAATAAAAGGAAGTGATAAATCCGTTATTCTGTGCTGAACACACACTATGTCCCCTACTTTATTTTCTTCAAATAAATAAGTGAACATACAGCACTTATCATATACCAAATACTTTCTAGGCACAGGAATGTGAATATGATTAAGACATGGCTCTTAAGAAGACTGCAGTTTGATGAGAGAAAAAGATAACCAATAATACAGCATAAATGTTCTGACGGATATGTAAATTACTTTGCTAAAGAAAATAGGTGATATTTAGTCACCCATCCAATCAACCAATACTCAGTGCTGCCTATGTACAGATCTTGCTCTAGGAATCTTGATATGGTAGCTATCAAAATAGAGAAGGTTCCTACTTTAATGGAGCCCAAAGTCTAGTATAGGAAGAGAGAAAATGAATCAATAACAAATGAAATAACAAGGCAATAAAGACTTCCAGATGATTGTAAGTACTATGTGGAAACAATATTAAGTAGGGAATAGGGAATGATGGTGAGGATTATAGTTTTGCATAAGATGACCAGAAAAAAAATTGTCTATAAGAGAAGGTTTAAGCAGAGAACTAAGGAAACTTAGAGTGATGTGAGGTCTAGGGGAACACTGGTCCAGGTAGAAGGAAAGGCAAGTGCATAGACCTTAAGGCACAAGTATGTTTGACCTGTGTGAAGACTAGTGAGGAGAAAAGTGTGGCTAGAATAGTCTGAAAAACTAGAGGGATGAATTTTCCATTGGCTGTGGGAAAAGCAACTGTGTCAGGGAGGGGAAAACAGTATTTTGACTTTGAACATGTTAAATTTGAGATTCCTGTTAAACACCTAAAAGAGATGATATAAAAACATATAAATATATGATTCTGGAGTTCATGTGAGGGGGTCCTGTCTGGAGATTTGAATGTAGGTGCTTTCAGCATATAAATATACTTAAATATTTAATATGACTGAAAGTTATCCATCAAGGAATGACTATCAGTAGACATATAAGAGAATCAAAAGAACCAGCAAAGATAAACTGAGACAGTCTGCTCAGGAATGTAGGAGGAAACTGAATAGTAGTGACCTAAAAGCCAAGCAAAGAAAGAGAAAGAGTTTTGAGAAGAAGGGAATAATCACTAGTGTCAGTGATTCTGATGGCTCAATACCAACACAGAGAGGGGAGAATTGCTGAAGAGCAGTGGAGGAGGGACTTGAGGGGTTCAAGGTTGAGGTCTGGATGCATGAGAGACAGGTGGCCTGAGGTAAGTGGTTGTGAAGATGGAAAAGAAGAGGCCTGAACAGGAAGTAAGCATGATGAGGCTGACCAATGGATTGGATACTGCAGGGGTGTTTTAAGGTCTAGAGAGGAAGTGTAGAAGATTCCCAAGCTTAATATCTGAGTAACTAGAAGAATCAAATAATGATGCTGTTCATTAATGGAGGAAACCAGTGGCAGAGGAGCAGTTTTAAAAGGGGAAGAAGATGGTAAGTTTTTAGGACAAACTGATTTTGATATCCGTTTAGGACATCCAAGTGAATTTATACATTGGGAAGTTGTATATGGAGGTGAAGTTCAGGAGACAGTTCTGAGGGGTTTCATGTGTATTTCATGTCTCCATGTCATTACTGATGTACAGGCATACAGGTAGATGTCATTACTGATGTACAGGTATACAGGTGGATGTTTGGGAAAAGGTGTCAGAGGATCATGTGATCCAGAAGTCCTGTGATAAGAGGGAAGTATGGAGAAGCTGGGAGTCAGCCATCCTGAGTTCTAAGCCCAGCCTATCATGGACCAGTTGTGTGAGTTTGGACAGTGGTGTGGTCAGTGAGTTCTCTCCTGTGTGAGGTATGGAGAAGAGCAACTGTGAACTTTTTGAGGATCCAGAGTACTAGTAGATGGAGAAAGTATTCAAATTTATTCTACATGCTTATGTCATTACAACTACTACACACACACTAATGAGACTGCTACTACAACAAACACAACTATTAATTTTATTAACAATAATAAATGCCCAAGTATATGTTATAAATGAGGGGAAATCAGTCTCTTGAGGTGAAATTTGTAGAAGGAATCCCTCTCCCTGCCATTAAAATGTATGTCTCCAATAAACATTAAAAAAAAAAAAAAGGTGGGGGGGAGGCACCTGGGTGGTGCAGTCAGTTAGGCAGGACTTTGGCTCAGGTCATGATCTCAAGGTTCGTGGGTTTGAGCCCTGCGTTAGGCTCTGTGCCGACAGCTCAGAGCCTGCAGCCTTCTTCGGATTCTGTGTTTCCCTCTCTCTCTCTTTGCCCCTTCCCCACTTACACTCTGTCTATCTCTCAAAAATAAACATTAAAAAAAAAATGGATGCCTCTCTGTCTCTCTCTCCCTCCCTCTCTCCCTTTCTCTTAAACTCCCTGGAGATGTACTGTATTTCAGTGTATCCAAGAAACTAAGCACATGCCCATTAACTCAACTGAATCATTTTGGGAGGAAACCGTTTATAAGATGGCTTTAGTAAGAACCCACTAGGCTGAATTCCCCTTTGCTCATTTCACTCTGTCCTACAAAACACCTTTTAAACCTCTGCTTTTGACAAACACTTGGTTTGGGTTTCCTTAGTTTTTCTAACAACTTTGCCTCCCTGATGTGTGCTGTCTTGCTGTGGAGGAGCAGAGGCAGACTGTGGTGGAGGTGGCTGTGCTTTTCAGTGCTCACCAGTCTGTCTTCCCTCACTGTCACTTGTCAACCTACCATAGCCAGCTCAGAGCTCAGTCCGAATATCCTCAGCAGCTATTCCCAGGACCGAGCAGGGATGCCCTGCAGGTGAGAACTGAAGGCTGGACCAATTCCTCTTGTGATTATGTGGATCTTATTTATTGATTGATTCACTTCTTTTTTCAATGGGCAAAGGTAGCAGTACAACCAAAATGATGTGAATGAGGATGATGATCCCTAGCATTTAACACCAATGGCAGGTACTGTGCTAAGAGGTTTAAATACAGTTTATCAACTAAGTTTCACAAGAATAATATGTAGATTCATGATTATTGTTCTCAGCTGAGAAAAATGAATTAAAAAAATAGTGTTTTCAGGTACACCCCGTAGTTAGTAGAGGTGAATCTTAAATCCAAGTCTTTAAAAAAAAAAAGTTTGTTTGTTTGTTTTTTAGTGTTTATTTATTTTTTTTACAAAAGGAATAAATGTGAATAGAAAACAAGGAGCTAAAATAAGAAAAATAAAACAACATATCCCTACTATGCAGAGATCACCATTATTTAGGCTACATTCCTTTATGTCTTTATACACGCCCCTCCCATCCCCCCGCTCCCCCCCCCCCCCCCCCCCCCCCCCCCCCCCCCGCACACAGAAATTTCCATTGCTTTCCAAATACTGACCTCCGCGCTATGACACCTGGGTATAAAAAACTTTGGCTTACTCATTGAGTTTCATCTACTTCCTACCTTACAGACAGGTAAGTGCTCTTAGGGAAAAATCCTGTAATTGCAGACCTTAACAAGGTTGAATTCCTTCAGCTTCTGCCTACTCTTGTTTGCATTCTAGCACCTCCAAATAGTGTTGTATATTGTTCAGAGTTTATAATTGTTAATTGGCAGGAGTACCAATTCATTACACACTCCCCAGCCCTTTCTGGCACCAAAAACTCTCTCATATTGTTTCAATATTTTTTTCTGTTACAACTGAGGTTAAGTGTCTGTTTCATATAGGGTCACTGTCTATTTCATATGGACACTCTGTTCATTTCCTTTACCAATTTTTTCTATTGTGTTGTTTGTCTTTTTCTCTTGTTTTGATTGTTCTTTATATATTAAGGACTGTTCTTTATATATATTAAAGATTAATGTTTTATCTATGACATCAGTGGGAAATATTTTCCCTTTAAAATATTTTTATGTTATTAAATGTTGAGTTATAAAGTTATTTTAGGGGTGCCTGGCTGGTGCAGTTGGAAGAGTGTGCAACTCTTGACCTAAGGGTCGTGAGTTTTAGCCCTCAATGGGGTGTAGAGATTGCTTAAATAAATAAGACTTCAAATTTTTTTAAAAAATAAAGTTATTTTAATTATATTAAAACTTACAAATATTTTATATATAGGTCTTAAATTTTGGATGTCTATTACAAAGGCTTTATCCACTCTGATTTTAAAGGAGTACAGATTCCTTTCCCCCTTGCATTGTGACCTTTAATCCATTTGAAGTTTTCCTTGGTGTATGATGTGAAATGATGATCCAACTTAATCTTTTTTTTTTCTAAAATATATTCATTTTCCTTAGTATCAGTTAAGAGTACATGTTGAGCTCACTCATTAGAAATGTCTCTTTCAGTATATACTAAACTTTGTTTGAGGGGTAATTCTGGATTTAATGCTCTTTTCAATGGGTATTTCTGTCTATTCATGTACGAATATAATTTTAAGTATTGAGTCTTTATGGTGGTTTTTAATATTTTATAAGACTATTCTACCTTATTGCTCTTATCTTTCAGCATTTTCCTGGCAATTTTTTCCTTGTTAGACCAATTTTTTCTCCACCAAATTCCATACTTTCATCTAGTGTATTTTATTGTCAGGTACTGTGTCCATTCGTGTATTACATGATTACAGAGAAATTTATTGCAGGCCTTTCTATGCTGACCTTTGTGTTAAGTATAAGAAATAACACAGATGTGAGGCACCTGGGTGACTCATCTGGTTAAGCATCTGACCCTTGGTTTCAGCTTAAGTCATGATCTCATGGTTCTGTGAGTTCAAGCCCTGCATCAGGCTCCACACTGATAGTACAGAGCCTGCTGGGGATTCTCTCTCTCCCTCTCTCTCTCTGCTCTTCCCTCCCTCCCTCACGCTCTCTCTCTCAAATAAATAAACTGAAAAAAAAAAAAGAAAAAAGTAAAAACACAGGTGAGAGTCCTTATTCACTGAGCTTCTAGTAGATCCGTGGTACTTTTAAAAATGTGGAAAATGCAAGGAATAAAAATACCAAGAGCTCTGTTGTGTACATCTGTAGTCTCAGACATTCCAAAGGTTATTGTGAAGAGCCATCATGTCTGAGAACCAATGGCCTCTGAGGAAAACCAACACAATATGGCCTCCTTCTATCTGACCAGAAAATGTCTGGTCATTTCTCTTTAGTTTCCATGATGTCATAAACCAATACGGTCAACATGGAAAGGGGCATCACAGATCCTAATCTAGTCTTCTTACTTATGGAGAAACTTAAACCCAGATGTGATATGATCTACTTAAAATTGAGTCAGTGGCCTATTGGATCAGAAACCCAACGTTTATCTTCAGTTCCATTTTTTTTCCTGACAATTACACCATGCAGAGACCTCATTGAACAAAACAATATCTCATGATTGAGAGGTGTGAAATTAATTTAATTCATATGTAAACATTTGAAATCATTCACCAGGCTAGGATTGTTTTCACTCAATATTTTGAACATTGTTCCTAAATTTACTCATTATCTATTTGTTCCTACATTTATTCATTTATTGACCAAACAGTTTCTGAGGGTTATATGTTCTGGTTGATGTAATGAAATATCAAACTTTGAATCTGTATTCAAATGATTTTAATTTGAATGCATATGTAAGATACATGCACATGAACTATTAAATTACAATTTGGGTAGAGTACAAGACAATTCAAGAAATGTTACAAAGCATTTACATGCTACATGAGTAAAATAGATAAAGTCACTGTTGGTTGGGAGTAGAAAATATACTGTGTAGGAGGTGATTATTTAGCTAAATATGGAGGGGTGATGAAGGGCACTGATACGAGGAGATATTACACATATAAACTCAGCAATTATGAGAAGCACTGAGAGCCTTTTCTCTCCACATCTGTCCTTTAACAGAGCTTTTCTGTTTGTAACTATGTACATTTGTTTTGCAACATCTTTTGTCTTTCCAAAAGTGGAAATTGATAAAAAGTTATTGATAAATACACTACACAAATAGAAAAGCCTCCCTAAAGAACTAACATCATTGAGGCAGGTAGTGTTTGATAAGAGTGAACTTTCCAGATTACCGAAGCTTGCCCTCTAGAATGTTAAGACTATGCTTTAAAAAAAATTACCCACTCTGGGTATAAATTTGTGTATAATGAAATTTAGACTTTTATCATGCAACTTTTGAACTGTTCCTGGAGATAAGAATGATAAGAAATATGTCTTCTTGTACTCTGCTCAATTGAATAGCCCTGTTTGTCTTTAATTTCTGTCAATTGCAATGCGGATTAATTTTTTATCTTTTAAGTTTCTCTGTCCCCTCCCTCACTGTGTCCTGTTATATATTTCAATATTTTAGGTATTTATTTCTAGCAATCTGGTTTCTCTTCTAAACTGTTATTTTGTCCCCCCTGTTAGCTATAAAAATTAATGGCAAATGGATCCAGGATGGTTTGTAGCATAGGGGAAAGGGGCTGGATTGAGAGGTAGGAGTTATTGATGGCTTTGCCAACAAACTAACTGGGGATGTATAACCTTGGGGAATTTACTTTCATTTTCTCGTGCCTGGGTTTTTCAGCTGCAAAATCCTGAATGTGATTATGCATGGTTTTCAAGTTCTTCAGGGATCACACTGGATAGGATGCAGGGGCTAGGTGAAGGTACTCTTAACTTTTCATACTCCCTCCCACCATATTATAGTCAGTCTATTCTAATTTATCTTTTGTATCTTGAATATTTTTATGACAAGCACTCAATAACTTTTTAAAAATTGTGAATGCTACTGCATTAGAAAGTCAATGGCTATGATTTATTCATATATTGAAAATCTCTATTCTCCAATTTATCATAGGCTTTTATATATATTATCTCTAATTTTCACAAACTGTTACAGGATGGTAAAATACTGTAATTTTCACTTTACATTTGAGAAAACTGAGCCTCAGCATTAGAAAAAAAAACCCCAACTTTCCTAAGACCATATAGCCAGTAAATGGCAAAAATAAAATTCTAGCTCCATGCTACAGTTTGGGGGAAATTTCACCTTGTCTCCTAGTATGACTCCTTTCACTTGCATATAACTACTATTACTAGATGTGGTATAATTATATCTATCCTGAAAAACCTCAAAGTGAATTAGTCTTCTATGAGAAAATTCTGCTAACTTTAATGACATTTGCCCATGCTTTTCTTTGACCTTTCCTTGTCTTTTTCTCTGATTCATGACCATGCATCTAAAACTGCATTACATTTGTAGTTTAAAACATTTATAGACACATCATTTGACTATAAGGGAGAACATGGACAGACAGAAGAGGAATACATGTTTGAAGGAGGACAAAAAAAATCCCAAATTATGTACTTAAGATAACATGAATACTACTTTTGTCAAAATAAGTCTTTTTTTTTTTTTTTTACTTTGAAAACTAGATCTTCTACGTAGTGGGTAAATTTCCATCCCACAGTGAACTTTGATGTATTTTCTGATTTGTAACTTGGCTTTGCCAAGTCTTAAGAGAAAGTTGCCTCTGTTGGCAGGAAGGAAGAATTTAAATAATGAACTGAATCCAGAGAATGGTGAATACACAATTGTGCTGTGCACACATGCGCCTGCCTTTGTCTCTGAATAGCAGTAATTACTAGTTCCCTGTACCTCTTATTCTTTTCACCCTGAGCTGTCAAACTTCTCACCTAACTCTTAAAAAAAAGTCAGGAGTGGGTAATGTTCTTGCCTTTTCAATGAAACAGCTCCAATTTAAGAGAGCAACCAAGAAACGCCCAGATACTTTGTCCCCAGTCACCTGGCTTTCAGCCTAAAGAAACGTTTTTTTGTGTGTTTTTCTTGTGTTGTGTGTGTGTGTGTGTGTGTGTGTGTGTGTTTTCTCCTTGTCAAGAGATAGTGTAAAGTCATGACCTGATCTTCAGTGCTTTAATAGAGCATCTTACTGCTCTTTCTTCACTTTTCTGAACTCTGATTTACACAACCAAGCCTGATTATGGTCTCCTTTCCAAGGTTTCTTCACTTGGAAAGTATACCCTTGAGTGAGCCCTATCTTCTCTATTCTACTTTGTGTTTCAGGGAGTCATGACCCAGAATTTCTGAGCATCTTTTACAGTTCTCTGAGGTTCCTGTCCTCCATAAAGCACCACTTTCTTTAGAAGTGCATGGAGGCTGAAAATAAAATATAGTATGGCCATATTAAATACTTTATCCTACTCAAGTCTCCTACGCAGAGTTCAAAAACCTAGGAGGTACTATGGCATAATAATCACAGAACTTAGAATCATATAAACTTAATTGAAATCCAAGATTAATCTTCACTACTAGTTGTATGTTCTTGAGAAATTCTTCTTATTCTTAAATAACCGCTTAATGGAAATATAATTCATATACCATAAGCTCATTTTTTAAAGTGTACTGCTTAGTGGTCTTTAAGATACTTAGAAGGGACTTGTGCAAGATGGCAATGTAGGAAGATCCTGAACTTACCTCCTCCCCGCAGACACACAGCTACATATGGATCATTTCCCTCAGAAAAAAATCTGAAAACTAGATGAACTACTTCACCAAAAAAAAGGACAAAAAGACCATATCACATAATAGGGAGGGATCTCAACAGTACAGTGCTTTTCCCAGGGAAGTGGGAAGTCAGTGTGCCACATTAGCTACCACAGCCCCTGGGATCTGCACTGGACAGACAAGCCCCTCAAATGTCTGCCTTAGAAAACAAATGGGGTTAATGTCAGTGGAACCCTAAGCACTATAGGAAACTGGAATTCTCTTTTCAAAGTGCTTGCATGTGGTCTCACTCACCCGAGGTCCAGTGAAAAACCAGCAGTTTGAAAAGCACCTGCATGGTACTTGAAGGAGATTCATTTGCTAATCTAAAAGCATTGCCGGAGGGCCAGAGGACTGTTGAAACTCCTTGGAGATGGAGGTACTGATAGATGCCAGTTTTGTACTCTTCACCTGCTCAGCTAGCATGGCTGCACAAGCTCAGAGGTAACACCCTTCTGTTACCTTGCTAAGACAGGTAGGACAAGTGGTGGCAGCGCTCTTAGCTGCCTTGCTGAAGCTGGAGAGAGTGGCAGGAATAGCATCCCCCCAACTCCCTGACTGGGGATGGTGAGCATGAGCAGTTGTGCCATTTTCTTGCTCCCAGCCTAAAGCTGACATGTGTGCATGGACAAAGCACTCTCCCACTTCATTTCTGAAGCCCACAGTCCGTGCAGTCAGGACATTCTCTTGCTGCCTTTCTGAAGTCCCATGAGTGTATTCCATTGCTAGCTAAAGCAGCAGGCATATATAGTCAACATGGGGGGTATCCTTTGATCACCTGGCCCTGATGGCCAAAGAAACTGGTTTTCCTCCATGAGAAAGTAACAAATGGAAAGACAGTTGTTGGCAGGCCAAGGCACTGCACAGAAATCAGACTGAAACACAAAGCCAATCATCCTGTGAAAATGGTCTGTTAACTAACCCTGGAGCTTCAGTCTAAAGGATAATCTTCACAGGCCCATAGATCTACACAGAAGGATAATCTTCACAGGCCCATACATCTAGAGACTAAGGTGGCATTGCCTGGGAATGTAATCAGGGAGACACCATCCTTGCACATTCACTTGGCTTTATTAGAACTTGATGAGACCTCCCAGAAAGGGACTTATACACTTGTGTGGAGTACTGATATTTGCAACTATTGAACACAGAATACCTCCAGAATTCTTGGTATTGTGTTCCATAGGACTGTATTCCACAGTTCCCCAGGACTATATATATTTACATACTTTAAAAGCTGCCACTTGAGGGTCTGACTTCCAATCAGCCTGAGACTGGGCACTAAGTGAGATTCCTCCCCTTGGAACACTGATAGTTTTTGGCACACCCTCAACAACAGGTGCACATCGAGAACAAAACAGGTGATTTAGGCGATTACAAAAGTTTGAGAGACAACCAAGAGCTAGGGCAAGGTTAAATGGGGAGGTGAATTACCTACACAAAGCCATTTCTCCAAGACTGAGAGAGGTAGCTGCTTTACCTAATGGATAGAAACAAACACAGAGAGTCATGAAAAATGAAGAAACAGAGAAATTTTCCAAATAAAAGAAAAATAAAAGACATTAATGGTACAAAAATTATAATTTACCTGGTAAATAATTGAAAGTAATGGTCATAAAAACGCTTACTGAACTCAGGAAAAGAATGGACACATTCTTTTGTGAAAAAGAACTCCAGGAAAAGATGGACACAGTGAGAAATTCAGCAAGATAGAAAATATTAAAAAGTACCAAACAGAGGTGCCTGGGTGGCTCAGTCAAGCATCCAATTCTTGGTTTCGGCTCAGGTCATGATCTCACAGTTTTGTGGGTTTAAGCCCCACATCAGGCTTGGGATTCTCTCCCTCTTTTGCTGCCCCTCCCTGACTCATGCTGTCTTGGTCTCTCTCTAAATAAGTAAATAATCTTTTAAAAAAAAGTACCAAATAGAAACCACAGAGCTGAAGATTATAATAATTGACATGACAAATATACTAGAAGCATTCAATAACAGACTGAATGAAACAGAAAAACATGGATCAGTGACATAGAAGAAAAAGCAATTGAACTCACCCAGACAAAGCATCAAAAACAAAAGAACAAAATTAGTGAAGGAAATTTAAAGCATCTATGGACAATGTCAAGCAGCATAACTTTTGCATTAGAAAGATCCTGGAAGAAGAGCAAGAAGAAAGGGGTAGAAAATATATTTGAAGAAGTAATGGCTGAAAACTTCCCCAACTTAGGGAAAGCAACAGGAATCCAGGTCCAGAAAGCCCAGAGACTTTCAAATAAGATGAATCCTAAGAGATCCATAACAAGAGACATAATAATGTCAAAAGTTAAAGAAAAAATCTTAAAAGCAGCAAAAACAAAACAAATTGTTAAATGCAAGAAAAACCTCATAAGCAATTAGCAGATTTCTCAGCAGAAAATTTGCAGGCCAGAAGGGAGTGGCATGACATATTCAAAGCCCTAATAGGAAAAAGCTTACAATGAAGAATACTCTACCCAACATGATTATCATTCAAAATCGAAGGAGAGATAGAGTTTTCCATACAAGCAAAAGCTAGACGTCATCTATACTAACTTGGCCTTATAAGAAATGTTAAAGGGACTTCTTTAAGCTTCTAAAGAAACTTGTTTAAGAAAACATGAAAGTAAAAATCTCACTGGAAAAGATAAATATATAGTAAAGGTAGTGGATTAATGACTTATTAAACTACTGTATAAGTTAAAAGACAAAACTAGGTTAAATTAACTAAAACTATAATAATTACATAAAATGAAAAGATATAAAATGTGACCTCAAAAACATGAAACAGTGGGAGTAAAAATGTAGTTTTGAAATGCATTCAAATTTAAGTTATTATCAATAACAACTTAACTTGTTATAATTTAAGTTGTTAAAATAGACTTATATAGGGGCACCTGGGTGGCTCAGTCAGTTAAGCATCTGACTTCGACTCAGGTCATGATCTCTCAGTTTGTAAATTTGAGCCCCATGTTGGGCTCTGTGCTGACAGCTTGGAGCCTGGAACCTGCTTGGGATTCTGTGTCTCCCTCTCTGTCCCTCCCCCACTCACACTCTCTCTCAAAACTAAATAAACATTGGGGCGCCTGGGTGGCGCAGTCGGTTGAGCGTCTGACTTCAGCCAGGTCACGATCTCGCGGTCCGTGAGTTCGAGCCCCGTGTCAGGCTCTGGGCTGATGGCTCAGAGCCTGGAGCCTGATTCAAGAGGATCTGAAAAGAAAGTTAGTGTGCTTATACTCATATCAGACAAAATAGACTTTAACACAAATAATATAATAGACAAAGGGGGTGCTACCTAATGATAAAGACCTCAACCTAGCAAGAAAATAAAACATTTATAAATATATATGCACCCAACATAGGAATACCAAAATCTATAAAGCAAATATTAACAGACATGAAGGGAGAAACTGACAGAAATACAATAATAATAGGAGACTTTAATACAACACTTACATCAATGGATAGATCATTCAGGTAGAATATCTACAAGGAAACATAGACCTTAACACATTAGACCATATGGGTTTAATATATAAAAAGCAGCATGATACAGATTTTCCATAAGTGCAAATGGAACATTCTCCAGGATAGATCACATGGCAGGCCACAGAACAAGTCTTAATAAATTCAAGAAGATTGAAATCATATCAAGCATCTTTTCTTTTTTTGTGTGTGTGTGTATTTTATTTTATTTTATTTTATTTTATTTTTCTGAAATTTATTGACAAATTGGTTTCCATACAACACCCAGTGCTCATCCCCAAAGATGCCCTCCTCAGTACCCATCACCCACCATCCCCTCCCTCCCACCCCCCATCAGCCCTCAGTTTGTTCTCAAGCATCTTTTCTGACCACAATGGTATAAAACTAAATATCAATTACAAGAAGAAAACTGGGAAAACTACTAATATGTGGAGATTAAACAACATGTTAATGAACAACTCCTGAATCATAGGAGAAATAAATGCTTAGAGACAAATGAAAACAGAAGTGTGACATAGCAAAATCTATAGGATGCAGCAAAAGTGGTTCCAAGAAGAAAGTTCATAGTACTACAGGCCTATCTCAAAAAAAAAAAAAACCCACAAAAAAACAAAAAAACCCAATAATAACAAGAAGAGAAATCTCAAACAATTTAACTTTACTCCTAAAGGAACCAGAAAAAGAAGGATAAATAAAGCCTAACGTTAGTAGAAGCTAGGAAATAATAAAGATCTGAATGGAAATAAATGAAATAGAGAATAGATACTAGTAAAGATCAATAAAGTAAAAGCTGGTTCTTTAAAAAAAACAGAATAGACAAATCCTTAGCTAGATTGCCCAAGGAAAAAGGAGAAGCTTCAAATAAAATCAGAAATGAAAGAGAAGTTACAAATGATACACAGAAATATAAAGGATCATAAAAGATTACTATGAACAGTTATAGACCAACAAATTTGACAATCAGGAAAAAATGGATAAATTCCTAGAAACATACTAAGACTAAACTACTAAGACTGAATCATGAAGAAATAGAAAATCAGATTAGACCAATTACTAGTAAGGAGATGAATCAATAATCAAAAGCTTCTCAATAAACAAATATTCAGTACCAGATGGTTTCACTGATGAATTTGACCAAATATTCAAACAAGATTTAGACCAGTCCTTTTCAAACTCTCCCCCAAAAAATTAAATGTGAGGGAGCATTTCCAAACTCATTTTACAAGGCCAGCATTGCTCTAATAGCAAAACCAGAAAAAGATGCCACAAAAAAAAGAAAGAAAAATTATATGTCAGTATCTCTGATGAACACGGGTGCAAAAATCTGCAACAACATATCAGAAAACTGAATTCAACAAGATATTAAAATTATCATATGCAATGGTCAAGTAGGTTTTATGCCAAGGACGCAAGGATGGTTTAACATCCACAAATCAATATCATGATACACCACATTAACCAGGTGAAAGATAAAAATATGATTGTTTCAACAGATGCAGAAAAAGAATTTGATAAAATTCACCACTTAAGATAAAAACTCTCAACAAAGTGGGTATACAAAGAATTTACTTCATCATAATAAATGATATATATTAAGCCCACAGCTAATACCATACTCAATGATGAAAAACTGAATTTTTTTCTCAAGAAAACAAGACAAGGATGCCCACTCTCCCCACTGTTAATTAACACAGTATTGGTTGTCCTAACCATACAAATTAGGCAAGAGAAAGAAATGAAACTATCCAAAGTAGGAATAAAGAAGTAAAACTATTTGTGGGTGATGTAATACTATATATAGAAAATGCTTAAGACTCCAGAAAAAAAAAACCAAAAACTGTTAAAACTAATAAATTAGGATACAAGATTAATATGCAAAAATCTGTTTGTTTAATAAAAAAAACCATCAGAAAAAGAAATTAAGAAAATAAACCTATTTATGGCATAAGAAGAATAAAATATCTAAAAATAAATTTACCCAAGAAAATGAAAGATCTGTACATCAAAAATTATAAACACTGATGAAAAAATTGAAGACAACATCAGAAAATGTAAAGATACTCTGTGCTCTTGGACTGAAAGAATTAGTATTGTTAAAAAGTCCAAACTAGGGGCGCCTGGGTGGCGCAGTCGGTTAAGCGTCCGACTTCAGTCAGGTCACGATCTCGCGGTCTGTGAGTTCGAGCCCCGCATCAGGCTCTGGGCTGATGGCTCAGAGCCTGGAGCCTGTTTCCGATTCTGTGTCTCCCTCTCTCTCTGCCCCTCCCCCGTTCATGCTCTGTGTCTCTCTGTCCCAAAAATAAATAAACGTTGGAAAAAAAATTAAAAAAAAAAAAAAAGTCCAAACTAGTGAAAGCAACCTACAGATTTAATGCAATTTCTACCAGAGTATTTCACACAATTAAAATAATTCTAAAATGTATATGGAATCACAAAAGACTGCAAAAAGCCAAAACACTCTTGAACAAAGCTAGAGGTATTATGCTCCCATATTTCAAACTGTATTACAAAGCTATGGCAATCAAAAAAGTATGGTATGGCACAAAAAAAGACCTGTAGATCAATAGAACAGAATAGATAGCCCAGAAATAAACCTATGTGTATATGGTAAATTTTTGACAAATACACTGGTAAGAGGACAGTCTCTTCAAAAAAATTTCATATACACTGGTAAGAGGACAGTGTCTTCAAAAAAATTTTTTGGGGAAAAACTGGGACAGCTACATGCAAAAGAAGGAAACTGGTCTGCTGTCTTAGACCATATACAAATACTAACTCAAAATGCATTAAATACTTGAACGCAAGACCTGAAACCATAAAAATTCCTAGAAGCAGACATAGGCAGTAAGTTCCTTGACATCGGTCCTAACGATGTTTTCTTGGATCTGACTGCACAGGCAAGGGGAATCAAAAGCAAAAATAAATAAATGGGATTACACCAAAGTATGGAGCTTCTGCACAGCAAAATAAGTCATCAGCAAAACAAAAAGCAATATACTGAAAGGGAGAAAATATTTTCAAATCATTTATCTGATAAGGGGCTAATATCAAAAATCTGTGAAGAATGTATGCAACTCATTACCAATTAAAAAACAATCCAATTAAAGAGTGGGCAGAGGATCTGAATAAAAATTTTTCCAAAAAAGACATACAGATGGCCAATAGGTACATAAAGAGATCTTCAACATCACTAATCATCAAGGAAATGCAAACCAAAACCACAATGAGACTTTACCTTACAATTAGCAGAATGGCTATTATAAAAAATACAAGAAATAACAAGTTTTGGTGAGGATGTGGAGAAAAGGGAACCCTCGTACACTGTTGGTGGGAGTATAAACCGGTGCATTCACCAGCAAAGAAAACAATCGGCAAAACTAAAAGGCAACCGACAGAATGGGAAAAGATATTTGCAAACGACATATGAGATAAAGGGTTAGTATCCAATATCTGTAAAGAACTTACCAAACTCTACACCCAAAAAAACAAATAATCTTGTGGAGAAATGGGCAAAAGACCTGAATAGACCCTTCTCCAAAGAAGACATCCAGATGGCCAACCCACACATGAAAAAATGCTCAACATCACTTATTATCAGGGAAATACAAATTAAAACCACAATGAGATACCACCTCACACCTGTCAGAATGGCTAACATTGGCAACTCAGGCAACAACAGATGTTGGTGAGGATGCAGAGAAAGGATCTCTTTTGCACTGCTGGTGGGAAAGCAAGCTGGTGCAGCCACTCTGGAAAACAGTATGGAGGTTCCTCAAAAAATTAAAAATAGAACTATCCTATGACCCAGAAATTGCACTACTAGGTATTTATCCAAAGGACACAAAAATGCTGATTCAAAGGGGCACATGCACCCCTATGTTTATAGTAGCACTATCAACAATAGTCAAAGTATGGAAAGAGCCCGAATGTCCATCGATGGATGAATAAAGAAGATGTGGTATATGTGTGTGTGTGTATATACATATATATGTACATATATACATATATATACATATACATATACATATATATGTATATATACATACACACACAATGGAGTATTACTTGGCAATCAAAAAGAAAGAAATCTTGCCATTTGCAACTACGTGGATGAAACTAGAAGGTATTATGCTAAGTGAAATTAGTCAGAGAATGACAAATATATGACTTCACACGTATGAGGATTTTAAGATACAAAACAGATGAACATAAAGGAAGGGAAGCAAAAATCATATAAAGACAGGGAGGGGGACGAAACATAAGAGACTCTTAAAGATGGAGAACAAACAGAGGGTTACTGGAGGGGTTTGGGTTGGGGGATGGGCTAAATGGGTAAAGGGCATTAAGAAATCTACTCCTTAAATCATTGTTGCACTATATGCTAACTAACTTGGATATAAAGTAAAAAAAATAAATAAATTGGTGCAGTCACATGGGCAATAGTGCAGAGGATGTTTTAAAAATTTTTTTAAAAAGAATTGCCATATGATTCAGCAATTCCCCTACTGGGTATCTATCCAAAGAAAATGAAAACAGATTCAAAACTATATAGTACCCCTATGTTCATTACAACATTATTCACATTAGCCACAAGATGGAAGTATAGAAACAACCTAAGTGTGAATGGATAAAGGACATGTGATCTCTCTTTCTGTCACTCACTTGCTCACTCTGAAATAAGTGTTGCTCAGCCATAAAAAAAAGGATGAAATCTTGCCATTTGCAACAACACAAGTGAACCTTGAGGATATTATGTTAAGTGAAATAAGTTGGAAAAAGACAAATCCTGCATGATTTCACTTATATGTGGAATCTTAAAAACATCAGACACAAATGAAATAAGACCTAGCCTCGTAAAAAAGAGAACAAACTGGTGGTTGACAGAAGAAAGTGTGAAATGAGTGAAGGGTGTCAAGAAACACAAACTTCTAGGTATAAAAATAAACAGGTCATTGTAATGTAATGTATAGCATGGGGAGTATAAGCAATAATATTATATTAACTTTGTATGGTGACAGATGGTAATTAGAATTATTGTGATCATTTTGCAATGTATACAGATGACAAGTCAGTATGTTGTACACCTGACACTAATAAAATGTAAGCCAATGTATGCCAATATCTCAATAAAAACAAATGAAAAGTACTCAGTTATGCATCCATCATCACCATCTATTTCCGGACTATCCCATGCAACCCGTACATATTAGTGACTACTTGTACACATTAGTGACTACTCAAAAAAGCAACCCGTACACATTAGTGACTACTCTGGTTCTTTCTTCCACCCACCCCGTGGAGCTACTAATCTATCACTTCGTCTATTCCTGAGATGACACGTATATGGAATAATAGAATATAGCAGTTTTTATGTCTGGATTCTTTGACTTGGCATAATATTTTTGAGGTTTGAGTATTTCATACCAGATATTAGTGCACCATTCCTTCATAATACAGAATATTTGGTTACCACATTTTGTTTATTCATCAGTTGATGGACATTAGGGTTGTTTTCACTTGTTGGCTATCACATATAATGCTGGTGTACATGTAGAAGTTTTGTGTGAATATGTTTTCCATTCTCTTATGTATGTACCTAGGAATGGAATTCTTGGGTCATATACTATGTTTAACTTTTTAAGGCATGCCAAATTGTTTTACATAGTGGCTGAACTATTTTATATCCCCACCAGCAATGCATGAGGATTTCAAGTTTACCATAGACCCCAAAGCACTTGTTTTCTGATTGTATTATAACAGCCTTCCTAGTGTGTGTGAAATGGTATTTCATTATGGTTTTGATTTGCATTTCCCTAATGACATTGAGCATCTTTTGTGTGCTTTCTGGACATTGTATGTCTTTACTAGAGAAATGCCTATCCAAATTCTTTGCCCACTAAAATTGGGTTGTCTTTTGTTAAGTGGTTAGAGTTCTTTGTATATTATAGATAAAAGTCTTTCATCAAATATGATATGCATACATTTCCTCCCTTTCTGTGTGTTGCTTCTTTTTTACACTTTGATATCTTTTGTATTGAAGTGTAATGAACGCACAGTATAAGGTATAAGGTAATGATTCAGCAATTCTATGCATTATTTAGTGCTTACCATAAGTATAGTTATCACCTGTCACCCTATAATATTATTTCAATATTTTAGATTATATTTCCATCTGCTATACTTCTCATCTCATGATTTATTTTATAACTTGAAGTTGTACTTCTTAATACCCTTCACCTACTTCACCCACCCTCTCACTCACCTTCCTTATACCAACCACCCATTCGTTCTCTGTATTTGAGAGTCTTGCTTTTGTTTCTTTGTTTGTTTTGCTTTTTAGATTCCACATATAAGTGAAATATTATGGTATTTGTCTTTTTCTGTTTTATTTCACTTAACATAAATTCTAGGGCCATCCATGTTGTTGTTAATGGCAAGATCTCATTCTTTTTTATGACTTAGTAATATTCCACTCTGTGTGTGTGGGGGGGTGGGTGTGTGTGGGTGTGGGTGTGTGTGTCTACACATACATTTTTATCCGTTCATCTATCAGTGGACACTTAGGTAACTTTTATATCTTGGCTATTTTAAATAATGCCACAATAAGCATAGAAATGTAATACTATAAAGTGTTAATATCCAAAATGTAGAAAGAACTTATACAATTCAGCACCAAAAAACCCAAATAATTCAGTTTACAATGGGTGGAGAACCTGAATAGACATTTTTCCATAGAAGACATCCAGATGGCCAGTAGACACATGAAAAGATGCTTACCATCACTAATTATCAGGAAAATGCAAATCAAAGCCACAACAAGATAATACTTTACACCTATCAGAATAGCTAGAATCAAAGACAAGAAATAAATATTGAAGGGGTGACTGGCTGGCTAAGTCGGTTAAGTGTCAGACATCAGCTCAGGTCATGATCTCACAGTTCATGGGTTGAAGCCCTGCATTAGGCTCTGTGCTGACTGACTGGAGCCTGTTTGGGATTCTGAGTCTCCCTTTCTCTTTGCCCTCCTCTGCTCATGCTCTCTGTCTCTCAAAAATAAACATTTAAATAAATAAATAAGTAAGTAAGTATTGAAGAGGATGTGGAGAAAAAAGGAACACTTGTGCTCTATTGGTGAGAATGTAAATTTGGTGCAGCCACCATGGAAAATAGTAAGGAGATTCCTCAAAATGTTAAAAATGCTGTATGATCCAATAATTCCACTACTGGGTATTTACCAGTGGAAATTAATTGAAAGTGTGCCTGGGTGGCTCAGCCGGTTAAGTGTCCGACTTTGGCTTAGGTCATGATCTCATGGTTGGTGAGTTTGAGCCTGCATTGGGCTCTGTGCTAACAGCTCAGAGCCTGAAAACTGCTTCAGACTCGGTGTCTCCCTCTCTCTCTGCCCCTCCCCCGTTCATGCTCTGTCTCTCAAAAATAAATAAACATTAAAAAAATAATTTAAAAAAAGTTAAAAAAATTGAACATTAATTTTATTTATATATTATATATAATTAATACATATTGATGATATATATTTAAACAAAAAAAACTTACAAAAAATTTTGGTGAAGCCCAAATTATATTTCTTTTTGTTGTGTTATTTTTGTTATATATCAGAAACTATTGCCTAATCCAACACCATGAAGGTTTACCCTATATTTTCTTATACAAGTTTTACAGTTTTAGGTCTGTGATTTACTTTGAGTTAATTTTTGTGTCTGGGATGAGAAACCTCATTTTTTTTTCCTATATGTTATCCAGATGTGTCAGCATTATTGGTTCAAGACTACTCTCTTACCATTGAATTGTGTTGGCATTCTTGTCAAAAATCAACTGACTATAATGCAAGATTTTATTTCTGAACTCTCAATTCTGTTGACCTACATGTCAGTTCTTAATGCCAATATCACACTGTCTTGATTACTGTGGTTTTGTAGCAAATTTTGGCAGACTGTTTTGGGTATTCAGGGTTTCTTGCATTTCCATATGCATTTTAGAGTCATCTTGTCAATTGCTGGTGGAAAAAAAAGGCAGATGAGATTTTCACAGAGATTTCACTGAGATGTAGATCAATTTGTGAACTATTGCCATCTTAATGGTATTGAGTCTTTTCATCCCTGGGCATGAGATGTCTTTGCATTTATTTAGGTCTTTAAAATTTTTGTTCAATGGTGTTTTACAGTTTTAGTGTAAAAATCTAATACTTCTTTTATTAAATGTATTCCTGAATATTGTATTTTTTGTATGACATTATAAATGAAATTTATTTCTTTTTCAGTTTCATTTTTAGGTTATTTATTATTATTGTAAAGTGATACAATTGATTTTTGTAGATACCTATTGTAACCTGAAACCTTGCTGAATATGTATATTAGCAATTATACTTTTTGTTGATTCCTTAGAATTTTCTATATGCAAAATTATATTAACTGCAAATAAAGATATAGTTTTACTTCTTTTTTTCTAATCTAGATCCTGTTATTTATTTATTTTTTACTCAAAATCTGTTAAGAACCTCCATTACAATTTGAATAGAAATGGCAAGAATGGATAGTCTTATCTTGTTGCTGATCTTCTGGGGATAATTTTTAATCTTTCACCATTAAATGTGATTTTAACTGTGGAATTTTGCAGCTGTCTGTGTTTGTTTCTGGAGGATACTGTTACCAAAAATTAGGTAGCTTAAACAAGGGAAGCATATTCCCTCATTGATGTAGACCAAAAGTTCAAAATCTGGTAAAGCTCCTTCAGGGGCTGTAATGGAAAATCAATTCCTTGAATTTTCCAGCTTCTGGTGTTTGCCCTGGCACTCCTGGACTGTGGCCCCTTAGCTCTTATCTCTGTGTCTGTGTTCATATCACATTTTTTGCTGTGGGTCAGTATCTTACAAGGATATGCATGATTGCAGTAGGGCCAACTGGATAATCCAGGATAAACTCCTCCTCTTAAGATCCTTAACTTAATTACATATTTTGCAATATAAGGTAATATTCATTATTTGGCCATATAAGGTAAATTGGTCAGGTTCTGACACTGTGACGTAGAAATATCATTTCAAGTGCCATCATTCAACCCAGTACAATGCCCTTTAGTGGATTGAGGAAGTGCCTTCCTGTTCTGCAGTTGTTGAAATTTGTATTTTATTTCTTATCATGAAAGAAACTTGGATTTTGTCAAATGCTGTTTCCACATTGAGATGATCATGTGATTTTGTTGTCTGTATTCTGTTAGTGTGCTGCAGTACATTGGTTAGCTTTGGTATGTTACAACAACCTTTGCATTCCTAAGATAAATCCTACTAAGTTACAGTGTATAATCCTTTTTATATGTTACTGAAATCAGTTTGATAGTATTATGTTGAATATTTATTTGCACATCTGTATTCATAAGGGATATTGGCCCGTAGTTTTCTTTTTTTATCATTTCTTTGTCTGGTTTTGGCATCGGAGTAATACTGTCTCAAGAAATGATGTTTAGTCCTCTTCTGATTTTTGGAAGAGTTTGTGTAAAATTTCTGTTAATTCTTTCAACATCTGGTAGAATTAATTCATGAAGCCATTCATCTGGACTTTTCTTTGTGGGCAGTTTTTGTTTACTAATTCAATTTTTTTATTTGTTATTGGTCTGTTTATATATTCTAATTTAAAACATTTTTAATGTTTATTCATTTTTGAGAGAGAGAGAGACAGAGCGCAAGCAGGGGAGGGGCAGAGAGAGAGGGATACACAGGATCCGAAGCAAGCTCCAGGCTCTGAGCTGTCAGCACAGAACCCAAAGTGGGGCTTGACTCATGAATCACAAGATCATGACCTGTGCTGAAATCAGATGCTTAACCAACTGAAACACCCAGGTGCCCCTATATTTTCTAATTATTGATTCAGTTTCAGTAGTTTGTGTCTTTCTAGAAAATTGTCCTTTTCATTTAAGTTGTTTAATTTGCTGGCCTACAATATTCATAGTATTCCATTGTACATATATTTGTAATATCTGAAAAGTTGGTAGTGGTATCCTCTGTTCCTTATTTTAGCAAACTGTATCTACTTTCCTTCTCTCTCCCCACTCCTTGATCAGTCTAGCTAAAGGCTGGTCAATTTTGTTGATATTTTTAAAACATCTTTTTAAAAATTTTTTTAAAAGTTTTTATTTAAATTCCAATTATTTAACATACAGTGTAATATTAGTTTCAAGTGTACAACTTAGAGATTCAACACTTACAATATCCAGTGCTCATCACAGCAAGTGCAAAAAAAACCCTTCAAAACGAAAAAAACAACCTTTTAGATTCATTATTTTACTTATTGTTTTTCTATTTCATTTATTTTATCCTCAATTTTTTTTATTATTTCCTTCCTTCTGTTCGCTATAGGTTTAGTTTCCTTTTCTTTTTACTTAAAGTGCTTTTTTTAAGTTCATTTATTTATCTTGAGAGAGAGAAAGGGTATATGTCCAAGCACCCATGGAGGAGGGGCAGAGACAGAGGGAGAGAGAGAATTCCAAACAGGCTCCACACTGTCAGCACAGAGCTGGTCACAGGGCTTGATCCTCAGAACTGTGAGATCATGACCTGCACCAAAATCAGGAGTCAGATACTTAATGGACTGAGCCACCAAGGCAGCCCTACTTAAAGTTATTTGTAAAGTAACAAGTCAAGATTTTTTTAGTAGGCATTTACAGCTATAAATTCCTCTGTGAGCACTACTTCAGCCCCATTTCTGAGTCTTGGCATGTTATGTTTACCTTTTTGTGCATCTAAAAATGTTACTTAATTTTTTGTGTGTGTGATTTCTTCTTTGACACATTGGTTATTTAGAAGTTTGTTGTTTGGGGAGCCTGTGTGGCTCAGTTGGTTGAGCATCTAACTTTGGCTCAGGTCAGGATTTCAAACCATCTGATGTCTTCTTTTGAAAAATGTGTATTTATGTCTTTTATCCATTACTTCACTGGATTTTTTTTTTTTTTGGTGTTGAGTTTAATAAGTTCTTTAAAGATTTTGGATACCAACCCTTTATCTGATAAGTCATTTGCAAACATTTTCTCCCATTCCATTAGTTGCCTTTTAGTTTTGCTGATTGTTTCCTTCCCTGTGGAGAGTGTTTTTGTTTTGTTTTGTTTTGTTTATCTTTATGAGGTCCCAATAGTTCATTTTTGCGTTTGTTTCCCTTGCCTCCGGACACATGTTTAGTAAGAATTTGCTGTGGCTGAGGTCAAGAGGTTTTTGCCTGCATTTTCCTCTAGAATTTTTCTTGTCTTACATTTAGGTCTTTCATCCATTTTGAGTTTATTTTTGTGTATGGTGTCAGAAAGTGGTCCAGGTTCATTCTTCTGCATGTCACTGTCCAGTTTTCCCAACACCACTTGCTGAAGAGACTGTCTTTATTCCATTGGATATTCTTTCCTGTTTTGTCAAAGATTAGTTGGCCATACATTCGTGGGTCCATTCTTGGGTTCTCTGTTCTGTTCCATTGATCTGAATGTCTGTTTTTGTGTCAGTACCATACTGTCTTGCTAAAGCTTGTGAGCTCAAGCTCCACATTAGGCTTGCTGCTGTCAGCATAGAGCCCACTTCAGATCTTCTGTCCTATCCTTTTTGCCCCTCACTGTTTGCATTCTCTCAAAGATAAACATTTAAAAAAATAAAAAATAAAAAAAATAGAAGTTTGTTGTTTCTCATGGACTTCTGAATTTACCAAATTTCCTTCTGTTGCCAATTTGAAATTTCAATATATTATAGTTAAGAAAAATACATTGTATAATTTTAATCATTTTATATTTATTTAAACTTACTTAAATTTATATAAATTTGCAATTTATATTTTAAAATCTTTTTGCTTTCAATTTACTTGTATCTTTTAATTAAAGGTATCTTTTAAAGACAACATAGAGCATTAGATAATATTTTAATCCCCTTTACCAATCTGTATGTTGTAATTGTAGCATTTAATCTATTGAAGTTTAATATAGTTGTCATTATGTCTGCCATTTTGATATTTGTTTTCTATAGGTGTTACATGCATATTTCTCCCCTCTATTTCTCCATTACTGCCTTCTGTGTTAAAATAGATATTATAGTATATCATTTTAATTTCCCTATTGCTTCTTTTTCTATAAATATTTTAATTATTTTCTTATGGCTGCCTTGTAGCAATGAAAATCTTCAAACAATCTAGTTTGAATTAATACCAAATTAATTTAAATTATACACAAAAACTTTGCTCCATTTCCTCCTCCATCTTTCATATTGTCATACAAATTACATCTCTGTATATTAGAAGCCTGATAACAGTATTATAATTACTATTTTACACAATTGTCTTTTAGATGAGATAGGAAAAGGAAAGAGTAACAATAATACATTTCCATTGTCTTTTATATTTACCTATACATTTACCATTACCATTGCCTATTATTTCATGAGGATTCAAGTACCTGTCTAGTGTCCTTACATTTCAGCCTAAAGGATGTTTTTAGTATGTGTTGAAAAGCAGGTCTACTGGCAGTAAATTCTCTGATTTTTTTCTTTCCTGGAAACATCGTAATACTTCTGTCACTTTTAAAGAATAGTTGGGCCATATATAGAATTCTTGGTTAGTGATGTTTTTATTTCAGCACTTTGAATATGTCATTTTACTGCCTTCTGGCATTTCTGGATTTTGATGAGAAGTCAGTTGTTAATTTTATTGAAGATCCCTTGTAGGTGATGAGTCATGTTACTCTTGCTGATTTTAAGATTCTCTTTGTTTTTTAGTTTCATCAATTTGACTATAATGTCCCTGGGTGTGGATCCCTTTGAATTTTCCTTCCTGGAATTCATTAAACTTCTTGAAAAATATACATTAATATTTTTTAAATCAAATTTGGAAAATTTTTAACCATTATATTTTCAGTAATTCTTTCTGCCCTTTTCTCTCTCCTTTCCTTCTAGTTCTCTCGTTACGCCAGGTTCCTTTCAGAACCTGAATAATCTGAATTTACCTGTCTTCTACTTTACTGCTTCTTTCTTCTACCATGTCATATATGCTGTTTGGCGCCTCTGCTGAATTTTTAATTTCATTTATTTTTCTTTTCAACTCCATAATTTTTTAACAATAACTTATCCATTCTCTATTTTGTGTGACTTATTTGCATAATTTCTTTTAATTCCTTTGGCATGATTTCCTTTAGTTCTTTGAATGTGTCTAAAATACCTTATTTAAGGTCTTAGGCTAGAAATCCAATGTCTGGGCTTCCTTAGGAACAGTTGTCTACTGACTGCTTTCACATTTCTTGTGTATAAGTTACACTTTCCTGTTTCTTGGTTTGTCTCTTAATTTTGTGCTGAAAATTAGAAATTTTAAATAATATGATATGGTAACTCTAGAAATTAAATATTTTCTTCCTCAGGGTTTGTTATTGTTGCTTGTTTGTTTAATGACTCCTGGACTAACTTTTTAATGTTTGTACTCTTTGTCATGTGTGGTCACTGAAGTCTCTGCTCATTTAGCTCAGTAGACAGAAACTTTCTTAATTGCCTCAAACAAATGAATTATCTGGTCTTTGCTGAGGGGTTTTGTCTGTTGGAGTATGCATTAAACCCTCCAGCAGGCAGTTTACAACTCAGCCTTAACATTCACATTCAGCTAGGAAGTGCCTGAAAATCACACAAAGGTCTTTATCAGGTCTTTCCTTGGCATGCCCATAGCTATGTGCTTATGCACAATCTTCTAGATTCCTAGGGGTATGTCAGAGCTATAAAAAGTCCTCTATGAACATGTTACTGTTCATTTTTACCACTAAAATTTTTAGGCAGTCTCTTGTTATACACACTGGTAAGACCACCTTGGGCAGTTGCAGTGTTGAATAATTGTAACTGAGTATTAAGAGCCTTACCCATATGGTATTTGTTAAAAACAAAGTGAGCTCTGAATGAGCTGAAGTAAAGACCAGCCCTGAGAATAGAGCTTTTCAGCATATTAGCTGCCAGACATGTCAAATAGTGAAAATTTTCTGGAGATGAGCCTTTTAGGGATCTTCAAGTTTGTTTTGGCTCTTCTAGTGGCTTCTATGTTGCTGGTGTTCATAGCTACTCTAGGTTTTAGTTGGTTTTCCAAGCTACCGTGGTACAAGGAAAATGTGATGGGATGAGGGTAAGTTAAAATGTCACAAAGCTTGCTATTCTTACCAATATTCAGCCCTTTTCTTGTATGAACACTCCTAAGATCATTGCTTGCCTTTAGTTAATTTCCAGAGTTCTGAATATGCTGATTTTGACAGTTTTTGCCAATGTCTTCATTGGTTTTATGGAGGAGCAGTTCTTAAGAACTCAGAGGTTCTTATTCTGCCATTCTAGAAGTCACCTCCTTAAGAAAGTCTTCTGAACCTACTGAGGCTTCATTCTTCTGTAAAATGAGAATGATAATACCTACCTCATAAAAATAATTGTAAATATTTAATGAGGGTAATGTGAATAAAGACTCACAGAAACCATGTCACGTCATAGGCGTATTACATATGCTACTGCCTTTTTTATTTCCTCAGTTGAGAAATCTAGAGAGTGATAACACAATTAGATTATGATGACCTAACATCATACTTTTGTCTAGAAACTTCTTTCAGCCTATATTAGAAGCTTATCCACCAGTAGCAAATGATAGACACTTGATTCAAACAGATTAAAGTCAAAGTAAAGTAAAGGGAAGGATTTATTACTTTACATGTCTGAAAAATTCATTGCTATACTGACCTTAGGTATTACTGGATTCATATATTCCATATTGCCACAAATACCATCCCTAAGCAACTTTTCTTTCTTCTCTGATGGATTTATTGTCGGGTAGACTCTTTCCTATGGTGCCAATTTGCTAACCAGAAACAATGGTCCAGAATTCTATCAGATTGGGATCCCCAATAGAATGAGATCACCTCTTTCTCATTATTTCTAGCATACATTTGGAATTATTCTAGTTGGATATATTTAGGACATGTGTCTCTTCCTACACACATCACTGTTGCAGGGAAATTATATATGTCAATTGGCCCAACCTGAGTTATATCCCATTCTTGGACCTAGGAGTTAAATCAGTCAAATATATATACATATTTATGAATACACATATACACACACACACACACACACATATATATATATATATATATATATATACACACACACACATATATATATACACGTATTCACACACACACACACACATATATATACATACACATCATATATACCTATACACACATATACACACACATGTGCATGTATATATGTGTGTATGTATATATGTGTGTATATATAAGTATATATGTAGTCTGAAGTTGATGTAGGGATACTTTCTCAAAGGTTAATTTAATTCTGAGAAGAATGAAACAAGTCTTTGACCAAATCTGCCATGTCTCATAATACCTGAATAGTTTTCTTTCTCTAGTCCCATTTTCTCCAAACAAGTTAAGTCAAAGAGTTTTCAAAAGTATATAATTCCATTAGAGGCATAGGTCCACTGTGCATGCATGGAATATTGTAAAGGAATAACACATGATATAGGACATATTGGAAGTCTAAATATTCAGTGTTGCCATTGATGGTATAGTAGGTTAGAAATGAAAAGATATAAATACTGAAGCCATTATGAATTTTTGTTAATGAAGGAGGTGGAACTTCAGCTGACCTCTTAAAGGATGACCATTCAGAAATGCACAGAGTAACAGGGGCATCTGGGTGGCTCATTCGGCTAAGCATCTGACTTTGACTCAAGTCATGATCTCACATTCCATGAGTTCAAGCCCCATGTTGGGCTCTGTGCTGACAGCTCGGAGCCTGGAACCTGCTTTGAATTCTGGGTCTCCCTCTCTCTCTGCCCTTCCCCCACTCATGCTCTGTCTCTCTCTGTCTCAAAAATAAATAAACATTAAAAATTTTTTTAGAAATACACAGAGTAAGAGAAAACTTGTTTCATGTAGGTGTATGGATGATAATAGTGATGATTAGGTTCATTTACTGTGTGTTGAGTCTATGCCAGGCATTGCCACTATGTTAAGTGCTTTGCTTGTGTTTTTTCATATTTTCATGGCATATCTGCTATTATTTCTGCTTAATGATAAAATTGAGACTTGGATAACTTTTTTAGTACCCAAGGTTGCTAAACTATTAAAGGGTAAACCCATTTCTAAGCCAGGTGACATGAATCCAGTCTTATTTCTTTTTTTTTTTAATTTTTTTAAATGTTTATTTTTGAGAGAGAGGAACAGGAGGAATTCTTTTAAAATGTTTTTATTTGTTTTTTGAGAGAGAGAGAGAGAGAGAGAGAGAGAGAGAGAGAGCGCGCACACAAGCAGGGGAGGGGCAGAGAGAGAGGGAGACACAGAATCTGAAGCAGGCTCCAGGCTCTGAGCTGTCAGCGCAGAGCCCGATGCAGGGCTCGAACCTACAAACCATGAGATCATGACCTGCGCCAAAGTGGGACACCACCCTGACGCCTTGAATCCAGTCTTATTTCTTAATCACTTTTTACTTTGGCTCACGGTACACAGCTGTACCAGTTCATTTGCATATATACTTCTCACTGGTTCCCAACCACCTCATTTCAAATACTGTTGCTTTGAGATTGACTAGAATCTTGGCCATTGATACTTAGGTTTCTCTTCCCTCCTTGAGATCTTGCCCCGCGATTAAGGAGCCCACAAAATGATAGCCTGAAAAAGCTTGAAGTGTCTTTGAAGATTGTGTAGCCCCTGTATCCTCAGATTTTGTTGTCCATAAACCCCCCCAGGGAATACATAAAAAATGTAAATTCTTCATTCTCATTATAACTCTTGAATTGGTGTGGGATCACAGAACACTGAGTTTTTGTAAATCTCCTGAGTTGACCTTGATACATCCTAAGTTTTGAAGACTGATGATTCACCCCATTTGGTTTTCAAGCCTGATTGTATCTGGGAAGCTTTTCAACCTTATCTCTAGGATTCAAATTTAATTGAGCTGGTGTAGAGGCCAATCACTGTTTTTGTTTGCTTGCTTGTTTGTTTGTAAACTACTTAGGTAATTTTAATGTACATCCAGGATTGGGAACCATTAATCTATGCCTCTTAAAGATCTAAAAGCTGAGAATAAGCAAAAGGAGAAAAAGTGGCCAAAGTCACAAGGCCCATGGGTGGCAACACTAGAATATGAACCTGAGTTTTCCTGTCTTTTTGTTCGGGATTCTTTGTGAAAACTCTCTCACATCATGTCATTTCCCTGAAACAACCTTTCTGTTTGTGTTGTTCCCACATTCGTGCAGGCATACATGACATGATTAGTGTCCTCAGGCCTCAGTAGAGCTCAGTTCAAGAAGAAATACAGGAGAGGGGAGTGAGAAGCCCCTCAAATTGTATTCCAAGTTAGCTGGACCATCCAAACAAACTCCTGCCCACTGTGTTGGGACACCCCACTCTATCCTCATCCCTGAAGCCTTTGTGGACTTCCAGCCTTCCTAGGAAGTGGTTAAAGATTCACAGTCTCTTGAGCCCCCACAATTTGTCCCAGTCACTGTACTAGACTTAGAAAAGTATCTATTGGTCCCTGGTAAGTGGGTAATTAAAAAAAAATCTTTGATTTCATTGTATTTTCTGTATTTTACTTTTATGAACTCAGGCTTTCCTGAATCAGTCTGTGGCTCTGTTGAACTCCTGAAGTGGCTTGCAGTTTGAACCTCTCTCTGTCCCTCCCTTGCTCATGCATGCACACATTTTTCTCTCTCTCAAATAAAAATTAAAAAAAAATGTTTTCGAGTGACTGACATAAATATGGATCACAGAGAACCACAAATCAAAGGACACTGTCCGATGAAAGGAAGGTAGAGTGAAACTGGAATGGTAGTGGCGTAAAATTAAAGCAAGGGACTACTAATCAGGAGGCCTAGATCTATTTACTCTGCAGACTTTCAGGCCCTGAGAGGTAAATATATCTACAACTTTCTACATCTTTAAAGTGAGGAGTCACTTTAGACTAACTTTGAAGTTCTTCCCAGCTTCAATACCCAGTGATTTGAGGTACACAATGTCTACTCCCAAAAACTTCTTTTGAGTGATTTCCATGTCCTCAGTGACATCTAATGAGTGACCAAGTGACTAAGGGGATGAGGCATACTGGGAAGGTGATTAAAATTTGGCACTCTATATTTTTTTGTTTAAATCCTCAAATCCTTGTAACATAGTGGTATTACCTCAATTGCTAGATAAGAAAGTATGGCTCAGAAAGGTTTAGCCAGATTTTGTTTATGAGTGGAATCATATGGTATCTAATGGTTGCCAAAGAAGAGGGGATGGGGGATGGGCAAAATGGGTGAAGGGTAGTAGGAGATATAGGCCTATAGTTATGGAATAAACAAATCATGGGAATAAAGGCACAGCCTAGGAAAATATAGTCAATGGCATTGTAATATTGATGTAATGGGACAGATGGTTGTCACACTTGTGGTAAACATAGAATAAGGTAAAAATGTGTCATATCACTCACTAAGTTTAACACCTGAAACTAATGTAACATTGTGTGTCAATAGTAAAAAAAGAAAAAATGTAGGCCAGGCACCAATAACCCTGAGAATACCCCAAATAAAAATAAGTATATTCTACTGGAACAGAATTAAGTAATCAAAATTTCTTTCTTTTTTTTAGTTATTTTTTATTTATTACACTTTTAATTTCTTATTTTAGAGAGACAGTAGGGGAGAAGGGCAGATGGGGAGAGAGTAAGAGAGGTAGAGGGAGGGAGAGAATCCAAAGCAAGCTCCATGCTTGGCATGGAACCCAACAGAGGGCTTGATACCATGACCCTGGAATTACGACCTGAGCTAAGATCAAGAGTCAGATACTCAACCAACTGAGCTACCCAGGCTCCCCAAGTAGTCAAATTTCTTAGAGGAGGTATCAGAATGGAACAAAATAAAATAAAAAATCATTTTGGACAGATGAGCAATACTGAATGATATTTTCAAAGAAAATAATGTACAGACTCAAAACACGTTGGCTAAAAACAGTGGAAATATAATAACGAGGATGAAAAAGAGAAGTGGAATGACTACCTTAGTGGATATTTACTTCTTGCCAACTATTATGGAAAATGTCTCCAGTGGATTAACTCCTTTATCTCTACCTTACAAAAAGTCGTATGAAGTTGGTGCTTTTGTTGACCCCATTTTCAGGTGAAGAAACTTAGGATTAGAATCATATAAATAAACTGTCCAGTTTGTACAACAGATGATGGAGCTGAGGCAACCCCAAGGAGTTTGACTCCAAAATGTGTAGACTTTGCCACACACCTGTACTATATGAAAGCTGGCCTATATTGATGTAGAATCAAGAAATGCTTCATTAGAGAAGGGGGTATTTGAGTTGTTGAAGTATGAGTAGGATTTTGTCTGGAGAAAATGTGACAGGACTCCCATCTGAAGGAGAGGCATGAGCTAAAATATGGAGAGGTATTTCTAGGAGAAGTCTTTGTGGTCTTTACAGGAACAATGTGTGAGGAATGAATAGGTGGCAAAGGCTAAAAGATAATTTGGACCTTGGTATTAAGCAGTCTCTAATATGTTAAAGTGTTTGAACGTTTTCCTATGGGCATCAGGAGGTGATTGAAAGTCTATGATGACAGCTGTGATGTGTTCTGATCTATGTTTGGAGAAGACTCTGACTGCAAGATAATAACTCTGACCTTTCTCTGCTTGTGTTCCCAGCCCAGTGGGGCTTCTGGTTCGTGCCAGTAATCTCTGTGTGAGAAATCCAAACACTGACATGTTTTCCAGTTTGACTGGACATCTGAGGTTTTGACCTATAACTGATAGCGGGAGAGCTTGCATAAAAGTTTGCTGCATCCTCCTATGATCACTAATTTATTTATACATTCATTCACCTGTTGTTTCACTGACTTGTTCATTTATATGATTATTTGTTCATAAATATTTATTGAGCAATCTTTCCTATGCCACATGCTATTCTTTGTACTGGTAATTCAAAATTGAATGCAATACAGTCCCTGCTTTCTGATGTGTCATTGTTTCATAGCAGAGTTAGACATTTCAGCCAACAATTGCAGATGAGCTAAGTAAAATTAGAGAAGTGTGTAATGAGCTTAACAGGTAGAAGCAATACACTCTGCTTTAATCATATCAAGGAATATGATATGATTGGGCAGTTTCTCAAAAGAATGGAAATTAAGCATGGAAGGAATATGCTCAGAACACTTGAACACTAGTACGTGAATGACTTGATGGGAAGAAGGCAAAGGGGTAAAGAAAGAGGAACTCATTCTAAGCAAGAGAATTAACATGTTTCTAGAGATGGGAAATAATGAGGAAGAGAAAGAGAAGTAGAATGACTACCTTAGTGGATATTTACCTCTTGCCAACTTTTATGGATAATGCCTCCAGTGTAAACTGCCTGTTTTAAGGATCCATATCTAAGAATATGTTAATTCATTGTGTAGCAAAAATTTTAAGTTTATTCATTATGTAACAAAAATTTTAAGAGTGATGATATAAGCCCAGACAATGTGTTAAGACACTAGATTCACTGAGACGTGGCCCTACCCTCATGAAGCTTACTGAGTAGTGTAGAGACCGACCTTCATTAAGTCATCATACAGAAGTATAATTAAATACTTTGATAAAATGAGAAGACAGAAACACAGAGCAATGAGTGAGATGCCTGAGAGTATGCATAATTTGTGATGCCTGGAGCAGAGTGAAGTGGGAAGGGCAGTGACCAAACAAGTTAGAATAAAACAAAAACAAAAATGAAAAACAGAGGACTGATCATGAAGGGCCTTGTAGGCCAGGCATAGAAATAGGGACTTTATTCTATAGGCTTGTAGAATCATAGGTGAAATGTAAGCCAGGAAGAGGCATGCTTAATTATATATATTTGAGATACTCCATTTTTACAACAGCTTACACAACTGATTTGAGGTAGATATGACTAAAGATAGGGAGACTAATTATCAGGCTCTTTGAGAAATTCTAGTAGATGATGAGAGTAGTCTGAAGCCATCAATGTGGGGAGCGAGAGAAGATTAAAGAAGTGGTATAAATATTAAGGGCTTAGAGACAATGGAACTTGCTGAACAGTTAAATTTGTGGCATATTTCTCAAGGTGTGATTGGGAACTTACTTGCATTAGAAGCTCCACCCTAGAGCAGCAGAATCAGACTCTCAGAAGCAGAGCCCAGGAGTCTGCATTTAGCCATTCCCCTCCCACCCCTACCAGCTGACTCTGAAATGCATAATGTTCGCTGTTCCCTGATCTAAAGGGATGTGGAGAATACCTACCTGTAAGATGACCTGTGGTTTCTGGCTGAGGAGTCAGAGGATAGTGGTATGATTGGTTCTCAATCTCAAATGTGCTCAGGATCCCTTGGGGCATTTGTTAAAATGCAGATTCTAGGCTGCCCCACCAGAGATTCTGTTTTTCTCTGGCCTGGATGTGAATCTAGGGAATCTCATTCGAAAATACTTACGACAGGTAATTCCAAAGCAAGAGACATCATTTGGAGAGAAATCGTGCCTAGTTACGTAACCTAGCTCACCTCACCATGTTGCCTCCTTGCCCTGCTTCCTTCTAACCACTCCAAATCCCTTGCCAGTGTGAATACTAAGAAATAAGTCCCAACGGGACAGATCATCCCTCGAGGTCCTTTTTTCTTTCCCTGGACTATGAACCTTCTGAGGGCAGGGGCCAGGTTTTTCTCAGTCTCACTCTAACCATAACACTCTGCAGGTACTAGGTTACTAACACATTTGTTATTCAAACTGCCAACATGGGAAAGTAACACATATTTGTTAGACAAAATTTCAACCAGGGAAAATGCCTCATATGAGAGAAATTATTTAAACAGTCCATACTGATGAGTAGTAGCATCAATAGGAGCTTAAGAGATTGTTTTTCCTGAATGTAGTATTTCCTCTATAAACAGCTATATTTAGCTTGCCCCCTATCCCATGTAAAATAAAATGAATGCAGCTGAAATGGACTCAACTACCACTAATGTGGTAGCTTGGGTTGATAGCATCTTTTTGGAGTCTTCAAAATTAGCATCGTAATTGTTCACATAAAATACCTGCTTGGCATGAGGTACTGTACTAATTTAAATTTACACCTCAGTAAGGGAAATTTTCCAAGTAGATCTTCTGGCTGCCTATCAGTCCTAAGAGCCTTGCTATGGTACCTCTCTAGGACAAACATTACATTTTAAACTGCTTTTGTTGGAGGCTGCATCTATCCGCTTCTTTTATCCCCACCCCCAAATAATTCCATAATCATATATACAACTTGTTGGTTAGATCAGAAAATGTTTATTGCAGTGATCCATCTCTTTCCTTTCCTTTTCCTGATGCTTCTGGAAGCTGCAGAATCTGTTGCTCAATTAACTAAAGGTCAGAGAGCTGTCAGCCTTTTCTCTCCCTGCTCCTTCACTGTCAGCTCAGTGACAGTGAGAGGAGCAGAAACCTCCAAGATGGGCGAGCACCACCAGAAATAGTCTCTGGTGAGTGGTATGTGGCCACGTTTCTGCACAGGCAGCAGATCCATGTGACTAAGTCCTCAGGCATGTACTTGGTCACACTTTCCCATCAAGGTTCACAGAGAACCAGAGATGAATTGATAAAACAGGATGCCAAAGGCTTCACATTTAATCACTAAAGCAGCACGGGAGGTTAGCCTACAGACTAGAAGCCCCCACCAAAAATTCAAAGTTCCTGGGTCAAGTTCCATCTCTGTGACCTTGGTGAGCCCAGCATCAGCTGCTTCAGGTCTATGTTCTCCAAGCTAATCCTAAAAGGAGTTTATTGACTCATTCATTCACTCATCAGGTGGGGCTGATGTTTTGTAAAGGGAATTATCTGCCTTTGGAATCATTTGCAGTTCATTCATTTAACCAAGATGGCGAGCACCTGTAAGTTTTTTTTTTTTTTTTTGGAAATTTGCCTTACGGTAAATATTTTGGGCTACATGGACATACAATTGCTATTGCAACTATCCAAATACTTTCTAATGTAAGTCAGCTGTAGACAACATGTAAACAAATGAGTGTGGCTGTGTACCAATAAAACATTATCTATAAAAACATGTTCTCTAGTTTGCAGACTCCTGAACTAGGCCATCCTGGAATTGATGCAAATATTAGATATTTCAGAAAACACCTAGCTACACATGGTATGAGTGGCTTGCTTAAAAATATCCAGAGTCTGGAGATGGTTCTCCATAATGAAATAGAAGTACTCCTAAATAAGGGTGGGGCTGAATTTTAGCCCTAGGGCTGCCACTTGCTAATTGTGACCTAGGATAATGAATCATTTAAGCTCTCTCCTAGGTTTCCTTTTCCTGGACTCAGAGACTAGCAAGGAACTTTTCAAGGAATGATCATGATATGAGATATTTAAACTCTAGTTAAGGGGTAAACAAGCAGAGAAATTTGGTGAGAGCCAATGGGTAATGCATGATCACTGACATAGAAATCAGAACTACTAAAGACTTTACTTACCGCTGATGTGTACAAGATAAAATTGATGTGTCTGTTTATCAGAGGAAGAGGCTGTCTCTGTTGAAAGCACAAATCATGAGAAATGCTCTTCAGCAAGCAAGGGAGCTAGAGAAAACAAGATTACAAATTGGCCCCGGAACTAAGATATTTTTTGTAGGTTCAATGGAAAGTGCAATAAGCAAAACTCTTGTAATCATAGCACTCATTTATTTGAAAAGGGCCTTGGCAATTACCAAAGTAGTCCTTCCTGCATCAGGAAGAAACTGTTCACTGGCTGTCACTTTAGTGACTTTCTGGCAACTGTCCCGTCAACCCATCCGTCACAAAGATCATGTTTTCTATATTTGACTGCTCTCTGCTTTGTGAATAATATGTGGCTGAAACTAGTCCAAATGAGAAAAGCAGACAAACTGCCCAATTTGTATATTGATCAATCAACAAAAATATGTTGAGCATTAAAGTAGGTTCTCTGGGGAACAGAGTTATTGGGGAAAAGGCTTACTGAGTGTCAGAATACATGCATATGATAATTCATGGTTGCCAAATGAAAGATACGAATGCTAGTTTCTAGCCAAGTTTAGGGAGAAAGAGTTGGCTTTTGCAGGTGGGTGGGAAAATTTAGAGGACAACATGGAAATCATTGTCTTTAAGATAGGAAGGAAGTTTATGTGGTATGGATAAGAGAAAAGCATGTTAAAAATACCTAGAAAACAGACCAGTGGATAAAGGAGCAAAATGGAAAATAATTCTGGGAAAGTAGGTTATGTTGGAAAGGGCCCCAAGTTACACCATGAAAGGCTTGTATATTTTGGCCCTGCAGTAACAAAGTATAAATGAGTGAAGTAAACCGAGAAGGAGGAAGAGAGAAAGGGAGGAAGAGAAAGTGAGCAAGAAGCAGGTCATCAAGGACACTGCTCCTACTGATAATGGGCAGGTGGAATCCAGTTCTAGACTATTTTGTGCTCCATGGATGTAGGCTCAGTGTTGCCTATCATGTAATCATTCAGGAACAGAAGATCTGTGGCTTTAAGTGAAATATTCTGTATTTCAAGGGTGGCCAACGAATCATTTCTTAACCACTATAATGAAACAAAACAACAACAAGGATAAAACCCCAAACATTTAAACGTATGACTTGCTGGCAGCATGTCTGTAGCCTCCAGGCTACCCAAAAAGCCTGGGGAGCATTTGACAGTTTGGGGTCTGGGAAGGACAGCACCTAGAAGGAACTGATTGAGAGAGATTCAAGACCTGGTGTGAGACTATCAAGGTAGTCCATGTGGGAGCAGATCATATGAAGTGAGGAGGAAGAAAAAAGGTGGGGGGTAGATGGGGCACAGTGCATGCTACAGAGGAAAGTATGGTAAGATTGGATCCTTCTCAGAGAGCCAAGAAATATCCTGTGTTGTTTTCCCCCATTGAAAGGACTTGCCAATGTTTTGTGCTATGTGTGACACATTCTCAGTTGACCTTTCTTTGAGCTGCTTTTATGTTTTAATTGCTCTGCTATTATTTTATTTCCCAGTTCACTACTTTAATTCTTCCCTCAGGTAAACTTGAGGGCATGGTCAGGTGAAGATTGTAATCTTTAAACTTGTCAAAGAGGAACTCATTTTTCAGCCCATTTTTGATGTGGCTTTTGCCCCCTACATTTCAAGTTAAGGAAGATCAAGGGCTTGCAGCTAAATCACTTTAGAGATAAATGAGTTATAGAAAAATGTACTTTGGATGAAGAAGAATATTCTCCTTATATTCTCTTCCTATGTCATTGCTCTTCTCTTTGAAGAAGATTTTCCTAACCACCACAGCCTGTAATAATCCTTTTTTACACTATTTTTTTTTTCCTTTTTGTTGCTCTGGAAGTTTCCAAGGTATAGTTTTCTTTCAAAATACAGAGATTTGTTTGTTCTGATTAAAAGAATGTATGCTCATTAAAATAATGTTATTTCAAAAAAAGTACAGAGCAGAATTTAAGTATCCTTACTTGTCACGTGTATGTTTTAAATTGATGTCTTGTGTATATTGTTCCAAAACAGGAATTTTCTTATTTAATAAACATATGCACACATATATAATATTTATTGATAAATATAATATATATTTGCATAAATATAAAATTACATTGGCATTTTTAACAGATGCATAATATTCTATTCAGTTTATCTGTGCATATCTATGATATGCTTACTTTATTGCCATCTTCATAGCTATATGTTGTTCCCAAATTTTCAGTAGTCTGATTGAAGCAGGCATCTTTTATGTTCACTCTTATTTCCGTATCCAGTAATTTCCTCAATATATGGGATTAAAATGGCTGTGTTGAAAGATATAACTTTTAAGGGTATTTGACAAAATTTCCTCATAAATAGTCACTTTTACCTCTAGTAGCACATGGGAGTGTAGGTTCCTTTCCCGTTCCCTCCAACTATGAGTATTAGCAATGGTGACAGTGTTTAAACTTCTGAGAGATAGACAAATTTCTATAAAACATTAAATTGTTGTATCTCATTTTGGGATTACACAGTGACATAAAAATCTTGGACAAAATTTGTACTACCCTATTAGATTCTATATACTTATGAAATTATTATTTGCATTTATAACTATCATCTCTATCATGGACTCTCTCTTATCTTCATTCCTTTGTATGACATATCTTTCCAGGCTTATTTTACACACCCCCTCAAAATAATTTAAGAAACCAAAATATTTGTAAGATAAATAATTGACATGATTTTTCATCTTTAAAGTAGCATCTATTGACAGTCTACTCTGTGTTAATTTTTTACCCCTGCTGGGAAAAGCCTCTACATACCCTACAGATAAAATAGACATTAAACAAATAAAGGCAGCCGATGTCTAGAACTGCACTTTCCAAAACGGCAGCCAGTAACCATATGTGTCTACCAACATTTGAATAATAGCTAATCCGAATTGACATTTGCTGTATGAAATACAGTGATTTTGTAGACATAGGAAAAATATCTCACAGCTGATTTTGTATTGATTGCATTTTGAAATGACAATATTGTGTATATATTGGATTAAATGAAATATGCTAATCAACTTCACCTCTCTTTTTTTACTCTTACGGCCACTAGAAAATTAAAAATAAACTGAGGCTCACTTTTGTAACTTATGCTGTATTTCTGTTGGACAGTGCTGCTCCAGAGCTTTTTACAACATAAATATTAAGACCATAAGAGGCCAACCTGAAGTGTCCTGTCAGATGGTCTTTAGGTCAGAATTTGATCATTCTTTTGCAACAAGAAAGCAAGCAAAGCACCCAAATACCCATTGTCATTCTGGCTGATGTTTGCCTTGTCTTTCATCTGAGGGAGGCTTGATGAAAGGAAATAGCTTCAACCAGAATAGTTTATAGCCCCTTTGGAAAGAAGCTTAAATTGAAAAGGAAGAGATAAATTGAAATAGCTCTGACTTTGAACAACTGCTCATGTCACCTCAAAGCCACGGTCACTGTGTGATCTGTCGGCTGGCTGTAGAAAAAGGGTGAATCACTGGTCTCCTCAAAACTTTGGGTATTGAAAAATCCCAAAGGCAGCAGAGAATTCATAAAAAGAAAGCTTGGCTTGAGCTGCAAGGAGGGAGCTTCCTCTGGTCCCCTGGTTCTTCCTTCTGTGGAGACAGAGGAAAGAGAAGGCTCTTCATACAGGATTCTGATTATTGTCTCTAGTAATCATGTTTCTTTAGTGGAAATGTGGCTTCCTTCCCATTAAAATGAACAATCCCAGCACTTTGCAGTTGACTTCCTCATTTTATAGATGAGGTAAGTGATTTGGAGTGATGAAATGAATGTCCCAGCATCCTAGAACAATTATTTGTTGGAGCAGAATTCATATTCAAGTCTTCACATTTGTGATACAAATCTCTTTTCTATCAGTCTGTAGCCTCTCAACACAATCCTTTTAAGACTGAAATATCATAGCTTCCCCCCCCGCCACAGTTTTCAATTCTAAAATTGAAAATGAGCTTACTCAGTTGGCTCTAGACACAAAGCCTGTTCTCATCAGATATTTTGAACTCAAGTTCTATTTCTTTCTTTAAAATTTTTTTTATTTATTATTTTTGAGAGAGAGACAGAGTCTGTCTCTGTCTCTGTCTCTCTCTCAAAAATAATAAATAATAAAGCAAGCAGGGAAGCGGCAGAGAGAGAAGGAGACACAGAATCAGAAGCAGGCTCCAGGCTCTGAGCTGAGCGCTCAGGACAGAGCCCAACGCGGGGCTCAAACTCACAGACCACGAGATCATGACCTGAGCTGTAGTTGGCCCCCCAACCACTGAGCCACCCAGGCGCTCCATCAAGTTCTCTTTCTTATATAAGCTTTTGTCCACAATAATTAACATCTTGATTTATATTACTGTTATTTATTTTCTGTGTTAATGTACCCACTGGGAGTGGCAGGGGGATAGCTTGAGCTCATCCAAATTAGACTGGGTCCCAATAACCACTACCAATTTACATATTAGAAGACAACAATCAGATACTTACACACCACATATCCAGTCCTTGCCAAGTATGTGAATTATGTGGCAGCCTACAGAGTATTTCTAGAAGAAAGGAGAAAAAGATACTTGCCCCACATATGTTCTCTAGCAGTACTGCATTTAGGGCAAAAAAACATCCTACTAAAATGAAAGGACCAACGAGACAGCTACTCTCTTAGCCATAACATCTTTTGTATAGATTCTTCCTTTCCCACGTTTAGTGAATTTCTTCATTTTTATATCGATCTACACACCTACCAAATATGTATTGACTTTCTGCTATCTGCATTCTTCTTGCTATTCTAGGAGAAACATATGCACAAGACAAAGCCCTACTGTCAAGAATCTTACAGTAGGGTTATGGTTTTTACATTAAGAGAATCAGAATTTTGAGGGAAAATAGTGAATGTCAGGCTCTGGCAAAGTGACTGGGATGGAATGCTGTCTTCTTGTGGAGACTTTGGCCATTTACAGGGAGGCATGTGACCTGAGAGCCCCAGTAGGGATGATGAATGAATACCTGACATGGGAGGAAAGCAGAAACGATGCACAGGTATAGGATGACAAGCTTGACTTCTTCCTAAATTTCATTATGGCAGTCTCATGAAAGAAGAATTACAAATTTGGATTATGCTATTCTGAGAGATTCATTAGACCCTGTAAACCTGGACTTTGGAGAGGGAACTGTTCACCATGGTCTGTAGGTCTGGGGAAAGTTTGTCTCAGGTTAGACAAGATATTTTGACAAAAATAAATGATTTTGTTCTCTCCTCAATTTGCATTTTCTTTGAAACCTAGAAACAGAAGGCGTAGCAAGCTCTGGATTAGGGAAACAAAGTCTCTTCATCTCTCAGTAAATAGCCATTTCCTAAACAAGTCTGATTCCTTCCCCAGATGCTTGGAATTTGCAAGCCTGGTGGTTCTATTTCTAGGATTATTCATAATGGGCCTCTCTTTCCTCATTTCCTCCTCCTCTTTTTCTCCTCCCTTCTGAATATACTGCTGCTACTATGTTGCTCTAGTCTCAAACTCAAAAGAAGCTGATGCAATAGCAGAAAAAAACTACCACTGCATATTAAGTCTTAGCTAAAAATGATGCTCTTCTAGAAAGTCTGCACTCCATTACTTGGAGAATTTTTACTGGCACTTGGTTAGGAACAGTAAAGAATATAAAAGAAGATTAAGTGTTCGTACTCTGAAGTTGCACATACTTGTTGGCTACAAACAGCTCTGTAAACAGTTGTTTGAGGTTGGAAGTCATGAAGATGTGGATGTGATTCTTAGTTAAACAGTGTGATTTTGAATCAATAGCTCTCCCATTCCTGGTCTCTTTCTCTACTTTTAACTCAAGAACTGAGTCCCTTTTAGTATTGATAATCTCTTGTATAATTAGATAATAATATGAGGGAGCATATATTGAGTCCTCAAAATGAAGCAGAAGCTATGCTAATGATAGAAATCAGAATCCTCTGACTTAATTCTGACAGCTAGTCTGTGAGGTTAGGTACTGTTGTTATCCTCATTTTATAAAAAAAGGAAACTGAGGACTACTGGCCCAAAGTTATGCAGCCATTGAAGGGTAGACCTAGTTTGAAATAAGGCAGTTGGGCTCTAAAGCTTTACTGTAGGCCACTAATTTCTTCCTATGCAATCAATTGCTTGATTGCATGCTAAAGATGTACTAAGATTTACCATACGGATAGTGATATTGAAGTTAGAAGTTGGCTTGAGTTCTCCAAGTTGGGGTTTTAAAATATAAACTTTGGATTTGGGGGGCTATTTTAATATGTGAGGAAGAAAAGTGCCAGTCTTTCAGATTGGGTGTGCCAAGTGTAAAGGGGTGAACAGGAGGAGTGGGAGAGCTTAAAGATTATTTTGGATTGCCAGAAAAGTCCTCAGATAGATGAACTGAGTAGGTAATAACACTGGCTTATAGCTGACCTCAAATATTAGGCTCAGTAAATAGAAATAAATTCACTGGTTCAACAGACACTGACATAAAGAACACACAGTATTTCCATGGGTACTTAGCCTAATAGAGAATGAGCATTCCCTCTGGGCTTGGAGTGTTGCTTTGCCATTTGCTAGTTCGGGGCCTTGAGTTTATCATCTCTAGCCTTTGGTTTCTCACTTACGGAATGGGAATAATGATACATATTACATAGTTTTGTGAGAATTCAATGTTAAGTGTTCACAATAATATACTCAACTGAGTAAAGAATATGTTTCGTATACACTATCACCATTATTGCTTGCATTAAAAGAGATATATAAAGCGCCTGATACAACGCCTAGCACTTTGTATGCACTACGTGAATGTCAACTCTGCTGCTACTTCTATCATAAGACACTGCCCCAAATTGCTAGTAAAAAATATAGGTATTCATTAAAAATACAATGTAGTTATTACGGAGATATTACAAGATACACTGTAATCATAGGTCAAGAGATACCAAAGTCAGCCAAGAGAATGTGGATGATCAGGGAATACTTGACACAGAAAGCCACATTTAGGAAAACGTCTTAAAAATAAAGAGAAATGAAACTAGTTGAAGTAATAGTTGGAGGGTATTTTGACAGAAAGCCAAAGCAGGAAGATGTTAGATATTACGGAACACAAACTAAACACAAAATAGGAATGCACTGCTTGAGACATGTGACGAGGGGCAGTGGCAGGAGTTGAGGGTGGATAGGTGCACAGTAACCAGATCACGCTGGACCTAGTAAGTCATATGAGGCAATTTAGGATTTCATCCAGAATATAACAGAAGAATAACATCTGACTGACATGATCATGAAAAGACAATGGGAATGTCATACTGCCCAAAGGAAGGGAGCTGATTTTTGCATTTCTAAAAATTCCCGTGGAAGGCATGGAGTCCTCCAAATCTAGACGGCAAGACCCCTAACTACCGTAGGGAACTAAGGGTAACAATCTTCATTCTGAATTCTGTTCTCTCTCCAGTGCAAGATGGCAGTCTTTGGCTTGGATCAAAGGCAGAGTTACATGGGAATAGTATGTCACATTGGTGGTGATAAATACAGACTGACGCACAAAAATATTGATTCCAACTGTCAGCAAATACTTTAAAAAGGTCAGACTCTAGAGTCACAGAATATACTGCTTACCTTGTCGAAAAAGAAGTTGATGTACATTAAAGCTGAATGATGAAATGGAACAAACATGGGCTTTGGAACTATATTGACTTGGTAGCCATGCTACATTCTTGTATTTTTTTCCCACTTGCCATATAACTTCAGACAAGTTACTCCATCTCTCTGAGGCTTTTTCCTACTTGCAATTTGGGGATTAGTAATGCCTCCTTCAAAACTTATGGCAAAGATCAAAAGAGACAGTGTCTTTGAAAGCACTCAGTACGGTGGTCATGTGGTAGATGTTCAACAAACATGTTTCCTTCTTCTACTCATTGTTCATAGAACTTTCTGAGTGCCTTCTGTGTTCAGACACTAGGATGAACACCGTCCAGGAATAGAACAAGTGCCCTTGAAGCTTACATTCAGTGGGGAAACAGAAAAAAGCAAAGCAAAGCAAAACAAAAACCAGCAATGAGCAGACAAAAAGGTGATTCCTGGTGGTGATGAATGCTATAAAGATAAGAACAGTGAGGTAAGGCAGGGTACCTTGGAGGGTATGCTAATTTTGTAGGATGGTAAGGTGTGTCCTCCTGGGTAAAGTAACACTGAAGTTAAGATGTGAATTGGAAACAAAGCCTCATCTGCTTTGGGCACATGATCTGGGCACATGCTCTCCTGGCAAAGGGAACGGCTGTTCCAAAGGCAGACCAAAGGCCAGGTTCCTGGAGTCTAATGCCTGAGGGGGAAAACAGTGCATAACAAGGTTGGAGGGATAGTCAGTAGCCTTCCGCAAATAAGTGTCATGCCAGTAGAGCAAGACACAGCTGCCAGAGAGATGATGCACAGTTAGAAGATCTGCAGCCCCCAAAGCAGCACTCTTCCTGTGCATGGTAACTCCCCTCCATGATGCTGCCAAGTGAGCATTTAAGAGCTGCTTGGACATCTGGACTAGGTAGATAATTTTATCATTTCCTTTAACCCAGAAGTTCTCAAAAGCACTAGCTTAGATTTTCAATCTTTTTAAATCTCTCAGTTTGTGGCATATGTTCACTTTTGAAGATAAAAATTTTACAATAGAATCATACAGCTTAGAAGCTAATGGTAAAGAGACATAAGTGCATGTAAGAGAGTTATTATAGCAGTTACAAAATTTTCTTTGAGAGTGCAGAAGAAGACAGATAAAACCTAAACGTGTAGTCTGAGAAGGCTTCCTGTAGGAAGTTACAAGTCAAATGTTGTGGGTCTCCAAAGGTGGAAGTGTGGTTTTCTTCCATTTTTATTTTCTTATACATTTTTATCAGTATAAATGTATTCAGATTTCTTCTGACTCATTTCTTTTATTTATTTATTTTTTTTTACAATTTTCTGAGATAATACTTCCTAATTTGCCCCAACTCAGGATAAGGTATGTCCATGTCTTCTATTTTACCATTCTGTTTTGTGTTTCTTCTATAACCTCCCATGAAGTGACGTGACTTCATCTACAATAGAAAATATCAATTCCAAACATTTTCAGTAATTAAACATTGAGATTTGCAGCTGTATTAGATCCCAGGACCTTCTAGGCTCTTTTCTCGTTCCCACCCCAAAGGTGCATGATAACCTTCATTAAAGGCAAAGACAAATAGGGAAAGTTTTCTCATCTTGCAAAGCACAGTCAATCTTTTCCTGTTTTTCTCTTCCACACATATGTATTTATTACATATTTAGGCTTGATACTAAGGAATCAGACGTGCAACATAAACCATATTATCCTGGTGGGCAGGCAGCGGGGAGGTGAAGCAAAGGGTGTGGTATGGAAAGAACAGCATGGCCATTTCTGGGTTGCTTGAGAAACTTGGCAGAATGGGACCTCTATCCGGCTGTGTTCTGGGTAGAGAGGTCATTTTCCAGGAAGCAGATCTGTAAATAGGTACTAGCTCCCATGTATCTAGAGGAAGGTTTTTTCTTTATTTACTTGTAGACTGAGTGGTCATAATTATTTGTGCTGGAGACGGATGGCACAGTTGTTAGATACCCAGAGATATACGAATTTTTTAGGCATTCATTACCATAATTCTAGGTTTTAGCATTTTCTATTACTACTCTAGGTCTTGCTTGCAGTTCATCTCTTACAAACCATTTTCCTCCAAAAGAAAAAAAAAATTAAGATCCTTGGGATCTCAGCAACTTTTGCAGAAGTCTGTGGGTAAGTACTTTCATCCCATTTACTAGTCAGTCTCTAGCTCACTCATGATGGAGAGTTAATCTTCTGAGATTCAGCAGCAACAATATTTTCTTGGATGTAACTTCTTATGTTTTCTGATGATAGTAAAAGTTCATTATACAAAAACTGGGAAAGTGAGCATAAATAATAGAATACAAATAAATAATATGGCATTAATAATAGAACAGCTATAACTTCAGACTTCTGAAAAATGTACTTGATTACCTGTATTTTTCTTCCATTATATATTTGTTGATGCTAAGAGCCCCTTGTTCCTCATAAACTTTTAAATAATGTTAGGTGCCTAAATGTCCCATTGTGAGGAAGAGTTGGATATGTCCAAGGTTCATTGCGGTGGTTTCTTTGTGCTCCAGTTGAATTAATGTGATAGAAGCAGGATATGAGACAAGTTCTGGATAGATTCTGGAGCCCAATCACCTGGGTTTGAGTCCTGGCTCACAGTAGCTGTGACCTTGATCATTACTCACAGTCTTAGCACCTTGGTTTCTTTATCTATAAAATGGAGATCATAATAGTACAGTATAGTACTTTGCCCAGTGAGTTAAGATGTAGAGACTAGAAAGATACCCACCACATACACAGTGTTAATAATTCAAGCTATTACTATACAGGTACATAAGCTCTAATACCTACAGAAGCCACACAAGAGTATAAATGAGTCAGGTATAAAAAATGAAGCTTTTTTTTTTTGTCTATCTTTCATTTCCCCACATTGTATTAAAAGTTAACGCTTCTGAACTGTGAAGGAAAAAAAAAGCCCAGTGCAAGCACCATATGTGCAAATGACCTTGACATACCCTTGGAGAACAATAGGAGTGATTGACCCATGGAAGGGAAAAGAGGACCTGGGAGACTGTACTCAGCTCTAGATAATTGCTGTCAAGAGAAGCTGGAAAACTAGATTCATATATGGTGTTTCCCAAGATTTAAGGGAAATAGACCTAAGGCAAGACCTAAGGCAAATACTCTTCTGAAAATTTTATGTGATTTAACCAATCCATGCTTTTGGGTTGCATTTGCTCCATGAGGTTCCAATTTGAGTCCCCTGAAATTTTTGCTAAGTGGTGGATTCTGAATTCTAGTAGCCCAAGAGACTTGGCTCTAGTTCCTGGACTCCTTCTATGACACCTGGCTATAATGTCATACATTTATTGAGCTCTATAATAATCAGAGAAAATAGCACCCCTTCCTGGTTCCTGTCCCTCCCCCACCCAACAATTGCTTTCCTTACTTGGGAATTCTAATATCTCCCTAATTGCTGTCCACTGACTGATAATGGAAACCCTCTGAGTTTTCCATCTGACTTTTCCAATGTCTGCTTGCCACTCACTCTGTTTAATTGCTCCCTCCTGTGGAAACACTGGGCTGTTCCTGCTGCTCATTAGAGTGGGGAATAACAAGTCTTTGGGTTTTTTGCTGGCTCTTACTTGCTAAGGAAGGAGATGATAAACGTTTGGTGCTTTGGGGACTGCTTCCTGAACCACCCTGAGGCAACAATTGCTTATTCAGGCCTAAAGAAAAGAGGCAAACACTCAAGGAATAGCTTTTTAATAAAACGTTTTATGATCAGGGAAGGCAAGAGAGGGAAGCAAACTCTCCTTCACCTCTTGGGAATGTCCTTTCACCATGACAAAGAGCAGAGACAAAGGTGGAGTAGCAAGGGACCAGAGCACATTTAGAATCAGCCAAAGGGCTGCCTCCAAGCAGTCGGGTTGGCTATGATAACTGCTACAGTAGCTGGTCAAATAGAATGAAATAGGGAAGTTTTGACAACCTTGTTGCCCTCCAAGTCTCAGACTCTCTCTTTTTCACACACTTAACCTTGGGTTTTTAGAGACAAATCTTAGGTAGCAGTCATTCTTCATCCCACCCTCTCTAAAGAGGCTCCATTCTGTTTGCCTTCCTTTCTTGTAATACTACCCTATACGTACACTTGATTCTTCTCATTTGCCCTCCAGCTTCCTTATCTGTATGTACACATGATTGGCCAAATTCTAGATTATTTATTGGGCAATTTTTGCGGAGAATGGAATCGTTTTACTTCCAAAGGCATGTGTCTAGATGTCCCTCTCTCTCTACACTCTCTTTTATTCTTGAGCAAGAGGGGTGAATGGAATTGGGGTCTGCTCTCTTGGAAATGACACAACTGGTTTTTCAGGATCCCTTCTCTATTGTCTTGAGCCTTTCCTTGCATGTATTGTAGCTGTGGATCTGAGGTGGTAAGTCTGCAGGCACAGTTTAGGAGTAGGCAGAGGTCCTTAGAGCTCCATTTTTGTGCATGTGTTCCAGCCCCATTCATCAGAGATGCTTTGCGTCATGGTTAGTTTTCCAAGATCATTATGCAGCAAAGGGATATTTGTTTTATGTTTACTGATGTCCCTGTGCCTCTTTCTACTTTTGGGACTCTGAGGGAGTGGTAGCTGTGCTCCATATATCCTCCTAATACCATCAAACCCCTGTACATTTTTTCAAACACCACCTTCCTCTGAAGAGGCAAAAAGTCAGCCTGGTGAAGAGAAGAGTATTTGAAACCAGCTTCCCTGGATTCAAATCCAAGCTCTGCCATTCTGCTGCTGTGTGGTTTTAAGAGTGGTATCTTTCTTCTCTGTGCTTCAGTTCCCCCATCTGTATTATAAGGATGGTTATAGTGCTAGGATACTCCTAAGGTTTTCTGGGAAATTAATTAAAATAGTCTTTCCAAAAAGCTGACAGCAGTGCCTGGAACATAGTAAACCAACACTGAGCAAATGTCAGTCATCTTCATCATCATCTACAACACCATTGTCAACGTCTGTACCCCAGGCATAGCACTCCTGATTCTATCACAGTCCCCAGCAGTTTGCCATGTCGTAGTACAGATTGCATAAATACATTATTCTCTCCACATTTTCAGCTTAGGCTGAAGGCCATTTGCTTAGTCACGAAAGGGGTCTGAAGTTCATTATAAGAAGAGTTTATCTTAACAAGAGTAACAAAAGGACAGCCTGTCAATGAAAATGTGCCATGAAAAATCTTGTCACAAATCTTAGAGCTGGAATGAGCCTTAGAGATTACCAGGCTCAAATTCTTTTTATAGATGAGGAAACTAAGTCCCAGAATGGAGAGAAATCTCTGAGTTCCCCAATCTGCAGAAGAATGAATAAGCAGTGCAGCTCAGTCATGGGGCACATGACCAGGGCCCTATCGCCCTTCAGTGCATCCCTGGAGAGCATGCAAAATGCTATAATCCTCCAGAGGCTCACAGGACAATGTAAAAATTAGAGGTGGTAGTTACCTTTACATCCAAGGTAAGAGGCAGTGTGGTCATCGAAATGTCTCTCCGAATGGCTATATTTCCAATTTAATAGATGCATACCTCTCATGTGTTAATTAAAGTCCACGTTCCTGTTTTAAGGGATACCTCATAAGGTTTTATAAATAAGTTTAGAGGCCAGTGCTCTATGTCTCCCTACTGAGTAATTAGTCTGCCCTGTTGATGATGAAAACTACCAGCAGGATTAACATAATGATGTATACAGTATAACAAGTGTAGCAACAGATCATAATGATCATGTTGCAACTCTCCCTGTGTATGTTCTGAGTTCCATTCTTTATTTGCTAGTTAGCTATGTGTCTTCTTACAGCACTCCATCATCACAAAACTAAGTGATTTGGCCAGTTATTAAATATTTTCTAAAGCCTTAAAGTGTACAACTAATTGGTAACTGGAAGGATGATCTTAAATTGTTTTTCCATCATTCATTAAACACCAACAATGTTCTTGTAAGTGTCATGGGCGCTTACCAAGTGCCCAATAACCAATGGCAATGTCTTTGCAATTTTCAGATAATTATTTTCTAATCAGGGCTTATCTCACAATCAGTAATTAAAACACCACTGAAGGTCCTTTCAGAAATCAATTGACATCAAGCTAATATGGAACATCTCACCAAGAGTAATGAAGTACAGAAAGCACTTAAGCATAGAAGATATTAAACACTGATATTCTCAAAAAAAGCTAAATTTCAGTCCTTGAGAAAATCAGACCCTTTGTGTTTAAGTCTATGCAGCCATCAGAGCACAGATTGTGCACTTACTATGTATCAACATCATGCTTGTATGGGAAGTAATCCTATTTCCCAAGGTGTTTACTACACACTGGGGTACATGTCCTAAAGTAATGCTCCCATAGGATAAAAAGGGAAAAGATCCTCAGGAAGTACATACAGAGTATGTTTATATTCAGAAATAGGAAGGAGGTAAATGTAGGATATTGGTTATAAACACAGGCTTTGGAGGCAGATTAGGAATCAAATCCTGCCTGGACCAGATACTGGTTTGGCATTAATAAGTTGTTAAACTCATCAGAGCATCAGTTTCCTCAGTGGAAAATAATAACGTTGACATTATAGAGGACATGAGCCAAGTGTCTGGTGCTTCACACACTGGAAGGATTAGGGAGGTGGTATTTACACTGGTACTTAAAGAATGAAAAAATTTGGATATGCCGAAGTGAGTGGGCTATAAGTACAATTAGAAGAAACTAAGGCAGGCACCAGTTCAAGCAACCACGGTGTTGTAAGGAGAAGAATGTTAGAAATATAAGGTTTATCAAGGGAATTTGTAAGGATAAGACTAAAAAAAAAAAATCAGGACCGGATAATACAGTGCTATATGGAGACATTCTGTGTAATAAAGCAATTTTCATACCCCTGCCTAAAGGGGGCTCCAAAATATCACGGTCTTACCATTGTTAAGAAAGTGGGCCCAAAGGACAGTCTGCCTGGGTTTTCACTCTGGCTATAACTATTCACTGGCTGGATGATCTCATGCATTTAGTTTAACTTCTCCTCATTCATAAGGATGGCTCATTCATAAAATGCAGTGAATATCAGTACAAATACTTACCATGTTATTCTTCTCATTGCCTGAGTTTCTGATAATGAACTTGTTGAGTGGGATGGAGAAAAATATTCTCTAACCATCACTGAATGATTTGTAGCTCCATTGTCGATATTTCTGGGGGCGAGAAAGTAGAAATTCAAAACGAGCCCAAGGTGGGCAGTGTGATAAATATTACTTGCACATGAATGTAGGTGACAGCAAACCAGAGTAAACCATTCTTCACTCTCACTTCTGGAGCTGGGGTGACCATTGCTTTGGACAAGCCGATTCAGGACAGGTGTGAGCAGGAAGACGACCCATCTGTGGCCTTCTAGTGAAATTTCAGTCCAATTTTACATTATAAATGTGATTCCAAAGCCACTTAAACCTTGTATTTAGTTTAAAGTAGTTTCACACTTTAATTATTAAGTTATTATATTAATTTAATTATTATTAATACATTAATATTATATATTTATATAATTATATAATATAATTAATTATATTAATTTAATTATTAAATTAAAATAATTTTCAGAGCCAATAACCAGCCCACGGTCCCAGATAAACAAATACCCCAACAATAAACAGCCAAGAGTAGAAGCCATCAGAAGCCATAGCTGTAGAGACTGAGTCCCCATGACTTCAGAAAGTAAAGCTATCAAATACAGTTTACAAAGCAAGTGGGCTTAGCATATTTAATAAAAAAGGCAAACTTACAAGTGTCTAAGAAGAAGAAGAGGGGCACAATGGGTGGCTCAGTTGGTTAAGCATCTGACTCTTGATTTTAGCTCAGGTCATGATTAACCTTCAATAGTTTTAATGTATAAGAACAGTTCCCAAGTGGTGGTGAGAGGTCAGGGTTTTACAAAGAAGGAGGAAAGTAATGTTGGTGGTGGAGGCTCACCCACACGTATGCATCTACTACTCTTCGACAGGCTCCTGCATACAATGTGCAAGTGATTATTACCCATGTGCGGGGGATGTGGCAGTGGGCGCTCAGCTCTAACCCTATGTCCTGGGGAAGAGGCATGTTTTCTTATACACCAGAGGCATCAGGAGTTGTGTCCTTGAATTTATTGACCTGACGGTGCTCAAGCCGACTTGGAGCTGAGCAAAACAGTAAGTGATGGATTTGGTGATTCCCTGATATATAAAGCTGAATTTAGTGGAGGAAAAGGTGATGAGATGGTGACCAATGAAATGACACCCCAAGTGCTTCCAAAACTTTAACGGATAGAAATTTAAACAAGTGGAATCATTGGTACAAAACAGGTCTGAAAAGGCCCCCCCTCCCCCGCCCTGAGAAACACCTGGTCCAGGCCCCTCAGTATAAAATCTCAGAGGAGAAAAAGTGCCTTTTTTCTACTTGAAGGAACAAACAAGGCTTGCTGGAGGCCAAGTTCTTTCCCAGGTGGGCAGGGCTGAGCACGTGCTGGGGAGGGTGGGGCAAAGTCTGCTTCTGGGGTATACCTTGTTTGATGCTTTTGCTTCTGTTCACAGGGACAAATAGGCTCCCTTTGCTGGTGTTTCGGGTGGCACATTGTGTGGTTTCAGTTTTGAGACTAAAAACAAACTCTTCCTGTAACTGAATGGGCCCTCACGTGGAATACAATACTCTCCAGATGAGAATTGAAAAAAATAAACCTTAGTGACAATTTCTGCCAGTTCCAGACCCCTTGAGGTCAGGGGAGGGTAAGGGTCATGGATTTACCAATCCAGATAGAGTGGTTTGTACAGGGAGCGGGAGATGGGGAGGGGTAGGCATCATCCCACATAACACAGACCTGCTTGAGGCACTGGGCCACCTCGTCCAGTCATGGCGAAAACAACAGTTGGATCCACAAGTTCGTGTAGTGCCCTAGCACAGACTGAATTATGTACCTTGCTCTATCAGGATGCTGGAGGGCCAAAAACTCACCTTCTAATGGGGCTCAAAGATGTGCTTATAACACTTGTCAAGAGAAGTCAGGCACTTTAGGTCTAGTACAAGTACCTTGCAGTTCTCCCCAAGCAATAAAAACAAAAACACTTTTAGATTCAAATGACATTTCTACCTAAATGCAAACTCTCATATGCACCATCTTGCCTATAATTCACAGACTAGCTGGCCTAAGGTAGCAACCTCTTTACAAAGAAGCATCGATTTGGAGCATCCAGTCCCCTGCATGAGAGACTTTCTCCCATCTTCCTACCAATGTGGCAAAAAGGGGAAATTAGAAAAATGACATTTGCTGAGCAGTTATAATGTGCCAACTACTTTCTTAAATTATCTCTGAAGTTCAGACCATTTACTTGAGGAAGAACTATTACCCTAATCTTCCAGAGAAGTTAAGGGACTTGTCCTAGTTTAATAGTTAATAGGTGACGGAACTGAGAATAAAAAGGAGGACTGTCTTTTTAAAATATTGATACTCTTTCCACTATACGTATTTTCAATAAGCAGTTACTCAAGGTGGTGATGTTGATAATCTTGAACCATTGAGAATAAAAAAGGTAACATTTATCTAGAGAAACACAATCTTCCTTTCGGAAGAAAATGAAACCAGTCACAGGTGATGATTATTTAGACTATTAAATCATTGTTCATCTAAAAAATATATTAGGTGTTACTGTGTAATTTCTCCATTCAGGAAGCATTTCAGCATAATACGCTAAACTGACTTGGGTACTTAGGGCTTCAAACCGGCTATGTTTTTAAGTTTGTATGAATTTTCATTTTTTTTTCATTAGTATATTGAGACATCTCAGCAGTGAGACAAAATTCAAAGACTACAGCTATTTTTCCATGTGTATTTGTTGCATAATCGCTGGCTAATGAGCTTTTTGAGAATAAAGAAAACCAAGTACATGGAAGCAACTCTATTTGTCTCCTTTTGGACAGCTACTGCATTTAACAACATGGTCTCTTCGGGAAAATGTTTGGCTCTGTGCGTTTCTTTTTATTTTTATTTTTGTTGCCATTATTATTCAAAACCCCTCCTGCTTCTCTACAAGAAGATAAAAAAGTGTTTCATGTTTTTAAAGTGCCTAGTAATATCCCTAGGGAAGAGCGAGGTATAATTACTCCCATTTTTCAGATGAAGAAGCACAGAGCTGTTGACTAGTTTTCCTGGGTCAGAGGGCCAATTTCATAGACAATCTAGAATCTTGGGGTCCTTTTTGTGTTTCACTATGTTTTGAGATTGTGGGAAACCCACAGCTCATCCCTTGGATGTGCTTTCTTTTAGTGATGACCAGGGATGGATATGGGAAGAACTAATGGCTATGTAATACATCCTATTCCCAGGTCCCACGCCTGCATTAAATTAGACTGGGGGAAGCACAGGATAATAGATTATCCCAGATGTCAAGGAACCTTTCAAAATATGCATATTTTCCGATCCCTTCCCATCCCCCAACCAAAATGAATGGTTCAGGAAGAAGGCTCAGAATTTAGAGTTCTACAAAAGCAGGAGGATAGCTCTCATATTCAGCAAGGAGAGTTTGGAAAGTATTATTTTTCTAGTTTACCTGATGCTTTGAAGACCCTCTTTCACATCTCCCTGTCCAGGGATTACTGTGGAAGTAGTATAGCTTCGGTTTGAATGCTAGTTCTGCCACATGCTAATTGGGTGACCTTTGACAAATTATCTAATGTCTCTGAATTTTGTTTGAACTGACAACTGACATAAAAAGATGAATAATGTAAGGGTAAGATACCCTAAAACAAAATCAAACAAAAACTAAACAGAATAAGAATGCAATTAATCGTTTCTTCCGGTAGAATGGTAGTGGGGGTGGGAGAAGTAATATTGGCCTTATGATAGTCCATGGCCTTCGTGCCTACTTGTTAGAAAACCCTTACATTGAGAGAACTTCTTCCTTTCAATTTCCAGCCATCAGTGTTAGGCACGATCTTCATAATGATAGACTGCTCTGACTTCCTCCATGTGAAAGGCCTGCTAAAGTATTTCCTCACATCTCTTCTCTCCCCAACCCAATACTTCTTTTCTCTGGAATTGTTATTGGACTATTTATTCTAGATTTGTGCCTTCAACTGTTGCCCATAAGAAATAATCCTGGTCCAGGGTCTGTGGCTTCAAACTGTAGATGAATAGGTGCTTTGGGGTGCTTTTCTCCATTAACAAATCCTTCTGACCCATGGTTGACCAGTGTTCCCATATGATTGTCAAACAAGAATTGAAGCCATTGCATCTACTACATCAGTGCTTCTGAAACATTTGAATCACCTGGGGATATGGTTAGAATGAAGATTCCGGTTCAGGAGGTCTGGGGTCAGGCCCTATATCCTGCATTTCTGGTAGGCTCCCCAGGTGATGCCACACTGCTACATGGGCTGTACTTTGAGGAATGAGGCACTACATCACTGCATGTCCTTCATATCTAGATTTATATGGTAAATTCTTGCTTTTGTTTAATCCTACAAAAAATAAAATAGTGTCTGTAGATGGATTTATATAATTTCTACTGTCAGACAATGTCAATTCTACAAGTCAGTGTGCCTTCCTTTTGGCCTTAGCTGTCAAAAAAATACTGCCTGCCTATTATCTCCTCAGTGCTGTTTCCTGCAAGCATCTATAGTGCCAGATCTTTCAGATGGGCATTTTCTCTGTTTTCTCTGTTTTCTCTGTTATGGCCCTCTCTTGAAAGTTTTTGTATTAGGCCATGTTTAAATCTCTTTAACAGTAAGGCTTTGCATCATTCAGGATTAACAGTGGCAACCTTTGTGTGATGGGAAACTTGGGTAGGAACTAATTTTGGCTTCTACAACTTGCTATTCCACTGGCTACTTGTGTCTTGTTACCATGTAAAGACAAGCTAAGCAAATTGGAATTGATGTCATAAATTGAAAAAATAACCCCCTTCAACTTCCTATGATATTAGTTGGGCTAATCTACAAAAGGGATAGTGGTGTGGGAGCTTCGTTTCGGTCCAGGGATTTGGGTAAAGAAAGACAATTTGGAGGTACTGTTGTATTATGTTTTTTCCTTATTTATTTTAAAAATATTTTAAGATGAAATTAAAACTTATAAAGACATTATAAACTACAGAAAAAAAATTTAAGAGTCAGAAATTCCAGATGCCAACAGATTAGAGACCTATACCATTGATTTTTCTTTCCTTCCAGAACTTTTTACTTTATTTTCTGTATATGCATGTGCACTTTATAAGACACACACGCACACACACACACACACACACAAATAATTTATTACTGGCTAGAGCATATAAAATTTCCGTTTTTGTATGCCAAAACAGTTGAATGTTAGCAGTTTCTTATAATTCAAACTGTATATATATTGATTTATAACCTGGTTTTAAAGGTCAAAGTCTATATAAACATTATCCAGTTCTATCTCCAACAATATCACCAAAAATGGTAATATTAATGCTGTAGTGTATATTTTACCAATCTTCTACTCCTGAACACTTAGTTTGTTTCCAACTTGTTCTTTATTTTAAGTAACTATCCTTATGAAGTAAATGTCCTTATGAAGAATTGTTGGTATATCCCCACAATAATTTTCTCAGGAGAATCCCCCACAATTGGATTAATGGGTTGAAGATTACACATATTTAAATATTTCTGACACAATTTAAAATGCCAACATCTGTGTATGAGCTTGTGTCCCATCCTGTATCTGACACTCTTGTTATATTTTAATCTCCTCTAGTTTGACAGATGAAAAATGGTTATTTTATTACTTGCTGTACATTATTTGATGGTGACTTTTGTTCTGTTAGTGTTTTTATTTTATCTTTTGTAAATTGCCTACCGTGTAATCTTCTGTTGTGCATTTTACTTGTTTGGCTATCTTTTTTACTTTCAAGTTATAAAAGTTCTTTTATACTTATGATATTGCCTTTTCAAGTCACAGGTGCTGCAAACATCCCACCATTTTAGTTATCTTTTGATAGTCTTCAAGGCAGTTTTTTTTTTAATTGTGTGATTTCAAATTCCTATGGAGATTGTATTTTATTCTTTTCAAATATAGTTTCTGCATTTTGTGCTTAGAAATTCCTTATACCCTCAAATTATTGAAAATGTCTTCTAAGTTTTTTTTTTTCTTTCTAGTTCCTTTGAACTATTCAGTTAGTCCAAGATTTTTTTAGGAAAATCCTTGAGACAAAGATCCAGCTTTCTGTTTCTCTGAGCACAGCTTGTTGAATTTTCCATCCTGTAATTGCTGATCTAAAATGACATGTTGATCCTAAACTAAATTCTGAGAGGTAGGTGTGTCTGCTTATGGAATTTTACTTCTTCTCATTCATCTTCCTGTTCTGCATCCATTACCAGAACTGTAATAACTCAATTGTTATACAGATTTTGAATGGCTAGCAAGGTAAGTCACCCACTATTCTTTGTCTTGGACCTTTCTTTAGCTATTCTTTTTAATTTATTCTTTTTATCATTTTGTTCAGTTCTGAGGAAAGAAATTCCATTGAGATTCAATGAGAATATCGAATTTAAAATTAATTTCGGGAAAATTAAAATATTGAAATTTTGAACTTTGTCACAATCACGGTCACCCTTTTTACTTTTGTGAGGCCTTTTTTATGTCTATATTAAAGGTTATTTCAAATAGGTCCTACACATTTGTAGTTAAGTTTCGTCCAATACATTTTCTGTTTTTTTATATGAATAAGATTTTTTTAAAAAGCATATTTGTTTTAAAAAATCACATTTGTTGGGGCGCCTGGGTGGCGCAGTCGGTTAAGCGTCCGACTTCAGCCAGGTCACGATCTCGCGGTCCGTGAGTTCGAGCCCCACATCAGGCTCTGGGCTGATGGCTCGGAGCCTGGAGCCTGTTTCCGATTCTGTGTCTCCCTCTCTCTCTGCCCCTCCCCCGTTCATGCTCTGTCTCTCTCTGTCCCCAAAATAAATAAACGTTGAAAAAAAAATTAAAAAATAAATAAATAAATAAATAAATAAATAAATAAATCACATTTGTTACTGATTTTTAAAGGATCCTAGGCAAGTTGTTACTGTCTTTTCTTAATAAGTCATCTTACTAAACTCTAGTAGGATTAAATAATTATTCCATTTTCCCTTAGGCTTATTATTTCCAGTACCCCGGTAGTTAATAAAAATTTAGCCTGTCTTTTACAATAAGTTTTACATTTCTATTCCATTTACCTTACATAACTTTACCCAATCTTTTGTTTCTAACGTTTATTTATTTATTTTGAGAGAGAGAGAGAGAGCATGCGCATGGTGGAGGGACAGAGAGAGAAAGAATCCCAAGCAGGCTTTGCATTGTCAGTGCAGAACCCTACATGGGGATCCATCTCATGAACTGCGAGATCATGACCTGAGTCAAAATTAAGAGTCAGATGCTTAGCCAACTGAGCCACCCAGGAACCCCTGAGTTTACCAGTCTTATTGTCTAGAATTTTCATAACCTTGTGGTTGATAGCTTAACTTTCCTTTTTCAGATTTTAGTTAGAAGGCCATTATAGTTTTACTTTAAGTACAATTCCGGCAGTTGATTTGGGATACATTTTTCTTTCCAGGTTAAGATAGTGGCATTCTTTTCATGGATTATTAAGAGTTTTTAGCTGTAATGTGTGTTGAATTTTGTCAGTTGGATTTTGGCCTCTGTTGACATAATTGTCCTTTGATCTATTTATTGACAAGTTGCTCTCCACTCATATGTTTCCTAATATCATACTGTTGTTGCATGCCTGAATAATCCATTTGTGGTATATTCTTTTAAAATGGCTTTAGATTACATTTATTTTACATTTAGTACTGCTATATTTTATTGACAGGATTATTTACAGGTATTTATTTTTTTGATATTTTCATTAGGTTTTATCATCAGAGTTATATTAGCTTGGTGAGCATAATTGGGAAGATTTATGATTTATTAATGTTTTTGAGCCAGGGTATGGGAGATAAAATATCTTGTGTCCACAGTTTAATCTCCTTCCAGCTTTTCATGTTGTTAGTTACCTGTATTCCTTACTTCTAGAGCCATCCATTTTGAGACTATACCTCTGAAACAACACTTCCGAAATAGGGGAGACAGTTTGTGTCTCTAGTTTGTTCTTTTTTATTTGAACTATGGTAGCTCTCTAGGTGTCCAGAAATTTTTCTCTCCTTTCTCATCTTTCTAAAATGAGTCTTATGCTCAGCTACTTGACATTAGTTCCCTTAGACTGTATGGTTCTGCATTTAAATCTTCTAAATTCAGATTAAAAAAATAAACCAAACCAAGCCAACGGGTATTTAACCACAATGTTACTTGACAATTAGGAGATCCATCAGCCTGCACAGGGAGAGGTTGTTGGGTTGTTGGGCCAGAGAGTTCTGACATGGTCAGAAATTCCTTCTTTGTGTTTGTTGGGGTAGCCCAAAATTAACTGGGGGAATATGTCAATAACAGAGAAGTGGTCTTTTGGTGAAGAATGCTAGTATTGTGCCCATATTATTTTATAGAACATAGAAGAAGCTCAAATAGGCCATATTGGGTACTTCTCAGATTCACTGCTAGAATAAAAACTTGTCATTTATTAATTACTCTTTTCTCTAGTGCCTTTATGGATTTGAGAATATGGATATGTAGGTATCTGCTGGGGATCTGCTTATTTCCTAAGCCAACATATTCTTTTCCTGTGGTAAATTATGGGTCAGTTTGTTTACGTCTCATTCTGGTGTTCTCTGCATTTTTTTTTCTTTGAAAATATTCCCAATTTTTAAAATAAGCCAAATTTTACCCTCATTTCCATTACTGGTATGGATTGTTGTGTTCTTTTGGTCGTTTGAATGGGAAGGCAGAATAAAGGGAAGGAAGTTTATGAAGTTAAAAGCATGCCCCCAACCCCTGACCTTTCTTCATAGATACACATTGTCCTTTGGCCTTACCCTGAGGAAACTTGTCCAAGTGAGTCATAGAGAAAAGTTTTCACATGCAAATATTATATGATTCTAAGTGTGGGCCTTGCCTGTTTCAGAGATTTAGAAAAGGTTTATTATAAGAGCTTTTGGAGTAAATAGCTAAGACTGTTGTGTGAGAGTTGTCTGTACTGATGATTCTATGGCCTGTGAAGATGGGGGATGACTGCTAATGATGAGGAAATGGGGCCCTGAAGTTAAGTGTGCGAGTCAGAAATTCTCCTCATGGGTGACTGGAGCAAAAACATTTTGGTTGCCATTGTGTACTTTATATTGACTTACCCTTTTTCTATATAAATTTAAAAATCAACTTACTTTTGATTTTACCCATTCAGGCTATGAGACCTGACAAATTAGGGTTACATTTTATATACACAAGGCTAAGATAATGCCAGCCATTTTATATAAGAGGAGAATGAAACTCCCAAAGGTAGGTGATCTCTCTAAGCTATTCAGCTAATATGAAATAAGATGCAAAACCCAGGGCTTCAGATGACCTGTGTGCTATCTTTCCCATCCCACCATTTTTTTTTTTTTGAGAGAGAGAGCTAGTAAGCTAGTGGGGGGGGGGGAGGGAGGGAGGGAGAGAGAGAGAGAGAGAGAGAGAGGCTTAAGTAGGTTCCATGCCCACAGTAGAGTACAAGGAGGGGCTCAATCTCAAGACTGTGAGATCATGACCTGAGCCAAACTTCAAGTACTTAATCAACTGAGACACCCAGGTGCCCCCATCCCACGATTTTTTTTGAGAGAGAGAGAGAGAGAGCTAGCAGGGGAGGGAGGGAGGGGGAGAGAGAGAGGGAGAGAGAGAAAGAAGTTTAAGTAGGTCCCACATCCACAGTGGAACCCAAGGAGGTGCTCGATCTCAAGACTGTGAGATCATGACCTGAGCCAAACTTCAGGTACTTAACCAACTGAGACACCCAGGTGCCTCCCATCTCACCATTTTTAAACAGTGGCTTCAGGATTTGGGTGTCACATTTTAATAGGGGATTTCTCAGAGGCCATTTCTATTTCTGACCCAGATCCAAAAACCAAACTGAAGCAATTCACACTTTACTAACTGAAGTGTTTTCCCTTAGATTCTTCACAGGAATTAGTCAAAGGAAAATCCGATAATGTTCCTGGAAAATTGGATGCTACTGTACTATTCTATAGACAGTACATTTCTTTGACCCCAGCTTGAGCTCAGTGCATACCCTGACACCGGGGGACTAATTGGCCATGTAATTGTTATCCTTGCTAGTAACTGCACAAGCTGTTCTTATTCATAGAAGCACCTAATCCTTTTCCAAATTCTTCTTGCTTCAATTTGCCTCAATAATATCCTGCAGTAATGGATAATTGCACATTGTGTAGAGAAGGATTTTCCTTTGATCTTCTCTAAATTTAGACTCTGTTAATTTCATTTACTGTACCCTTCTGGGTAGGCAACGGGACCAGGTAGCAAGGAACACTGAAATAGATGCCTTACAGCATTTCATTTATATTCCTTTATCATATATCAGGCAACACTTTGCTCTCTCCATTTCCCCTGCTGAAGAGACAGACTCTTTGTCCTTTGCCTGGAATCCTCCCTGTTATACTTCTCCAGCCATTCTAATTATTTCCGTTGCAATCAGATAGACCTGGCAGCATTGCTCAGGTTCAAAGGAAGAATAAATGGAGATTATATCACTGACTTTGAGTGTCTGGAGGGATGTCAGGAGGATGAAGGATAAGACTTATCCTGAATGGTTTAAGAATTTGAACTAGCAACTGCATAAGTTGTTGAAAAGTGGACTTGAACTCAATGAAAGGTGGGGGGTTATACATTAAATAGAGTTATCCATCCAAGAAGTGGTTACCTCAGAACAGAACAAGCTCCCCTTATGGGAGTCTTCAAGGCTGTTAAAGCCTGAGCTGAAAATCACTCAATTCTAGGCTTACATCTGGGTGACCCTGAGGGGCTGCTTCACTTCTTTCAGCCCTTCTAATTTCCTTTGTGTAAATGAGTGTGACCGCCTGTCTGGGAGACCTTGTATGACTATTACTTAACATCATAATTAGTCCTCTCAGTGGAGGTGAGAGGTAAGAGGCAGGATTTTGTATATATTTGGGAGATAGAAAAACACTTTTTGGTGAACTGTTTTGGGTATGAGGGAGAAAGAAGTATCAAGCAACAATTACCTGTTCTTTTTTATTTAATGTTTATTTATTTTGAGAGAAAGAGAGAGAAAGATGTATGCATGAGTGGGGAGAGGGGCAGAGAGAGGGAGAGAGAGAATTCCAAGCAGGCTCCATGCTTCCAGCAAAGAGTCCAATGTGGGGCTTGATCCCACAAACCTTAAGCTCATGAGCTGAGATGAAATCAAGAGTCAGATGCTCAACCAACTGAGTCACCTGGGCATCCCAACAATTTACTTGTTCTTAAGGATTTCACATACGTGGAGAAAATTGTATAAAGTATAAAATATTTTTACATATAAAAAAACATGAAGTGTCACTTTGTAATATGTTAAATGTTATTTTTTATTTTTTAAGTGAGCTACATTTTTAAAGTTTATTTATTTTGAGAATGAGAGACAGCACATGGGCACAAGAGAGATGGGGGGAGAGACAGAGAGTGAGGGATAGAATCCCAAGCAGGCTCTGCACTGTCACTGCAAAGCCCTACGTGGAGCTTGAACTCACAAACCATGAGATCATGGTTTTGAACATTTAATCAACTGAGCCATGCAGGTGCCCCTGTAATATAGTATATGTTATAATCACTTCAATAAATAAGGAAGTAGGAAAGGTCAGGGAAGGTTCCCTGTAGGAGGCAATGATTGATCTGCATTGTAACCCGTGAGTGGGCATGAGAAGCAGAGCAAGGGTATGCTGAGCTCAGGATAATGATGATGACCAGGATGACATTTATTGACTGACTATTAATATGCAAGGAATTGTGCTAAATGAGTACATGCATGATTCAATTTAACTTCATTTTAAATATGAAGGGACTGAGGTTCAGAAAGCTTAAGTAATTACTGTATGGTTGCATATCCAGTAATTGGTGGAGCTGGGCTCAAACCCAGAACCTATGTCCTTAATAATTTTGGGAAGCTGGTTGAATCCCTACACTTGAAGGGATTCTTGAAAATGTGTCAATCCTCAGGAGTCATCCTGAGTGTCTTAAGGGTTACATTTGCATTCATAAGTTTATCGGAAACAGAATTCTAGTATAGGGCAGCAAAGAGGTAAAAGGCACAAAGGAGGCTGATAATCCCGGGGAAACTGCGATGATGAGAAACCTCATAAAGAACTAAGTGATGTGTTCACACAACACTCAACTATATGCTCTGAAAAATTGAATGGATGAGAAGGATAAGGCTGTGGGCAAAGATAGTTCCCACAAGAAACCAGTCGGCTGACATGAAGTTAACTTCAGTGTGGAAACTGGGTGCATCCATGTAGAAAGAAACGAGTATAGATTCATGAACATGACTTGAGAGATCTCTTAGACCAAACCACTCCTTCATAATTCCTCTCATTTAATAGAATAAGGTTTGGCTCCTGGACCAGAAACCTGCTCAAATTGACTGAAACAAAGACAATTTCTGGTAAGGATAGGGAGAGCTCAGAGAATCCAGGGCAGGTGATGAAGCCCCCTTCCCCCAGAACCTTAATTAAACTAGAAATAAAAACTATACACTTGGAACCTAGGCAAGTAGCTCCATCTCTGAGGGGCCCTCTGCTTTGTGCTGTATTGAACACTTATCTCTGTCTCTCACCTTGAACAGAAGCAACATTGCGCCCAAATCTTGTCTCTGTGAAACATCTCCACCCAAGAGCCTTCTGTGGATTGGCTCCAGATTCCACGAGCAATAGTTGAGGTTCACAAGAGGGAAACAGTCTGGTTGCTCATCGGTTTTATGGTATACTATAAAATCGCTTTTTAGGGGCTAGAGTATGGAACAAAGATGTGGGTAATTTTGGACTAAGTGGCATTCTAGAGGAGAAACTATTGTAACAAAATCACACAGCTAGTGAGGAGCAAAATCCAGCTTTTGATTTGCTCAGGATCCCTTGCATCCTTCTGCAATGCTCCACAAGAATTTTCTTTAACAGTGCTGCTGTCGCTAGACTTAAATTGGCTAGAATGGGAAAGAAAGCAAGTGATAACAATTGGATGTGATATTATCCTGCTTCTCTTTGACTACACAAATTTAAAAAAAAACTTTGCAAAGGCGCCAGGGGGACACTCACTCTCTCTACCCCAACACACACACCATTTCATTGGATGCCTTGGCAAGCATGGCTCATCTGCAAGGTTGAGTCCAGAAGTGATTCCAGGGCAGTGATTCTCACATAGGCAATATTGAGATTTTTGTTCTATTCCCTGATGGGACAGCTGACACCAGGAGAGGGAAAGGAATTTTTCCAGAGTACAGAATAGGTCAGTGGCCAAACTGGGGGTAGAACACAGGTATCTTACTTTTCAGTCCATGCTTAGTACCTAACTTTCTGCCCATAAGTCTTATTTCATGTGTCAAGTTCTGCTGGCCATTGTAGGGGCCTGGATTATTTTTGAAAAGGTTTCTGAGACCCCATCAATTCTTAACAGAAAAGACTGCTATGATTAATTTGTGATGTTTGAATTGTGCATGGAAGATGAGTATGGTAGCATGTAGCCCCTGTGCTCCCCACCCTCGTTTGCCTTTTCCTCTTCTCCTCCCTGCTTCATTGTAAGCTACTCTGAGCTACTCCTCAGATAAGCAGTGGACTAAGTTCCACATGTAGTGTCTTCACATGATGGAAGGCTTTCTTTTGCTTGCTTGCATTCTGATTTATAATTCCATCCTCTCTGAACAAGAAAGGACTGATTAGAGTTAAATTTATTTTAGCTAAACTGATCAGGTGGACTAGTGGCTCAGGTTCCCAATAAACATCCACCATCTCCTAGTTTAATTGCCTGGACTCTTGAAAGTAAATCAGAATTTTAAAGGTATGCTCAGACTACTAGTGGTAATAGTCACTCGTGTTATATAATACTTTCATTTATAAGTCATTCTTTTCTTTATTCTTATGCTTAAAAGAACCATATAGATCATCTAGCCAATAAGAAAAATATTTAGTGGGTCCCCGATGGCGCAGTTGGTTGGGAGTCCGACTTCAGCTCAGGTCATGATCTCATGGTTTGTGAGTTCAAGCCCCACGTTGGGCTCTGTGCTGACAGCTCAGAGCCTGGAGCCTCCTTTGGATTCTCTCTCTCTCTCTCTCTCTCTCTCTCTCTCTCTCTGCCCCTCCCCCACTCATGCTCAGTCTCTCTCTCTTTCTCTGTCAAAAATAAACATTGAAAAATTTAAAAAAAGAAAAATATTTTGTGTGCTCTATACTAACTCCCTCTGTGCATTCATTTAAATTCAAATAGATGACATGAAAGAGAATCCTATCATATAAGGTTGTGCCTCTTGTTTTGCTTCTTAGGGCTGATCTAGCCTGTTCTAACTGTAAGGCATTGCAAGGTAACACAAGGGGAATTGAACCATAGATATGGAAGCCTGAGTTTTGCATAAAATTGTGTGATTTTGTTCAAATATCCCCACCTTGGGTATCTCATTATAGACACATTTATCTTTGTGTCTTTTGGGGGGAGGTGCACTTGGAAAATCCGATTACTGAATACTAGGCCATATTCTGACTCATTTTGCCCTTTGATGAGGAAGTCTGAGTGCAGAGACAAAAAATGTTTTTGGTCTCATGAGATAGCACTCATCTTGTGGCTATGGCCACTGTACTACCGTCATGATAAAGATTCTGAAGCTACCTCTGAACTTATCACAAAGAATGACAGTAATCCATAATGTAGCATCTAACATGGACAAGGTCTGAGCTCTTTGTTCTAATGATTCTTTAGATAAGATATCTTCCCAGAAGTCTTTTTAATTCTTCTTCCCAGAATGTGCTTCTGCCCTGTTCTGGTGGATCTGAATCATGGCCACTAAAAGTCTACAAGCTACCACCCTACCTACCCCTGCTAATGTTGGGAATGACTTCTCAGGAATTATTTTCTCATTCACTCGTTCCTCACCCAATCAGACTCCAAGATCTGTCTTTGGTAAAAAATGGCAAAAAGTGTGTTTACATCTCTCATTCCTGGCTGTCCATGCTTCTCCTTCTTTAGAACATGATAGCTGTTCTGAGTGGTACATGAGCAGTGGGCTTGGGGACTGGTGTAAAGAATGGCACTAGACTGCAAATCAGGAGATTCACGTTATTGTCCTACTTCAGCTTCATTTATGTGAGCCCTGGGGGAAGGCACCTTCATTTCCTAAGGAACACAGGCTAAGGGGAATTATTACCCTCATTTTACACAACAGAAGGTCAGAAAGGTGACCAGCACAGAACTTCTCAGCTTTGGGAGCAGACCATAGACCCAGCGGTCTTTTTACCACATTTATACTGCAGTCATAGTTCTATCTTCTGAGCTCTAGAGTCAGTACAGTAGAAAGAGAGACATTTCAGGATCTGGGAAAGAAACAAGGAAAATGGTTTCATTGGAAAACAGAAGCCTACAGGAGTCATTTGTTTGTATTCTCTTTCTCCTCTTCCCCCATTAACCCATCTGTCCACTGAGTCCCTCTACCCCCATATGATCTGGCTTTAAGGATCAAGACAGATTGTTCCCTTGGGAACACTCAGAATCAGGAAAATGTGTGATTTGTCAAATGCCCTCCTCCTCCCCAACCTACTGGGAACTCCTAAGGGTCATACCCTTTAAGTTGATTTAAATTCCCAGAGAAGGTAGAGACCCTATTTCTAGCTACTTACCTTTCTCCTTGTTGCTGGAACCCTTAGTTCTCATCTATAGACTAAGGGTTTAGTGGAAGCAACCTAAGAATTTAGCTAGTCATATCACCTTGCTGTACATGGGAGAAACTTGAAACCTGTAGATGGGAAAGATTTTCTCAGGGTCAGATAATACATGAGTGGCAGAGCTTGGATTAGAACCCAGGTCTCTGGATTACTGTCCCTACAAGAAGGGTATTCAATCTAATGAAACAAATATTTTCAAACCTTTGGTGGGGGTCATTGTTCTAGATACCTATTATTACATTAGGAGACCTCCTAAAATTTAGTGGGATAAAACAATCATTTAATTATGCTTAATGATTCAACATATTAGGAATCAGAAAGGGTACCAACAGGAAGGACAGCTTTTCTCTCCTGTATGATTTTATAATTTTGAGGGTCTCACCTGAGATGGCTTAAATGCCTGAGGTCTGGGTCATCTGAAGGTGGAGGATCTACTTGCAAGATGGATCCTTTATTCACATACCTGGATGCTGGATTGGGGTGGCTAAGGAAGGGTATCAGCTTGGATTGTAAGACAAAGCACCTATGTGTGGTCTCTGTAGCTTGGTAGTCTCAGAGAAATGGACTTCTCATGTAGCAACTCAGGACTCCATGAGTGAGTGTTCCCAGAAAACAAGGCAGAAGCTGCATGGTCTTTTATGTTACTCTCAAAAGCCACAAAGCATCACTTCCACTGAAATGTATTTGTCAAAGCTTTCCCAGATTTAAGGGAAATAAATATAGATTCTACCTCTCAATGGAAATACTATCAAAAAATTCACAGCATACCCAGTTATATCCTAAGACAGCATCTCAGGTGGATATAACCATTAGGATTTCTCCCTCAATGGAGTTGATCTTGTTGGGAAGAGACATATATAAACAAATATATACGAACAAAAGAATATAATTAGATTTCGACAGTATCAGTCAAGGAAACTGAGATGACATGATCAATGTTTAACAGGGCAAAGTAAAATGATGGGATGAATATGAAGTCAAGAAATATTTCTCCAAGGAGGTAATATTAAGCTGAAACTTGAAGGGTAAGGAGTCAGCCATGAAACATCAAGGGAATAGTGTGATCTAGGTAGAGAAGAAAATGCAAAGTCCCTGGGGCAGAAATAAACTTAAGCAGGCAAATTACAAGAAGCCAGTGTGGCTGAGAAAGAACAAGCATTGGAAACACTGAAGAGGTTGCATAGGTGGATGGCAGGGCATCTGGGATTCTATGTGTCCTGGTAAGATATATAGCTTCTATCCCAAGCATGATGGGAAGTCACTAAAAGGTCTTAAAAATATCTCTGTGGCATGGATGAACACAGCTGGAATGGGATACTAGTCGTAGTGGGAGATCATTTGGGGAAAATGGTCATGTCTCAGACACAAAATGTAGGATACCTGTTATAGAATGGAGTTCAAGGAAAGTAGATGGAGTGCAGAATATCTTGGTGATAAATAGACATAAGTTTCTAATAGTTTTGAAGTGAGAAATAATAAAAAAAAAAGCCAAAAATAATTTCCAGATTTTTTAGCTTGACCAGTTGGATCAATGCTGCTACCATTCACTAAGACAGTTTCACTTCCATCTTTGATCATTCATTTATGCCTCCCCAAGAACTTAATCCATGTGCATGCTTTGGATGCAAGAAATAAAATCTTTGACTCAAATCTACATAAACAATGTTATGTTTATTATGTGTGTAACTGGAGGTTCCGAGGTAAGTTAGGTTTAGTAATGTTACCACAGACCCAATATTTTTCCCTGTCTCCGTTCAACCTTCCTCAGTATTTATTTCATGGCAGTGCTGATTACTTTGTGGTGACAGTATGGCTGTTATTAATATTTGGGATTATGTAGTATGTTGTTTACATCCTGCAGAGAAGAGAGAGACACAGACACACAGACTGAGAGAGAACCCAATCAACCAAGCATGGACTGAGACCTTCCATTTGTACTAAATGAGGTCATCTCTGATCCCCATAAGTCATCCGGAAAAGACCATGGGCTGCTCTCTTGGACCAATTAAATCTGTACCTGAATTATTCCTTGAGGCATATAAAAAGTATCGCATCCTGAACAGATGTAGAGTTCAATAAATAACAAATAAAAGAGAAATGGATGCTGGGTGCCTAATAAAAACTGTTAAAAGCTCTAGGCCACATCTGGGCCTAGAAAAAAAAAAAAGAATGTCTTTGTCCAAAGGAGTAATTCAGTCATGAAAATGTCAGATATTGTGCCTTTCCAGATACGTTTTTGATAGGAGACATTTTTCTGATAGTTAAACAATTTAGAGCCAACACCTCTCCTTACAAGTCATAGCCTACTTCCTTCTCCCAAGAAGCCTGGTGCAGTGGAAAGCAATATAATAGAAAAGGCTTGGTCTTCACAGAACCTCTCCTTCCAGAGTCTCAGTTTCAAGTAGTGGAAGATAAATCTGGAGGGGTACAAAGCACAACACTGGATTACTCAGTACTACAAAGAAGACATCATGCTGTCAGGTGAAATTTGAGAGTTAAAATTTTGCCTCAAGGAGAAAACTCTACCAGTACGATGTCATGATCACTCCCTCTCAGTCCTTTGAGAATATCCATCACCATCTCTTTCCATCCTTATTGGAGTCTGAATTAATACCTTTTTGGTGGGTCAAGTTAGCACGTTCTCTCAGGAGGAGGAACTATGGTACAAGGAGGTAGTCATCATCTATGCCTACCTTCTAAGATTCTGAAACTAGTTCCCTGGTGCTTTCTATTTATTTTATTTAAGTTTATTTAGTTTTTTAAGTTTATTAATTTTTATATTTTTAAGTTTATTTCTTTTGAGAGAAAGAGAGAGAGAGAGAGAGAGAGAGAGAGAGAGAGAGAGAGAGAGATTATGAGTGGGGGAAGGGCAGAGAAAGAGAGGGAGAGAGAGAATCCCAAGCAGGCTCCATGATGTCAGCACACAGCCCAACTCAGGCCTCATCTCACGACCTGCGAGATCATGACCTGAGCTGATATCAACAGTCAGCTGCTTAACCAACTGAGCCACCCAGGTGCACCTCCCTGGTGCTTTTTAAAGAGTGAACTATGATAAACATTTCTACTATTACATATGGGGAAATTGCCATTTAAAGAAATCTGATGAATAAAAGAGTTTATGTTTTGTGATTGGCAGGGCTAGAATAAAAAGCCAAGTCTCCTTGAGTATTATTAGGGTGACTATATAATTTACTGTCAAAATTGAAAAAATTTTGAGGGTACTCATAATTGCTTTGGGACATCTGGCATGAGCCAGGACCATCTTGAGCAAATAAAGACTCAGGGTTGCTCTAGGCTTGTCAGAATAAAGTATGTGATTGAAGATATTGTATGGATATAACAGATAAGTGATTTAAACTTAGTTAATGTAACATGAATAGTAGTCATTTTTTTCTTCTTCATCCTACTTCTGTATTTTTTTCTTTTGCTTTTGCTTTCTTTTTTTTCTTGCCATTTCTTCACATTTTTATCATTTACTAATTTTACCCCATAAAATTTTCACATATACATAGTTTAACAGATGAAACTTTCACCTTTTCAATTGTGTTCTGATAAAATATTTGACACTATAGATTGTTTTTGAATTACCATTTTTTTTTATTTTTTAAAAAAAAATTTTTTTTTTTCAACGTTTATTTATTTTTGGGACAGAGAGAGACAGAGCATGAATGGGGGAGGGGCAGAGAGAGAGGGAGACACAGAATCGGAAACAGGCTCCAGGCTCTGAGCCATCAGCCCAGAGCCTGACGCGGGGCTCGAACTCACAGACCGCCAGATCGTGACCTGGCTGAAGTCGGACGCCTAACCGACTGCGCCACCCAGGCGCCCCGAATTACCATTTTTTAAAATACAAAAATATGGAGAATAAATATATTGAATACATTCTTTATAGTATCTGTCTTGTTTTCCTTTGCTTTGAGCCTAAAGTCTATCTTAAAATGTATAATATCAACTGATTTAAAAATATATGTTAAGGCACACAATATGTACTTTGATTTTGATAATTTTCTTTCTCTGGAGCCACTCTGACAGCACTCTCCTCTGCTTTCCACTACATCCTACCTCGGAGGTTATTCCCAAGGGAACTGTGGTATTGCTTTCTTTGTTGAAGTCATTTTCTTATAATCAAGGAACTGTAGTCATGCTCAGGCATCACAGCCTTGGGGTCAGACCTAGACTGACCCCTGTCTCAGGGGCTCTGAACTAGAGCCATGTCACTTCACATATCTGCACCTCAGTGTTTTCATCAGAGCCTCCATATTCTCCCCTTCAATTTCCTCCACTTCTAAAGTTGTAAGCAGTAAAATAAAATGATGTTTATAAGGCCTTTGGCACTGTACTTGGACCATAGCAAAGTGATCAGAAAATAGTAGTTAGAAGGTAGGAATGGTAATAAAGAGTCAAGGTCAGAGAGACTCAAGGACATAGTAAAAATTCAAAGGAAAAGTTTCATGACAATTTGGACGGTCAGCTAGGTCTTTTAGACTTCTGAGAGCATAGCTCTGCTCATTCCTTAAAGGAGGTGACACCTTTTTAATAATACTGTTTCATTTAATTATGTAATTAAACCACTGTTGATTATAGACACCCTATGGATTTCAATACAAATTTTCAAGAGAAAATAGTTGGAGTACCACATTAAATGTAAGCATCAATTCTAAGACTCATTTCAGAGATAGTAAAAATTAACATAAACTAATATATTAGAATTAACAAAATAAGTGATTTATTGAGTGTGAGGTATTTTATGATATCCCCTGAGAAAATGTGAGGTCCACGGTGATCATGCTAGTGTCTAGGCATTAGTGTTCCTCTGACACAACTAATTAACAAGAAAAACTTGTCATCTCTTTATTTGAAGTTGCATGTTGATAGAATTTGATACAAATTTATTATATGATTACTCTGTGCCAAGGAATATGCTGGGAACCCTATATTCATAATCTCATTTAATGAATGAAATGAATGAGTGAACCTAATTTAATAAATGTCTCTCATCAATCATGTGAGATATAATTATTAATCCTGTTTTGTAGAGGGGGAAGAATTGATTGGCTAATGTTCTTGGACTAGTGGGTGGCAAAGGTCAGTTTTGAACCTAGTTTACATGCCTGAGGAGCCTATACTCCTGTTTTGCTAAATCATCTCCTTGAATGGTTTTTCTTGCTTTGGAATCAATCAAATTCCTTACTCCTTTTAACACAGGTACCAGGAAGAACCAACAGAGCTCAAGGAAGCCAATTCCCCTGACCCCAGGCTCCCTATCCCTTGTTACTTTACTAGTTGCCTCAGAAAGCTGTAATTAACATCTACCCTGAGGAGCCAGGGGAGTAACAACAGAGGTGATTTTTGTGCTATTGACTTGCTCTGCCAAATAATTGCCCACATTTAAGCTTTCAGGAGGAAAGCATCCCTGGAGAAAAGGGAGTTCGAGGGCCTGATAATGTGGGAGGGTGGTAGTAGGAGAAGCCTGGTAAGAAGAAAAGAGCTTTATTATAGTACATGCTGCTAATTTGGAGCTGTGACCTATGCTGGTTTTTTTTTTTTTCCTTCTAACTGGGTTTATGAAGTTTGTGTTCATTATCCACAAAAATATTACCATTTCTAGGTTTAGTTGTGAGTGATGAAAGGAATACAAGGATCTAGACATGGCATCCAGGGAGGAGTTTGAGTGTCTATGCTGTTTGGTAAAAGTGGTCAGTCTTGGAGTTTCTAGGATACTAGAAAAGAAAGATCAGAGTGGGTTCTGGGACTGAACAAGTCTTAGATGCAGGGAGAGAAGTTGTGTAGTAATTGATTAGTGATATCTGCTACATGGGAGGTATCAAAAAATGGGACTTGTATTTGTATCAGTTATTTACCAGACTGGACCTTTAAGTGACAACTAATGTCATTTCCTTACCTAATCTACTATAGCATAGCATAACATAACCAAGACTCACTTATGAAGACAAGCCCATGATTAGTGGGTAATGGAGAATAACTGAACTAAGGGAATAGTCCTATCTAGAGAAATGAAATATATGCTTGAAAATGGAAAGAGTTGTTCTGGCCACTGGAAAAATCAGTTGGTGGTCTGAGTTTTTTAGGAGAAGGTCAACTGTTTGAAATTATTTGAGAGTGAAAAGGAAGGAACGGGCTATTTTATTTTCTTCTAATTTTAGGCCCTTAAAGATACAAAACATGTCTATGTTGTAATTCTGACTTCCCAAAGACACTCCTCCAACTTTGAGTATAGCTATGGTAATTTACTCAATGTTCTAATTAAATTAATAGTTTGAATGTATTAAGTATGTTAATTGGATTCTGCTTGCTGGAAATCCTGGCTTCTTAATTGGTTAGAAATTTGGAAAAGAGCAATCTAGGGTTTTAATCTCAGCAGGAAGGAAAAAAAAAAAACAAACAGTGAAAGGAGCAGCTAGGGAAAGTTTTAGAAATACATTACGTAACACAAATCTCAACCTAAAAGGATTTCCTCAGGAGTCTATATCCTAAAGACATTATATCCTAAAGACAAAGTGGATATTTCTTGGACACATTTACTAGTTTTCACCTCTGACTGCTTTCCCCTAAGAAATGTCAGAGTCTGTTCTGAGCTAGAATATGATTTAGAGGAAATTTAGTTCCATTTTTAGTGATAGAAACTTTCAAACCAACCGAATTCCTGAGATATGCAATATAGAAAACCAGGACTGCTTTGGTGGGCACAGTGAGTGGAGGACCAGGGTTCTGCCAAATCAATACTCTCTCATCACACAGGGCCCTTTTGCAGAATATCTGAAAACTCTGGTCTTATACTGCCTGTAATTACATAAAAGACAAATTGTTCTTTAGATGGGCTTAGGGTCTTACTCAAGGTCACACACTGAGATAGTGACTAAGTCAAAGCCTATACCTGGGCATCTGGCTCTAAGGTAGAACTCTTGACCATATGGTTGTATTTTAGTATTCTTATTTTTAATCAAAGAATAATTGATATACAATCTTGCATTAGTTTTAGGTGTGCTATATGGTGTTTTGATATTTATATACATTACTAAATGGCCACCACAATAAATCTAGTTACCATCTGTCACTATATGAAGTTATTACAGTATTATTGATTATATTCCCAGTGCTATGCATTACACCCCCTGACTTAATAATTTTATATTTGGAAGTTTGTACTTCTTACTCCTTTTCATCTATTTCTTCCATTTCTTGCCCCTTTCCCCTCTGACAACCATCAGTTTGTTCTCTGTACCTATGAGTCTATTTCTGTTTTCTTTGTTCACTTGTTTTGATTTTTAAACTTCACACAAATGAATATCATATGGTATTTGTCTTTACCTACTTGACTTAATTCATTTAGCATAATATCTTCTGCTTTCATCTATGTTCTTACAAGTGGCAACATTTCATTCTATTTTATGGCTGAGTTATATTCTGTTGTATGTATGTATATATACATGGATATATATCAACCTCATCTTTATCCATTCATCTATTGATGGACACTTAGGTTGATTCCATAGCTTGGCTGTTGTAAATGATGCTGCCATGAACATGGGGTGCATGTATCTTTTTGAATTAGCATTTTCAATAACTTTGGATACATACCTAGAAGTGGAATTGTTGCATAGTACAGTAGTTCTATTTGTAACTTTTTGAAGAATTTCATATTGTTTTCCATAGTGGCCACATTCCCACCAGCAGGGCTCAAGGGAACCCTTTTCTTCACTTCCTGTGTACACTTACTGTCTTTTTGATAATAACCATTCTGACAGGCAGAAGATGATATCTCATTGTGGTTTCCATTTGCATTTCCTTGATAGTGATGCTGAGCATTTTTTCATGTGTCTATTGGCCACTTGTATGTCTTACTTGGAAAAATGTCTATTTAGATCCTCCATCCATTTTTTGAATAGATTATGTTTTTGATATTAAATTGTATGAGTTTAACATATTTTGGTTGCTAACCCTTTCAGATATAAAATTTGCAAATATGTTTTCCCCTTCAGTAGCTTGCCTTCTTGGGCAAAATCTTGGGATTTTTGGTTGTTGTAGTCCCACTTGTTGCTGTTTGCTTTTGTTACTTACACTTGCCTGAAGAGGTAGATCCAAACCATATTTTGTTGAAACTGACATCAAAGAGCTTACTGCCTGTATCTTTTATGGCTTCAGGCCTTATATTTAGTTCCTTAATCCATTTCGAGTTAATATTTGTGTGTGGTATAAGAAAGTGGTCCAATTTCTTTCTTCTATGTGTAGCTGTCCAGTTGTGCCAGCACCATTTATTGAAGAGACTGTCTTTTCCCCAATGGATAGTCTTCCTTTGTTGTAGATGAATTGACCTTAGAGTGTGAATTTATTTCTGAGCTCTCTGTTCTGTTCTATTGATGGATGTGTCTGTTTCTGTGCCAGTACCATACTTTTTGATTACTGTAGCTTTGTAGCATGGTTTGAAATCTGGGATCATGATACCTCCAGCTTTGTTCTTCGTTTTCAAGATTGTTTTCACTCTTTGGGTTGTTTCAGGGTTCCATACAAATTTTAGGATTATTTTTGTCTAGTTCTGTGAAAAATGCCATTGGTATTTGATAAGGATTGCCCATTGAATCAGTATATTTCTTTGGATGGTATGGATATTTTACCAATATTAAATCTTGGTAGATTGGAAGAGGGGGAGTTGCGGCAAGATGGCGGCTTAGGAGGACGCTGGGCTCACCGCACGTCCTGCTGATCACTTAGATTCCATCTACACCTGCCTAAATAACCCAGAAAACCGCCAGAGGATTAGCAGAACAGAGTCGCCGGAGCCAAACGCAGACGAGAGGCCCACGGAAGAGGGTAGGAAGGGCGGCGAGGCGGTGCGCGCTCCACGGACTGGCGGGAGGGAGCCGGGGCGGAGGGGCGGCTCGCCGGCCAAGCAGAGCCCCCGAGTCGGGCTTGCAAAAGCGGAGGGGCCGGGCGGACTGTGTTCCGACAGCAAGCGCGACTTAGCGTCTGGGAGGTCAGAAATTAACAGCTCTGCTCGGAAAGCGGGAAGGCTGGAGGACAAAGGGAGGGAGAGCTGCTGAGCCCCCTGACAACAGAGCTCAGTTTGGTGGGGAACAAAGGCGCTCGCCAGCGCCATTTCCCCCGCCCATCCCACCAGCCGAAATCCCAAAGGGAACCGGTTCCTGCCAGGGAACTTGCTCGCTCCGCGCAAACACCCAACTCTGCGCTTCTGCGGAGCCAAACCTCCGGCAGCGGATCTGACTCCCTCCCGCTGCCACAGGGCCCCTCCTGAAGTGGATCACCTAAGGAGAAGCGATCTAAGCCTGCCCCTCCTGCCCCCGAGCACCTTGCCTACCCACCCCAGCTAATACGCCAGATCCCCAGCATCACAAGCCTGGCAGGGTGCAAGTAGCCCAGACGAGCCACACCACCCCACAGTGAATCCCGCCCCTAGGAGAGGGGAAGAGAAGGCACACACCAGTCTGACTGTGGCCCCAGCGGTGGGCTGGGGGCAGACATCAGGTCTGACTGCGGCCCCGCCCACCAACTCCAGGTATACACCACAGCACAGGGGAAGTGCCCTGCAGGTCCTCACCACGCCAGGGACTATCCAAAATGACCAAGCGGAAGAACTCCCCTCAGAAGAATCTCCAGGAAATAACAACAGCTAATGAGCTGATCAAAAAGGATTTAAATAATATAACAGAAAGTGAATTTAGAATAATAGTCATAAAATTAATCGCTGGGCTTGAAAACAGTATACAGGACAGCAGAGAATCTCTTGCTACAGAGATCAAGGGACTAAGGAACAGTCACGAGGAGCTGAAAAACGCTTTAAACGAAATGCATAACAAAATGGAAACCACCACAGCTCGGCTTGAAGAGGCAGAGGAGAGAATAGGTGAACTAGAAGATAAAGTTATGGAAAAAGAGGAAGCTGAGAAAAAGAGAGAAAAAAAAATCCAGGAGTATGAGGGGAAAATTAGAGAATTAAGTGATACACTAAAAAGAAATAATATACGCATAATTGGTATCCCAGAGGAGGAAGAGAGAGGGAAAGGTGCTGAAGGGGTACTTGAAGAAATCATAGCTGAGAACTTCCCTGAACTGGGGAAGGAAAAAGGCATTGAAATCCAAGAGGCACAGAGAACTCCCTTCAGACGTAACTTGAATCGATCTTCTGCACGACATATCATAGTGAAACTGGCAAAATACAAGGATAAAGAGAAAATTCTGAAAGCAGCAAGGGGTAAACGTGCCCTCACATATAAAGGGAGACCTATAAGACTCGTGACTGATCTCTCTTTTGAAACTTGGCAGGCCAGAAAGAATTGGCAAGAGATTTTCAGGGTGCTAGACAGAAAAAATATGCAGCCAAGAATCCTTTATCCAGCAAGTCTGTCATTTAGAATAGAAGGAGAGATAAAGGTCTTCCCAAACAAACAAAAACTGAAGGAATTTGTCACCACTAAACCAGCCCTACAAGAGATCCTAAGGGGGACCCTGTGAGACAAAGTCCCAGAGACATCACTATAAGCATAAAACATACAGACATCACAATGACTCTAAACCCGTATCTTTCTATAATAACACTGAATGTAAATGGATTAAATGCGCCAACCAAAAGACATAGGGTATCAGAATGGATAAAAAAACAAGACCCATCTATTTGCTGTCTACAAGAGACTCATTTTAGACCTGAGGACACCTTTAGATTGAGAGTGAGGGGATGGAGAACTATTTATCATGCGACTGGAAGCCAAAAGAAAGCTGGAGTAGCCATACTTATATCAGACAAACTAGACTTTAAATTAAAGGCTGTAACAAGAGATGAAGAAGGACATTATATAATAGTTACAGGGTCTATCCATCAGGAAGAGCTAACAATTATCAATGTCTATGCACCGAATACCGGAGCCCCCAAATATATAAAACAATTACTCATAAACATAAGCAACCTTATTGATAAGAATGTGGTAATTGCAGGGGACTTTAATACACCACTTACAGAAATGGATAGATCATCTAGACACATGGTCAATAAAGAAACAAGGGCCCTGAATGAGACATTGGATCAGATGGACTTGACAGATATATTTAGAACTCTGCATCCCAAAGCAACAGAATATACTTTCTTCTCGAGTGCACATGGAACATTCTCCAAGATAGATCATATACTGGGTCACAAAACAGCCCTTCATAAGTTTACAAGAATTGAAATTATACCATGCTTACTTTCAGACCACAATGCTATGAAGCTTGAAATCAACCACAGAAAAAAGTCTGGAAAACCTCCAAAAGCATGGAGGTTAAAGAACACCCTACTAACGAATGAGTGGGTCAACCAGGCAATTAGAGAAGAAATTAAAAAATATATGGAAACAAACGAAAATGAAAATACAACAATCCAAACGCTTTGGGACGCAGCAAAGGCAGTCCTGAGAGGAAAATACATTGCAATCCAGGCCTATCTCAAGAAACAAGAAAAATCCCAAATACAAAATCTAACAGCACACCTAAAGGAACTAGAAGCAGAACAGCAAAGGCAGCCTAAGCCCAGCAGAAGAAGAGAAATAATAAAGATCAGAGCAGAAATAAACAATATAGAAACTAAAAAAACTGTAGAGCAGATCAACGAAACCAAGAGTTGGTTTTTTGAAAAAATAAACAAAATTGACAAACCTCTAGCCAGGCTTCTCAAAAAGAAAAGGGAGATGACCCAAATAGATAAAATCATGAATGAAAATGGAATGATTACAACCAATCCCTCAGAGATACAAACAATTATCAGGGAATACTATGAAAACTTATATGCCAACAAATTGGACAACCTGGAAGAAATGGACGAATTCCTGAACACCCACACGCTTCCAAAACTCAATCAGGAGGAAATAGAAAGCTTGAACAGACCCATAACCAGCGAAGAAATTGAATCGGTTATCAAAAATCTCCCAACAAATAAGAGTCCAGGACCAGATGGCTTCCCAGGGGAGTTCTACCAGACGTTTAAAGCAGAGATAATACCTATCCTTCTCAAGCTATTCCAAGAAATAGAAAGGGAAGGAAAACTTCCAGACTCATTCTATGAAGCCAGTATTACTTTGATTCCTAAACCAGACAGAGACCCAGTAAAAAAAGAGAACTACAGGCCAATATCCCTGATGAATATGGATGCAAAAATTCTCAATAAGATACTAGCAAATCGAATTCAACGGCATATAAAAAGAATTATTCACCATGATCAAGTGGGATTCATTCCTGGGATGCAGGGCTGGTTCAACATTCGCAAATCAATCAACGTGATACATCACATTAACAAAAAAAGAGAGAAGAACCATATGATCCTGTCAATCGATGCAGAAAAGGCCTTCGACAAAATCCAGCACCCTTTCTTAATAAAAACCCTTGAGAAAGTCGGGATAGAAGGAACATACTTAAAGATCATAAAAGCCATTTATGAAAAGCCCACAGCTAACATCATCCTCAACGGGGAAAAACTGAAAGTTTTTTCCCTGAGATCAGGAACACGACAAGGATGCCCACTCTCACTGCTGCTGTTTAACATAGTGCTGGAAGTTCTAGCATCAGCAATCAGACAACAAAAGGAAATCAAAGGCATCAAAATTGGCAAAGATGAAGTCAAGCTTTTGCTTTTTGCAGATGACATGATATTATACATGGAAAATCCGATAGACTCCACCAAAAGTCTGCTAGAACTGATACAGGAATTCAGCAAAGTTGCAGGCTACAAAATCAATGTACAGAAATCAGTTGCATTCTTATACACTAACAATGAAGCAACAGAAAGACAAATAAAGAAACTGATCCCATTCACAATTGCACCAAGAAGCATAAAATACCTAGGAATAAATCTAACCAAAGATGTAAAGGATCTGTATGCTGAAAACTATAGAAAGCTTCTGAAGGAAATTGAAGAAGATTTAAAGAAATGGAAAGACATTCCCTGCTCATGGATTGGAAAAATAAATATTGTCAAAATGTCAATACTACCCAAAGCTATCTACACATTCAATGCAATCCCAATCAAAATTGCACCAGCATTCTTCTCGAAACTAGAACAAGCAATCCTAAAATTCATATGGAACCACAAAAGGCCCCGAATAGCCAAAGGAATTTTGAAGAAGAAGACCAAAGCAGGAGGCATCACAATCCCAGACTTTAGCCTCTACTACAAAGCTGTCATCATCAAGACAGCATGGTATCAGCACAAAAACAGACACATAGACCAATGGAATAGAATAGAAACCCCAGAACTAGACCCACAAACGTATGGCCAACTCATCTTTGACAAAGCAGGAAAGAACATCCAATGGAAAAAAGACAGCCTCTTTAACAAATGGTGCTGGGAGAACTGGACAGCAACATGCAGAAGGTTGAAACTAGACCACTTTCTCACACCATTCACAAAAATAAACTCAAAATGGATAAAGGACCTAAATGTGAGACAGGAAACCATCAAAACCTTAGAGGAGAAAGCAGGAAAAGACCTCTCTGACCTCAGCCGTAGCAATCTCTTACTCGACACATCCCCAAAGGCAAGGGAATTAAAAGCAAAAGTGAATTACTGGGACCTTATGAAGATAAAAAGCTTCTGCACAGCAAAGGAAACAACCAACAAAACTAAAAGGCAACCAACGGAATGGGAAAAGATATTTGCAAATGACATATCGGACAAAGGGCTAGTATCCAAAATCTATAAAGAGCTCACCAAACTCCATACCCGGAAAACAAATAACCCAGTGAAGAAATGGGCAGAAAACATGAATAGACACTTCTCTAAAGAAGACATCCGGATGGCCAACAGACACATGAAAAGATGTTCAGCGTCGCTCCTTATCAGGGAAATACAAATCAAAACCACACTCAGGTATCACCTCACGCCAGTCAGAGTGGCCAAAATGAACACATCAGGAGACTATAGATGCTGGAGAGGATGTGGAGAAACGGGAACCCTCTTGCACTGTTGGTGGGAATGCAAATTGGTGCAGCCGCTCTGGAAAGCAGTGTGGAGGTTCCTCAGAAAATTAAAAATAGACCTACCCTCTGACCCAGCAATAGCACTGCTAGGAATTTATCCAAGGGATACAGGAGCACTGATGCATAGGGCCACTTGTACCCCAATGTTCATAGCAGCACTCTCAACAATAGCCAAATTATGGAAAGAGCCTAAATGTCCATCAACTGATGAATGGATAAAGAAATTGTGGTTTATATACACAATGGAATATTACATGGCAATGAGAAAAAATGAAATATGGCCTTTTGTAGCAAAGTGGATGGAACTGGAGAGTGTGATGCTAAGTGAAATAAGCCATACAGAGAAAGACAGATACCATATGGTCTCACTCTTATGTGGATCCTGAGAAACTTAACAGGAACCCATGGGGGAGGGGAAGGAAAAAAAAAAAAAAAGAGGTTAGAATGGGAGAGAGCCAAAGCATAAGAGACTGTTAAAAACTGAGAACAAACTGAGGGTTGATGGGGGGTGGGAGGGAGGAGAGGGTGGGTGATGGGTATTGAGGAGGGCACCTTTTGGGATGAGCACTGGGTGTTGTATGGAAACCAATTTGTCAATAAATTTCAGAAAAAAAAAAATAAATCTTGGTAAATATTAAATTACCAATAGTAAATATTAATTTTACCAGTATTAAATCTTGCCAATATTAAATCTTACCAAATATTAAATCTTAAAACCAATATTTACCAATATTACCATTCAATGAACACAGTATATATTTCCATTTATTTGTACCTTCAATTTCTTTCATCGATGTCTTATATTTTTCAAAGTACAGGTCTTTCACCTCCCTGATAACATTTATTTCTAGGTATTTTGTTATTTTGATTCAATTGTAAACAGGATTGTTCTGATTTCTCTTTCTGATAGCCTGTTATTAGTGTATAGAAATGTAACAGATTTCTGTATATTTGTTTTATATTCTGCAACTCTCCCGAAATCATTCATTCTAGTAGTTTATTTGATGGAAGCTTTAGGGTTTTCTATATATAGCATACTGTCATCTGCATATAACGACAGTTTTACTTCTTTTACAATTTGGATAATTTTATTTTTGTTGGCTAATTTCTGTGGCTAGGACTCCCAATACTATTTTGAATAAAAGTGGCATTCATGAGCATCCTTATCTTGCTTCTGGTCTTAGAAGAAAAGCTTTTAGCTGCTATCACCCACTCTTGAATAATGACTATGATGTTAGCTGTCAGTTTGTCATCCATATCTATTATTACGTTGAGGTACATTTCCTCTATACCCACTTTGTTTTTATCATAAATGGATGTTATGGATGTTGAATTTTGTCAAATGGATGTTATGGATGTTGAATTTTTCTGTATCTATCGAGGTGATTGTATGATTTTTATCCTTTATTTTATTAATGTGGCACATCACATTGATGTGCAGATGTTTAACCATCCTTGTATTCCTGCAGTAAATCCACTTGATCAGAATGTACGTTTGGCTATCTTTCCTGCTCTTGAAGGAGTGGCCTTACTTAAGAGATGTCCTTGACTACAAGGAGTGTAATAACTCCCTAGCCACCAGGGCCAGGTGCTCCAGTGATGTCCCCTATATGGGCATATGTCTGCATGATGTGGTGGGTTCACTACTACTACAGGTGTGTTGGTTGGCTGAGGTGGCCCCTGGCTCAGCTAGTATTCTTAGTTTATCTTTACTTAGATTAGTGAGGTTTGTCTTTTTTTCTCTATATTTTGTTTCTTTGAGCTTATTTATTTTGGAATGTAATGTTAAAATCATTAAAGCCTCAAAAACATTTACGTTTGTAAGTTTTAACCCACTGTTTTTATTCCTTATATGTTCATTCATTTTTCTAGATTATAGTCTCCTTGAGGGTAAAGCTTCAACATATCTCCTCAATGAGCATGTGTTTAACATAGCCTGGAATATAAATTTTAGAAGCTCTTATAAAATGATCCCACCCCATCATTCCTGGTCCCAATATTTCAAGATATTGGCAGTTAGTGCCAGAAGCCCTTACTGATTGAAGCCCCAATTGGTTCATTTTCTGTAGTTGACTCTTTTCCCAGATAGTTTTTTATGAAATTATTTTGTATTCCAAATTAATTTTAGATTTCTTCATGTATTATCATACTGTGCTATCACATGTATTCTTTGAAATTATTATCAGAGGCATTAAAAATGGGTAACCACTGGTGTACAATACAGGCCCTGGTCAGTCAGAATGGGCACTCGCTATAAAACTCACTATGGCCCTATGTGTGCCCATGTACCTCCAAAGGAGCAGGGAGTAGGCTCCCATGTGCCAGCCTCCCCCCTTGCTCCCTTGCTGAACAAGTTGTCCATCTGCCTCCCCTTGTCCAACCAGCTCTACCAGACATTAGTGAAAAAAATGATCTTACTGAAGGTTTCATGGCAAAGATGAATAAAGATTTTGTAGGCTACAAAACTTCACTTTCCAAATCTACATCACACTTTCATGAATCCATTCAGCAAATGTTTATTGTACCAGAACATCTCTTCTTTCCAGTAACTTCCTTCCAGCTTCTGTCCCTCATTGTGTCTCCCTTCCTTTCCTGGCTTCAAACCATTTGAAAATAAGTTGCCATCATGTTGCCTTTTTTTTTTTCAATATATGAAATTTATTGTCAAATTGGTTTCCATACAACACCCAGTGCTCATCCCAAAATATGCCCTCTTCAATACCCATCACCTACCCTCTCCTCCCTCCCACCCCCCAAAAACCCTCAGTTTGTTCTCAGTTTTTAAGAGTCTCTTATGCTTTGGCTCTCTCCTACTCTAACCTCTTTTTTTTTCCTTCCCCTCCCCCATGGGTTTCTGTTAAGTTTCTCAGGATCCACATAAGAGTGAAACCATATGGTATCTTTCTCTGTATGGCTTATTTCACTTAGCATCACACTCTCCAGTTCCATCCATGTTGCTACAAAGGGCCATATTTCATTCTTTCTCATTGCCACGTAGTACTCCATTGTGTATATAAACCACAATTTCTTTATCCATTCATCAGTTGATGGACATTTAGGCTCTTTCCATAATTTGGCTATTGTTGAGAGTGCTGCTATAAACATTGGGGTTCAAGTGCCCCGATGCATCAGTACTCCTGTATCCCTTGGGTAAATTCCTAGCAGTGCTATTGCTGGGTCATAGGGTAGGTCTATTTTTAATTTTTTGAGGAACCTCCACACTTTTCCAGAGTGGCTGCACCAATTTGCATTCCCACCAACAGTGCAAGAGGGTTCCCATTTCTCCACATCCTCTCCAGCATCTATAGTCTCCTGATGTGTTCATTTTGGCCACTCTGACTGGTGTGAGGTGATATCTGAGTGTGGTTTTGATTTGTATTTCCCTGATGAGGAGTGACGTTGAGCATCTTTTCATGTGCCTGTTGGCCATCTGGATGTCTTCTTTAGAGAAGTGTCTATTCATGTTTTCTGCCCATTTCTTCATTGGGTTATTTGTTTTTTGGGTGTGGAGTTTGGTGAGCTCTTTATAGATTTTGAATACTAGCCCTTTGTCCGATACGTCATTTGCAAATATCTTTTCCCATTCTGTTGGTTGCCTTTTAGTTTTGTTGATGTTTCCTTTGGTGTGCAGAAGATTTTTATCTTCAGTAGGTCCCAGTAGTCCATTTTTTCTTTTAATCCCCTTGCCTCTAGGGATGTGTCAAGTAAGAAATTGCTACCGCTGAAGTCAGAGAGGTCTTTTCCTGCTTTCTCCTCTAAGGTTTTGATGGTTTCCTGTCTCACATTCAGGTCTTTTATCCATTTTGAGTTTATTTTTGTGAATGGTGTGAAAAAGTGGTCTAGTTTTAATCTTCTGCATGTTGCTGTCCAGTTCTCCCAGCACCATTTGTTAAAGAGGCTGTCTTTTTTCCATTGGATATTCTTTCCTGCTTTGTCAAAGATGAGTTGGCCATACGTTTGTGGGTCTAGTTCTGGGGTTTCTATTCTATTCCATTGGTCTATGTGTCTGTTTTTGTGCTGATACCATGCTGTCTTGATGATGACAGCTTTGTAGTAGAGGCTAAAGTCTGGGATTGTGATGCCTCCTGCTTTGGTCTTCTTCTTCAAAATTCTTTTGGCTATTCGGGGCCTTTTGTGGTTCCATATGGATTTTAGGATTGCTTGTTCTAGTTTTGAGAAGAATGCTGGTGCAATTTTGATTGGGATTGCATTGAATGTGTAGATAGCTTGGGGTAGTATTGACATTTTGACAACATTTATTCTTCCAATCCATGAGCATGGAATGTTTTTCCATTTCTTTATATATTCTTCAATTTCCTTCATAAGCTTCCTATAGTTTTCAGCATACAGATCTTTTACATCTTTGGTTAGATTTATCCCCAGGTATTTTATGCTTGTTGGTGCAATTGTGAAAGGGATCAGTTTCTTTATTTGTCTTTCTGTTGCTTCATTATTCGTGTATCAGAATGCAACTGATTTCTGTACATTGATTTTGTATCCTGCAACTTTGCTAAATTCATGTATCAGTTCTAGCAGACTTGTGGTGGAGTCTATCAGATTTTCCATGTATAGTATCATGTCATCTGCAAAAAGTGAAAGCTTGACTTCATCTTTGCCAATTTTGATGCCTTTGATTTCCTTTTGTGGTCTGATTGCTGATGCTAGAACTTCCAACACTATGTTAAACAACAGCTGTGGGAGTGGGCATCCCTGTCGTGTTCCTGATCTCAGGGAAAAAGCTCTCAGTTTTTCCCCATTGAGGATGATGTTAGCTGTGGGCTTTTCATAAATGGCTTTTATGATCTTTAAGTATGTTCCTTCTATCCCAACTTTCTCAAGGGTTTTTATTAAGAAAGGATGCTGAATTTTGTCGAAGGCCTTTTCTGCATCGATTGACAGGATCATATGGTTCTTATCTTTTCTTTTATTAATGTGATGTACCACATTGATTGATTTGCAAATGTTAAACCAACCCTGCATCCTAGGAATGAATCCCACTTGATCATAGTGAATAATTCTTTTTATATGCTGTTGAATTCGATTTGCTAGTATCTTATTGAGAATTTTTGTATCCATATTCTCAGGGATATTGGCCTGTAGTTCTCTATTTTTACTGGGACTCTGTATGGTTTAGGAATCAAAGTAATACTGGCTTCATAGAATGAGTCTGGAAGTTTTCCTTCCCTTTCTATTTTTTGGAATAGCTTGAGAAGGATAGGTATTATCTCTGCTTTAAACGTCTGGTAGAACTCCCCTGGGAAGCCATCTGGTCCTGGACTCTTATTTGTTGGGAGATTTTTGGTGACTGATTCAATTTCTTTGCTGGTTATGGGTCTGTTCAAGCTTTCTCTTTACTCCTGATTGAGTTTTGGAAGAGTGTGGGTGTTTAGGAATTTGTCCATTTCTTCCAGGTTGTCCACTTTGTTGGCATATAATTTTTCATAGTATTCCCTGATAATTGTTTGTATCTCTGAGGGATTGGTTGTAATAATTCCATTTTCATTCATGATTTTATCTATTTGGGACATCTCCCTTTTCTTTTTGAGAAGCCTGGCTAGAGGTTTGTCAATTTTGTTTATTTTTTCAAAAAACCAACTCTTGGTTTCGTTGATCTGCTCCACACTTTTTTTAGATCCTATATTGTTTATTTCTGCTCTGATCCTTATTATTTCTCTTCTTCTGCTGGGTTTAGGCTGTCTTTGGTGTTCTGCTTCTATTTCCTTTAGGTGTGCTGTTAGATTTTGTATTTGGGATTTTTCTTGTTTCTTGAGATAGGCCTGGATGGCAATGTATTTTCCTCTCAGGACTGCCTTCGCTGCATCCCAAAGCGTTTGGATTGTTGTATTTTCATTTTCGTTTGATTCCATATATTTTTTAATTTCTTTTCTAATTGCCTGGTTGACCCACTCATTCGTTAGTAGGGTGTTCTTTAACCTCCATGCTTTTGGAGGTTTTCCAGACTCTTTCCTGTGGTTGATTTCAAGCTTCATAGCATTGTGGTCTGAAAGTATGCATGGTATGATTTCAATTCTTGTATACTTATGAAGGGCTGTTTTGTGACCCAGTATATGATCTATCTTGGAGAATGTTCCATGTGCACTCGAGAAGAAAGTATATTCTGTTGCTTTGGGATGCAGAGTTCTAAATATATCTGTCAAGTCCATCTGTTCCAATGTGTCATTCAAGGCCCTTGTTTCTTTATTGACCATGTGTCTAGATGATCTATCCATTTCTGTAAGTGGAGTGTTAAAGTCCCCTGCAATTAACACATTCTTATCAATAAGGTTGCTTATGTTTATGAGTAATTGTTTTATATATTTGGGGGCTCCCATATTCAGCACATAGACATTTATAATTGTTAGCTCTTCCTGATGGATAGACCCTGTGATTATTATATAACGCCCTTCTTCATCTCTTGTTACAGCCTTTAATTTAAAGTCTAGTTTGTCTGATATAAATATGGCTACTCCAGCTTTCTTTTGGCTTCCAGTCGCATGATAAATAGTTCTCCATCCCCTCAATCTCAATCTGAAGGTGTCCTCAGGTCTAAAATGAGTCTCTTGTAGACAGCATATAGATGGGTCTTGTTTTTTTATCCATTCTGATACCCTATGTCTTTTGGTTGGCGCATTTAATCCATTTACATTCAGTGTTATTATAGAAAGATACAGGTTTAGAGTCATTGTGATGTCCGTAGGTTTCATGCTTGCAGTGATGTCTCTGGTACTTTGTCTCACAGGATCCCCCTTAAGATCTCTTGTAGGGCTGGCTTAGTGGTGACGAATTCCTTCAGTTTTTGTTTGTTTGGGAAGACCTTTATCTCTCCTTCTATTCTAAATGACAGACCTGCTGGATAAAGGATTCTCGGCTGCATGTTTTTTTCTGTTCATCACATTGAAGATCTCCTGCCAATCCTTTCTGGCCCGCCAAGTTTCAAAAGAGAGATCAGTCACAAGTCTTATAGGTCTCCCTTTATATGTTAAGACACGTTCATCCCTTGCTGCTTTCAGAATTTTCTCTTTATCCTTGTATTTTGCCAGTTTCACTATGATATGTCGTGTAGAAGATCGATTCAAGTTCCATCTGAAGGGAGTTCTCTGTGCCTCTTGGATTTCAGTGCCTTTTTCCTTCCCCAGTTCATGGAAGTTCTCAGCTATTATTTCTTCAGGTATACCTTCAGCACATTTCCCTCTCTTCCTCCTCTGGGATACCAATTATGCGTATATTATTTCTTTTTAGTGCATCACTTAGTTCTCTAATTTTCCCCTCATACTCCTGTATTTTTTTATCTCTCTTTTTCTCAGCTTCCTCTTTTTCCATAATTTTATCTTCTAGTTCACCTATTCTCTCCTCTGCCTCTTCAATCCAAGCCGTGGTCGTTTCCATTTTATTTTGCATCTCATTTAAAGCGTTTTTCAGTTCCTCCTGACTGTTCCTTAGTCCCTTGATCTCTGTAGCAAGAGATTCTCTGCTGCCCTCTGTACCGTTTTCAAGCCCAGCGATTAATTTTATGACTATTATTGTAAATTCACTTTCTGTTATATTATTTAAATCCTTTTTGATCAGTTCATTAGCAGTTGTTATTTCCTAGAGATTCTTTTGAGGGGAATTCTTCCGTTTGGTCATTTTGGATAGTCCCTGGAGTGGTGCAGACCTGCAGGGCTTTCCCCTGTGCTGTTGTGTAACTTGATTTGGTGGGCGGGGCCGCAGTTAGACCTGATGTCTGCCCCCAGCCCACCACTGGGGTCACAGTCAGACTGGTGTGTGCCTTCTCTTCCCCTCTCCTAGGGGTGGGATTCACTGTGGGGTGGCATGACCCCTCTGGACTACTTGCACACTGCCAGGCTTGTGGTGATGGGGATCTGGCATATTAGCTGGGGTGGGTAGGCAAGGTGCACGGGGGCAGGAGGGGCAGGCTTAGCTCGCTTCTCCTTCGGTGATCCACTTCAGGAGGGGCCCTGTGGCAGAGGGAGGGAGTCAGACCCACTGCCAGAGTAGTGGCTCCGCAGAAGCACATCGTTGGGTGTTTGGACGGAGCAAGTTCCCTGGCAAGAACTGGTTCCCTTTGGAATTTTGGCTGGGGGATGGGCGAGGGAGATGGCGCTGGTGAGTGCCTCTGTGCCCTGCCAAACTGAGCTCTGTCCATCCCGGGGCTCAGCAACTCTCCCTCCTGTTGTACTCCAGCCTTCCCTCTCTCCGAGCAGAGCTGTTAACTTATGACCTTCCAGATGGTAAGTCCCGCTTGCTGTCGGAACACGCTGTCTGGCCCCTCCACTTTTGCAAGCCAGACTCGGGGGCTCGGCTTGCTCGGTGGGCCGCCCCTCTACCCCAGCTCCCTCCTGCCAGATGTGGAGCGTGCACCGCCTCTCCGCCCTTCCTACCCTCTTCCGTGGGCCTCTTGTCTGCGCTTGGTTCCGGAGACTCCATTCTGCTAGACTTCTGGCAGTTTTCTGGGCTATTTAGGCAGGTGTAGGTGGAATCTAAGTGATCAGCAGGACACACGGTGAGCCCAGCATCCTCCTACACCGCCATCTTCCCTAGAATTCCCGTCATGTTGCCTTTTTAACAGCACTTCATACATAAGTGCATATTTCCTAAGAACAAGAATATTCTCTTACATGTATCCACAGCGTAATTAGTGAAATCAGGGCATTTAATGTTTACTTAATGCTAATATTTAAGCTACACTTTATCCTCATATTTTGCCATTAGCCTAATACTGTCCTTGATAAGTGTGGGTCTCCCACCCTCCTCTCATTTAATAACCAATCCAGGGACACCCACTACATTTACTTGTCAGGTATCTTTGGTCTCATTTAATTTAGAACAGCTCTCAGCTTTTCTTGACATTTTTGGAGAGTACAAATTAATAGAATGGCTCACATTTTGGGTTTGTCTGATGTTGTCTTATGATTAGACTCACATTTTGCATTTTTTGGCAAGAATAGCACATAAGCAGTACTGTGTCCTTCGCAGAACGTCACATTCAGTGGCACAAAATGTCATTTTATTGGTGATCTTAACTGGGATCACTTGGTTAAGGTGGTGTCAGCCAGGCCTGACAATGGTACAGTTAGTATTTTTTACCTATTGTAAAAATATAATATGGTAAAATTTATAATAAGTATTTTATGAGGAGATACTGTGAGACTATCCATATCCAGTTTCCTTATAAAACTTTGACCCACTGATTTTAGCATCCCTTTTTGATTTTTGCCTTAATCAATTATCAGAGTAGTCATCAAAAATGCTGATCTTCTCTAATTCCATTTTCTAAATATATTAATTGGCATTCTATTATAAAAAAAGAATTTCCCTTTTCCTCCATTATTTGTTTATTCTCATTATATAATCATGGATTCTCAATTTAGGCAAGAGGTTATCAACTATTACTGTCCTTTATTTTGAGGCTCAAATTAGCCAGTGAGGGGCCCTTCAAGTCATCCTCTGTGACTTCTGGCATGCCTTCATCATTTTCTTTTAAACTTTTCTTTTGGCAGAAGATATTCTGGAATCATTATCTTTCCCCTGCCATGGCCATTGAATCAGTTATTTCTGATTCTGTAATTGAGCAGATATTTTTTTTATGTCTGGAGTCTAAGCAATGGGATACCTTGTAGTTTTTATAACAACATAGGCAGGCTTTCAAGTGGGTAGGTGAAGCCTATTTGTGTTTGACATCAATGATACTTGCTCCAGAGTGAGAATTAATTAGAAGTGATATAATTCTTGAGACTGAGGCCAGTCTGGATGGATGGATAAATAGATAAAACCAATGGCTCAGATAATTTCATGACTCATCCATGGTTAATTATCATTGTGATAAGACTCACTTGAAATATCCATGAATAAGATGAGAAAGGCCTCTAAAGCAATAGGTTTAGTGCAAAAGACACTGGACTGGCTGTCACGTTTTTGGGTTCAGGACTTATTTCCACTGCCTGTTTGTCCCTGTGATCTCTTGAGTTCCAGGCTCATTATAAAAGGAGATACTTTTGTTTTGCATCTTTCAATGAATTCTTAGAGTGATCAAACACAATAGTAAATTAAGAAGTGTTTCTTCATATGCAAATGTTTCAATGTAAAGTATAATTATTACAATTAATTCACTGATTGCATAAATTAGAAGGGTAGAATACCTTCTTCAGTCTTCACCAGATCTTTAATTTTGTTGCTAGAGTAATTTATTATTTCAACCAATATTAATTAGGCATTGGTACCAGACACAGAGTATAAAAGTGAGGAGGAAAAAAAAAGATTCTAGAACTCATGTTTCTTGCAATCTCATAAAGGGAGATGAACATTAATTCAATAGATATAAATGCAAATGTACAATGTGATACTTTTTGAAAGAAAAGAGGTAAATGGTGCTAGAGGTAAATGATGCTAAAAGCAAATGTAGAAAAGAGAAATTCAATCAGGAATGACAAGGAACAGATTGTTTGAAGGAGAGGTACACATTAATCTAAGAGCTGAAAGAATATTAAAAATGAACTATGTAAGTAAGTGTATATATCCATAAAGTAGAATTAACCACACATCTTGGTTTGCTTGGAGAATTCATGGTTTATACCATCTGGTATAGCATTTAATTAGATTTTTCTTTTTCCAACTTCAGTGAGATATAATCAAAGTTAAATAAACATATACAAAGTATTTAATATGATGAGTTTTGAAACATGTACATTTGTGAAACTATTACCACAACCAAGATTATGAATATATCTATCTCCCCAGGAGTTTTCCTGGGCACTTTCACAACCTCACTCTGTCTCACCTACCACCCATTCTCATCCTGTCCCCAGGCAACCATTGATCTGCTTTCCATCACTATAAGTCTATTTGCATTTTTAGGAAATTTATATGAAAGAATCACAGTGTGTATACTCTCTTCGTGGTATAGGGTAGTCTAGCTTCTTTTACTCAGCATGATAATTTGAGATTCATTCATGTCGCATATATCTTTTTTTTTTTTTGATCAGTAGAATTCTGTTGTATGGAGACATTGTAATGTATTTATCCATTTTATATTCATTATTTATCCATAGATAAACTTTTGACTTGTTTACAGTTTTGGGCTGTAACAACAACAACAAAAAGCTGTTAAGAACATTTGTGTACAAGTCTTTGCATAAATGTATATTTTCATTCCTCTTGGGAAAATATGTAGGAGTGGAATGATTGTGTTGTATGGTAGTATATGTTAAGAAAATGCCAAAATTTTCCAAAGTAGTTGTACCATTTTATCATCTAACCTATAATTTTTAAGAGTTCCCATTCTTCCTTTTCTTTGCCAACAGTTTGTAGGCCAGTTTTTTTTTTTTTTTAATTACAGCCATTCTAGTGGGTGTGTAGTAGTATCTTATTGTTTTTTTTTAAATTTTTTTTCAACGTTTATTTATTTTTGGGACAGAGAGAGACAGAGCATGAATGGGGGAGGGGCAGAGAGAGAGGGAGACACAGAATCGGAAACAGGCTCCAGGCTCTGAGCCATCAGCCCAGAGCCTGACGCGGGGCTCGAACTCACAGACCGCGAGATTGTGACCTGGCTGAAGTCAGACGCTTAACCGACTATGCCACCCAGGCGCCCATATCTTATTGTTTTAATTTGCATTTTCTTAATGACAAACGAAGGTAAGCATCTTTTCATGTGCTTATTTGGCATCTCTGTAACTCTTTTTGGTGAAATGTTTGCTTAAATTTTGACCAATATTATATTTCTAAGTGTTTGTGTGTGTGTGTGTGTGTGTGTGTGTGTGTGTGTGTGTGTACATACACAAGGTACAAGTTTTTTTGCTGGGTATTTTTTCCCCAGGATGTGGATTGCCTTTTCATTTTCTTTTTTTTTTCTTTTTTTAATGTTTATTTTTGAGAGAGAGAAAGACAGAGAACTAGCAGAGGAGGGGCATAGAGAGAGGGAGACACAGAATCTTCTGAAGCAGGCTCTAGGCTCTGAGCTGTCAGCACAGAGCCCAATGTGGGGCTTGAACTCACAAACCATGAGACTATGATGTGAATTGAAGTTGGTCGCTTAATCGACTGAGCCACCCAGGAGCCCCTGTCTTCATTTTAATAGTGTCTTTTGAAAAGCAAAAGGCTTAAGTTTTGATCAAGTTTAACTTACTGATTTATTTTTTTATAGTTTGTGCTGCTTATGTCTTATTTAAAAAATCCTCTCCATACCCAAGGTCAAGGACAAAGATTTTATCCTTTTTTTCCTTCTGGATATTTTATGCTATTAGCACTTACTTGAGGTCTATGATCACTTTATGTTAGTTTTTTTGCACATGGTGTAAGGTATGGGATTGAGGTTTCTTTTTTGTTTTGTTTTGCAAGTGGTCATCCAATTGTTACAACACCATTTATTGAAAATATCCTTTCCTCGTTGAGTTGCCTAGACACCTAGGTTGAAAAGTCAATTAAAAAATAATGTGTGTGGGTCTATTTCTAGACTAAAAAGTTGGTAGTTGTTTTATGAACTTGCCCAACATGATGATTCAGCACCTGTAGTTGCAAAAGGTATATTTACAGAGCACTCTGAGAAACATAACTTTTCATTTATATAACTAGTTCACATGCACATGCATCAGAATCGACTGTGTGGCTTGCTAAATCTCAGATGGCTGAGGTCCAACTCTAAAGTTTCTGCTTTAGCAGGTCTGGGTTGGAATCAAAGACTAGAATTTTTAACAAATTTCTAATAAAAAATTAAATGAATGTTCTAAATTTAATTTTGCTCATTCTCATTTCTAAGTTTTTCAGTGACTATACAGCAAATAAAACAATAGCTGATAATATATCATCTCCATTAGCAGAAAAAAGACTTTGCAAGCAGCTAATGATGGCTGTTTTACATCATTATCATCAGATGCTTCTAATATAAAACCAATTCATTCTGATCATGATCCGATTTGCTATCTAATTCATAGAATCAAAGTAAACGTTGTAAACTTCATCTGTCAGTAGTGAAATGTGACATTATTTTGATTATTAATGTAAATTCAATTTAAAAAACTCACCTTTTAAAGTATTTTTTGTGGTAATAATGAGTACATTTTAGTGGGCCATGACATTATATTCTTACTAAATCAAGTATTCTTACTAAATTATATATATGCAATTGAAATATTCTTAGCATTGTTTGTGAGACATCACATTTATAACTGCCCCCAAACAACATGCAGGTTTTCACCATTCAAAATAGACACAGCAGTTGCCAAAATATACAAGCATTTTTATGCATGCAGAGTTAAGTGTAATTAAAACATTTGTTTGACAGAGGTGATATTGAATATATTTATTTTTTAAAGTAAATTTATTTACAGTAAAACCTTGGAAGATGAGTAACTTGTTCTCTGAGTGTTTTGTAAGACAAGAAAACATTTCTAATAAATTTTAAGTTGATAAGTGGGCAATGTCTTGCAATACAAGTAGTAAATGACGCTGAATGTCACATGATCACAACTGAGCCAATGATTTTTGAAGTTCACTTTGATATACAAGTGCTTTGGGTCACAAGCATGTTTCCAGAACAAATTATGTTCACAAACCATGGTTTTACTGTATTTGGGGAGAGAGAGAGACAATGTAAGCAAGGGAGGGGCAGAGAGAGAGGGAGAGAATCCCAAGCAGGCTCGGAACTGCCAGCACAGAGCCTGAGGTAGGGCTTGAACTCGTGAAACTGTGAGATCATGACCTGTACTGAAACCAAGAGTCAGACACTTAACTGACTGAACCACCCAGGTGCCCGGATATTGAATATATGAACAACAACAACAGCAAAATAGTTCAGTGTGGCAGTACTCACTTTGTCTTTTGGTTGCCCAGATTGAGTTGCATTTCAGAAAATTTTGAGTTTTTTTAATTAAAGGCACCTGAGTTATCTGAAAGTATTGTTGATCTTTTAAAATAATCCTTTCAGTTTTTATTGCGTTTTCTTCATATTCAGGAAGTATAAGAAATATAAGAAATCTTTATTCAGATATTCAAATAGTGGAACACAAATCAACTATTTATTTATTTATTTATTTTACAACTCTTAACATTGATTTGTTTGTTTTCTGGCCTAAGTATTACATACATTGCCTAAAATAAAATACTTTGGGGGAATATTATTAATTTTTTTACAGGATTTTCCAACATGGTGCTGTACAGCTACCATGTAACTCCTACCACCAAAGAACTTTGTTGTTAAGACCCTTTTTGGAAATTATTTTAGTGTGGTATTTGCATACATTGAAATTCTCTCTCTTTGGTGTACTGTTCATTTTTATAAGCTTCTATTCATTTTGAGAAGCTTCTTCAACCACGAAACCACTACCGAAATCAAGGTATATATAATGGTTTTACCAAAATCTTATGCCCTTTACAGTCAATCTGTTCTCCAGTCCCACTCCCTGTCCCTATGTTTTTGCCTTCTCCAGAATGTAATGGGAATTGAATTGTATAATAGTGACCTTATTAATCTAGATTCTTTCACTTAGGGCAATGCATTTGATATCCATCTATGTAACAGTGTGTACCCATAGTTCATTCCTTTATATATTGCTAAGTAGTACTCCATGATATGGATATACCACAGTGGCTTTATCCACTAACAATTTGGAGGACATTTGGATTGTATTCAGCTTTTGGCAATAGTGAATAAACATACAGGTACAGGTTTTTGTGTGTATAAAATTTTTTATTTCTCTTCAGTAAATATCTAGGAATTACTGAATTGTTTAGTAAGCAAGTTGTTTAACCATGTAAGAAACTACCAAACTATTTTTTTAGAATGGCTGCACCAACACATCACTGTTTATAAAGTTCTTAGTGAATTTCAGTTATTTAAACAAAGCTTGCAAACTGAAAGATAATTAAAACTTTATAAAACGGTGGTGGTGGGGGATCCAGTCATAACTGACAGTATGCCAGATTTAAACTGTGGTTGTGATTTGATCTTGATTTGTGGGGAAAATATTTTGATGAAGCTCCTATTTTGAATTGGTGAGATTTTTATTCTCTACTGTAATAGAATGAAACTGAAATGATACATTATTTGCTTTATCAAGAAAATAATCATAGAAGTTATTTGAAAGAGTTTGCCCTATAAAAGTATGTGATGAAGAAACAAACTATAAAGTGAAACTTAAAAAGGGGCAGAAATATTTGGGTACTGGAGACTATTTTTTATTTAGCATAATGGAGAGCTGACAAACATATGCCACATTTAGAAAGACTTTTGATAATTTTTTTTTAAAAACTATGTTTTATAGAGTCAATTCAAAGTTTTCAAAAATTTCAAAATTTTAACATAAAATGCCACTTTGAAGATGCTTACATGTAATTTTATTAAAAAAAATTAACAATAACAAAAGCATATTGGGAAAGAATACATACTCAAAAAATACCAATGACACATTTTTTTTGGATTTACATCCAAATTAGTTAGCATATAGTGCAACAATGGTTTCAGGAGTAGGTTCCTTAATGCCCCTTACCCATTTAGCCCATCCCTCCTCCCGCTCCCCCTCCAGTAACCCTCTGTTTGTTCTCCATATTTAAGAATCTCTTATGTTTTGTCCCCCTCCCTGTTTTTATGTTATTTTTGCTTCCCTTCCCTTCCCTTGTGTTCATCTGTTCTGTGTCTTAAAGTCCTCATATGGGGCGCCTGGGTGGCGCAGTCGGTTAAGCGTCCGACTTCAGCCAGGTCACGATCTCGCGGTCTGTGGGTTCGAGCCCCGCGTCGGGCTCTGGGCTGATGGCTCAGAGCCTGGAGCCTGTTTCTGATTCTGTGTCTCCCTCTCTCTCTGCCCCTCCCCCGTTCATGCTCTGTCTCTCTCTGTCCCAAAAATAAATAAAAAAACGTTGAAAAAAAAAATTAAAAAAAAAAGTCCTCATATGAGTGAAGACCAGAGACACATTTTTAAAGACTGAAATGACCAAGAAACTGATTAAAGTACTTAACTGAACTTTATTCCACTTATTATATTTTAAATGCTCTTAAATAACCAATAGGGAGTGCCTGGGTGGCTCAGTTGATTGAGAGTCTGACTCTTGATTTCAGCTCAGGTCATGATCCCAAGGTAGTGGGATCTAGCCCAGCCTCAAGCTCCAGGCTAAATGAAGACTGCTTGAGATCCTCTCTCTCTTTCCCTATGTCCCTCTCCCCTGCTTGCAAAACTTCTTAAATAAACAAACAAACAAACAAGTAATTGCTATAAAAAGTTTTAAATGTTTTTGCTTAAGCATACAAAGGTGGGTTGGTTTTATATCTTAAATACTTTTATTTTTGAAAATTGTTTTGGAATAGGGCACAAATATAGTAAAATCACTTTAACAGTCAATAATCATTTCAATATTATATAAATTATAATTTTTAGCATCACCTTTTGTTATCAAAATGTTCTGGTTTGCATCATAATCTCTATAGTCATCCAACTTGAAGGGGAAGCAAGTTTGGTTGAATGAGCAGCATGTACAAAGGCTAACAACAGGCAGAAAGGAACAGAGGATATTTGTAAATTGGAAAAAAGGCTCGTGAGGATTTTGTTTGCTATAAGGTTTCAGATAAACTATATAGTCTTGGCTCTCTTTTTCCCTAAAAATTGAAATGTGCACTGCTTTGTAATTAGGGATGGTATTTTAGCCCAATAACAGTCTGCAAAGACCTGCCACTTACCTAAAATCCAGTCATACATCTAGAATAAATACATGTTGTCATTTATATATTTTTTCCATGTTGACACTTAATAATTGAATTAGTATTCCTCTAGATATGCTGCAGCTTTGAACTGGGTTTAAGTGGACTCTATTGTTTTGTTCTCTCCCATACACTAGTTCAGTTAACATATGTTCCTCTGAGGGAAGCTCATGAGCATTAGTCTTGGCTGATGTCTTTAAAAATTGCCTCTGCCTAAGAGGAAACTCTCCAGGTAGATTACTCACCTGCCATGAGGGTATTCCCAATGGGACTTAAATGATCAAATATATAAGCCCTTTCCTTTATTTTTATGGTTGATATATATGTAATATGTGTGTACAGTAAGAGAGATAGGTAGGTAGGTAGGTAGGCAGGCAGGTAGATATCAACTAGTAAGATACACCTAGTTGCATACTTAGGTTCTGTTAAGGATCATTAACATTTAGTCCTCTTTTTCTCCTCACCTTTCTCCTTGTCCTCCCAACACTTTTAGAGTTCACAGAGTTCTCCAAATAAGTATTCTGTAAAGCATAGGACTCCACATATTTGTTCACAACCTTAAAAATCTCTCCTGTTCTCTGCACACATCAGATTGCTGGAATTTTTTTTTTTTTTTTTTTGTATTTTCAGGTAAGATAATTGATGAATTGGCTGTAGTTTTCAATTGTTGCTCATCTTTTAGTTTAGACTATGCTTTTCTGGATATGCTATGCTTCAATTATAGATAATCTCATTATTTTGACTAATTTGATTCTAATATATTATCACCAAATTCCATTCTTCAACACACATCCCACAGGCTGGAAGTGGATGAAGTAAGTGAATCAAGGTGTTGTACCCACATAGGGGAATTGCGGTAAAACTAAAATAAAAAATAGCCTCTGACCTTAAGGTATCCTTTAACTCAATCATGACTGGGTTTACATGGCCAGTGGGAAAGGATTTCTGGAGTAAACTTGGTTGGCTATGGAGAAACAAAGGGAAGCGGCATTTGCTCCTTTCTTCCTTTGAAATACGTGGAACGCTTAAATTGTGTTGTTGTTCTAGGAACTGAGAAAAATGTAAGGCATATGTTGCCCAGGTGTTCAGTGTAACTGGGGAAGTAAGTCCTAACATAAAAAGCAGTTAAGTAAGTTTATTAAGCAACGTTCACCTAAGCATCAAAAAAAAAAAAAAATCCCATTAATGCCTGTTAGAAAGTCTCGTTGAAAGGTTAATGTCAGTGGAGGAGTCTTCAAAGAAAGTTTTGTAGATCAGCAGAGAATTGGGATAGATTTTGAAGATAAATAGTATTTAAAAATATGAAGGGAGAATGAGATAAGGCATTTAAGGTCATGGCTTGAGAGTCTCAACTTTTCATCCAGACACAATTTTACCAAATACTTAAAGCCAGTGTGGTCCACTATGTTCTAAGGACAAACAGTGCTTCCCATAACTTTAGTAGAGAGGGTGGGGTAGAATTTAATACTACATTTATTGTTAGTTGACACTGAAAAATACATGTCTTGAGAACTTCCTCAGAATTTGTAAATTTCTTGAAAGCAGTCAGCATCTATTTCCCACCCTACCTCCACACCTTCTGCCTCCACAGCATATACAGCATATTCAACCCTGTGCCTTGTCTGTGGGACTCAAAGTGTTTGGTAAATATATGTCAGGGTGAATACTTGAGCACTTTGACTCTCAAAGAGTTTTCCTTGGTTCAGAGAATTTGATTTTATATAGACTACTTGTGTAGATTAGGAATTTGGGAAGAATGGAGAAAGAGTTCCTGGCTAAATCTCAGCAATTAGACAAACTCACAAATCACCTATCATTTTTTTTAAGAATACATGGTTATGGTAATATCTGTTCTACTAATGCACTTGATGTTGGAATGATTTATTTGATAGTTGATCATATGCTGCGGTGTCAAACTGGCATTAAGAACAGAAAGAGGGGCGCCTGGGTGGCGCAGTCGGTTAAGCGTCCGACTTCAGCCAGGTCACGATCTCGCGGTCTGTGAGTTCGAGCCCCACGTCGGGCTCTCGGCTGATGGCTCAGAGCCTGGAGCCTGTTTCCGATTCTGTGTCTCCCTCTCTCTCTGCCCCTCCCCCATTCATGCTCTGTCTCTCTCTGTCCCCCAAAAATAAATAAACGTTGAAAAAAAAAGAACAGAAAGAATTGCTACATCCTTCTGACTTTGGAAAGTCTTGTCTTCTCTGGAACTCATAATAACTTTTATGATCTTGCCTGATTTTTCCACTTTCTAAGATTATTTTTCAAGGATCTGGGAACATTATACTTGCTGCTTTGAAAGGGTTTCCCTTGAAATTTCTTTATGTCTTGCCCTAGATGTTTATGAGACACTCAGCAGCTGTTCCCATTCCATGAAAACTGAAGTGAATAGGTCTGGCAGCTGTTTCCATGCTGCTTTGGCATACAAGGGCTTGCACTATTCTATATAAATGGAAAGTATTAATCATACCCCATTCAAGTGTTTACATTTTGTAAGCGGCTTCAGAATTGTTACAAAGGGGGCTTGGAGAAGAAAAAAGTTCAACTTATATGCAGACATTTAAAGATAATTGAACTTTAATTCTAAAAATTATGTAAAATAACAAAAATGATCATCTTGACATGTCCTTATAAAACCTATTTTGTGGATATGGTTAGCTTAAGGTTTAGACTTGAAAACTCAGTGTTAAGGAACTCTGTACAAGGAGTGGGTAGAAGGGGGGTGGGCAGAGAGAATGGGTAAGGAGGAGGTGATAGAATAATATATAAATATCTGTAGGCCTTATGAAGGGGTAGACATTTTCCATGTGACTCCAAATGAGAGAACAGGAGCAATGGTGTAAAGTAGAGGGAGATATATTCTAGTTCAAGGTAAAGAACTAGAAAGTCAGCCCATATGGAATTCACATATGACAGGAAGTTCTCCCATCATTTGGGGTAAATGTGGGCATGGCAGCACTGAGAGCCACTTGATTTGGACATCTTTCACTTTCAAGTGAAAAACAACAACAAATCAAGACTGTTCAGTCTATTTAAAGCAAAGAGAGAATTTATTGTTTCGGGCAGCTGAATAATCAAGTCCCAGCTGGATCCAGGGTCTCACGTGATATCATTAGGACACAATGTCTTTCTATTTCTTGACTCTGCTGTCTTCTACAGTAGCCCCATCTGTCTTCTTTGTCATCTCTACTGTCCCAGGCAAATACTAGTTCCTCATACTGGCCAGGGATATTTGGGATATACACGCTATAGGATCAATTCTGAGTTGAGTATAAATAAGAACTCTTCTCTGTTGTGTGCTCGTGTCAGCCTCAGGACTGGCTCATATTTGAAGAAGTTTTGGTCTCATGACTTTCAGTATGGCTTATTTCCCAGGTCTGGATAACATTCATTCCCTCTACCTGCCCAGAAGTGTCTTCACTGCTATCTGAGCACATGGCATCCAACGTGTGAAGGGTATTACCCAAAATAAAATCAGGGTTCTGCTTGCATAAGATGAAATAAAAGGTAGGCATCAAATGCAACAAGTTTCCATCAGAGCACTTGAGCCCTAGAGAAATGATAAGATTAGATTAATGGTTTTCAGTAAATTTCTGGCAGTGGATCAATATTGCCAACAAAATCTTTGACAACATACATATAATAAAAAAGATGCTATTCTGGTTGAAGCATGATGAATGGCCAGAGGCCTCACAAGGTAAACATTTCCTTCACCCCTGTTTATATCCCCCAAAGAGTCTGGGAAATAACACTTTGGAATCTACTGAGCAAGATGAATAGTAAAGTCCTGCGGTGTCTGGAGTCTGTGACTATTATCTTACATTTGTGTGCCCCTTGGCTCCAATGGGATGTTAGCCCTGCTTAAACAATATTTACTGGGTTGAATTTAAATGAGATGAATTGAATTTAGTGAGGGAAACACCTGTCTAACCTTTGTGTGGCATTTGCATTTTCCAAAGCAATTTTACTTACATTTTTGTTCATTTTTCATGACATCCCTGTGAGTTAGGCAGTGTGCTATTTTCATTTTTTAGATCTCAACTTTAATATATTAATGTAGACAATGAGGAAGAATAATTAACTGCTTTGTACCCACCATCCCATGTTTGTCAAGTTTTAATGTTATGTATGTTATGATTCTCCCTTTTTTATGAAGAAAACATTACAGTTAAAATACCCTTTATTTTACATCCATTCAGTACCCTCCTTCCCTGCCCAGAAGTAAATACTATCATGAATTTGGGTTTTTATAATTTACATAAATTTTTTTCTGCTACATATTTATCCATAAAATATTTTTGTTTTGCATTTTATATACATGGCATTAAATCATATGTATTAATAAACTATCTGCCTTTAACTTAAATGTTCTTAAAACTTGTAACGATACATGTAGATGTACCTTGTTTTCACTCTTGAAAGGAATTGAAATGATCAGTTTAATCCAAGTGATATAACCAGTAACTCAGGGGGATGTTAGGTATTTTTGCCTGTGTTTTGTTTGTTTTCAATGAACGTTAGCCATCATCGGTAGACTTAGCAAATCTTAAAAGAAGTCTTCACATTGTGAAAAACTAGATTTAATGTACAGAACACACACACAGAGCCATTCCTCCACAACAGTTGTACATGCCCTAGGATCTCTATGTAAACTGCAAGGACTCCATGAACATCCTGAAACAATGGTGGAAACTTGGTGTTTGTATTGGAATTTTTCTGAGAAAGATCTGCCTTTATCTTTGGTGTCTCAAGGAGAACTATACCCCCTCAAATTTAAGAATACTGCCTTAGATTTTTTATAAAATATTTAGAAATCATTCCCAACTTGTAAAATTAAGACAAAGTTCCAGCAGAAGAGATTAGGGATACATTCTAGTCTCTTTCTCCATGACCTACAGAAATTAGCATGCCTCATTTTTTATTTCCTCTGTGTCTCAAGGCAGGGGGTGACGTTTGGTAAAATAGCCACGATAAAACTGTGGATCAGTCCATTCATCTTACATACTTTCAAGACTTCTGAAACCAAAAGTCTAACCTATTCTTTCGTGATCAGCATTTTCTGATGAAATGTCATTGCTTTTATATTAACTGAGCTTGACACATTTAGAAGCAACTCAGCACATGAATGGAGAACTTAGAAGAGAGGATGCTTCCCAGAAGAGGGGAACTAAGATGAAGACTGCACCTCCTGCCTTTCTCACCCCTTTCTACCTAAACTGCTGGCCAGGGTCACATACTATAGGCTCAGTATGTGTGTCTGGGGCTAGTGACTCTCTAAGCCAAAGCCACTCTGAGATGAACAGGTTGAATAATAAGGTTTCTCCCATGGCCACCATATAAACTTCTTGTTTCCTATTAAACTTGGGGAATTTCTCTAAATCTTTTCACCCTTGACTAGATACCTTACATTTAACACCCTCTATTTCTCTTATTGGCATATCCATTTCTCTCAGCCACTACAGGAGTCCCATGCCAGAAAAACAATAACAATGGAGGTAACAGTAACAACCAGCTCTTATTGAGTGCTGGTTGTCAGTCAGGTCTGTGCTGAACACAGACATTTCCCTTGACCTCGTGGAACTTAGAGTCAAGAATGAAGGTAGATACAGGGTAGTTCACTAACAATTGTGAACTTGCCGTTGTGATCAGAGCTACAAAGAAGAGGTATTAAATATGTAATAAAGAGATTTGACCTGGTTAGGAAGGAAAAGGAATGGGTTGGCTAAAGAAATGGTAATGGCATTGACACAGGATATAATCATTACCTAGGCAAAGATGAGAGAAAAGAGAAATCTAGACAGAAGAAACATTCTGTGTAACTGTCTTAGATGATGGGAAAGAACATAGCTACAAGGCATATCATCTCAGTCCTGAAAGCAATCATGAGATATAGCAATTATTATATTTATTTTATGATTGAATTGAGACTAGGAGAGTTTAAGTATTGTGCCTAAAGTCACTCTGTTAGAAAGTAGCAGGGCTCGGGGAGCCTGGGTGGCTCAGTCAGTTAAGTATCTTGAAACTCGTGGTTTCAGCTCAGGCCATGATCTCATGGTTCATGGGATGGAGCGTCACATTGGGCTTTGTGCCAACAAAGCACAGCAGCACAGAGTCTGCTTGAGATTCTCTCTCTCTCTCTCTCTCTCTCTCTCTCTCTCTCTCCCTCTCCCCCCCCTCCCTCTCCCCCCTTCCCTCCCTACCCCTCCCCTGCTTGCTCACTCTGTCTCAAAAAGATAAACTTAAAAAAAAAATAGTAAGGCCAAATCAAATGGACGTCTAGACTCAAAAGATGTACGCTTAAAACCAACACCGCTCCTACTCCTCACAAAAAAGCACCAGACCCAGATGATTCGCAGGAGGATTTTACCAAAGATACAAAGGTCACAGAGTCTTAGTGTTTATTAAAATAAACACTATTTAATGGGTAATGGATAGTGGAAGAAGACTATTTTCAAACTGTTTCTTATAGAACAACTCCTAGTCAATCTTGTTTTATATGTATATCCCTTACTGGGTAATTTTTAATCAAAACTTATCATGTCTTTCATCCATAAATATTTAATCATATATGTCTAAAAAGTATTATTTTAAAAAATAGACCTCTTATAATAACAATACCACACCTAAATAGATATAAACAATAATTACTAAAGTAGTCAACTTTTCTCAAGTAACTGTCTGAGAAGCTATTTATCCAATGTCTATTTTCTATTTTTTCACAAGTTGTTCAAATTAAATAAAATTAAGATGTATACATTATAAATTTTTGCTATGTCTCTTAAGGTTCTTATCCCATAGATTTTCCATTTCTCACTTTTTTTCTTCTTTATTTGTTGAAAAAACAATTTTGCTTTAAAAAAAATAGTTTCCTACAGTTGTGATTCTACTAATTTTACATCTCCTCTCAGGTAAATTTTCTGTGATTTGGGAGTTCAGATTTTTTTTTCAGGAGTCTTCATAAGCAGTATTGTATAAATCATCAAGTGGCACAGAGTAGCCACTTTGATTGTTCATTGTCTACAAAAGATTGAAAATCATTGGTTAGAAACTTCCACTTATTAACTATCCCAAGTTACTGTTCATACAAAAAAGCAAGATAAGTATGTGATTTTCCATCTTTATTTAATAGTTTTCAAACTGGTAAACTCTGTTTTCTGTCATCCTCTGAACCTGATTATTATATTTTTCTTAAATTGTATTGTTTGGTTTTAATATGTGCTTATACATTTATTAGATATGTTTGTTAAATTATTGGATATGTTTCAAGCCATTGAAATCATTCTTACTGAATAATGACCCCTATTTGAGCCTATTCAAATTAGCTCCTGAGTCTTACTGACATGACATTCGTAGTAACTGATAACTTCTTTGATTTCTGATTTAACAAGAAATTCTAGGATTCTCTTACACACTTCTAATAGATAGAATCAACCATTTCTCAAAACAAAAATAAAAACAAAAACCTTGTGACTGTTAATTAAGAAATTTTGGAGGGGAGACCAGAATATGGACACTAGAGGTACTCATTCCAACCAGGTCAATGTATTATTTATAGGTCTTTTTAGTGGTTAAAGCTAGGGAATGAGCATTAAAAAGAAAAAAAAAAGACGAAAATATAATTCTTATGATTTCCAACTCAAATTTAGGATTGCAGGATTTTTACTTAAATTCTTTGATTATATATTTATACTTTCTTATCTCTCATGCTGAAATTCCTGATTTTTAATGATGTTCTTTGCTCTATCCAATCATTTATTTATAATTATATCAGAAGTACATTGTCAGTAGTATTTTCCCGCACAATATGATAATTGAAAGTGGCTGAAACTTCTCTGGAGTTTCCTTTGTCCTTAAGATACATTCCAAAAAAACTGTACTGCCAAATTGCTATGCTTCAAAATCACTTGAAAAAATTCTTCTCTGCGTGATTATGCACTCTTGATAAACACTTGAATTCATTCATCTCCTTTTGCTCTTGATTTTGGAAATTAGAAAAAAAAAGTAAAAAACCTTGTCTTATAATTATGTAACAATACACAGGACACATGAAAGGTAGGGTAGAAATAAGTAGTATCCTTTCTTGGTGATTAAAATATGTCTAAGAGCATGAATGGAGTGGGGCAGTGGCTATACAGGGAGGGAGGTCTTTGATCCAGTCACCTTGGTGCTCCCAGAGAAGCTAACTTGATGCCTCCAGAGCAGCAGTCCTGCTATTCTGGATTTATGACTTGAGACATCAGGATTGCTTCCCGTATGGGGCAAGGTACTTCCTTTATTGGTCAGGATTCTTTTGAATGCTGGAAACAGAAACTTAGTTTCCATGTTATGAAGAAGTAAGAAATGAAAACAAGAACAAAAATCTAAAAAAGAACCTTAAATCAAAACTAGAATGAAACAAAAATATTCATTAAATTTTTGAATTTATTTCTCTTGTAATCTCACATGTGAATTTAGGACATAAAACCAAAGATCCTGGTATGGTTTCTCATGAATTCTCTTCCTCTTGCTCTCTTCCTGCCATCCCCTACATCATGCAATCTCACTCCCCACATATATACTATGTGTAAATTGGAGATCCTCTTTTATAGGAGTCTTGTAAAGATTAAGTGAGATCATGCATGTAAATGTAAAGTACCTAGTGTAGCACCTGGCACATACTCAGAATCCAATTAACATTGGTTTTTACTACAGACGCTGTTGTTTCTGTTTCCACGATACAATTGGTACAAACTATAGTTTTTTGTTCTCATTCCTTTGTCATTTTCTTCCTTGAGAATTGCAGAGACTTTATACCCTGTAATTTTTCGTTCAGTTGTACTTGTCAACCAAGACTTAGCTAAAGATAGCTCTCTAAACTTAGGCTTCTTAAAAGGGAAAAAGGAGGAAGATGTTTGAGCCTTTCTTTAATCTGAGCTAGCTTGGTACTGTATTTTGAGTTTTCAGCACAGGGTCAAGAATAAGGATGATGTGGTTCTTCCTTTCTTTCCCAGGAAGCAGCCATGTGGATTTCAAAGCAAGTGATGTAATAACATGGAGAATGTGGTAGACTCTGAAGCCCTGATCCTAGCATTATCCGCTTCATGCCCTGCATGATCTTAGGAAATTTACTTTCCCTTCTCTGTGCCAAATTCTGTCTGTGTGTAAAATTAGGGCACTCAAAGAGATTTGGATTTCCTCAAGTTTTAGAAGTATGTTGTTCTGTATTTATTTAAACCCTTTCCTTGATACAGTTCATATAATCAGCTGGGTGACTTTTATGGTCCATGTTTCTCGTACCCAATGTATTGGCATTTTTTCTCTTCAAGTGATGCAGTCTATGGAGCCCATAGGCTTTCATTTTTTCCTCTTGGCTGTCAATAAGTCTAGAGTTAATTCTCATAAAAAATGATAGCCCTCGTTAGTCCTAGTTTTCTTGTAAAATAATACCCTTTTCCATATTGTAATTATATATAGATTTTTTTTTCTTCAGACATTGCCCTCAATATCAAGTAATATCAATCTTGTTTTAAGCCACCCTAATCCTGTTATTGTTGTTAATATGAGACTCTTTATAGGTTATAAGTATTATTTTTGTGTCTCAATGGTGTCATAACCATTTGGGAGAAAATAATCGCTTTCCTGTATATTTTGTTAGAAAAAAGGGAGTAATAGATATAAAATTTAAAGGAATACCGTAATTTTCAGATAGAGCTTTCAGTTATTAGCATCAAGTGAGTGAAACATAATTCTAAGAGAGTAATAATTAGTAAATAAATATCTGGCACTGAGATAAAAACATTTTTTAAAATCCAGTATTTCAGTCTTACCCAAAGATTCTGGGTTTGATGCTATTTCACCTGAGTGGTAATTAACATGCTCAGGATGATCAGTTGTTTCACTGTACCAAATAGATGGCAGGACTCTATTATTACAGCTTTCTTAGCAACAGGGATATGTAATTTGCCAAGTGGTATGGTGAGGTTCTAAATGACTTTTCAAACGTTCTCATGAGTTCTAGGATGAACAAGTGGAGTAATATAAGAGAGGCCAATGCTTGCTGAAATAAGAAAGTACATGAAGATTATTTTCTCAGCCTGATTTTATTGATCAACTCTGTTAGTGATTTGGGCAGGACAAACTGACCACATTTTCACATGACACTAAACACATTGCAAAAACTGATAAGAGTACATGCATTGGAATAATACAGAGCTGGTCTGGAATCCCAGCTCCTCTATTCACTGTCTACAGGATCATCTACTGACAGAATTCAGACCAAAGCTTGAAAGCAACAAAGATTGGCTTCATCTTATGGCAAGAAGGAATTTTCTAGAAAAAAAATATTAAATGTCTTCCATTATATTCATGATGTCTAGAACTAAGTAGAAAATTGTGAAGACCAAGAGCTGTGTATTTAAATCTGCTTGTAAAACTCTAATTTGAATTTCAATATTATTTGCTATTGTGATAATGGTAGTATCCCACCATTGATTAACGGTGATGATGGCTATGATGATCCTACTCTACTCAATGCTTATCAGATCACATCTCATAAACTACTTCTAGGGAGTTTGAGAAGAATATTGTTGAATTTTAATGGATAGGGATACATGAGAGCAGTCAGGGGAGACATTTGGAAGCCACATCTTACAAAAACAGAATAAAGGACATGGGGATATTTAATCAGAAAAGAACACTTTGGTCTTGGGAACGTATCTTTAGTGTCAAGCATATGAGCATAAAATTATTTATGAAGGTCCAGCCAGTAGAATCTGAACCAGTAGTTTGAACCTCCAGAGAAACTGACTTCGGCCCAATCAAAGAAACAACAGAGAAAGGACTTTGATATTAGATTGGCCTGGGTTTGAGCCCTCCCCCCACCCCCAGCTTGACCGTTAACTGTGTTATCATGTTCATATTACTTTACTGTCCTGAGCCTCAGTGATCTCACTTGTGAAATGGGATAATGTTAGACTCTACATTATAGGACACTTACATAGAATAAAATAAGATAATACATGCAGATGAACAACAAAATGTTTGACATGTAGTACATACTCAGTAATTGCTAGCTGTGGTTGCTGTTTTTGTTAATACTGTTAGGTCTAGAATATAATGAATGTAGGGCTGCTTCAAGGGGAAAGAACCAGGCAGTTGTCACTGGATATTATTTAAAATGGGGCGGGGGGGGGCTGTGGAAACAAAGGTGGTTTTGGAAGGGATTTGAAATGGGGTTGGGGTGTTAATGAGTCTATAATTCTAGAAGTGCCTTTCTGGCATTGCCCTCTAGGTGCCTCTGGTATTTTTCCACTAGTACCGTTTCTTTCCTGGCCTCTTCTATGCCTAGACCCCTATCTCTATGATCTACTTAGGCATCTGCTGGATCAGATTTAGCAGTCTTCCCACCATGTAATTATCTACAAATGCTTGAACATTTACATGCTTAAATTTTCATAACTACTTCATGCTGTAATACCAACAGCTAATCATAGAGCCTTTGATTGTAATCTCTTCAGAGTATGGACTCTGCCTCTTTTGTTTACAACTGATTGGCTAGAGCTTATAATAGTAGCAGATACTGAATACATGATGGATGGGTGCATGGATGTGTGGATAAAAAAGCAAACTGATAGAATTTCATATGTGGAAATATATATGTTAGTAGTCATCATATTTAATATTCCATTCAGTGCCTAAATATTTATCTTTAATACTTCTTCCAAGTGGCTGTTGAACATTGCTTGAGAACCTCCTGTAATAGGGGATTCATCACCTCTTCAGGCATCCCATTTTCTCTTTGGACAAGTCTATTAGCATAGCCTGGCAAAGCTTCACCATACGTTGAACTATACTGTATCACTGAGCTAATGAATTAATGTCTTGCCCCTTCCAGCAGTATTAGTTTTAACAGAAGACTCATGGAAGCTTTTTCTTTAAAAGAATTTATATTTTAAGGGCAGAATTTCAAGCACTAGGGTTGGCAGAGAGAAAATATGCTAATTTCTTGCTTCATAAATACAGGATCCTATTGTTATGTGGTTGTGGGGGATACAGGATGACAGATGTTTGCAGGATTTCCATGTTACAATAAGAAATAGATTTCACACATCAGTAGGTATGTGGGAGATGAGATATAAACTATGATAGAACTAAATACATAGTAGTCATGCCTCATGAATATAAAAAAATGGTTGTACAAAATTACATTTCTTTTAGTTTTAAGGAATGCTATAGAAGTGAACTGTATTTTTTTTAACTCAACAGCTTTGTTAAGTTAAACTTAGAAAACTATGAGAGTCAATTTATTTGAATCAAACATTAAAAAGGGTATTATTCTAAGCAGCAATTAAGACTTAAATGTCATCATTTGATTTCTCCCTGGAAAACATTTGTTTGCCATACTATGACTGAGCCGTTAAATTGGCCACATCTGTAGATAAACCAAAGACAATGCTATATCAAACCTCATTTTCAGAAGGCACATCTGCTTCTTGAGGAAAAAAAAATAAGAAAAGACAACCTTAGAAGTAAAAGTATCACAATAAATATGTGTGTGGATGATATACTGGTTACTTTGGAAAACAGATTAATTTGCATCCCACCTACCAGTGTGTCCCTGTAGTGTCATGATGTCAACTGATGGGGGTGGGGTGGGGGTGGGGAAGACTTCTAAGAAATATCATCTCAGGCAAAAACCCTAACGTAGATATGTGGACATGTGATCATCCTATTATGACCTGTTACCTGACCTGGCCACCCTCACTCATAAGGGTGAGCCCTGGTAGCCTTGTTTATATGATGTGATCCTATCCTCATTGCTGGCCATAACTGAATGGACCAGGGTAGATGCCTGACTTTCAGTAGATCAATTGGATTTTCTTATGCCAGTATTTGGCATTTGGATTGAGATATGTCTCAGTATGGATTATTCGCTTGAATAGAGACAACGCAAATGTTGAGATTTGAGGAAGCTGTGTTTGTCCAGGCATTATAGAAGAGAATGGATGAAAGATGGAAGTGGATTATTGCCACAGGTCTTGAATGGCATTCAAGTCTCTGGTTCTATACTTTTACTTATCCTTGGCTTCTAAGAAATTGCCCAATATCTCTCTAGTACACTTATATTTCCTCACTTGGTTGAGGTATTTGAAGTCAGTTTCTATAAATTGCAAGCAAAAAATGCCAACCTGAAAGGTCTAAATGTTGCTGTCATAACCTTGGTTTCTCGGTTGTCAGGGATAATTTTTTTCAGAAAATCAAATCTAGGAACCCTTCTTTAGCACTTCTTTTGTATTACATGGAGAAGAGAGCCCAGAAAAAACATGTTATAATATTGTTCTTTTCTTGTTCTTTAATCACTGCTTTCTACCTCAATACCACATCCATACTAGACTTTTCTAGGGACAGTGAAACTCGGTATATGGAGGTGGTGATGTCTCTTTAAAATAAAAACAATTCTGGAAGGACATTATACTTCCACTGATCTCATTTCAGCCTTGACGAAAATGATAATGTTCCTCTTAGTAAATGACCACATCCATTTCTCTTAAGATGGTAGCAGCAATTGCTCTTTTAATTATATGGCAACTTCTCCTTTGCCTGGGAGGAGTGAGTTGTATTAATTTTATGTTATTAGTAAAATTAATAATTCATTGATTAATTTTCCATTTCTCTTTGAAATGAGAAAGGAGGCAAGTATGAGATTTCCTGAGCCAGGAAAGCCAGAAGAGGGTTGAATTTATCATAAAGTTTTCTGGCAGGACCACAAGGTTAAAGAAATGAAAATGAATCAGTGGGTTAAGGAGAAAGTGTAGACATCATAGAGATTCTCATCATTACTTCATAATGGGACGTTCTTTCATTCGCCACCAGGCTCCACTTGAGCTGAAGTCATATTTCCACTGCTGAAATTTTGTATGGAAGATATTTGCTTAAATATCCCCAAATTCATTTTCGCAAACATACACACACACACACACACACACACACACACACACACACACAAGCGTGCACATGATTATTCATCTCTACTTGCTTTCAGATTAAAATTCCATATATTATTCCAAATATATGAACTTGAAGTATCTGTTAATTTTAGAAATTAAAATCCAGGCCATCAAATTTATTTTCACGGCAGTTAGAGGGTTGGTATCTGAAGATGCCTGGGAATTAGAAAACATCCTTATCTTTTAGCAGGCAGTAGAGGACAACATGATTAATCTTGAATCTGGAGTTTGTATACTCTGTCCTAACAACAAGTAAAAAGCTGAACAAATTGAAAAATCAGCTCTTAGATACATCAAAGAAACTGCCGCCCCCAAACCGCTGCACCCAAAATTGGCAAGACAGACAGCTGGATACAGAGAATCACCGCTTAGCAAAGCAGATACTCACAAGCAGAAACTTCCATGAGATCCAGTGTTGAGGTAGGAAAATATAAACCATATTTGACAAATTGCTGGAGGCTCAGTATGGATAAGTATGAGAGTTAAAACTCCAGAGGGACCCAGTCATGGGGAAGGTGGTGCGGACACTTTTGAGAACTTTAACTCTAGGAACACTACCCCTTCTTAACAGTGAATATCTGACAAACATCCCCCCCATGATTTGCTTAGGGGAAGGGTTTAAGTAACCACTTTAAAATACACCAGAACATTATGTTCTTCTTAACAATGACTGCCCTCAGGAGAAACTATTTTACCAGAGCCTAACCTACCCAGGGGAAGAGAAATATGTACCTTCAGCTCCTCTCTAGCCTTCCAAATGGGATAAAGGAAATAAACTACTCCAGCCTGTTATAGTCATCCTGCCCCCAATGAACAGGGCACCTAGGAAGCACAGGTGAAATTCACAGCTCAGGGCTACAGGTCACCAAAGGACTGACTTAACCATAGGACTGTAGGGTGCTTCCCCTTCACCTACACCTTATCACCACACTACTAGGATCCTATTTAGTAGAGTTCCTTTGACCCAGTGCATCATGTCCAGCTATTGACCAAAAAAAAGGCATATTAAGAAACAAAACACAGTTTGAGGAAAGTGAGCAAAGATCAGAATCAGAGACAGACATGACAGAGTGTTGGATTTATCAGACCATAAATATAGGGCAAATATGATTATGTTTAAATATTGATGCATAAAAATACAGCACACAAAAACAAATGGATAATGTAAGCAGAGAGGTAGAAATTCTAAGATAAAAAAATATGCTAGAGATCAAAATCACTATACTGAGTGCCTTTGGCTTATCAGCACAGAGCACATAGCTGAGGAAATGGTGAGCTTGAGCCTCTGAGCTTGAGGCTATGTTGATAGAAATTTCCAAAACTTAGATGGAAAGAAAAAAAGACTGAAAAACAACCCCAGAATATCTCATCACTGTGGGACAGTTATAAAAAGTGTAACATACTTGTAATGGGTATACCAAAAAGAGAATAAAGAAAGAAACAGAGGCAATATTTGAATCATTATGACTGAGAATTTCCCCTAATTAATGTTGTTGTCACTATATCACAGATCCAGAAAGTTCAAAGAACACCAAGCAGAATAAATACAAGAACCCAAAATAAACAAGCAACAACAACAGAAATCTACACCTAGGCATATTATAGTTATACTTCATGAAATAAGAAATAAGGACAAAATCTTGAAAGAAGCTAAAAACAAAAATTAAGAAAAGCAAAATATTTTACCTTCAGAGGAGCAAAGGTAAGAATTACACCCAACTTTTTCCTCAGAAACCAAGCAAACAAGAAAAGAATGGAGTCAAATATTTACAGTACCAGGGGAAAAAAAATCAACACAACTGTAATTCTCTATTCTGTAAAATTATCCTTTAAAATGAAGGATAAAGGCATTTTCATACACATAAAAATTTAGGGAATTGTTGCCAGCAGATCTAACTTGTAAGAAATGTTAAAAGAAGTTCTTCAGAGAGAAGGAAAATCATATACCTCAGAAATTAGGATCTACATAAAGAAAGAACATTGAAAAATAGGTAAAAATAAAATTTTAATTTTTTATTTTTAATTCTCTTATTTGTAACTGATCTACAAAAAGTTTATTCAAAATAATAATACCGAAAGTGTATGCTTATGCTTATGTATCAGAGAAATGAATGACAGTAATGATACAAGGGACAGGAGGAAATAACTAGGAATATTTTGTTGTTATAAGGTACTTGCACTGCTTATGTTGTTGTATAGTGTTAACTGAAAATGGATTTGGATTAGTTGTAAATATATATATTTTAAACTCCAGGACAATCGCTAAAAATGTTTTAAAAAATGGGAAAAGAAATACATCACTATCCTAAGAAAGGAGAGAAAATGTAATCATAAAATTCTCAAATAAAACCACAAAAAGCAGAAAGAGTTTGGGAGACAAAAAAATTTTAAAAGAACAAGTTAATAAAATAGTAATAAACATGGTAGACGTTAATCTAAGTATATCAGTAATTACTTTAAACACCAATGATCTAACACATCAACTAAAAACCAGATGGTGAATTGTACATGGGACAAGACCCAATAATATGTTGACTATAAGAAACCCATTTTAGGGGCGCCTGGGTGGCGCAGTCGGTTAAGCGCCCGACTTCAGCCAGGTCACGATCTCATGGTCCGTGAGTTCGAGCCTCGCGTCAGGCTCTGGGCTGATGGCTCAGAGCCTGGAGCCTGTTTCCGATTCTGTGTCTCCCTCTCTCTCTGCCCCTCCCCCCCTTCATGCTCTGCCTCTCTCTGTCCCAAAAATAAATAAACGTTGAAAAAAAATTAAAAAAAAAAAAAGAAACCCATTTTAAATATAAAGTCATATCTAAAATAAAACTAAATGGATGCAAAAAACATATACCATGATAACATTAATCAAAATAAAGTTGGAGTATATAAATTTCAACAGAGCAAACTTCAGGGCAAGGAGAGTTATCAGGGATAGAGGGAGGCATTGCAAAATGACAAAGGGGTCAATACTCCAAGAGGACCTGACAATTCTTAATGTTGTATGCACCTGAACAGATCATCAAAATATGTGAGGCAGAAATTGATAGAACTGCAAAGGGAAATAGATGTATCCACTATTATCGTTGGAGACTTTAAAACACTTTTATCATAAATGGAACAATCCAGCAGACAGAAAATCAGTAAGGTCATAACTGAACTCAACAGCGCCATCCATCAATTGCATAAAATTGACATCATCCAACGACAGCAGAATATACATTCTTCTCAAACTCACATGGAACATTCACCTAGATAGGCCACATTCTGAACCATAAAACACTATCTTTAACAAACATTAAAAATCCTGTATCTGCTCTCAGGCCATAATGGAATTAAACTACAAATCAGTGCAGAAAGAAAGCTGTAAAATTCCCCCAATAGTAGATGAAACAATTATTAAATAGTATATAGATCAAATAAGAAATATTAAGAGAAATTATAAAATATTTTGAACTAAATGAAAATGAAAATATAACTTATCAAAATTTGTGGGATACTGCAGAAGTAGTGCTTAGAGGGAAATTGATAGCATTGGATGTGTATCTTTGAAAAAGAGACAGATCTGAGACCAATCATGTAAGTTTTCACCTTAGGAAACCAGAAAGAGAAAATTAAATCCAAAGTAACAGGAAAAAATAAATAATAAAAAATGAAGCAGAAATCCATGAAATTGAAAACAGAACATTAATAGAAAAAATCAGCAAAACTAAAAGCTGGTTCTCTGAAAAGATAAATAAATGTATCAGCCTCTAGCTAAGCTAACTAAGAAAACGAGAAGACATAATTATGATATCATAAGTGGGAGGAGATGTCAGTACTGACCACTGTAGGCACCATGGATGATAAAGGATTAATAAAGTAATATTTTGAAAAACTCTATATCCACAAATTTGCTAATTTAGAGTAAGATTAAATTGACCACTTTTTCAAAAGACACAACCTGCCAAAACTCAAGCAGGAAGGTATCCAAGCTGAATAGGCCTATATATATTATAGAACTTGAATCAGTAATTGATAACCTTCCAAAGCAGAAAGCAGTAGGCCCAAAAGGGTACACTGATAAATTCTACCAAGCATTTGAGGAAGAAATTATACCAGTTCTCTACAATCACTTAGAGAAGATAGATACATAGTAAATATTTTCTGATTCATTTTATAAAGCCAGAATTACCCTAATATCAATAAAGACATTTACAAAAAAAACCCCAACACACAAACCAATATCTCTCATGAACATCGCAAAAATCCTCCAGAAAATGTTAGTAATTGCATCCAATAATGTAGAAAAAGAATTGTATAGCATGATCAACTGGGATTATCCCACATATACAAGTCTGGTTCAGCGTTTGAAAATCAATTAATACATTCTCCTACACTGATAGGCTAAAGAAGAAAAATCAAATTTGTAATATCAATACATGCATAAAAATCATTTGAATAAATCTAAGAGCCATTCACGATTTAAAAAAAACTGTGAATTAGGAATGAGGGGGACTTCTTCAACTTGATAAAGAATATCTATAAAAATACTACAGTTGGGGTGCCTGGGTAGCTCATTTGGTTTAGCATCTGACTCTTGATCTTCACTGAAGTCATGATCTTGCAGTTCATGAGTTCAAGCCCCACATCAGGCTCTGTGCTGAGCATGGAGATGGCTTGGGATATTCTCTCTCTCTCTCTCCCTGTCCCCCCTCTCTCTGTCCCCTCTCTCACAAAATAAATAAATAGAACTTAAAAAAATTTTTAAAGCCCACATTTAACACCATACTTAATGGTGAGAAATCCCTTACCACTGCTTTCAACATTGTACTGGAAGTACTAGCTAAACCAATAAGACAAGAAAGGGAAATGTATACAGTTCAGGAAGGAAGATGTAAAACTGTCTTTGCAGATGACATGATTATTATTTAGGTAGAATATCTGAAAGAATTGACATGAAAAAGGATTGTACAGCATCAAGAGTGAATCCTAATATAAACTACATACTTTGGGTCATAATGATGTGTCAGTGTAGGTTCATTGAATGTACAATTGTACCACTATGGTGGATGTTGATAGTAGGTCATGCATGTGTGAGTAGAGGTCATATATGGGAACTATCTGTACTTTCTGCTCAACTTTAAAATTTTGCTATGATTCTACAACTGCTATAAAAAATAGTTTTTTAAGTTGAACCACAACCAGCAGTAAAAATCAAAGTAGAAGCTTATTTTTTTACAGTTTCGATGTATTTTAAAAGCAATGCTTTTATCCTCTTCCTTGTTGGGATGAGCACTGGGTGTTGTATGTAAGTGATGAATCATAAGAATCTACTCCTGAAGCCAAGACTACACTGTATGTTAGTTAACTTGACAATAAATTTTTAAAAAAATAATAAAAGCAATGTTTTTATTAATATGCAAATAAAACCACTTACATTTTTCAGCTTAATATTACATTATAGTGACTTCATGTAAGCAAGAGCAAAGTGTCTCTTTCCCAAATCTTCCACCATTCTTCACATTGAAGTCTTCTCAACTATTTCCAGAAGTCTTTGTCAAATCTCAAGGGAAGCTGTAAGTTAGAGTGGTTAATAAAATGGCTTTAGAGTTCCAGTTCTTCTATTCACCATGTGACCTTGGAAAGTAATGAAACCTTTGAAAATTCTTATATTCTCTTCAGTACAATGAGAGAAATCACAGTACTTACCTCCTAGGGTTGCTATAAACATTCCAGGAGATGATGTACGCAAATGCTTATGCAGTGCTTGGCACATGTGAGTGTTTAATCTATGATAACTCTTATCCTAAATCCTGCATTTTCTCAGCGGCCTCTTATGTTAAACTGTTTCCTCCTGTCCTGCTCAGAATATGTACTCCAAAATCAGATTACTAAGCCTTGTTGCTACAGGCAAAGTTTGAACTGATAGTTCCCCAAATTCATGGAATAGTTACTCACCAGCAAATACTGTTCCCAATCTCTCTTGAGTAAGACTTATTCTCACTACTCCACCACAATCGTCTTTTTAATGTCACAAATAATTTCTTTTTCACATTACTAAATCCATTGTTAATCCTCATCTTATGTGAGCTATCAGTAGTGTTCAAGAGAGTTGATCATATTCTCCACTTTGTTTACCTTTTTAATATGTAGTTTACAGGGTCTGAGGCTTGAATTTCCTTCAATCTCACCAGTTTCATTTGTCTACTTGGCAGTTACCTTTGCTTGCTTATTTCTCCTCTCTGATCACTGAATCCTAGGTTCAGTTCTTGGTGCCTTATTTCAATATCATATGCTCTAGACTTCAGTTGTTGATCTCCTTTTCTATTCAATATCATGATGCTCTAGGGTTTAGTTTTGGCCTCTTTCTCTATTCACACCCATGTGTTTCAGAGATCATAACTAGTTCCATAGTTCTAATACCTTCTATATGCTGATGATCCCCCAATTTTTACTTCCAATACAAACTTCTCAATTAAACTACAGATTCTTATATCCATCTGCCCCTTGACATTCTGATATGGATATACAGACATCTCAAAATCACCATGTCCAAAACTAAATTCCTGATCTTCCCCAAAACTCTTCCTATCTTTGCTATTTTAGCTGATAGCAGTCCATTCTGCCAGGTTTTCAGAGCAAAAATCTTGGAGTCATCTTTTTTGCTGTTTGTTTTCTTTCTCTTTTTCCTGTGGTCTATAATTCATACATTAGAAAATCTTCTCCTATCTTTAAAGTCAGACCAATTTACCAAAAATCACACCAATTCTTACTGTCTCCAATGATAGTGCCCTGGTGTGAGCCACTTGGCTGTGTGCAATAGCCTTCTGACTAGTTTGTTTTGGTGTCTGAGCTACTTACAATCCACTTGATGCAGTAGCCAGAGTGGTTCTTTTAAATTATAATGCAGGCTATGTTTCTCCTCTGCTCAAAACCCTCCAGTACTGCTAGTTCCCATCTCATTTAGAATAAAAGACAAACTTCCTATAACGGATTATAAGTCACTATAAGATTTCCTCTACCTTTTCCTCTACTGTCATTCCTTTCCACACCTGTTCCTTCTGCTTCGGCCTTCCTGGCCTTCTGGCCATCTTTGAACATTATAGTTATCCTTTTGCCTAAGGCACTTCACTGGCTGTTCTCCATCCCTATAACACCCCCTAAATATCAGCATGATTACATTTCTTATTTTCTTTAATACATATCATAATTTCTACAAAAATGATACCTCCCTGTTTATTTACTAATATACAGTGTCCTATCCATATATATCCCTTATTATCTCTCTTTTTTTATGGATAGAACTTACCAGTTTCTCATATACTGTGTACTGATTTATCACATTTATTACTCTCCACTCCTCCCCCATATATGTACATACACTGGGAAACAAGTGTAATGAAGACAGGGAGTTTTGTCTTTTCATTGAATTAAACCAAGTACCAATGAACAGTGCTTGGCAAATGCTGCTGAAAAAAAAAATTTTGCTCACTAAGTAAGTGAACCATCAAAAACCTTCCAATAAATTAAACTAGGTACCACTGTGAATCCTAAAGAGTCACCTTTTTATATCGTCTATGTGTATTCACTTAACAAACTTTTGATGAGCACTCAATGCTAACGAAAGAGATTTTGTATTTAGCATTTATATACCAGACACCAAGAATCCAATCATCTTGTGGTGAATGCATCAGACCTGTTCTCCAAGAGCTCAATATCTGGTAGGAGGAGACTGAGGGATAAACAGGCACTTGTGTCACAGTGGGAGGTGCCATGAAAGGGGGTGCTCAGGAGAACCACTTCATCTGAACAAGAAGACAGGTAAATTCAGGGAATGCTTTCTGAATGGGGGGGGAGAGAGAGTGAGAGGAAGGAATTCAAGTGTAGTAAGGAGATCCGTGAACATTTGACAATAAGGACATGTAAGAATTTCAGTATTTAGAGCCTAGAGTTTAAACTGCAGAGGAGTGAGGCTAAGGCTACAGGAGGCACACAGGATCAGGATCAGGAGAACCTTGAAAGAAACACTAAGGAGTTTGAACATTGATATCTGTGCCTTATGTGACAACTTGTAACCCATACATTATCCATCTTAATGAACTTCACAAACTAATCCTGGTTACATTTATAGTTAATATATGATTAAGCTGCTAGTATACTGCTAACATGTGGTGGGGGGATTACTATCTCTTCCCTATCCCCCAATTTGTCAAACATACTTATGCAGTCTGGTGCCGACATCTGTTAGGATCCCAAAGGAGAGCCTCCCGTGCTCCCATATTTCAGAACAATTTTGAATGTGATACTTTTTCTTTTTCCTTTAGAATCCCCACCAGGCTATGCCCAGCCATGAATCTACAGTGCACTGTGTCTGGTGTGTATTGTCAGCCGTTACTTGTCCACAGATCCCCACCTTCCTTTACTACCCAAAATATCCTCTCTTTCATCCTGGCTCTCCTTCTGATTATCCATACTCCCCCACTGTCCAGAAAGCAGTACTTTTTAGTTTAGTTTTTTTTTTCTTTGAGTTTTGCTATAAAATCTCTGTGAAACCTGTAGTTTTTCTATTTATATATGTTGTAGTGATGCCCATGGCATTCTGTGTAATAGACATGAATGTAACTGGCACACTCCAGACAGGAGGTGGTGCACAGGAAGTAGGGAAGGAGAGATAAGGTGTTTCACAGTTTAACAGAATATAAGTGCTAGTACCTCATTAAAAAAAATAAAAATAGCATTTTCATATATTGTCTTTTAAAAAGTTTTGTAAAAATTCACCTTTCAAAACAGGAAAAAATTAGTAGTCATACTGAAAAACATCCAAAGGATATAGTTTAGGTAGATAGCTGAGTACTTTGGAAGATGGGGTGGGAAAACACTATTGTAGAAGTGAACACAGTTCTTGTGTTCCTGAGGAAGGTATAAGAGGGACAGAAGGCAGCAGGATCTGTTTCCTTTGTTTAGAGGCCCAGGAACAAATGAAGATTTCACATTTGATCCCCTCAGCAATGTCAAGATGCCCTTGAAGAGGAATGAATGTGTCGTTTCCAAGCCTGCAGAGATTTTTACAGATGCCCAGAAACAATGCCCAGAGCATTCTTCTCTTTCAAATTAGCAGTTCTAAAGAATTGGTCACATTCAAATTCAGCCAATATTTATTATGGGCAAACTGTACATAAAGCACTATACAAAACATTTTCACAATCATTTTACTTTTATAACAAGACTGTGAAGCAGGTGTTTAGTCAGCTAATATTCCTTCTTCCCTCCCTCCTTCCCTTCCTTCCCAACATCTATAGTTCACTTCTTAGGTACCCAGTCACTAATAGAGAATCGCAAGGCACTCACTGTCCCTGCCCTCACTGGTTCACAGCCTGCTAGGGGAATAGGGGTGGTGGAACCCTTCCCATCACATACTTGGAACAGAATTGTATTGAGGAAGCCTGTGGCAGTTAGGATGCACATTTGACATGTTCCTTCAGAATTTCTTATATCTCTATGGATTTTTTCCTACTTGTACTCACTTCAGTTCTCATGCATACTTTCCATAAAGCTTGCTTTCAAAACCCCAGATTCACCATTTTTCATCTCTACTCTCTGTTTCTGAAGAAGCTGGGCAGTGGTTCTGAGTCTTCTCAAAGACATATCTGCGTTTCTCAAACTAGGCTATGGTTCCACAGCTTTCTGAAGTTGGAAGTTTTAAAGGCCAAGTATCCAGGGAGTTTGTACATTCCTGACATGGAGGTGTTTGCTTTGTTTTGTTTTAATCTTTTAATGGAAACTGTCAAGGAAAACAGGAAACTATCAAGGAAAATGCAGGCTTTCCTGATTGCTTCAAGACTGGTTATCTTTCTTTCCTCTGTTCTTTCCTACCACTTACCATTTTTTCTCAACTGGCTCAGAAAATTCACTCCCCTGAACCTTCATGTAATTGTTTTCCTCCAGTTTTATTGAGATACAGTCGATGCACAGCACTGTAGAAGTCACAGGTGTACAACATAATGATTTGACTTATATGTGGTGAAATAATTACCACAATTAGTTTTATTAATATCAGCCATCTCCTATAGATATAGGACCAAAAAAAGGAAAAGAAAAACATGTGTTTTTTTGTTGCAATGAAAACTCTTATGATCTACTCTAAAAACTTGTGTATATACATACAGCAGTGTTAACTGTGGTCATCATGTTGTACACTACATCCCTAGTACTTATAACTGGAAGTTTGTACCTTTCGAATAACTTCTTTTATTTACTCTTCCTCCACCACCCACCCCTGCTTCTGGTATTCACAGTTACGGTCTCTGAGCTGTGTTTTTTTTTTTAAGATCCCCAATATAAATGATATCATATACTATTTGTCTTTCTTTGAATATTTCATTTAGAATAATGCCCTCAGGGTCCATCCTTGTTGTCACAAATGGCAACATTTCCTTTTTTTAATCACAGAATAATATTTTATCATATATATATACATACCACAATTTCTTGATCCATTCATCTGCTGATGGACACTCAGATTGCTTCTATGTCTGGGTTATTATAAGTATTGCTTCCATAAACATAGTGGTACAGATATCTCTCCAACATAGTGTTTTTGTTTCCTTTAGTCATCCCCCAAAGTGGAATTGGTGGATTATATGCTCTTTAATTTTAGAGGAACCTCCATACTGTTTTCAGTAGTGGCTCTACCAATTTATAATCCCTTCAACAGTGGGCAAGGGTTCCCTTTTCTCCACATCCTCATCAGCATTTGTTAGCTCTTGTCTTTTTGATGATAGCCATGCTAACAAGTGTGAGGTGATATCTCATTGTGGTTTTGATTTTCATTTCCCTGATGATTAGTGATGTTGACCACCTTTTCATGTACTTGCTAGCCATTTGTAGTAAAGTCTATTTTGGAAATTGTCTATTCAAGTCCTCTACCCATTTTTATTTTTGTTAATGTTTATTTATTTTTGAGAGATAGAGACATGGCACGAATGGGGGAGGGGCAGAGAGAGAGGGAGACACAGAATCTGAAGCAGGCTCCAGGTTCTGAGCTGTCAGCACAGAGCTCGACGTGGGGCTCGGACACATGAGCTGTGAGATCATGACCTGAGCTGAAGTCAGATGCTCAGATGACAGAGCCACCCAGGCACCCCATCCTCTGCCCATTTTAAAAACTGGATTGTTTTCTTTTTTCTTTTTTGAATTATATGCATTCCTTATATATTTCGGATATTAACCCCTTATCCAACATGTCATTTGCAAACATTTTCCCCATTCCGTTGGTTGTTCATTAATTTTGTTTATCATTTAAAAAGGCAAAAGCTTTTTTTTATTTTTATTTTTTATTTTTTGAGAGAGAGAGCACACACATACATGTGAATGGGGGTGGGGCAGAGAGAGAATCTTAAGCAGGCTCCATACCCAGCATAGAGCCTCATGAAGTGTGGCTTGATGCAGGGCTTGACATGGAGCTCGATCTCACAACCATGAGACCATAACCTGAGCCGAAATCAAGAGTTGGATGCTTAACCGACTGAGGCACCCAGGCACCCCATGCCATGCATGCAAAAGCTTTTTAGTTTTATGTAGTCATTGTTATTTATTTTTTATTTTGTCACTTGTGCTTTATTTCTGGGCTATCATTTCTATTGGTCTTATGTGTGTTTTAATGCCAGCACCATACTGTTGTGATTACTCTCGCTTTATAATATAGCTTGAGATCAGGAAGGACGAAGCCTCCAACTTTGTTCTTTTTTCTCAGGGTTGCTTTGGCTACTTGGGGTCATTGTGTTTCATATAAATTTTAGAATATTTTTCTACTTCTATAAACATCGCTAGACTCTTTCTAAGGAATTGCATTGAATCTATAGATGATTTAGGGTAGTATGGACACTTTAACAATATTAATTGTTCTAATCCATGAGCACAAGAGATCTTTGCATTTATTTCTGTCTTCAATTTCTTTCATCAAATATCTTTAGTGCAGAGATTTTTCACCTCCTTGGTTTAATTTATTCCTAAGTATTTTATTATTTTTGATGGGATTGTTTTCTTTATTCCCTTTTCAGATACTCTTGAACTGTTAATATCAATGTGGGGATATAAGCTAAAAGTAAACCAAATTTATGATGAGTCTCACATAAGGTGCAAGCTTGTATGAAACTGTGATGAGCTCCCAAAAGAGCAGCACCCACAACAGTAATGACAACTCCATCACCACCCTAGTGCAGACACCTGTATTCCTAGAGACAATAAATAAATAAGTAAATAAGTAAATAAATAAAATCCCAGGATATAAGGTTAGAGAAGAGTAAAAAAAAGGTCAGGGTGAAAGTGATTGAGGAGAAAGACCAACCTACAGCTCTTTTTTAAAAGACCAGTCTACAGCTCTTTTTTAAAATATAGTTTATTGTCAAATGGGCTTATGTAAAACACCCACTGCAGTCTACAGCTCTTAAAGTAACTTCAGCCTGTGTTCTGGTCCATTGGATTCTACGAGACAGGAGTTCCTCTCTGTAGTTTTCATGGATATTGGTGAACATTCCTACATAAAACCTTTGTTATTTGGACTGATTCTGTTTTCTACTGCTGGGGATCTCATTCCTAACACCAACAATGAACCTCATTCTTACTCAGCTAAACCTACCTTCCTGACTTCCAGGGGAAAATACAACAGGTCACTTTAGTTAGTAGTTGGAACTTATATTCAACTCTGCATCGCATCCCATTTTTGCTAGTTACCATGAATCTCACCTCCTGAAACAGCTGGCTTGATCCTGGGGCCATGACTTCTGCTTTTCTGTATATTCTGTATTCATTCTTTGGTATAGGTTATGAAGCATGTGATTGCTGAGTGTTCAATGGTGCTACATACACTCTAGGGTCTGGACCCTCATTATTCGCCTTCTATAGTGAATTCATCTCATCTTTATATTTACTTCATGGGAAAACTTTAAGCTGGACTTTCTTGAGCAAAGTACAACTCTTCTACTTCATTTGAACTTCACCTCAGCAAACATGGCTATAAAGTGCACCATATGGACTCATAAATCCTTCAGGCAAGCAATGACCTTTTTGAATTTGCCACCCTGCTGTAGAGCCAGACTGCCCTAAAATATGCCACTTTGGCATACTGATAGTTTAAAATAAAAGTTACTTAAGAGATAGCCTATGCAGGAAGGGCACTCAGACTCTCCTCTGGTCCCCTGAAAACAGGAAATAAATCTCCCATGTGATACCCTCCCTGTACTAGGAGGTAAAGAGATGTCCTTATCAATGATAAGAAATTTCGAGTCCAGAAGTCTATATAAACAACCCTGTTACTTTTTACTAATTGACCACTCCAGCCCAAATTCTGTTTAGAATTTCTTACTAATTGAACTAATTTGAGGTTCCCAAAGCTAAGGGTTTGTTGTTGTTGTTGTTGTTGTTGTTTTTTTTTTTTTTTTTTTTTTTTGTCCTGTCAATTCCTTACAGATTTACTGTCTCTGTCTAAAAAGTATAAGAACTGTCTGCCTTGGTCACTTCTTTAGGTCTTGATTTCATAATGGGGCCTCCATGTGCATGTAATAAAACTTGTCTCTCCTATTAATCTGTCTCATGTAAATTTAATTCTTAGTTCAGTGGGAAGACCTTGAGTGTAGAGAAGAATTTTTCTTTCCCTTCACTGCTAACAATCTGATACTTGCCTTAAAGGTAGATTGATTTGAATGTCTAGGAAATCATACAGCTTTTCCCTTTTTCTTTAGATTTGCTCAGAGTTCCCTCTTTGTACATCAAAATTATTGTATGAGGTTGGTTACAAAAGCTAATATGTCTGCTCTAGGAGTGACTTCAAGAATTTTAAGAGCACTTTTTTTTTTCCTGTGGTTTTTTTTTTTTTCATTATCTCCAATTCAGATCCAAACCTGTGAAATGTAGCTCCATTGTATGTCCTGCACATTCTCTCTGGCTTTTCCTTGAAACATTACTGTCCCCCCCCAGCCTAGAGCATCATTTCTGTTCTGTTGATCCCCCAGCATCTGTGTTGGTATCTGAATTATAGGTCTCTCATTCCACCTTACCTCAACTGCTGGTGATTGAGGGCACACCTCACATTTCTACTAGACTGCTAGAAAGCTCTTTGAGGTCACTTTGCTTTCCTTGGAATGCCCAACACTGGCCTATGTCTGAATGCATATTTATTGAATTTAAAACAATGAATGTATATGCTAGAAATAGGGAAATTTCCTAGCTCATTTAAACTCGGGCAATTTCCATGTAAATAATTTCAGAGGATCAGTCCAGATACTCCTGGTTGGTTAATTTTCTATGTAAAAAAATATTTACTTTGGTGGTTTAGATTGAGGTTCTTTTTCTAAATAGCTATCATATAACTAATGTCTGTAAAATTGACATCAACCTATTATGAATGTTGTGATAAACATAATATGAACACACTGCATAGACATCAGAAGATTGGCATTCTAGTTTTAGCGCTGTCACCGTGTGAGTTCCTTCTTATTTCTGAGCCTTAGCTGTCTTAAATATAAAATGAAAAGAAGATGCTATGCAGCGCCTTCCTTATGGTTCTGAAGTATCTCTCAAATCAGTTGTTCTCAATGCCAGTTTCATATCAGAGTGTCCATGGAGGTTTAATTTAAAAAACAAAATAGGTGAGTCACCCAGGTGGCTCAGTGAAGCATCCCACCCTTGATTTCAGCTAAACTCATGATCTATACAGTTCATGAGCTCAAGCCCTGCCTTGGGCTCTGTGCTGACAGCGTTAAGGCTGCTTGGAATTCTCTATCTACCTCTCTCTCTGCCCCTCCCTCCCTCTCTCTGTCTCCAAAATAAATAAATAAACTTAAAACAAAAACAAAAATGAAACCCAGACGTCCAAGTTGTTTGTCCAGAGATTCCGATTCCAGTTTGTTTGAGGTTGGGGCACTATCATTTAAGTAGCATCTCAGGTTAGTGTAGTGTGCATGCAGGTTTGGCAGCAACTGTTTTAAATGAAAAGGAAATGAATATATATTCCACTCACATGAGGGGTCATAGTCTGAGGCAGTAGAATGCAAAGTCTCAATTTCTTTGAAATATCAAAATGTATCTTAAAAGTAGCCTCCAATTGTTTATTTTATTGAAAAAATACTGAAAATATTGAAACTATATATTTATTTTACTCCAAAATTTATGTTTAAATTACCCATTATTGAATAAAATTTCTTTTCCAGAATGATGTGCACTGTTTCCCTGTAGCTTCGTATATCCTCTGGGATACACCATTGGGATACATACACTCCAGGTTGAGAAACACAGGGTTTGATAATCTCAGAGATGATTTTCAGTTCAAACACCTATTCAGCAATATTTGGAAGTGGATTCATATTACACAATTTTAAAGAGTGGTTTCTACTCTCTGGATCTTGCATATAAAATAACACTTGCATTGCCCATGCCTACATAGTGAAATGAGGCATCGAGAAATTCTTTTAATTAGTGTCTAATTAACTCTGAGCTGCTAGCAGGTAACATAATATTGATTTTTATTATATTAGATATCATACTTTCAAGAGCTAACTCTATGTAAATAGGAAATTCTCTGAAAGCATTGGCAGCTATGACGGAATCCAAAAGTGTGTTCACAGTCTCTCTCTAATTCATTCCAACCCTCTCTGGAAGAATATCCTGCCTTTCCAGACTGATTTTTAAAGTTTTGTAATATAGAAGTAAGCGAATAGGCTAATAAAGATAAAACCAAAAAGGAAAAAGAGGAGAGGAAAGGTTTAATAAATTTCTAGGTTCACTGATATAATATACAAGAAAAAAAAAAAAAAGAAAAGAAAAAACACCACCCATACTCTTAGAACATTGATGCAACATTACATAGAAGAGGCTTGTAAAGGAGAAAAAGCTACATGAGTAGAGTTATATGAATGGAGTTTCTTTAATGTCTCTTGAGAGACATATAAGATTTACAATATTTAAAAGTTAATTTTGACTTAACTATTTCCATGTTAGTTACTTAGGGGCAGAGGCTCAGCCATGTGATCAATTATTTTTTAAGGGTTTCACAGCCTTTTAAACATCAGTGGATTAAAATGAAAATAGTGTAATTCAAGGTCAGTGGGACAGATTCTGATGGTGTAGGGGGTGGTTCACAGTAGTGACTATAGGGAGTACACAACTCTGAAGATAAGTACTGGTTCTATGTGGTTGATTTTTGCTATTTTCCATGTGTGGGTTAGGACCCCTGGATTCACAGTGAGATTAGAGTTTGTGTGAGGCCAGGACAGTTGTCAGCCAAGCAAGCAGAGACTACTAGGAGTTCTCAAAAGTTCCTATGATTTCGCTCATATGTGGAATTTGAGAAACTCAACAGATGAACATCGGGGAAGGTAAGGAAAAATAATATAAATATAGAGAGGGAGGCAAACCATAAGAGACTCTTAAATACATAGAACAAACTGAGAGTTTCTGAGGGGGATGGATAGAGGGATGGGTTAAATGGGTGATGGGCATTAAGGCGGGGACTCATTGGGATGAGCACTGGGTGTCCTATGTAAGAGATGAATCACTGGGTTCTAATCCTGAAGCCAAGACTATACTGAATGTTAACTAACTTGAATATAAGTTAAAAAAAAAAAAGTATGCTATTGTGCCAACTCTCTTGAGGTGGCAACTGCCTACTGTCATTGAGGGTTTCATGGCAGCCATATCTGATAGGCTTGCAAAGACCAAAAACAAAACAAAACAAAACCCCAAAACAACAAAAACAAACAAACAACCCCCCAGACCCCCAAAACAAAACAAAACAAAACAAAAAAACAACCATAACAGAAAAATCTAACATGTGGGCCATCCATGGTTGCCAGTTGCCAGTCCTGGATTCTGCCATGCATTTTCCTAAGATATTTTGTTTCCTAACAATTCTGTGTTTTTATGTGCCCCAAACATACAGTACTTCTTTTATTCTCTGTTACAGATTCCCTTTAATGCCAAAATGCAGTGAAACTATAATATAAAAAAAGGCAGGAAATATGAAAGTAAAAGGGGTTCAATATTTTAAAAAATCAGTGTCATGAAGTAGAGTAAGAGGTACATTCCTAGAGTCAAGTCAGTGAGTTTCACATCAAACAATGGACTGTTGACATATGTAAAGAAAATCACAGTTCAGCACCTATCCTACTATTATGTATGTACATGGTTTATTTGGCACAGCAGTCACCCCAGATCTTATGTTTCCATAAATGATAGTCAAAACACTCATTTTGAATGAAAATCACTCATCATACCAAGAATCAGGAATATATAAAACTGAATTGTAGATTTTTTGGATGATACCACCAAGATGACAAAAATGCTAGAGTCATATGACAAAATTTAAGAGCAGCCATCTGAGAAATGCTTCAATAATCATGAACATCTTTGAAACAAATAAAAATATAAAATTTCTTAGCAAGAAAACAGAAAATGTGAGTAGAACCAAACAAATCTTAATACGTAAAAATATAGTAACAACAACAACAATAAAAACTTCAATGGATATGGTCACTAGCAAATAGAAGAGACAGCAAAGAATCTGTGCACTTGATGCTGAAGCAATAGTAATGACAGAATCAGAACCACAGAGAAAAGGTAAGCTTGAAAAGAAAAAAGAAAGACTAAAGAACATATGAGAATATAAGAAAAGATCTAATATTCCTCTTACTTAATTCCTGGAAGAGGGTAGAAAAACAGAAAAACTGATAAAATAATTTGAAACTTCCCACATTTGGCAAAAGATGTTAAGTATACAGATTCAAGAAACTTAACTGCAAACAGCATAAAACTAGAGAAATACACACCAAGACCCACTATAGTTAAATGTCTACAAACTAGAGACAAATTTAAAAATATGGGGAAAGGAACCAAAGAAAGAGAAAACTTACTTAACTGTAGAGGGAAAGCCCTCTAAATGACAGCAAGTTTATTTTTTTTTAATTTAATTTTTTATTTTAAAAAAATTACATCCAAATTAGCATATAGTGCAATAATGATTTCAGGAGTAGATTCCTTAATACCTCTTACCAATTTAGCCCACCCCCCCTCCCACAATCCCTCCAGTAACCCCCAGTTTGTTCTCCATATTTATGAGTCTCTTCTGTCTTGTCCCCCTCCCTGTTTTTACATTATTTTTGTTTCCCTTCCCTTATGTTCATCTGTTGTGTCTCTTAAAGTCCTCATGAGTGAAGTCATATGATTTTTGTCTTTCTCTGACTAATTTCACTTAGCATCATACCCTCCAATTCCATCCACATAGTTGCAAATGGCAAGATTTCATTCTTTTTTGATTGCCGAGTAATACTCCATTGTATATATATACCACATCTTTATCCATTCATCCATCAGTGGACGTTTGGGCTCTTTCCATACTTTGGCTATTGTTAGACATGGTGGTGCATATGTACCTTCGAAACAGCACACCTGTATCCCTTGTAGTAAATGCCTAGTAGTATAATTGCTGGGTCATAGGGTAGTTCTATTTTTAGTTTTTTGAGGAACCTTCATACTGTTTTCCAGAGTGGCTGCACCAGCTTGCATTCCCACCAACAATGCAAAAGAGATCCTCTTTCTCTGCATCCTCGCCAACATCTGTTGTTGCCTGAATTGTTAATGTTAGCCATTCTGACAGGTGTAAGGTGGTATCTCATTGTGGTTTTGATTTGTATTTCCCTGATGATGAGTGATGTTGAGCATTTTTTCATGGGTCAGTTGGCCATCTGGATGTCTTCTTTGGAGAAGTGTGTATTCATGTATTTTGCCCATTTCTTCACTGGATTATTTGTTTTTTGGGTGTTGAGTTTGATAAGTTCTTTATAGATTTTAGATACTAACCCTTTATCTGATATGTCATTTGCAAATATCTCCTCCCATTCTGTTGGTTGCCTTTTAGTTTTGCTGATTGTTTCCTTTGCTGTGCAGAAGCTTTTTTTTGATGAGGTCCCAGTAGTTCATTTTTGCTTTTGTTTCCCTTGCCTCTGGAAACATGTTGAGTAAGACGTTGCTGCGGCCAATGTCAAAGAGGTTTTTGCCTGCTTTCTCTTGGAGGATTTTGATGGCTTCCTGTCTTACATTGAGGTCTCTCATCCATTGAGTTTATTTTTGTTTACGGTGTAAGAAAGTGGTCCATTTCATTCTTCTGCATGTCGCTGTCCAGTTTTCCCAGCACCACTTGCTAAAGAGACTGTCTTTATTCCATTGGATATTTTTCCTGCTTTGTCAAAGTATAGTTGGCCATATGTTTGTGGGTCCATTTCTGGGTTCTCTATTCTGTTCCATTGATCTGAATGTCTGTTCTTGTGCCAGTACCATACTGTCTTCATGATTACAGCTTTGTAGTATAGCTTGAAGTCTGGGATTGTGATGCCTCCTGCTTTGGTTTTCTTTTTCAAGATTGCTTTGGCTATTCGGGGTCTTTTCTGGTTCCATACAAATTTTAGAATTATTTGTTCTAGCTCTGAAGAATGCTGGTGTTATTTTGATAGGGATTGCACTGAATGTGTAGCTTGCTTTGAGTAGTATAGACATTTTAACAATATTTGTTCTTCCTATCCAGGAGCATGGAATCTTTTTCCTTTTTTTTTTGTGTGTCTTCTTCAATTTCTTTCATAAGCTTTCTATAGTTTTCAGAGTATAGATTTTTCACCTCTTTGGTTAGATGTATTCCTAGGCATTTTATTTATTATTTTTTTGTGCAACTGTAAATGAGATAAATTCCTTGATTTCTCTTTCTGTCACTTCATTGTTGGTGTATAGGAATGCAACCGATTTCTGTGCATTGACTTTATATCCTGCAACTTTGCTGAATTCATGAATCAATTATAGCAGTTTTTTGGTGGGATCTTCTGGGTTTTCCATACAGAGTATCATGTCATCTATGAAGAGTGAAAGTTTGACCTCCTCCTGGCTGATTTGGATGCCTTTTATTTCTTTGTGTTGTCTGATTGCAGAGGCTAAATGAAAGCAGATTTCTCATCATAATCTATGAAGGCCAAAGGAATTATCATCATATTTTCAAGTCCTGAAAGAAAAGCCAACCAAAAATTCTACATCCAGTAAAAATATCATTCCCCCCCCCCAAAAAAGGGAAAATCAAGATATTTTCAGATGAAATAGAATTAACAGAACTTGTTCCAAGAAAACTTACCCTAAAAGAAAGGAAATTTCTTTAAATAGGAAATGATAAAAGAAGGACTTATGGAATATTATAAAGGAAGAAAGAACAAGTTAAGCTAGAAATGTGGATAAATACGATTGTTTTCTTCTTCTTGAACTTTCTATGTTGTTTGAAAGTTGAAGCAAAAAATATAACACTTTGATGTGGTTTTAAATGTATTAAAGAAAATATTTAAGACAATTATATGTAAAAAGAATTACTATGGATTGAATTGTGCTGCTCCCCTCCCCCCAATTAATATGTTTAAGCCCTCTCCCAACGTGAATATATTTAGAGATAAGCCTTTGAGAGATTATTAGTTTAGATGAAGTCATAAGGATGGGGCCCTCATGATGAAATCAGTGCCCTTATGAAAAGAGACACCAGAGTGTGTGAGCTCTCTCTGTCCCTGCTCTCAGTCTCTTATCTCTTCAGAGTCCTCTCTCTTCTCCCCACTCTCCCACTTCTCCTCACCCTCTTTTTTTTTCTCTCCCTGCCATGTGAAGACATAATGTAAAGGTGGATTTCTACAAATCAGGAAGGCAGCCCTTACCAGAACCAGACCATGCTGGGACCCTAATCTCAGAGAGCTAGTCTCAATAACTTTGAGAAATACATTTCTATAGTTTTAAAGAAATTTTTTTTCAACGTTTATTTATTTTTGGGACAGAGAGAGACAGAGCATGAACGGGGGAGGGGCAGAGAGAGAGGGAGACACAGAATCGGAAACAGGCTCCAGGCTCTGAGCCATCAGCCCAGAGCCTGACGCGGGGCTCAAACTCACGGACCGTGAGATCGTGACCTGGCTGAAGTCGGACGCTTAACCGACTGCGCCACCCAGGCGCCCCAAACATTTCTATAGTTTAAGCCATGCTGTCTAAGTTATTTTGTTATGGCAGCCCTAGCTGACTAAGACACAAATGGAGGAGAGAAAAGGACATAAAAAGAGGCAAGACTTATATACCCCATTTAAGCTAGTAGAATGATAATGTAAGTAGACTATTAAGTTATTTATGTATAATACCCATTGTAACCATTAAAAACTCTATACAAAGAAATAAACTAAAAAACAGTAGGGATAAATGAAACTGTAATTGCAAAAATATTCAATTCACCCACGAAAAGGTAGAAAAAAAAAGACCAATTACACACCAAAAAAATAAAATGGAAAATTAAGTCCTCTTACATCAGTAATTACATTAAATGAAAATGATCTAAATACACCAATTAAAAGATAGAGACTGACAGAGTGGATTAGAAAACATGACCCATTAGTATGTTAACTACAAGAAAATCACTTTAAGTATGATATAGGCAGGTTCATAGAAAGAGTGAAAAAGATATTATTCAAATAATCAAAACAAGGAAGGAGTTACTATATTATGTTAATATCCAATAAAGTAGATTTTATCACAGAGAAAATTATCAGAGATCGAAAGGGATGTTATATACCATAAAACTGTTAATATATCAAGAAGATACTGCAATCCAAATGTATGTGCACTGAACAACAAAACTGCAAATACATAAAGCAAAACCAGAACTAAAAGAAAAATAGACAAATCTACAATTATAGCTGAAGAGTTTAACATCCCTTTTTCAGCAATTGATAAAACAACTAGACAGAAAATCAGTAAGGATTTAGAAGGATCCAATACCATCAGTTAGCATGATCTAATCGATATTTATTGAACACTTCACCCCCCCCCAAAAAAAAAACAGAATACAAACTATTTTCAAGTGTCTAAGAACATATACTAAGAATATATACTGGGCCATAAAACCTCAGTAAGTTTTAATGAATTGAAATAATGGCAGTGAAATCAAACCAGAAATTATTAACAAAAAGATAAGAGCATCATCTTCAAACACCTGGAAACTAAATAGAATTTATCTAAATATTTTATATCAAAATAAGTCATGGGTCAAAGAGGAAGTCTCGAGAAATTTAAAAATACATAGAGATAAATGAAAAAATATATCGAAATGTGGTAGACATAGCTAATGTAGGGCAGAATTAAAGCATTAAATATACAAATGAGAAGAAAGGAAAACTCACATATCGATAATCTAAGCTCTCACCTCAGGATCCTAAAAAAGAATCATAAAATAAAGCCAAAACAAGGAGAAAGATGGAAACGATAAAGAGCAAAAATGAATGAAATTGAAAACAAAGTACCTACTTCATAATAACCACTAAAAAATAGTAATTATATCATCATTGTCTATCCAAGGCTATAGTCTTTTGTCCCATCTTCATTTTGAAAATACTTCTGAGAAGTTACTCAAAAATATGAATATTTATTGTTTATAAACTATATACAGATATTTTTCTACAAGTTTGCCCTGTACATGCTAAGAATGAACAAAAATTTAAACACATAAAAATAGATACAATTAATAGGCGATATGATTTGTTCATTCTTTTTCAATGGTTTGTCTTGGGCCCTTCAGTTTGGAAACCACTGATGGAACATCATCACTGACTAAGGGCTACCTGTTTCTTAAAGCTCAGCTGAAGTACCATAAGCTCTTGCTGATCACATCAGTCCCCAGGGAAAGCTCTCTTCTCTGAATGCCTATAGTAATTCTGACTGTGCCTCTTAATTTTATACATATACCATCCAAATGATAGTGATAACTGTATGTCTAATATGGTTCCTGATATAAATGTATTCCTCAAAAGCACACATTAAAAAGTACCTGTAAAAACCTGAGGATTTGAGTACTTGACAAAGAAATAAGGGAAATAAAATGTCAATCATTCTCACAAAGATAATACTTATCAATAATCTAGGGGTTGAGGAAATGGGGAATGGTGTGACTATTTCTTTTTCTCAGATGTTGAAGTAAGAGCCATAATCTGGCAGTCCATAAGCCAAATTCAGTCTACACATGTGGTATGTGTGCCCAGAACAGTGTTTTGAATTATTTTATGTAATTGCCTTTATACTGGGCATGCACTCTTCTTGTTGGCTATAACTTCATCATTCCTAAATTTGATAATAGTTCAAATGTTTTTGCTTTCCAGTCTCCTGATGTAACTTGACTTTGACAGTCCTCTGGGAGTATTTACACTTCCTAGGTCAACATACTAAAGTACAAAGAGTAGTAATCTCAGAATCCGAAGACCTGGGTTCTAAGCTTGGATTGCCAGGCTGTGTCCCATTGTTTCTCTACAACACAGATGCTTCAACTACAGAATGGTGATGGTAATTTCTGCCCAGTGCATCCCATTGAGCAAATGAGAAGAATGGTTAAAAACTGTAAAACTACTGCACAAATATTAGAGTTATTATCAGATGACCTCTTAGTTCACTTCCTACTGTGAAATATTTTGTTTCTATGATTCTAGAAAAACCATTGGTAATTATAACTTCCATTTTCTAACAAAGCCATCAGCCCCATAGCTGTGAATATAAATGGATATGCTATTTAGAGTTATGAAGATAAAAATGTTAGAAATCCTTGACTGGTTTTCTGATAAAATTATAATTACAATACATGAAAGAACTGCATTGTGCATTATATGTTGGCGTCTCAGGAAATTGTGTGATAGAGTTTGATGAGAGCCTGTCTGCAAGATTAATTGTAAATTGGCTTAGATATGAACACTGTCGTCAGGATTGAAAACTGTCAGAGAATATAATGGCAAAACTGAAAAAGTGTGGCAGTGAGTGGCATCAGAGGCCTCACAGAGTTCAAAGTGTCTACAGGAGGGCTTTCTGAGATCATAGTTCAGCTCAATCTTATTACCATCATCATTAACTACTCCAGAAAGGGGCTGTAGGTCTCCTTAGAGTAATTTGCACAGTGTGCTTAGTTGGGAGGGGTTGAAAACAAAGACATGCTAAATCACAATGAGGAATCAGACATGTTACAATGCAATTGTAGGCAGACTTCAGATTCTTCTGGGGACCTGGACATTTGAGATTTTGACCACCAACAACACCTTTTCCTTCTGTCTACAGTATTTAAACCACATTCTGAATTCTTCCAGTTTCTCTATGAGGTCTTCCTTGATGACTTCAAAGAGAACCATTCCGTCCTCTGAAATTCTGTAGATTTTTCTCATCTTATATTATTTATTTGCACTTAGAAAAATGAAACCAAATATTACTCCTCCCTACATTGTAAATCCTTGAGGCAGAGGATAAGCTATTAATCCTTTACAAAGCTCTTAGTATCTAGCATGTTGGCCCACTCACAATACTTTAGAATTTGGATCTGATTTTTGGCCCTGTCTCCACTATCCTCTTTCAAACCCTGTCTATATTTCTCTGAACTTACTGCCCCCTCCCCCAACTCTTTTAGTTTCCTCTGTTCTGTTAACTATGCCCTCCCAGTCTTCTTCAACAAGTGGCTACAAATCTTCCTGATATGCTTTCATGGTCATGTCATTCCTTTTCTTTGAAAATTGTGATGATTCTTCCTTGCCTACTGCATCATGAATGAACATCTTAGCTTGGTTCCTGACACTCCGTTTGATGTGTTCCCATCCTATTTTCCCACCTTATTTTCTTCTATTTATCCTCACCAAATGGTTCCTACCAATTTTCTGCCCATCAAAACCACCCCCTTTCCTTTTGATTGTACTACTGCCTCTCCGATCCTTTTTAAATTCTCCAATTCCCCTGTTGATATATTCACCTTACTTTGCTGCCATCCTATTTCATCTTTGGTTCATACTAAGATAACTGTGTACACTTGAGCTTCATTCTGATACTTCCCTCTTTCTCACCCTATCCTCCCACACCTGTCATGATGAAGTACCTCTGATTTTACCTTCTGATCATGTCTTGAATTGGTCAATTGCTTCACCTCTTTTGTTAATGCCATAGCAATCTGTCTCCTGAACTATATAATACATTCTTAGGTGGTGTCCCTCTCCCAGTAGCTTTCTTTTTCTTCAATGCAATATAAACAAGTCACTTGTATGCTCAAGACCCTGCAGTTATTTCTGTCTACTCTAAAATCAAAATATATACTGTAGCCTACCAAAGCCCTGCAAGGTTAGACATTATATCCACAGTTTTGTATTCTGTACCAGCCTATCCAAAGGTCATGCTATTTCTTGATACCCTGGCCACTCTATCCTTCTTTCATTTCTTGAAACATACCATTTTTCCTTGACCTTCAGAGAATTTGACCACACAGTATCCTTTATCTGGAATATCTCTCTTTTCTCCATCTTGTTAACCGTAGGCCCATCCCCAGAGTCTCAATTCAAGCATAATTCTCCAGAAGTATTTTTTTTGAGGTTCCAGAGATGCCCTGCTGTATATTTTCATAGCATCCTGTGCTTTTTTGCTGTAAACCATTCACTGTGTAATTTGACATTTACATGCATAATTATTTGAAAAATTTTGATCTCTTGTACTGTGGCTATATAACTTTATGAAGGCAATGCCTTTCTGGGTTTTGTATACTCTTGTATTCTCATCTCTTAACACAGTGGATTCAAATTTGATAGAATCATATACTGGCTGACGGACTTCAGAAAATTACTAGTTTCAGATCTCTCTTTTCCTATTTATAAATTAATATGTTGTTTATGGTTTAAATGCAAAATGTTAATAAAGCCCTCAGCATAATATCTAGCACATAATATACATTAGTGATACCATTTTAATTAAATCATGTTTGAAAAACCTGCCATTTTATTTCATAGATGTAGGCCATATTTCTCCTTTTCAAATGTAATTTTGTATGGTCCCTGTGATACTTTGAGCAGAGAAAACCACCAGAAAGGAATGCTTATTTACCAATATTTTTACAAGTAAGTCACTTACAGATTCTGCCATTGCCATCACCATGCTTAATCCCTTTTTCCATCTTACCTGCTACAGTGAATTTCCAAGCATATTAAAATACAGTTTTATAAGTATATTTGGCATTAAAGAAAGGCATACATTCATGGTAGGAGTGAAGGAGGTACTCACGGAATACCAGTAGGTCAACAAGAGTATCATGTGACTGGTCCTGCCTGTAGTACCATTAACTCCCTGCATTCCCCTGAAAATAGTGATAAGTTTAAGGATGGTTGTGAGATGCATTGCAGGCCAATGAGAATGAAACCTTTCCCTGAGATTTATAGAAATGTACTCTTGATTTTCCCAAAAGGTATGAAGTCAACAGTTTATAGGGTCTTTTTATAGGTCTAGAATTTATGTATAGAAGAAGAACCAAAATATGAAAAAAGAGACCTTATTCTTGGTGACATTGGTGTGTTTTGAAACAAGCTATTCTTATTTATTTTTGGGACAGAGAGAGACAGAGCATGAACGGGGGAGGGGCAGAGAGAGAGGGAGACACAGAATCGGAAACAGGCTCCAGGCTCTGAGCCATCAGCCCAGAGCCCAACGCGGGGCTCGAACTCACGGACTGCGAGATCATGACCTGGCTGAAGTCGGACGCTTAACCGACTGCGCCACCCAGGCGCCCCTGAAACAAGCTATTCTTAAAGCCACATATCCCCCCAGGATTGTTCAGCTACAAAAGCTACAAAAAACAATACATTTTCCTTTTGAAAAAGAATGTAGTAATAATTGGGTCTGTCATTTGTAATGAAAGTAATTCTGAGAGACTCATGGCTTCAAAGAAAAGATGGAACTTAAGACAAATCTTAGAGATTGTCAAATCTGGAATGAAGTCCAGGCAAAGGGAAAATAGGTCCAAAACACAAAGACATATAACAGCATCATGTGTTTGAACAGCTGCAAATAGAGGCTGATTCTTCAATGTAGAAGAAAGGAAACTGTTCAGTCTGTGAGCATGCCTGCTTTCTGAGAGCTAGAATCTCTCATAGTTCCTGCCACAGACTTTGCCCATAGTCAACTCAACAAATGTTAGTTAAATTAATACGCAAGTCAATTAATGGAAATGTGAAAAGAAAGACAGCAATGCCCAGAGGAAAGAATTCTAGGCGGAGTGAGGGGGAAAAAACTAATTTGTTCATACACTGTATGAAAAGATTGGAGAGAAAGACTGACTCTAAAAGCTATCTCCTGGATAGTGTAAAAGTATTAGTGTCACAAAGCATGCAAATTAAAATTCTGCTGTAGACAGATAACATTGCATTACCCATTCAGTGTTTATTCTGAGACTAATAATGACTCTAGTGCAAAGAATGGTAATTAATTGGTACTGCTGATCCTGTCACACCACCTTTTCCTCCTATGTCCAGGGGCCCTACTAGAATGACAACATCCCAGAGTGGCAGGAGTGCTTAAGCTGCCTGGAGACCACCATCACCGTCAGTAACAAAACCAGGCATGAGACACTTGACTGTTGAAATGCTTTTCCCTGCTCCTAGAATACTCTTCCTTCTCTTTACCTCATTTACCCATACCTATCTTGTGATATGCATTCAATCATCATCAGCCTTCTCTGATAAGGTCAAATCTTGCTATCTTTTGCTCTCATAACAACTTGTATTTCTCATTCTTTGCATTATTCACAGTTGTAATTTTATCTAGTTAATGAATTGGATTCATTTTGGCTTTACCTCTGGGCTATAAGCTCTGAGAAAAGAGATTATATCATACATGTTTGTTTACTCACTCTTGTAGCTCTCTTAATACTGTCTAACACAGTGCTTCACAGTGGGTGCTCATAGTCTGCTCAATGAACTAGTCAACCTGTATCAACTTATAAATTTCCTCTCTTCACTTCTGTTCTTATTAACCTTCTTGACGTTCTCTCTCTCTCTCTCTCTCTCTCTCTCTCTCTCTCTCTCTCTCTCTCTCTTTTCCCTAGGTTTAGAATATTGCTATAGTAAAAGATATAATTTTAGCAGAAGCAGAAAGAAAAAAAGAACAGATCTTGACTTCTAAAGGAGAAGACAAAAATAAATCGATAAATAAAGTAACTTCAAAGCGTGGTTCATTCTGTGAAGAAAATCAGGCTGATGGGATGGACCATGATAAGAGGGCTTCTTCAGACAGTATGGTCAGGGAAGACCTCCCCAAGGAAGTAACTTTAGAGCTGAGAATGAATTATGAGGGAAAAGTCACTATTGGTGAAGAGTCTAGAAAAAGGGTAATTCAACCAGAAGGAGCAGAGGTTTATTATCTATTCCTATGCCCAGAGACAGACAACTAGAAGCTGGGGGGGGGGGGGGGGAGGAGGGGCAAAACATGCTATTCAGTAGGTAGCAAGACTCCTGGATTCCATTCAGTTCTAGAACTTGACCCAGATACTTAGCCTCTATGACTCTATTTCTTCATCTGTAAAATGTTGTCTCTGTCCAAAAAGGAAAGAGAATATTATTTCTTTGACATTTTTTCTGACTTTGCTGTGGTATGATTCTGCCATTATCTGTAAGCTGGGTGTGTTGGCAATCCTGGTATTTTGACTCTATTTGATCTGTAGTCTTCCATGATTTGGCTCCAGTTTACCTATTAAATTTATTTTCCTGCCATTTCCCTCAACATACCCTGTGCACCAAACTAAAGCCTTGTTTCCTGTACATAGCAAACACTTCCTTGAATGTATTGCCTTTGCTTTCTGAATAGAATACTTTTTCTCTCATCTCCAGAAATATAAGTCTTCTCTACCCTGGGGATGAAGAAATACTTTTTCACAACACCAGGAAGCCCTCCAAGATCTTACTAGTAACAAGTAACCTCTTACTTTTTAGACTTCCCTTGACACTTGTGCCTTTCTTCCAGCACTTTCAGCATGCCTACCCCAAAGCAGAATTATTTGGGCTGATCCTGATGTTTTCTGTTATAATGGACTCTGAGCCCCCTTAAAATCATCCATCACCTTCTCTATTGCCTTACACATAACAGACACCAAATCACAATATACAAATGGAGATTTTTGTTGTAAGACTTGTTGGAAAAGAGCAAATTAACAAGGATTGGCCAAGAGGTTTTGTCTGTTATCTTTTTTTATTATTATTGAAGTACAGCTGACATGCAATGTTATATTAATTTCAGGTGTATAATATATTGATTTGACAATCCCTGTAAGTTACTCAGTACTTACCATGAGAAGTATAGTCACCATTTGTCACCATACAATGTTATTATAGTATTATTGACAATATACCCAAGCTGTAATTTTCCTCTTATGACTTATTTTATAACTGGAAGTTTGTACCTCTAAAATCTCCTTTATTATACCCATCCCTTCACCCACCTCCCCTGCTGTAATCACCAATTGTTCTCTGTATTTAAGAGTCTGGTTTTTGGAGGCTTTTTGTTGTTGTTGTTGTTGTTGTTGTTGCTCATTTGTTTTGTTCTTTTGAATTCCACATATAAGTTAAATCATATGGTATTTGTCTTCCTCTGCTTGACTTATTTCACTTAGCATAACATGTTCTACATCCATCCATGTTGTCACAAATGTTTCTTGAATGAGTAGCTATCATTGATTTGAAAGAAAGGATTTATTTTCAATTAGTAATGCCTTCCCTGGGTGTGGGAGAAAAGAGTTGCAGTATATATGCTTTGAATCCACTATGTTTGAATTACAGAGGTTTTCCCAGATGAGAGGGAAGGAACAAAACAAATAGCCAACATCTTAGGTATGAAGCAAAGACTACTCTGTTTACTACCTGGATAATAAGAGAGTTCTTAGTAATACCATTTGCTTTGAATTTTTGCATGACAAGCTGAGTGCCATACTTATGATTGTGATCTCCCACCAAAGTTCTGTTGATATGATTGACTGGCAAGGTCTAGTTCTGATAAGCATCATTCAATTCAAATAACCATATTTTGAAGATCTTCTAAGTGCAGGATACTGTGCTATCTCTTGAGGACAATGGTGTTCTGTTCTTTCAAATTGCCATTTCTGATCATCCCTGTGCCTGTGGCAGCAATGAAACCATTGAATTCCTTATCACAAATGGTCTTAAAAGTATATAAATTGGGTGGCTATTATACAAAACCATCCTCCTTGCCATCTGTGAAAATTAAGCCATTAGAGATTTGCTCACACCTCTACCTCCTGGTAAAAGCACATGTTCTCAAGACGGAATAACAACAATGTCAGTGGATAGGCAGTAGCCCATCATTTACAAAGCCTTTTGACTTCTATTATTTAATCTATTCTTATAATCAATGCATTATGAAGTAGAAAATACAAAAAGTCTAATCATGTTACAGAAAGGGAAACTGAGGCTTACTTCTGTCCATTTATTGACCCAGGATCTTTTTCCCAAGGAATTGTCAGGCTGAAATTAGATCCCAGATCACCTATTTCTAGTGATTTTTCCTTCTACATGAAATGGTGTACACATGATATCTTTGACGTTCTCACTTTTAGGGGTGGATCAGATCAATTATGTGTATCTTTTGAAAAGGAAAGAAATATTGAGGGCCTAATGGAGATGTGGGAAAGATAGATGATAGAAAAGAGATAGGGGTACCCAAGTGAATCAAAGGAATACAGGAAATAAATCCCATGATAAGGCCTGATGTTCCTGTGAGATGCCAGATAACATTTAGCATCTCATAATTAGAAGGGCAGGAGCCCTGCTGTAGGTTCCTTGAAACATACCAACAGCCCATTGTTGGATGTGGAACTCATCTACTTCTCTCTAGAAATACACGCTTCTCTCTACTCTACACTACCAAATTTTTTTAAATTAAACATTTTATTTTGAGATAATCAGATTCACAAGAAGTTTCAAAAAAAATAATACAGGAAGCTTTTATGTACTATTTACTCAATTTACCCCGAAGGTAACACTTTGGTAAACTATAGTACAATTTCACAACCTTTATATTGGCATTGATACATTCAAGATATGTTTGGCACTTCAAGGATCATGTTGTCCTTTTATAGCCCACTTCCCACTTGATGCCCGTCCTGAACCCACCAATTTGTTGTCCATTTCTGTACATTTTCATTACAATAATTCTATATCAGGGGCACCTGGGTGGCTCAGTTGGTTAAGTGTCTAACTCTTGACTTCAGCTTAGGTCATGACTTCATGGTTGGTGGGATTGATCCCCATGTCGGACTCTACACTGACAGTGTGGAGCCTGCTTGGAGTTCTCTCTCTCCCTCTCTCTCTCTATGCTCCTCCCCCACTCGCCTACCCATGTACTTTCTCTTTCTCAAAATAAATAGAAAAGAATTTTATATGAGTGGAATCACACAGTATGTAGCACTTTGCAGATGCCTTTTTCTTACTCAGAATGAATCTCTTAAGATTAATTTACATTGTCACAAGGTCACATAACTCATAACTCACTAGTTCCTTTTCCTTTTTTTTTTTTTTTTTTACTGAGCAGTATTCCAAAGAATGGGTATACCACACTTTAACCACTCACCTGTTGAAGGGTGTTTGGGTTGTTTACAGTTTAGTACAATTATGAATAAAATCTCCATAACCATTCATGTCCAGGTCTTTGTGTGAACATAAATTTTCCCTTCTCTGGGACCAATTACAGGGTTGTAATTGTTAGGTAGTAACATAGCTGCAGGTTTTATTTGTCAAGAAACTGACAAACTGTTTTCTGAGACACTGTACCATTTTATGTTCTCACTGGTAATGTGGTCAAATAATCAAAGTTTTTTGGATTATCACAAGCATTTGGTTTCACTTTTTCATTTTTTTAATCTTAGATATTCTGTTGGATGTGTAGTGATCTTCCATTGTGGCTTTAATTTGCATTTCCTAAAAGGCTAATGACACTGAACATTTTTTTTCAAATGCTTGTCATCTGTTTATTCTCTTCTATAGAATGTGAATTCATATCTTTTGCCCATTTTCTGGTTTTATTATATGATTTTTTTAATGTTACATTTTAAGAGTTCTTCATATTTTATAGATAGTAGTCATTTGTCAGATGTAAGTTTTGTAAATCCTTTTCTCTTCTGTATCTTGTCTTTTCATCTCTTAACACAGTCTTTCATAGAACAAACATTTTTAATATTAATGAAATCCAATTTCTCATTTTTTTATGGATCGTGCTTTTAGTGTCAAATCAAAAGTCTTTGGCTAGACCTAGATCCTAAAGATTTCATCTTGCATTTTTCTCACAAATGTTTATAGCTTTTACATTTTATATTTAAGTCTGTGATTCATTTTTTATGGCAGCTTCTTCTTCTTACAGCAAAAACAAACCATTTCCCCCAAAATAAACCAAAAAGAAAAGCAACAGTAAAAAACAAAATAATGATGCATATGTAGAATTAAGAAATTATGTGATTCGTTTTCTAAATTTATTTATTTATTTTGAGAGAGTGTGAGCAAGTGTGGGGGAGGGGCAGAGAAGCAGTGGGGGTGGAAATCCCAAGCAGGCTCCTTGCTGCCGGTGCAGAGCCTGATAGGAGGCTCCATGCCATAAACCTTGAGATCATGACCTGAGCTGAAATCATTAGTCTGTGATTCATTTTAAGTTTACTCTCAGTATAAGGTATGAGATTTAGGTTGATATATACATATACATACATACATACATACATATATATACATACATACATACATATACATACATACATATACATACACACATATACATACATACATACATACATATACATACATACATATACATATATATATATATGTGTAATTTTGTCTCACATATGTTCAGTTTTTCTAGAACTATTCTTTAAAATGAGTACTATTGCGACACCTGGGTGGTTCAGTCAGTTAAGCATTGGACCAGAACAGGTCATGATCTCTCAGTCTATGAGTTAGAGTCCCACATTGAGCTTTCTACTCTCAGTGTGGAGCCTGCTTCAGATCCTCTGTCTCCCTCTCTCTCTGCTCCTCCCTCACTCACATACTCTTTTTCTCTCTCCCTCAAAAATAAGTAAACATTTTCAAAATCAAATGACTATTGCTTCTGTCACTTTGCTTTGTACCATTATCAAAAATGAGTCAGGCATGGGGTGCCTGGGTGGCGCAGTCGGTTAAGCGTCCGACTTCAGCAAGGTCACGATCTCGCGGTCCGTGAGTTCGAGCCCCGCGTCAGGCTCTGGGCTGATGGCTCGGAGCCTGGAGCCTGTTTCCGATTCTGTGTCTCCCTTTCTCTCTGCCCCTTCCCCATTCATGCTCTGTCTCTCTCTGTCCCAAAAATAAATAAAAACGTTGAAAAAAAATTTAAAAATGAGTCAGGCATATTTGTATACATTTATTTCTGGGTTCTTTATTCTGTTCCGTTAGTCTTTGCATCTGTACATCCACAGTTTTAATTACTGAGGCTATATATTAAATCTTGAAAGTAGACTGATCCCTCCCACATTATTCTTCTTTTCAAAATTGTGTTATCTCTTCTAATTCCTTTGCATTTCCTTATAATTATTTTAGAAAAAATTGCCTATATCTACAAAAAATCTTGCTGGGATTTTGAAAGGAATACATATGTGTGTGTGTGTGTGTGTGTGTGTATGTATATATATACATGTATATATATGTATATATATACACACACACATACACACACACATATATATACACATATATATACACTATATATATATATACATATATATATATTAAGAGAATTTTAAGAGAATTGACATCTTACCTCTAAAAAAAAACTTACCTCTAAGAGAATTGACATCTTTTACTGTATTGAGTCTTTTAATCCATGAACATAATATGTGTATTTATTAGGAATACCCTGATTTCTTTCATAAGCAGTTTTTCTTTTTCAGCATGCACGTTTTTCTACATGTAAAATATGCATCTAAGTGTTTTGTTTTGAGTTATTATAGATCATTCTTTTTTATAAGTTTTAATGTCCATGTGCTGGACATCAAAAGCATTCAGTCTTTTGTTGGTAAGAGATGCACTAGTTATAGGTATTGTTTTGCTTTTTTTGTGTGGAGATCTTTATCAAGTGAGGAAAATCCCTTCTATTCCTGTGTTTCTGAAAGGTTTGTGGTTTTTTGGTAAATCCTGAATGGGTATTGAATTTTGTCAAATGCTTTTTCTGGATTGATATGATTGTGTATTTTCCATCTTTAACCTGTTAATATGGTAGGTTACATTGATAGATTTTTTTGTCTTTATTTAAATTCCAGTTAGTTAGCATATAGTGTAATATTAATTTCAGGTGTACAATATAATGATTCACCAATTCCATACATCACCCTGTGCTCATCACAACAGAAGTACTCCTTAATCCTCATCACCAATGTAACTCATTCTTATACCCACCTCCCTTCTTGTAATCATCAATTCTCTATAGTTAAGAATCTGTTTCTTGTTTTCTTCTCTCTCTCTTTTTTCCCCTTTCCTCCTTTGTTTTGTTTCTTAAATTCCACATGAGTGAAATCATATGGTATTTTGCTTTTGATGACTTAATTCATTTAGCATAATATTCTGTAGTTCCATCCATGTTGCAAATGGCAAGATTTCATTTTTTATGGCTGAGTAATATTCCAGTGTGTGTGTGTGTGTGTGTGTGTGTGTGTGTGTGTGTACCACATCTTTATCCATTCATCCATTGATGGACACTGGGGCTGTTTCCATAAGTTACTACTGTTGATAATGCTGCTATAAACATCGGGATGTGTGTATCCCTTTGAATTCATGTTTTTGTATTCTTTGGATAAATACTTAATAGTGCAATTACCATATCATAAGGTAATTCTATTGTTAACTTTTTGAGGAACCTCCATATTGTTTTACAGAGTGGCTGCAACTAGTTTGCATCCCCACCAACAGTGGAAGAGGGTTCACCTTTCTCACATCCTTGCCAACACCTATTGTTCCCTGTGTTGTTGAGTTTAGCCATTTTGAAAGATGTGAGGTGATATGTCCTTGTAGTTTTGATTTGTAGTTCCCTGAAGATTAGTGGTAACGAGCATCTTTTAGTGTATCTGTTGGTCATCTGCATGTCTTCTTTGGAAAAAATGTCTAATTTTTAATAGTATTATTCATTTTGGGGGTGTTGAATTTTATAAATCCTTTTTATATTTTGGATACTGCCCTTTATCAGATTTGTCATCTGCAAATATCTTTTCTCATTCCTTAAGATGCTTTTTAGTTTTGTTGAAAGTTTTCTTCTCTGTGTGGATGGTTTTTATTTTGATGAAGTCACAATAGTTTATTTGTGCTTTTGTTTCCCCTGCCTCTGAAGACATATTAAGAAAGAAGTTGCTACAGCTGATGTCAAATAAGTTACTGCCTATATTCTCCAGGATTTTTATGGTTTCAGGTCTCACATTTAGGTCTTTAATCCATTTTGAGCTCACTTTTGTGTATGATATAAGAAAGGGGTCCTTTTTCATTATTTTGTATGTTGCTGTCCAGTTTTCCCAACACCATTTGTTGAAGACACTGTCTTTTAGCCATTGGATATTCTTTCCTACTTTGCTGAAGATTAATTGACCGTATGGTTGTGGGTTCATTTCTGGGTTCTCTATTCTGTTCTATCAATTAATGTGTCTATTTTTATGCCAGTACCATACTGCTTTGATTACTACAGCTTTGTAATATAACTCGAAGTCTGAAAGTGTGATGCTTCCAACTTTGTTTTGATTTTTCAAGTTGCTTTGGCTATTTGAGGTCTTTTCTGGTGTTCTAGCCCTATTAAAAAGTGGTTTTAGCATTTTGAGAGAGATTTCATTAAATCTGTATATTGCTTTCGGTAGTAAAGACATCTTAACAATATTTATTCTACCAATCTATGAGCATGGAGTATCTTTCCATTTCTTTGTGTCATCATCAATGCTTTCATTAGTGTTTAATAGCTTTTAGAGTACATGTCTTTCACTTCTTTGGTTAGTTTTATTTCTAGGTATTTTATTATTTTTGTTAAAATTGTAAATGGGATTTTTAATTTCTCTTTCTGCTACTTCATTATTGGTATATATAAATGCAACAGATTTATGTATGTTGATTTTGTATCCTGCAACTTTACTGAGTTCGTGTATCAGTTTTAGTAGGTTTTTGGTGGTCTTTTAGGGTTTCTATATATAGTATCATGTCATCTGCAAAGAGTGAAAGTTTTACTACTTCCTTGCAGATTTGGATGCCTTTTATTTCTTTTTCTCATCTTGTTGCTGTGGCTAGGACTTCCAGAACTATATTGAATAAAAGTGGTAAGAGTGGACATCCCTGTCTTGTTCACGACTACAGAGGAAAAGCTTTCAGGTTTTTTTCCCATTTAGGATGATATTAGTTATGGGTTTTTCATATATGGCCTTTATTATGCTGAGCTATGTTCCATCTAAATGTACTTTGTTGAGGATTTTTATCATGAATGGATGTTGTACTTTGTTAAATTCTTTTTCTGCATCTTTTGAAATGATCATGTGGTTCTTATCGTTTCTTTTATTAATGTGATTTATCACATTGACTGACTTATGAATATTGAACCACTGTTGCAGCATAGGAATAAGTCTTACTTGATTGTGGCGAATGATATTTTAAATGTATTGTTGGATTAAGTTTGCCAATATTTTGTTGAGGGTTTTTACATCTATGTTTACCAGAAATATTGGCCTGTAGTTGCCTTTTTTAGTAATGTCTACCTGGTATTGGTATTAGGTTTTGGTATTAGGTTAATGGTGGCCTCATAGAATGGTGGCCTCTTACACTGTTTTGGAATAGTTTGAGAAGAATAGGTATTAACTTTTCTTTAAATATTTGGTAGAATTTGCCTGTGAAGCCATCTAGTCCTGGACTTTTGTTTGTTGTGGGTTGTTTTGTTTTGTTTTGTTTTGTTTTGTTTTTGATTCCTCGTTCAGTTTCTTTGCTGGTTATTGGTCTGCTCAAATTTTCTATTCTTGCTTTAGTATCTTCTAAGCCAATGACTATGAGGAAACATTTTCCCTGTGTGTTCCCCTGTGTGCTCCTCTCTCTCTCTCTCTCTCTCTCTCTCTCTCTCTCTCTCTCTCTGTGTGTGTGTGTGTGTCTGTCTGTCTGTCTGTCTCTCTGTTTCTCTCCTCCTTCTCCACAACCATAGCTCCCTCCCCTACCATGGAACTGTGATCTGTTTCTCCCCTAAACTCCCTCTCTGCACTTCCTACCTTCTTTACTGCAGCCTCTTCTCCACCTTTAGTTGTACAGTTTGTTCTTCCAGTCTTCAGGTTGATTTCTGGAGTATTTAGGATTATTTGATAGTTACCTAGCTGTATTTGTGAGACAAGGCAAGACTATGATTCTCCTACTGTGCTGCCATCTTCCTCTAAATTCACAGTGATAGATTTTTTAACACTGCGCCAGCATTGCATCCCTGAGATACACTTTACCTGACCATGGTGTATACTTATTTTTTATGTACTATTGAATTTTTTGCTAATTATGATAAGAATTTTTGTGCCCATACTCATGAAAGATGTTGGTCTTTCTTTGTACTGTCCTAGTCCTATTTGGCATCAGTCTGATACTAGCTTCATAAAGTTGTTGAAGGTGTTTCCTCTGCTTCTAGAAGAGATTGTGTAGAATTTTTTTTTTTTAATTTGGTAGAATTCTCCAAGATCATCTGGGCCTGGAGATTTTTTATTTCATATTGAAAGTGTTATGGTAGCTTCAAGGAATTGATCCAGTTCATCTAAGTTTTCAAATTTGTATGTCTAGAGTTGTTCATAGTATTGCCTTATTATCTTTTTTATGTCTGCATGGCCTATAATAACATCTTCTGTGTCATGACTGATAATAGGAATTTGTGAGTTCTCCCTTTTTGTGTTTATCAATCTTGCTAGAGTTTAGTCAATTTTGCTGGTCTTTTCAAAGAGCTAGATATTTATATCATTGATTTTTCTCTATTTTTTATTTTATTTTTCATTGATTTCTTCCCTAATATTTATTATTGCCTTCTTTTTGCTTATTTATGCTTTATTTTGTGCTTCTTTTTCTAAGTTTTTGAGGTAGGAACTTTATTGATGTGAAAATTTTCCTCTTTTCTAATGTAAACTTAATGCCACAAGTTTTCCTTGCTGCACTGCTTTGGTTGTGTCACAGGGATTTTGATATGTTGTGTGTGTTTTATTTAAAACTTTACTTTTTTAAAGACCAGCTTTAGGTTCATAGGAAAATTGAGGGGAGGGTACAGAGACTTCCTATATAGCCTCCCTCATTATCAGCATCTCCTACCAGAGTGGTACATTTATTAGAATTGATGAACCTGCTCTGACGTGTTACAGTCACTAAAAGTTCATAGTTTGTATTACAGCTCATTGTGCCATTTTAAATTCTATGCATTTTGACAAATGCATGATAGGTACCCACCATTGTGGTATGATGTAATTTCACTACCCTAAAAATCCTACATGTTCTGCTCATTCATCCCTATCTCTCCCCAGTCACTGGAAACCACTGGTCTTTTTACTGTCTTCATGATTTTCCCTTTCTCAGAATGTCCTATAGGTGGAATTACACAGTATGTAGCATTTTAATATTGGCTTCTTTAGCTCATTAATATGCATTTAAACTTCCTCCATGTTTTTTTCATGGTTTGATAGCTCATTTACTTTTAGTGCTGAATACTGTTTCATTGTCTGGATGTACCACAGTTTATTTATTCACCTATTGAAGGACATCTTGGTTGCTTCTAAGCCCTGGCCATTATGAATGTAAAGCTGCTATAAACATCTCTGTACAGGTATTTGGAGATAAATTTTCAACTCCTTTGGGTAAATACCAAAGAGTATGATTACTATATTGTATGGTAAGAGTATGTTTAGTTTTGTAAGAAACCACCAAACTGTCTTCCAAAGTGGCTATACTGTTTTGCATTCCCACTCTCATGAATTAGACTTGCTCCCGCTCCTCAATCTCTCTGGCAGTTTATTTACTCAGTGTTTTGGATGTTGAGCACTCTAATAGGTGTCAATATTATTTCATTGTTGTCTTAACTTGTATTTTCCTGATAACATATCATGTGGAACATGTTTTTGTTTATACGTTTATTCAAATCCAGGTTAGTTAATATACAGTGTAATAATGGTTTCAGTAGAATTTAGTGATTCATCACTTACATATAACACCCAATTCTCATCCCAACAGGTGTCCTCCTTAGCACCCATCCCTGATTTAGCCTATCTTACCTCCCCTCCAGCAACCCTTATGTTTGTTCTCTGTATTTAAGAGTCTCTTATGGTTTACGTCCTCTCTTTTTTTTTATCATATTTTTCCTTCCCTTTCCATACGTTAATCTCCTTTGTTTCTTGAATTCCACATGAGTGAATCATTTGTCTTTCTCTGACTTATTTTGCTTAGCATAATACATTCTCATTCCATCCACATTGTTGCAAAGGCACAGTTTATTCCTTTTCATCACTGAGTAATATTCCATTGTGTGTGTGTGTGTGTGCGCGCACGTGTGCGTGTGCACACACATGTGTATACACACTACATCTTCTTTATCCATTCATCAGTAATGGACATTTGGGCTCTTTCCATAATTTGGCTATTGTCGATAATGCTGCTATGAACATTGGAGTGCATGTGCCCCCTTCGAATCAGCATTTTTGTATCCTTTGGATAAATACTTAGAAGTTCAATTGCTGGATAGTAAGGTAGTTCTATTTTTAACTTTTTGAGGAATCTCCATATTGTTTTCCAGAGTGGCTGCACCAGTTTACATTCTGACCAGCAGTGCAAAAGTGTTCCCCTTTCTCTGCATCCTCACCAACATCTGTTGTTTCCAGAGTTGTTTAGGTTAGCCAGTTTGACAGATGTGACATGGTATCTCATTGTGATTTTGATTTGTATTTCCCTGATTATGAGTGATATTGAGCATCTTTTCATGTGTCTGTTAGGCATGTGGGTGTCTTCTTTGGAAAAATGTCTATTCATGTCTTCTGCCCATTTCTTCACTGGATTGTTTGTTTTTTGGATGTTGAGTTGGCTAAGTTCTTTATAGATCTTGGATACTAATCCTTTATCCAATATATCATTTGAAAATAGCTTCTCCCATTCCATCAGTTGCCTTTTAGTTTTGTTGATTATTTCCTTCATTTTACAGAAGCTTTTTATCTTGATGAGGTCCCAGTAGTTCATTTTTGCTATTTGTTTCTCTTGCTTCTGGAGACACGTCTAGTAAAAACTTGCTGTGTCTGAGGTCAAAGAGGTTGTTGCCTGTTTTCTCCACTAGGATTTTGATGGCTCCCTGTCTTATATTTAGGTCTTTCATCCATTTTGAGTTTATTTTTGTGGATGGTGTTAGAAAAGTGGTCCAGATTCATTCTTCTGAATGTTGCGGTCTAGTTTTCCCAACATCATTTGCTGAAGAGACTGTCTTTTTTCCATTGGATATTCTTTGCTGCTTTGCTGAAGTTAGTTGGTCATTCATTTGTAAGTCCATTTCTGGGTTTTCTATTCTGTTTCATCGATCTATGTGACTTTTTTGTGCCAGTACCATACTTTCTTGATGATTACAGCTTTGTAATAGAGCTTGAAGTCCAAAATTGTGATGACTCTGGCTTTGGATTTCTTTTTCAACAAGGCTTTGGTTACTCAGGGTCTTTCAGTCCCATACAGATTTTAGTATAGTTTGTTCTAGCTCTGTGAAGAATACTGGTGTTATTTTGATAGGGATTGCTTTGAATGGGTAGATTCCTTTGGGTAGTATGGACATTTTAACAATATTTGTTCTTTCAATCCATGATCATGGAATATTTTTCCATTTCTTTGTGTGTTCTTCAATTTATTTCACAAGTTTTCTGTACTTTTCAGCATATACATTTTTTACCTCTTTGGTTAAGTTTATTCCTAGGTATTTTATGGTTTTTTGGTGCAATTATAAATGGGATTGATTCCTTGATTTCTTTTTCTGCTGCTTCATTATAGTACACAGAAATGGAACATATTTTCATATGCTCATTAGACATCTGTATATCTTCTTTGATAAAATGTTTTGTATTTTTATTTTCATTCATTTCAGTGATTTTTGTTTCTTTCTCTTGTGACTTCCTTTTTTACTCATGGTTCAATTAGAATGGTTCAATTAGAAGTATATTCTTTAGTTTTAACATGTTCAAAGATGTCACTGTTCTATTTTGCTATTGATTTATAGTTTGATTTCATTGTAGTCAGAGAAAGCACTAATTGCCATTCTTTTTAGGATTCTGGTGACATGAATGTTAGATCTTTTGTTATAGACATAAAAGTCTCTGGGGCTGTATTTATTTTGTCTATTTTTTCTGTTTTTCAGATTGGGTAATTTCTATCATTCTTTCTTCCAGCTCACTGCTTCTTCCTTCCTTCCCCTACATTTTCTTTTGAGCCCACTCAATCGCTTTCTTTTAGTTACTGTATGTGAAGTTCTGCTCTTTACATTGGATATTCTTTATAAAATGTCTTTTTTGTGATTCCATTTTTTCATTTGTTTCAAGTGTGTTCTTAATTATTTGGTAAAGCATTATGATGGCTGCTGTAAAACCTCTGTCAGGCAAAACTTCACCATAAAAACAAAAAGAGGGGCAGACATACTCCCACTGCAAGAGGTCCTGCTCAAACTTTTCATGAAGAAATAAAACAAAACCCTTGTCAGCTGAGTTTAGCCTCTCTGTCCTCTCATTGTCGGCATCTATTAATTGTCTCTTGTATGCAATTTTAAATCTTCCTGGTTCTTGGTATGATGAACGATTTTTTTAAATGTTTTTTAACATTTATTTATTTTTGAGACAGAGAGAGACACAGCATGAACGGGGGAGGGTCAGAGAGAGGGAGACACAGAATCTGAAACAGGCTCCAGGCTCCTAGCCGTCAGCACAGAGCCCAACGTGGGGCTCGGACTCACGGACCGCGAGATCATGACCTGAGCCGAAGTCGGCCGCCCAACCGACTGAGCCGCCTAGGCGCCCCATGATGAACGATTTTTAATTGAAATGTGGATATTTGGGGTATTATGTTGTAGATCTTAAGATCTTATTTACACCTATTTTTGTTGGTTCTTCTGACAACAGTCTGATGGTGCACATGAGGGAGCATTCTACTTCATTACTACCAGTTGCTAGTAGAAGTCCTGGTTTCCCACTTGGTCTTCACATATACTTTCATTTACACCTTAGTGGGAGTGAACTCTTCATTACTGCTGGCATTTTTGGGACTTCTCATTCCCACTAGACTTGCACTATTGCCTCACAGTCTGGGAAAAGTAAGAATCCTCCTTGCTGCTCCTCAGTGGCCCCACTTAAAGCATGGAGAAGGAGTAACCTTTTTACCATTGGGTAACAGGGAAGTCCTGACTCACCATTAGGCCTCCTGTTATATGGTGGGCCTCTTTACTGCTGTGTTAGGATGGCAGTCCAGGTTCCCCATGTACTTTGCTTTGACATTGTCAGAGAGTGGGGACTTGTTACTGCCCAGTATAGATGAAAGTCCCAAATCTTCATTTGGCCTTCTCAGATATCATGCTGGCAGAGTTGGGTAAGGTTGGGCTCCTTACTGCAGCTTCATGAGGATGGAAGTTTAGGCTTCTGACTTAGTTTTTGCTGGTATGAGTGTGGATGAGGTCATATTTTTTCTGTGGTATTTGGCTGCAGTAGAGGAATTATTACCTAAAAGTTTTCTATTGTATCAGGCAGTCCCTTTTCGTTTAGCAGACTTTTCTTGTGTCTTTATTATGCCCACTGGCATTTCTAAGCTACTGGCATCTCCAGTACCTAGTCAGGATATATGAGGCAACAAGAAACCAAGAGAATGCATTGTTCAGGGCACAATTGCCTACTAGTCTGCCATCTTCTTCTCACAATTCAGAGTTGTCTTATGTTTGTTTTATACTTAATGTCCAGGGGTTTTGTTTGTACTTAGTAGGAGAAATAGGGGAAAGTACATCTGTTCTATCCTTCCAAAAGCAGGAATCTGATGCCCTACTTTTAATGATAGACACATACTTAGAAGCATGCCTGATGTCAAGTGGTTTATATAGAGAGACTTTTTTTTAATATGTATAGGAAACCTGGGGTTTTGGAGAAATGAGTAAAGGACCAGAGAAGAAAAAGATAATCCAGTTTTCAGTGACTGGCAAAAAATCTGATGTAGCTGTGATGTAATGGGTGCATGGTAAGGACTAAGGAGAAGTGGCTGGAGATAACGACCTTGAGCAGTTTGGATTTCTTCTGTGCCATTGGAAAGCCATTGAAGCCTATTGCTAAGAGCAGAGCACAACTCAAGGGCACTTTCAGGGTAGCACCCCTTAACATCCTCACCTGGGGTAGATGAGCTAGGGACAGGTAGAGATTTTCTGGAGGGGCAGGAAGGGACAGAAATATCTCATGTAATAGATTACATGGGTCATTGAAACACTTAACATTGTAATATGGTTGTACACGGTCAAAATAGAGGTTGTCCAGGATTGGTTTGTGTGCTGGACAAAAAAAATGCCACAGTGATTTACACAAAAGCTAGTAACACCATCCTGCTGATTATCGTGTGTACCTGTGATCTCTACAGTTTATTTCATAATGATAAATTATGTAATTAGACTTCCATCACTATAGATATAAACACTGCAGAAAACTTGATTGCGGTTTTGTATTCCCTTGGTGCATTTGCAGAATCAATTATGCCATATTTTCAATATGACAAACTACTGGAGAGATTGCACATGATTTTTTTTCTTCTTCATTTTTGTATTGTAATTTAACAAGTAATTATCACTCCAGGCAAGGTGTATTGTTCCTGCGAAGAACCGTTTGGGGAAACTGGAGCCCAGAGTGAGAAGTCCTTTTTCAGGTTCCCTTTAACTCTCCTATCCTTTACACTATGTCTCAGTCACCTCCTGCTGGCTTTGAGCTAAGTATGGATCCTTTTGTTTTGGAGACTAAGCTGTGGGTGGAGTCAAAGGACTTAGAACTGAGGTTTCTTCTAAATCTTAAATGCATTTTTATAACCATTCAATCTTTGTAGTGAACCCTTTTTAAATGAAACCTATTTGAACATCAATGCAGAAAATAGACAAGTGCTCTGACTGAAACGAGCCATGGGCCTGGATGTCTGCCTGCCTCTGACAACTTCTTCTATTAAGGGAACCCCAGACATCTTCAGAAATTTAGGTCTGATTGGAAACCTTATAGTTCTATGTGACTTGGCTCCATTCTTTGATTTCACAGATGAGAAAGTCCATTCATTCATTTGTCCCACAAATATTTATTGAGTACCCACACTGTCAATCACTGTGTAAGAGCTGAGAATAACAAAACACAGGGTAAGGGACTCATGAGGACTCTTGATACTTAGTCTGCAACCCTCTCTAGAACACCACACACCCTTTAATAGCCATACACACATGAGGCTTTTGCTTCTGCTAAATTTTTGCCCTTCCCTGTCCCCCCTGAGGTAGGCAGTGACCTCCTGTTCTCTGCTTTCCCAGTAAGTCCCCAAATTAAAATATATGCACCATATTCCTTCTAAGAAAACTTAGTTGTCCCATATTAGTACTGAAAGGAAGAAGGTATTCCAGGACAGCATGAGTTATAAAACCATGACTATTTTCTTCACACAGGTGCATGGGTGTGCCTTTGCTTTCTGAGCCCAACAATTGATAAAGAGTTTCTCCTATCTCCAGCTTTCTCTTATTCCAGATGTTTTTTTCCTTTGAAGAAAGAAGAGCTTCTCTAATCCACAAACTATATTGCTTGTCTCATGTATATAGTTTGGGAGAACAATAGAACTAGGGCTGTCAGATTGAGCAAAAAATACAGAATACCCAGTTACGTTTTTTTTTTTTTAAGATTGAGGTATAATTGACATTTAGCATTAATTTCAGGTGTACAACATAACATTTCAGTATTTGTTTACATTACAAAAGGATCCCCACAATAAGTCTAGGTAACATCTGTCACCATATATAGCTAACATTTTTTTTCTTGTGATGAGCAGTTTTAAGATCTACTCACTTAGCTAGGTTCAAACATGCAATACAATATTATTGTCTCCTTTGCAACTTGTTAAAATGTAAATTTGAATTATAGATAAACAATGAATACTCTTTAGTATAAGCATGTCCCAAATATTGTATGGCACATACTAAAAACTTATTTGAAACACTATTTTTAGGATAAATATTATTGCATGGGTATACTTACATTAAAATGTTATTTGTTATCCAAAATTTAGACTTGACTGTAATGTATCCTCTTTATATATAGAGAGATTATCTATTTATCATCTATCTATGTATGTATCTGTCTGTCTGTCTCTAGTGTGTGTGTGTTTATGTGTGTTCTGCCTCACAGAGCCATCCTGCTGTTAGTAAGGATAGGGAAAATTGATTCATTGCTCGCAGCATTTCAGGATTGTTGAGGGGGAAAAACAGTTATGGAAATGCAAGCTGTTATTATGCAGTTAGGTTTCCTGGCCCATTGGAAAAAAATACTGTGCTTAATTTAAGAGTTATTTGCATTGCTTATAGGACAGCACAGATATATTTTCAGTCTGTCAAGCTCTTTCTCAAATGCTATGGGTTCTGCACAGCTTAAATGAATTTTGCCAGCCATGTTCCCATATTGAGGAACCGAAGACATATGTTTCTGATTCATTTACACTGAACCGATCAAATTGTTTTTTTTTTCTTTTTTTCTTTCTAAACTCTTAGATGCTTGCAGGGTTTCAGGAAATATTTTATTTTGATGTTCTAGAGTTGTTATTAACGGAGGTACTGGTATTAATTCCTCCACCTCCTCCTTTTCTACAGTTTAATTACTGATCAAGCAGGAGGTAGAATTATAAAGTGGCAGCCCTCTGAGCTGGATTAGTTCTGTCCGGAAAATTGAATGAATGTTAATAGCATCAGTCTTTTGGAAAATACAAATTTCAAAGAGCATGAGTAATCAAGTTCATATCTGAAACTGCTATGAGTAAGGTACCCAACAAGTTCAGCCCTTTAATTACTAACATTGATTTATAGCAAAGATAGCTGAAGCTTTTAGTATCTAGTTTGATGCCTGTAGCAAACACAGAGATCCAATTTATTCTAGGTATCAAAGTGCTAAGGAGCACTCCATCTGTCCCTTTGCTTGATTGTCGATTTTTAAATAACCACAAACAACAGAAAGAAATAGAATTCCATTTGTACCATTATGGTGGATTCAAACCACAGTGTAAAAGCCCCAGAATAATGACTAATAAATGCTGTGAAAACACGTTGTTATAGCTTGACATTGACTGTGACACACACATCAGTATTACTTTTGTTTTTTTTTTCAAAAATATAAGAGTAACTAAATAGAAAATTTTCATGTAACTCACATGGATTAGTATTCCCAGAAGGTGATATGAAGGTGATTTTAAAAATTCAACTTGATTTAAAAAGCCACCTGGGTGGCTCAGTCAGTTAAGTGTCTGACTTTGGCTCAGGTCATGGTCTCATGGTTTGTGAGTTCCAGTTGGTTAAGTGTCTGACTTTGGCTCAGGCTGTGATCTCATAGTTGATGAGTTCAAGCCCCACATTAGGCTCTCTACTGTCAGCGGAGAGCCTGCTTTAGATCCTCTGTCTGCCCACCAACCCCTCTCAAAAATAAATACACATTAAAAACAAAATCCAACCTGAGGGATAGACTGTCTCATCTACATACTTAATAGTTTTTTATACCTTATATATAACCTTTATTAACAGTAAGAATGGCTGTCACAGAGTAAGAATTGGTAGATGAGTTTCAGGTTGCTGTCCATTCATGCATTAGTGATTGTTCTGTGATTGGATTTAGGGGCTCAAGGATGCCTGAGGTTATAGAATTAATACCACATCTAATTTACTTTAGGGATACATTGGTGGGAATTCAAGGGGATAATAAAGCTAAAAGCAGGTAGGCCATGGTTCGTGGTTGTTAAATAGCAAATCCTCTGTTGTTGGTTTTTTTTTTTTTGTCCCATTTGTTGTCATTCCTTGAGTAATCTACATTGTACTTTAATTAATTATGGACATTTATTATTTGTCTGCTACACTATGGGCTGGCATAGGGCAAGGTATATCCATAGTGTCTGATTCAACTTTGTTTCCTTTTCATCTTCTATACAGTGTCTTTACCATACTTAATCCTCAGTAAATAAATATTATCCATGTTTAAGGGTAGGGGATCTTTCTATGGACATGGATGAATAACAGGGTTGGCTGGCTTTGTGGTTGGTTTATAGAACCATCAGGCCCATCTGCAGCTGAAGTTAACAAATCTATTACATTTTTTAATATGAAAGATTCTGAAGTCTGCAGAGGTAAGCAGACACACCAAGCCAATCTTAATCCACCTTTAGGTCATCCAATAGGAAGAGTATTAGGTTTGGAATTGGAAGACCTGAGTGTTTCTTTCATCCCCACTATGCACTATTAGTACTTTCTGTGAGGAATTAGGGAACTTGCTAAATTCCTGGAATTGGCCTCCTTTGTAAAAATAGCACTCACTCACCCTGTTTCTCCTTTAGAGTTTTGAAAAGATCCAACTAAGAGGACCTCGTACATCAAAATCTATCCTGTAGACAAACTCTTGGGAATGTGCAAAGATACGGTGACAATGAAGTTGGCTGCAACACTGTAGCAGCAAAAAGTCAGAGGCAACCTAAATATTCATCGGGTGAAGCATGGCTAAAATAATGCTAGCTCATCCATAAAATTAAGTATTATGCAACCATTAATGATGTAGATCTGTATATTGATAAGAATTTCCATGATACATTTTTGAATGGAAAAAAAAATTGAAAACTCTGGTATCGCTTGTGGTCCCAGTTTTAACAGAAGAAAATAGACATGATGGTTTGGGAATAGATGAATGGTTACTTTGACAGCTCTAGGATACCCACGGAGTGTGGTTGGTTTTGGAGAGGACTAATAACATGGATAATAAGAATAGCTAATATTTGTGGAACTCTTTATATATGCCAGTCACTATTCTGAATTTTACATTTATAAACTAATTCCTATTACAGCTCTGTTACGAAGGCACTACTATTATTTCTACTTTACAGATGAGAAAACTGAGCTACAGAGAAGTGAAATAACATGGCTAAGGTTATAACAGAACATCATGTAAGAAGTAGAAACAAGATTTGGATCCATGTAGCCTGACTCTACAGTCTTCCCTTGGCTGCAGCATTATATGGGGGTGAGCTGGGGGGTGTACTTCAGGAACATTTTCTTTCAATTTTCTGTGCTTCTGTGTGGTTCATATATCTTCATCAAACACATATTACTTTATAACTCTAAAACAATGCTTTTGCAAAAGTAGATTATATACATGAAAGCATTTTGTTTTATAGCCTGTCACTTGCTGTACTTCTATAAATTCAGAGCACTAAGAGATGCTCCTTATATTAAAAAAATATATATATGAAGTCGTTTCACACATCAACATCTCTACACAATCTTTGCTAGGGTAAGGGAAGTTGAAAATAAGACATCCCCAGCTTTTACTTGTATTTTCTCCATAATGTGACTCGTGATTGCTTTGCAGATGGGGTCTGATTATCAAATTGTGCATCTTCCTAAACCCACTTGTGTCAATTGCAGATCAGACAATAACTAGCAAGTGGTGTCAGCACCCCATCGTCAGAGCTGCTGTCGGCATTTGGCCAAGAATAAGGATGACAAGTATATACATTTCCAGCTTTGCAATCAACATGGAAATTAGGCAGCTTATAGATGCTGAGTGGTCTTATAGAGAGGGCCCCAGCTGCAGACAAAATGCCAAACAGAGGATGATAAACAGAGCAGAGGCATTTAGCAGCTTTTCTTTTCAGCTGCTAGCCGCCTGAGAGCCTTGGCAGTAGGGCGGGGCTGGCAGGAATTACTGAATTATTTCAGAGCTAGAGGGGATCTTCAAGGCTTATTGTTCTCTTGTGAGGAACCTGGGCTCTGGAAGGGACTAATGGGAAGGTACCCAGCACCCCCGCACAATGGAGGAGAAAGGGGGCATAGTGTGAGCCTTAGGCTTTTCCTGTGTCATTGAACCATAGATGCATTCGTTCATGCATGGATGGATGGATGTATTGGGGCATTTATTTATTAAGAAAAATTATCTATTGAATGCCAGTAGTCCATTGTCCTCACTGCAAACAGAGTCATCTTTTAAAAATGGAAACTAGATCATTTCTCTTCTTAAAAGACTCCAATATCCTCACATTACTCTTGGAATAAAATCCCAGTGCTTTACCAAGATGTATGAGGTCAAACAGACTGGACTCTTGCTTGCCTCTGTCAATTACCTCCCATCACTCACCTCTCCCAGCCTCTTTATCACTGCTGTGGGAAGGGAAAGGTCATTTCCTTTCTCCCCTTCTTCGTTCTTGGCTGAGACCCCTTTTGTAAAAGACATATGAATGAAAGAAAAACAAACGGGTTTAACAGCATGTGTACCTTCTGTATACATAGGAGATACCTAGGAAAACTGAACAACTCAACTGAATGGCCTCAGCTACCACCTTAGGTACTGTCTTCAGTTAAAGGCAAAGTGTGGGAGTTGGAGGGCCAGTCCTGGGAGGTGTTCAGGCAGAGCATACACAGTGAACAAAGGTAAGGTTTTATATAGCCTCTGCTCTCTCCGTTGATGAGTTTCATCATCTCCCTTTTCCTGGTACATCAAAGGAGACACTGTTAAAAATGGTGATTTCTCTTATAAATGTCAAGATCTCTCTTACAAAAGAGTAACTTCTGGGCAACTGGGTTTGTTGAGAGTCCGAGTTCAGCTCAGGTCATGATCTTGTGGTTCTTGAGTTCAACCACCACATGGGGCTCACTGCTGTCTACACAGAGCCTGCTTCAGATCCTCTTTCCCCCTCTGTCTGCCACTCCCCTACTTGCCCTCTCTCAAAAATAAATAAAACATTTTTTAAAAAGGGTAACTTCTGCTCGGTTTTCAGAGCTTCTCCTATACTTGCTGTTGCTTAAAAATAATCAGCGTCAAATATTCCTTACGCCAAAGAGGCTTATTTTGGGGTGACAAATTATCCTCCCCTTCACAACCCTCTAGGCACACATCAAGTATTATGTCCTGAGATCAGACTAAGCTCTAGCTTGCCTCAGGTCTTTGTATTTGCCGTTCCCTCCACCTAGAAGGTTCTTGCTGCTTCTTTCTCATGGTTCAGCCTTAGTATAAAAGTTACCTTCTCAGAGAGGCCTGAAGTCTATCTAAAATACCTCTTTCATGGGTTACTCTTCTCACACTTATATTTTCCTCCTGGTATTTCACTGCCTTCTGTAGATATCTTTATCTGTTCACTTGTCAGTCACTTGTCTCATCTATAGTCATATACCCTGTTGTGTCTGACCGAAATTGGCCCTCAGCAAATGTTGGTGGAGTGAGTGATCCTGCTAAAGATGGGCTCTGTCCTAGGCATCAAGGTCATAGCAGATCCCTGGCCTGTGGCATTGATAATCTAGGAAGACTGACAGAGAAAAAAGTAGACACATATCAAACATTGCCAAATATTTATCCATATTTCCATAAGAAAATAAGAATATCAATTTATAATAAACTGATGTTATTTGGCACTTGGACACAATTATACTAGAACACATATCTACTTGTAATGAATGTGTTTGGATTTGAGAGAAGCAAGACAATATCTAACCCAGTATAATCAACTTTTTCTTATGGTTGCTGTTTTGAAATTTAGAGTCACAGTGACTGTCACATATACAAATGCAGACTGGTAAAGTATGTCATATTAGCAAGCACAACAATAAAAACAGCAACGCTGTTAATCACATGGTTTACTGAGATGATGAACGATTCTTAGTAAAATTCTGATTATAACAAAATATTTAAAAAATTATATGTAAAATATGTAATTACATATTAAACATCAACTTATATATGATATATATAATATATAAAATTATAAAATATATAAAAATTATATATTATGTATACATTCCTAGAAAATTCAGGAAGCCATGAAAAAAAGCACGATTGCTTTTCATACTAGGGGCAGAAAAATTTTCCTTCTAACCTTCTAGGTTTGGCTGGCCTAATAATTGACATAAAACAGATTAACAAAAGAAAAGCAAATTTTTAATTTCATATGTAAGGGAAAAAATAAGAGACCCAAATACAAGTCAGGCAGTTGAGGCTTATAGACCATCCTGAGCTAAAGAATGGGATGGAGGCCTGGGGCTTCCAAAGGGAGGAGGTAATTCACAGGACATAAGAAAAACAGAAGTTTGGGAAATAGATGTTTGCTCTACCATACAGACCGGTCTTAAGAGTATCTGGTAATAGCTTTCTTTCTGGGCCAAACCCCTTATCTAAATTCTTTTAGTTAATTAAGAGAGAGGTAAAAGCTTTTCTTGAATCTGCTGGGTTTTAATTGCCTTCAGTTTACAATAATCCACACGCCAAAATGGCACATTTTGGTGTGGACTATTCCACTCCCTTTTAATATGTAAAGTGGAGTTAGGTTCTAGGCTCAAATGAATAGAAACTGTTTTTGTACTTCCTAAGGACCTGACAGAATGTTCAAGAGTTTGGGGGTGGTAGGAAAAACAATTATTAGTAGGGGTCTGATGCATTGCAGAGGTTCTAACGTTTCTGACCTCACTTAATAAGTACTAGTATCACCAATCAGCTGTTGTGACAACCAAAAATACCACCCTGGGGTTGGTGCCACTCTTGTTGAGAATCACTAATCAAATTAAATGGACATATAGTCGATAGCCTATAGGGTGCTAACCATGCTTTAAAAAAAGTCATATTTTAAGATGATGAGTTTATGATGTTGATAATAATGCTAGAGCATTTGAGAAACAGAGCCAAAATCACATCCAGAACTTTAGATGGATTGCAAAATGAAGCTTGATATGACCCATGGACACATTCTTTCCCATCGTGGCCTCCGACACTGTGCAACAAAACCTGTGTGGGCTGTAAATGGCAGACAGAGCTCAGCTCCTGGTGATTAGCACACTTGAAGAAGTGTTTTCCTCTCCTGGACATTCTTCTGAAAATCAAAATAAAATGCATGGCACTTATTCATGACATCTAGACATTAGAAATACATGAAGAAAGACTGAGAAATACAGATGTAAATTTATCTGAAGGTGAAGTATTTTTGTTAAACATTATAAAATATTACCCAAACTCGAATATATATGCAGAGGAACAAAGGAGGTTATGGAAGATTAAAACACACAAAACCAGCCTAGAATTTGAACCTATTTCAATTAGTGAACAAATATCTATTAAACTCAGTATGTGTATTTCTCTATATTATTCATTCTTACAGCTTTTAATCTTTATTTTTCTTTATTAAATCAAACTCTTTCAGGCAGAAACCAAGCTTTCCCATTCGTTGAAAGTTCATATTATGCTTAGCACAATAATTGAAACAGAAGAGAATCCTATTATTTGCTTGGAACAGGGATTCTCAAGTATATTAGAGTCACCTGGAAGGCAGTGCTTCTGAATCAGAAGTCTGGGGTGAGGTCTGAAAATTTGCATTTCTAAAAATTCTCAGGTGATGCTGCTACTACTGATCCAAGAGCCACATTTTGAGAATAATTGGTTGAAAGCATAATGTTATGAATATTTCAGGCTCTAGAACCAGAGGGGCATAGGTTTAAATCCTAGCTATACTGCCTATAAACTGTATCTTCTTGGGCCATTTATTTGATATTTCAGAGCCTCAGTCTCTCTTCATTTAATTAATGGGAATAATAATATCTATTTCATCAGTTGTGTGGCTAAGATTATGTAACAAATAGAAAGCATTACAACTAGTACTCAGTATGTGGTCATTAGATATTAGCTGTTTTTATGGAACTTTCTCCAATAAGAAAAGGCATGGGGTTACTTGAAATTAATGTGGAATGTATATGATGGTAAGTATTATAATAGAGGACTTTTAGGAAACATTTCAACTTGGGTTTAATGATTTTTGTTTGGCTCTTCCTGAATTAGAGAGGTAATTCAGAGGATTTTGATGTGGGGGAAAATAAACAGTCTAGTACCCATTAGAGTTGGTAATTAAAATATTGTTGAAGCATTGGCTATATTTATATGAAAACGGCTTGATTTGCCTACAGCAGAAAGTTTCTGTCTGGGAAGAAATGCAATGCTCAGATAGCTTGTAATCAAAACAACTACCCCACACCTGGGAAAAGCAACTTGGTAATTTTGTGAGTAGGATGAGGGTGGAAATTAGCAAACACTTTTTGTAGCAGCAGTAATAATAGTAATTTTAAAAAGCTATTTTTCTCCAACATGATGAATTCTTTGTTTTATTGTCACTGAGCACAGGAAGTAGTGAGGTTTGAGAGTGTAGCTTGTGTCCTCATGAAGGTAAAGGAATTACACCCTTCAGAGGATGGCCTATACTGTTTGAACACAATGTGCTCGGTAAATTATCCAGGCACCCCTGGAATGAATAATTTGAATGATGGTCTTTTGTGGCTGGAGAAAAAACATGATGGTAATCCATTCCCCCATGCCTTCTTCTGAAGTTTGAATTCCTTCTAATGATTCATTTCTAAGCTGCCAGGTGTATTCTTCAAGACCTAAAGTGATAGGGCACTCATGTCCAAAGAAAGCATGTTTTGACCTTGACCAGAATTTACAGTGAAAAATTACTTCTTTATATTCAGCTGAAAGCTCAAGTATCTTCCACATATACAAAAGCAGATATGGGGACCCACCTAAATCTTCTATTCTTTTGGCAAGCATTTCCATATCTAAGGGAGCTATGAGGAATACTTATTCTAATAATTCAGATATAAGAAAACTTAAGGATTTGGTCCTGAAATATTATGCTCATATTTTTTTAAAGCAAATACACATCCAGAGACAATGAGAGCTCAGCCAAATGTCACCCAGATGTGATTAATATTTATCTCCCACCTATTGTCTTCATTTTCTCTCTGACCTTTTCATTTGGTTTCCACTGGGCTCTGGGATGTGGGCTGTGGCATTCCTGGTGGCATCCACATTAAACAGAGGCATTCATCTATTTGTTTACCAAATAAATAGTTATTTCTGAACACAGCCTGCATGCCTTTATCTGTATATTAACTTGGCATCATTAAAAGAGCCTCTCTTGAACTTCTGTTTTGTTCAGGGGGATTGAGGTGGCTGTTGATGTCGCCACAGATAAAGTAGCGGAAAGGACCTCCATCGTCATTTTGGAGCATATGTTTGTGGGTTCTATTCTAGGCTGACAGGGAGTACATGAATACATACCAAATGAGTTCTAGAGATAGGAAATGCTGCTGGAGGAGAACAGAAAGAGGTCACAGAAGAAAGAGGATGGGAATGCTTTATGAAAGAAATGCATCTTGAATATGGATGGTAGAAAAAAGGATAACATTCCAGGTAGGAAGAGAAGAAGAAACAAAAATACAGAGAAAGAAACAGTTATACTGTATTTGAGGATAAATATGAAATCAACAGACTATTGTCCTGGGAAAATGGACAAGGAGAGAGTTAATAATAAAGAGTAATATCAAAGTAAAGTCAGGAAGTTCAGAAAGACGTCTGTGTAGTTCTAGTAACTGTAAGAACAAGCACTAAGACTTACAGGTCCTTTTCACTTGGCCATTGACTTTAAGCAAGAGAGAAAAAGGCCAAACTTAGATAAGTTGATTTGGCTAAATAACAACCCAATATATGCAAGTTCACATTTTTAAGTAGAGAAAACAGTTTATTCTGTACAAAGAAAATGAATAGAATTTCATGGTTATTTTTAGAACACCAGTGTAAGAGTATCCCCTAAAGTAATTGTGCATATAAATGAAAGCATGCTGGAATTTTTGAAAACATGTTGTATAATGTTCAAGTTTAATTACAAGACAGAGAAAATTTGGAATTTTTCTCAGTAGGGGCAATGTTGACACCAAGGGGGCAATTAATGGTTCTTAGAGGGAGAGGCAAAAGATTTTACTCTTTATGTATAAAATACAAATATACATATAATATGTAAAAATAAATATATATGTATTATATACACACAATATATCTGTGATATTAATTTCATGGAGCAGCAATTAGGAAAAACAAATCTCTAAAAGACTCTCTAGGGGAGTGATAATGAAGCAAAGGTTGACAAACAGTGCTCTAAAGGAAGGCCAGCTGGTCAACCAGAAGAGACCCCCCCAGCCCTGTAAGTTTAGAAAACTTATTTTTGGGGGAAGATGGTGGCGTAGGAGGATGCTGGGCTCACCGCACGTCCTGCTGGTCACTTAGATTCCACCTACACCTGCCTAAATAACCCAGAAAACCACCAGAAGACTAGCAGAACAGAGTCTCTGGAGCCAAGCACAGACAAGAGGCCCACGGAAGAGGGTAGGAAGGGTGGCAAGGCGGTGCCCGCTCCACGGACTGGCAGGAGGGAGCTGGGGCAGAGGGGCGGCCCACTGGCCAAGCAGAGCCCCCGTGTCTGGCTTGCAAAAGTGGAGGGGCCGGACGGAGTGTGTTCCCACAGCAAGCGGGACTTGACATCTGGAAGGTTATACACTAACAGCTCTGCTCGGAGAATGGGAGGCTGGAGGACAACGGGAGGGAGAGTTGTTGAGCCCCGGATGACAGAGCACAGCTTGGCGGGGAACAAAGGCACTTGCCAGCGCCATCTCCCTCGCCCATCCCCCAGCCAAAATCCCAAAGGGAACCAGTTCCTGCCAGAACTTGCTTGCAACGTGCAAAAACCCAAAGCTGTGCTTCTACAGATCTATCCCTCTGGCGGGTCTGACTCCCTCCTGGTGCTGGTGCCGCAGGGACCCTCTGGAAGCAGATCGCCTAAGGAAAAGTGACCTGAGCCTGCCCCTCCCGCCCCTGTGCACCTTGCCTATCCACCGCAGCTAATACGCCAGATCCCCAGCACCGCAAACCTGGCAGTGTGCAAGTACCCCAGACGGGCCACGCCACCCCACAGTGAATCCTGCCCCTAGGTGAGGGGAAGAGAAGGCCCACACCAGTCTGACTGTGGCCCCAGCGGTGGGCTAGGGGCAGACATCAGGTCGGACTGCGACCTGCCCACCAACTCCAGTTATACACCACAGCACAGGGGAAGTGCCCCGCAGGTCCTCACCACTCCAGGGACTATCCAAAATGATGAAACGGAAAAATTCCCCTCAGAAAAACATCCAGGAAATAACAAAAGCTAACAAACTGATCAAAAATGATTTAAACAATATAACAAAGTGAATTTAGAATAATAGTCATAAAATTAATCGCTGGGCTTGAAAACAGCATAAAGGACAGCAGAGAATCTCTTGCTACAGAGATCAAGGGACTAAGGAACAGCCAAGAGGAGCTAAAAAATGCTATCAATGAGCTGCAAAACAAAATGGAGACAACTCTGGCTCGGATTGAAGAGGCAGAGGAGAGAATAGGTGAACTAGAAGATAAAATTATGGAAAAAGAAGAAGCTGAGAAAAAGATAAAAAAATCCAGGAGTATGAGGGGAAAATTAGAGAACTAAGTGATGCACTAAAGAGAAATAATCTATGTATAATTGATATTCCAGAGGAGGAAGAGAGAGGGAAAGGTGCTGAAGGGGTACTTGAAGAAATAATAGCTGAGAACTTCCCGGATCTGGGGAGGGAAAAAGGCATTGAAATCCAAGAGGCACAGAGAACTCCCCTCAGACGGAACTTGAATCGATCTTCTGCACGACATATCATAGTGAAACTGGCAAAATACAAGGATAAAGAGAAAATTCTGAAAGCAGCTAGAGATAAATGTGCTCTAACATATAAAGAGAGACCTATAAGACTCATGACCGATCTCTCTACTGAAACTTGGGAGGCCAGAAAGGAATGGCAGGAGATCTTCCATGTGATGAACAGAAAAAATATGCAGCCGAGAATCCTTTATCCAGCAGGTCTGTCATTTAGAATAGAAGGAGAGATAAAGGTCTTCCCAAACAAAAACTGAAGGAATTCATCACCACTAAATCAGCCCTACAAGAGATCCTAAGGGGGATCCTGTGAGACAAAGTACCAGAGATATCGCTACAAGCAGGAAACCTACGGACATCACAATGACTCTAAACCCGTAACTTTCAATAATAACACTGAATGTAAATGGACTAAATGCGCCAACCAAAAGACATATGGTATCAGAATGGATAAAAAAAACAAGACCCATCTATTTGCTGTCTACAAGAGACTCATTTTAGACCTGAGGACACCTTCAGATTGAGAGTGAGGGGATCAAGAACTATTTATCATGCTACTGGAGGTCAAAAGAAAGCTGGAGTAGCCGTACTTATATCAGACAAACTAGGCTTTAAATTAAAGGCTGTAACAAGAGATGAAGAAGGGTATTATATAATAATCACAGGGTCTATCCATCAGGAAGAGCTAACAATTATAAATGTCTATGTGCTGAATACAGGAGCCCCAAAATATATAAAACAATTACTCACAAACATAAGCAACCTTATTGATAAGAATGTGGTAAGAAATTGATAAGTATTGATAAGAAAGTGGACTTTAACACTCCACTTACAGAAATGGATAGATCATCTAGACATACGGTCAATAAAGAAACAAGGGCCCTGAATGAGACATTGGATCAGATGGACTTGACAGATATATTTAGAACTCTGCATCCCAAAGCAACAGAATATACTTTCTTCTCGAGTGCACATGGAACATTCTCCAAGATAAATCACATACTGTGTCACAAAACAGCCCTTCATAAGTATACAAGAATTGAAATCATACCATGCATACTTTCAGACTGCAATGCTATGAAACTTGAAATCAACCACAGGAAAAAGTCTGGAAAACCTCCAAAAGCATGGAGGTTAAAGAACACCCTACTAAAGAATGAATGGGTCAACCAGGCAATTAGAGAAGAAATTTAAAAATATATGGAAACAAACGAAAATGAAAATACAACAATCCAAATGCTTTGGGATGCAGCGAAGGCAGTCCTGAGAGGAAAATACATTGCAATCCAGGCCTATCTCAAGAAACAAGAAAAATCCCAAATACAAAACCTAACAGCACACCTAAAGGAAATAGAAGCAGAACAGCAAAGACAGCCTAAACCCAGCAGAAGAAGAGAAATAATAAAGATCAGAGCAGAAATAAACAATATAGGATCTAAAAAAAGTGTGGAGCAGATCAACGAAACCAAGAGTTGGTTTTTTGAAAAAATAAAATTGATAAACCTCTAGCCAGGCTTCTCAAAAAAAAAGAGATGACCCAAATAGTTAAAATCATGAATGAAAATGGAATTATTACAACCAATCCCTCAGAGATGCAAGCAATTATCAGGGAATACTATGAAAACCTTTATGCCAACAAACTGGACACCCTGGAAGAAATGGACAAATTCCTAAACACCTACACGCTTCCAAAACTCAATCAGGAGGAGATAGAAAGCTTGAACAGACCCATAACCAGTGAAGAAATTGAATCAGTCATCAAAAATCTCCCAACAAATAAGAGTCCAGGACCAGGTGGCTTCCCAGGGGAGTTCTACCAGACGTTTAAAGCAGAGATAATACCTATCCTTCTCAAGCTATTCCAAAAAATAGAAAGGGAAGGAAAACTTCCAGACTCATTCTATGAAGCCAGTATTACTTTGATTCCTAAACCAGACAGAGACCCAGTAAAAAAAGAGAACTATAGGCCAATATCCCTGATGAATATGGATGCAAAAATTCTCAATAAGATACTAGCAAATCAAATTCAACAGCATATAACATGAATTATTCACCATGATCAGGTGGGATTCATTCCTGGCATGCAGGGCTGGTTCAACATTTGCAAATCAATCAATGTGATACATCACATTAATAAAAGAAAAGATAAGAACCATATGATCCTGTCAATCGATGCAGAAAAGGCCTTTGACAAAATTCAGCAACGTTTCTTAATAAAAACCCTCGAGAAAGTCGGGATAGAAGGAACATACTTAAAGATCATAAAAGCCATTTATGAAAAGCCCATAGCTAACATCATCCTCAATGGGGAAAAACTGAGAGCTTTTTCCCTGAGATCAGAAACACGACAGGGATGTCCACTCTCACCGCTGTTGTTTAACATAGTGTTGGAAGTTCTAGCGTCAGCAATCAGACCACAAAAGGAAATCAAAGGCATCAAAATTGGCAACGATGAAGTTAAGCTTTCACTTTTTGCAGATGACATGATATCATACATGGAAAATCTGATAGACTCCACCACAAGTCTGCTAGAACTGATACATGAATTCAGCAAAGTTGCAGGATACAAAATCAATGTACAGAAATCAGTTGCATTCTTATACACGAATAATGAAGCAACAGAAAGACAAATAAAGAAACTGATCCCTTTCACAATTGCATCAAGAAGCATAAAATACCTGGGAATAAATCTAACCAAAGATGTAAAAGATATGTATGCTGAAAACTATAGGAAGCTTACGAAGAAAATTGAAGAATATATAAAGAAATGGAAAAACATTCCATGCTCATGGATTGGAAGAATAAATATTGTCAAAATGTCAATACTACCCCAAGCTATCTACACATTCAATGCAATCCCAATCAAAATTGCACCAGCATTCTTCTCAAAACTAGAACAAACAATCCTAAAATCCATATGGAACCACAAAAGGCCCCGAATAGCCAAAGTAATTTTGAAGAAGAAGACCAAAGCAGGAGGCATCACAATCCCAGACTTTAGCCTCTACTACAAAGGTGTCATCATCAAGACAGCATGGTATTGGCACAAAAACAGACACATAGACCAATGGAATAGAATAGAAACCCCAGAACTAGACCCACAAATGTATGGCCAACTCATCTTTGACAAAGCAGGAAAGAACATCCAATGGAAAAAAGACAGTCTCTTTAACAAATGGTGCTGGGAGAACTGGACAGCAACATGCAGAAGGTTGAAACTAGACCACTTTCTCACACCATTCACAAAAATAAACTCAAAATGGATAAAGGACCTGAATATGAGACAGGAAACCATCAAAACCCTAGAGGAGAAAGCAGGAAAAGACCTCTGTGACCTCAGCTGTAGCAATCTCTTACTCGACACATCCCCAAAGGCAAGGGAATTAAAAGCAAAAGTGAATTCCTGGGACCTTATGAAGATAAAAAGCTTCTGCACAGCAAAGGAAACAACCAACAAAACTAAAAGGCAACCAACGGAATGGGAAAAGATATTCGCAAATGACATATCGGACAAAGGGCTAGTATCCAAAATCTATAAAGAGCTCACCAAACTCCACACCCGAAAAACAAATAACCCAGTGAAGAAATGGGCAGAAAACATGAATAGACACTTCTCTAAAGAAGACATCCGGATGGCCAACAGGCACATGAAAAGATGTTCAACATCGCTCCTTATCAGGGAAATACAAATCAAAACCACATTCAGATATCACCTCACGCCAGTCACAGTGGCCAAAATGAACACATCAAGAGACTATAGATCACTATAGGAGAGGATGTGGAGAAACGGGAACCCTCTTGCACTGTTGGTGGGAATGCAAATTGGTGCAGCCGCTCTGGAAAACAGTGTAGAGGTTCCTCAGAAAATTAAAAATAGACCTACCCTCTGACCCAGCAATAGCACTGCTAGGAATTTATCCAAGGGATACAGGAGTACTGATGCATAGGGGCACTTGTACCCCAATGTTTATAGCAGCGCTCTCAACAATAGCCAAATTGTGGAAAGAGCCTAAATGTCCATCAACTGATGAGTGGATAAAGAAATTGTGGTTTAGGGGCGCCTGGGTGGCTCAGTCGGTTAAGCTTCCGACTTCGGCTCAGGTCACGATCTCGCAGTCCGGGAGTTCGAGCCCCGCGTCGGGCTCTGTGCTGACAGCTCAGAGCCTGGAGCCTGTTTCAGATTCTGTGTCTCCCTCTCTCTCTGACCCTCCCCCGTTCATGCTCTGTCTCTCTCTGTCTCAAAAATAAATAAACGTTAAAAAAATTTAAAAAAAAAAAAAAAAAAAAAAAGAAAGAAATTGTGGTTTATATACACAATGGAATACTACATGGCAATGAGAAAGAATTAAATATGGCCTTTTGTAGCAACGTGGATGGAACTGGAGAGTGTGATGCTAAGTGAAATAAGCCATACAGAGAAAGACAGATACCATATGGTTTCACTCTTATGTGGATCCTGAGAAACTTAACAGAAACCCATGGGGGAGGGGAAGGAAAAAAAAAAAAAGAAAGAGGTTAGAGTGCGAGAGAGCCAAAGCATAGGAGACTGTTAAAAACTGAGAACAAACTGAGGGTTGATGGGGGGTGGGAGGGAGGGGAGGGTGAGTGATGGGTATTGAGGAGTGCACCTTTTGGGATGAGCACTGGGTGTTGTATGGAAACCAATTTGACAATAAATTTCATATATTGAAAAAATAAATAAATAAATGCTAACTTGAAAAAAAAGAATCAGTATGCTTTGGAGATGACAAAAAAAAAGAAATAAAGAAAATTAAATAAATTAATTAAATAAATAAATAAATAAATTAATTAATTAAATAACAGACTTTAGAAATAAACTCCTGCTCTTACTAAAAAACAAAAACAAAAACAAAAACAGAATTCTTAATGATCAATAAAACTAAATAAATATGGAAAAAAACCCAAAAACTTATTTTTGTTAGTAAACAGTTTAGACCCAGCTTTCAAATGTACTGTTACAACTAATCAAGATCTTATAAACTGATGGACTCCAGAATGTGTATAGTGTTTCTCATTGTAAATTTTTTTAATGTCTTATAAACTGGAATATCTGTATTACTTTATCTAGAATTGCCTTCTTTCCATACAAAATGCTACATAGGAAACACAAAAACAATGATAAGTTTTATGGGAAAGCATGCATCAGAAAAAAGAAGAGTCACTTATCTGATTTCAAATGTGAGATGGTGTGGTTTAGCAGAGCCTTGTGTAGCTAATCTCCATATTAGTAATAAACCTGCCATGGGCACTGAGTACTCCCATGAATGAACCAAAGAATTCATTTCCTGGAGGGCTGCTGCCATTCTTTGCCAGTAGGGCACCATTTTCCTGTATGTCTATGGCTGATGTCTTCTGGTTGATCATTACCCCTTTAAGTTTATTGATAGTACAGTCACATCTGGTTTTCAGTGGGGACCCTAAGGTGACTTTCCATACCTCCAATCTCACCTATTTTTCATTGTTTCCTCCTCAGCAGAGCATTATTTATGTCTGGATTGAAAGAGCTCTTCACAGGGTTCTTCTGTGTATCTTGCTACAATGACAGACCTTCAGAACATGCTTAGGTAACATATCCAAAGGGTCTTTGTATTCTCAAAGTGTAGTTTATGCCCTACAATACAGAATATAGGGCTCTACCCACACCCAGTGAGTCAAAATTTATGAAGGTAGACCTGAGGAATCTGCATTTTTCATAAGCACTCTGGATGGCTTTGATGCCTGTTGAAAAGTTTGACCCTTTGTTTTAAAAGAAGCCATGGTTTTAAAAGGAATGATCTGAGGCATCTGTTAAAAAGTAGCAAGATTCTCCTATTGCAGAAAGAATGATCAGACTTTCTTAGGTCACCATCAAACCGGTGACACCAGTATAGGCTGCCTTTCTGTATTTAATATAAGCACTTGGTTATGTTGATCCTAACCCTTAAGAGTCACTGGCAACATATTAGGACAAAGGTTTGCTGTCACAAAATCTGTCATTTCATTTCATCTCCAAACATATAAATATCCTTAAGTGAATTTATTCTTTAGAGAGATGTTACAATCTTCTTTAAACTCCACAATTTTTTTTAGGAAAATCATTTTGGAATCCTAGACAGACTTCTAGGATACAGTCTGAAGTTTGGAGTTAAAACCCTGGCTCTGTAACTGGCATGTCTTCTGTCTGTAAGCAACTAGCTTAGCATCTTTGGGATATAGTCACCTAATTAGTTAAAACAGGATAAGAACTTTCCTAGTTATTTGACAGGACATTTGGATAATCACAAGAGAGAAACGTTGTTAAGGTACCATAAAGAAATTAAAAAGAATTCATAAGAATGTAAGGTATTATTAAAAACCAATTGTCTGTAGCCATGCTTGTGATAGGTAAAAATTTTTCCCATTCTAGTCTAAGCTAATGGTGATGGGCTTGAGGAATTTTGAGTTGAAGACAATTTCAAGGCACAGAGATTAGATGTTATAAATAATCACTGGAAGTGAATGTATGTGTCTGAATGTGAAATGACACCCCCAGAATTTCCCAGGAAGCAAGAGTGACATTTAAGCAATTGAAAACATCAGCGGAACGAATCGACTCACAGAACACAAATTTATGTCAAGCAGGAAATGGAAGTATGGTGCTGCTTCTGAAAAAGAAGAGAGACTTTACAAGAACGTTAATAACATGTCTATCATGTGGCTTTCTCTACCAAAGGGAGAAAATTGTTTCCCTATAAATTCCCCCTGGATAGTGTCCTGCTCACTCTTTCTGAAGCACACCTCTGCTTATTGCCAGATGCTTCTTCTTTGATGTCTCCTGTGTCTCCTTCAAGTTCAGACCCTCTGGTATAGGATTAAAGTCTTCCAAATCTACTCTTATCTCATATTTCCAAACTCAATCTCCCATGGTATTTGTTCACTCACTCTAATTGCATCTACACAATGCTTTGTGTCTCCCAGATAAATCTATACTTTTCCAATGTCTACCCTCTACCTATAGTTCCAGCTTCTAATTCTTTCTCATGCACACACCAGTTGGATATCTGCAATCCACAAAAGTCCAAATTAAAATATCTCTGTTCTGAGTTGCAAATCCACCTTAAACTTATAAATAGTTATAATACTGAAAAGAGCAGGCATTGCATTCACTTAAGATATAGCTGTATCTAGCTGCTCAAATTATGCCACCAGGAATCTGTATGTTTCTACCTCTTGACTCTGATTTCTTTTGTACTGAATAGATTTTTAATTAAGATCTCCTTTTGAAGTAGCTACAATGGCTTCCAATAGCTCCAAGAATATGCTCTTCTAACTTAAGAACTCTACTAAAATGAAAAAATCTATTTACGTGTGTGTGTGTGTGTGTGTGTGTGTGTGTGTGTGTGTGTGTGTGTGTGTTTTAAGTCTTGGGTAGGGCTCTCATGGCTACCACTAGGTCATGAACCCATCTCTGAGGTAATGGATATACATTGCTAGGGAATGTGGTACTCCAATCATTTGGACAAGGTCATATGCAGACCTTGTTCTTTGGGCTGGGTTTAGTTCCACCTGTGCTATAGGGACTGAGAATGATGTTTGACTTCTGAAAAGAAGAGGGATGTCACCAACAGAAGAAAAGGGAATGGATGCTGGGATGCGTAGATGTGAGATTTTCCTTCAACTATTTCTTCTAGCTGGAAGTAATATCTTATCCTATTAAAACTGTTATAGCACTCAACAATGCTCTATCCTGCATTACAGTTATCTTGCACACATATCATTTCTCTAGTAACCTTTAAGATCCTGTAGACTAAGTAGATGTTTGTACTCATTCTATCTTACACATTGCCTTGCCAGATGCTTTGTTCTGCTTTGTTTATTTTCTACTCTCTATGGAATTAAAAACAGGGCACTTAACCTCCTTGGACCTATTTCTTCAAAAAGGCATTGTAATACATCATCTCTAAGCTCACTTATAGTGTCAAAATTATTTGATTGTACTATGTAATCAAATGGTTTAGTGAATGACTGGCTATAGCACAGAGGGAATGTAAAAGCTGTCATACCTTGGATTTGCTTGGAAATGCTACAGGAATGTCAATTACTGACTGAGTTAAACACCCAAAACCAGTAACCCAGAATGTTCAATTTAAAGATGATCTGATTGAGTATTTTTTTCTCACTCTGGTTTTTACACATACAATGCATGGTATTAGGAATCGTTTTCCAGTCTGCCACTTTCACATTGGAGGAAGCAAAGGTTCAATGTTGCATGGAAAGGAAGTGAATCAGAGCTTGTTTTGTTAGCTCATGTGAGATGAAGAGCCTTAACACAATTGGGTTACTAAACACAGAGAATCTGAGAAAACATAAATATGAGAGATGTAAATAATCAGAAATGAATAAATTATATTATAATGAATGCTACCATTAAGTGAGCACGTGTGAAATGTTTGGCACTATACTGAATCATTATACGCTTTACCTCATTTCATTTTACAATGAATCCTATAACCTGTGTCTTTTATTCCCATTTTACAAAAGGAAAAACAAGAATTAAGGCTCAGAAATTAAATGTCTTGCCAGAAGTAACTAAGCAACAAAGGGATGGTCTTAATCCCAAGTGTTTCTGTTTTGAATCCAGAGCCCAAACATTCAAATCACCATACTCTATTGTGTTCAGTGATATCCTGCATCAATATGTTTTATTTCTTTCCATAGGTTTTGAAACATAAGTGTTTTTCCCCATTTTGGTCAGGTCAGAAAAAAATCACCTTTTGCCACTTAACTATTTCATCTTTGAGGGCTCAGATGGATGTTAATAATTTTTGTGGCTTGTTGAGGGATATAATATAACCACATGGCCAGTGAGCCTGTCCCTGTATGACACTAGTGGGTTTTACAGAATCCTAGAATTTCATGGATGCAAGAAATTTTATCATCCATCTGGCACCACTCCCCTCTTAACATGATGCTTTGTCTGCTCTCATTTTAACACAGTAATGGAAGTTAAAATCAGTATGTGACACAACCTGACCCTGGTACCCAAAGACAAGGGGACTGCTTGCCTGGAGGTATAAGGTAGGCTGTGTTTGGGTCTATATGTTGCAGAAGGAAGACGATCTTATTTGAAAAGCCAGAGCGTCTGGATTTGCAATGGCTCTTCCATAGAATAGAGGGCATAGACAGGGCCCTGTCCTAATACCTGGTACCACACACTTCTGTGAGTAGGTTATTACACTGATGACTATAAAAGCAAATCAGGGGACTAGCTAGGTACATATATGTGAGAGCAGTGTGTGTGTGTGGGGGGGTACACATTGAAATAAGAGCATCATCAATCAAGCTATAGTAGCCAAATCATAGGGGAAGCTGAGATTGTTCATAGGAATGAAGGAATAGACACACTCAAGGTTCAATACAAATTTTGCTAAACCATGAACTAACCATAGTAGATCATTTAAAGCGGTTTTTTCATCAATCTTGCTATGACTTTCACTTTCTTTTTTTGCTATGACTTTCTTGAAGCAAATCTAGATTTCTCTGTGATGACCACAGATTGTATGAAACATGGCATGAATAATTGGAATAAATAGTTAGAGTCTAACCTGAAACCAGAGTTCACCTCTATTCCCTGTTCTCATCTCCATCTCTATGAGCAGATTTCTTGAGCCTCCGAGCAGTTTCCCAACATGTTCCACATCAGCTTCTCTGGTATGTGCAAGAGGAAGGGAAAATCCATTGACTTTTTCTTGTGGCCCTGGTAGGCCCATGTGTAGTCAAGCTGCCTCTGTGCCTTTCTGGACATCCCAGAAATGTCTCACCTGATCCCTCAGCTTCCCAACCAGCTACTCCCCGTGGTCTCTGGTATCTCTGCTTCTTCAAATCTGAGAAAACAGAAGGAAGACCTTGACCTTTTTATATTTAAAATTCTGGAGTGGTAGAAAAAATAAACATAATGGGACAAAGCATCTCATCATGTAGATTCTCCTTATATTTGCCCCAAATCCATTGCTGCTGGTTCTTATTAAAGCTGACAGAAAAATATGCAGATTCAGTTACTATTTGACAATGCCATCTTCAGCTGGCCTGGTCAAGTCAGCTATCAGTTCATTAGCCAGGAATTAGACTGTCTTTACAAAGTGGTTCTTGATTTACTAGTGCTAAGTGGCATGATTGATTTACAAGTATTAATGATTTTCCATTTTTATCAAAGGGTCACTGGAGAAGGCCATACTCTTGAGGATATCTAAGTCCTACAGATCCTAGTGGCCAGTTTATTGCATGAATATTTAACTCCAGCTTAGTTACTTTATCTTCTTAATTTTAAGGAACTGTTATCTAGGAAATATTTTTTTTTTATTGCTTATTTATTTTGAGAGAGACAGAGCACAAGTCGGGGAGGAGCAGAGACAGGGAGACACAGAATCTGAAGCAGGTTCCAGGCTCTGAGCTGCCAGCACAGAGCCCAACACAGGGCTCGAACCCACGAACCCACAAATCTTGAGATCACGACCTGAGCTGAAATCCAATGCTTAACCAACTGAGCCACCCAAGCGCCCCTAAGGAACTATTATTTTAATAACTAGTCAAGAACTATTTTGCTTGCGGGGCGCCTGGGTGGCTCAGTTGGTTAAGCGGCCAACTTCAGCTCAGGTCATGATCTCGCGGTCGGTGAGTTCGAGCCCCGCGTCGGGCTCTGTGCTGAGAGCTCAGAGCCTGGAGCCTGGTTCAGATTCTGTGTCTCCCTCTCTCTGACCCTCCCCTGTTCATGCTCTGTCTCTCTCTGTCTCAAAAAAAATAAATAAATGTTAAAAAAAAAAGAACTATTTTGCTTGAAAAGGGAGTATTATATGTATGACATATAAAAATAATATGCAATATTATAATTATAATGTAATCATATTAATATTTAATATGTGTAATAATTATATTACATATTACATGTAATATTACTTATATATTATATAATATATTGCAATGTTTATATTTTATTTTTGTAATATGACATTTATTGTCAAATTGTCTTCCATACAACACCCAGTGCTCATCCCAAAAGGTGCCCTCCTCAATACCCATCACCCACCCCTTTCCCTCCCACTCCCCATCAACCCTCAGTTTGTTCTCAGTTTTTAAGAGTCTCTTATGCTTTGGCTCTCTCCCTCTACAATGTTTATATTTTATATAGCTAAAGTATATTATACATTTTATATATTGAATATTATTTTTCTAGATAATGTGTATATATCAGTCAGAGATAGATAAGTGATAAGATACATCCTAGTTTAACTAATACAGAACATAGAGTAACCAAGTCTAAATCATATATCCATACATATGGTACTTATGTTTCCTCTCCATTCTTTTCACTAGGATGTAGTCAGTACATGGAGCTAACAGGAAGTTGGCTTCTAAAGATGTTTCTCAATTAATAAGAAATGATGTTCTCTGAGTATCCCAGATGCAGCCTAGGTGCCCTAGGTTTAACTTCATCCTTTCAATATGCTGTAATGGTATTATGATTCTGATTGTAATGAAGAGAAATTATGTCCAAATAATGACACCATACTCAATCTGAAAAACAAATGAGCTGTCCCAAGCAAGACTAATCTGCATTTCTATAAAAGTGGCAAGCAGAAAAATTTGATAATGTGTCTCAAAAATACCTAGAAAATACGATGATGTATACTATGAGGACCATGCGGTATGGATATAAAGGTATTTGTTGATTTATTCATTCATTCCCTTAGCAAATACTGATAGGATAGTATGTTTTGTGCCATGCACTGTGCTGAGCTCTTAAGACATGGCAATAAACAATAAAAAAAACTTTTTTATATCTTTACCAAGCTGACAACTTAATAGGAGAGGCAATCAATAAATCAATGTACAACTAAACCATTAATTACAGAATATGACAAGTGCAAAGAAGGAAATAAACAGGGCTATAAAAGATGCAATTAAGGTGGGACTAAAGGCTTAAGGAGCCAGTCATGAATAGAGCTGGGGGAAAATATTCTAGAAAACAAGGGGAAAAAACAGCCAGTTTAAAGACCTTAAATAAAAACTTAATAAGAAGCAAACGTAGCCAGAAGGCAGAGGAGGATGGAGAGCGTTAGGGAAGGAAGTTGGAGAGGTAAGTAGGGTCAGGTCACCCAGGGTCTTAGAGACCACTTTATGATAAATACATTTTAGTCTAAGTTCAAAAAGCTCTTTTTGTATAATTCTTGTGCCGATTCTTTTTGTTTTCTTTGTTTTCTTTGGCTGAATGATTTAGTACAATGTTGAGAAGTAGAAATAGAGGCCATCCTTGTCTTTTTATTAACTTTTATGGAATGTTTCCAAAGAATAGTCATTAAATATATTTCCTAGTTTTCTCATAGATATCCTTTGTCAGGTTAAAAAAATTACCATCTATATTTAAATGTTAATTTTTTTCATAAAATATGTTAGACTCTATTGAATGCTTATTCTGCATCTATTGAAATGATCACATGCCTTGTTCTCCTTATCTTTTAAAGTGGTATGTGTCTTAGTAGACTTTCTGATTTTTAACAATCTTTCCATTCCTGAGATAATCCCTATTTATGTAGGGATATATTATGTATGCAAATATATGTGTGTGTGTGTATATATATATATATATATACACACACACACACACACACAGAGGTAGATAGAGAGAATGGTATATATACATATATATATATATACCATATATATATATATATATATGGTATATATATATTTCGAGTATGGTATATATACACATATACATTTAAATGCTGCTAAATTCAATTTGCTATTATTTCTTTAGCTTTTGTGACCTGGGTTCCTAGCAGATATTGATCATTAATGTTCTTACTATACTGTTCTTTTCTTGTTTGGCATCAAGGTTATATAAGTCACATAAAATCAGTTGGGTAGCTTACTTTATTCTATTCCTGAAATGTTAGTAAGAGTTGACAGGACATCTGTCCAGGTTTGTGATCTGCTGTGGAGGGACATGACTATACACACTCAGTTTCTATTTGCTTACTTGTTCATATAGGCTTTGGTTATCTAGTTTTCTAGAAAACAATCTAGGTTTTCAATTTCTTTGGTAACTTTTTTTCAAAATTATTGATAAAGTTATTAACAATTTTTTAAAGATTCTGCTTTAGCTAGTAGTATGATGGTAAACTACATCTCTAAAATTAATACCAGCTTGTAGCTTTTACCAATTTTTGGAGTAAGTACCATGATAGATTTCAAGCTATCAGTATGGCATAAATGAACAGGAAACTGGCACATAATCAGCTCTCTGCTATGCACAGCTCCAACATACCTGCCAGCTAAACTTTTCCTATTCTCCTTTCTGATTTTGTGACTTTCCCTTCCTCTTCCTGTCTCATTTGCAAATCATTTCCATTAAAAGTTTTTATATTTTATTTGACTACTTTAAGATAATTAATTTTATTAGACTACTTTAAGATAATTTCTTTCTTATCATTTTCAGCTATCTTAAAGATAACTTTTATTTTGTGTCCTTCAGGTTTTCTTTTAAGCTTCAACTGATCCAAAAGCATGTATTTTCACTCTTGTTTTAGTAACAAGGCATTTAAAGGTATACATTTTTAAGGAATGTTTTAGCTGCATGACACACATTTTCATTTGGTACTCTATTTCAATTATACGCATTTAGTAATTTATAGTATGTTTCACCTCAGGTGTCTTAAATGTGTTTGTTTGCTTCTTGAGAGATAGGGGCTTCCTTTTCATGAATGGTTCCTAACTAATTCACATGGAGGTCATACATGATATGGTTTCTTTGAAATCTGAAGCCAAATTTTTGTGCGTTTGTGTTCAGTGGCTCATGCATACCTAAATACCAAACAACCATTCATGCACATTTCAATAAACACAATTTGTTAAAGAATTAATTGTAATTATCAAAAAGCTATAGAACAGTATCTTCAAGTAAATTACTCCATTATATGTCTGTCTTTCATAATCTGCCATTTACCATTCTTTTAATTTTTAAATAATGCTCACTTAGAATTAGCAAAGCAAACATGCTATTCATTGTTTGTATAATTGAACTTTAATGAAAAAAGAAACACTAAAGGCAATGAAAACAATTCAAATGATACATTGTGTTATCACTGCTAGGAACTAACAAACCAGTAATACAAATGCAAAGGTGATTGTATGGTAGTTCTCATTTGGTGCCACTCAGAAGATACTCAAAATTCAAATTCATCTCAGTAAGATGAAATAGAACATTAAATGGAATTTCTTTTAAAGGATGAATTCTTGTAATCTTAACAGACTATCTTAGACTTTTACCTTATCAGATATAGAGATAAATATGTACAAACATATTAAATGTGTATTTTTTGTTTGCCTAATATCTTATAACCCTAGTAATTTTTTTCTGGTCTGTTTTATTCATTGCTTTCTCATAGAGATGTTTTTAAATCTCCCAATACGATTGTAGATTTGCCAATTTGTTTTCACGCTTTTCAGTTTTTACTTCACATACTTTAATACTTAGTATGGCATAAACATCAAATTCGTGGGTTTTATGTCTTTTTGATGAATTATCCTTTTTATTACAATGTAATATTCCTCTCTATTCCTGTTTAAAGGGATTTGCTGTATAATCTAAGTTGTTGCCCTTTTTAATAGTGCTTATTGCTGTCCAGCTTTCCCATTACCATTTACTGAAAAACTCTCTTTTCCCCTTTGATATTCTTTCCTGCTTTGTCAAAGTCTAATTGACCATAGAGTTGTGGGTTAATTTATGGGTCTTCTCTTCTGTTCTATTGATCTAGTTATCTATTTTTGTGCCAGTACCATACTGTTTTGATCACTACAGCTTTGTAATATAACTTGAAGTCCAGAATTTTGATGCTTCCAGCTTTGCTTTGCGTTCTTAAGGTTGTTTTGGCTATTTTAAACCATTAAAATCCTATAGGAGAACACAGACAGTAATCTTTTTGACATCAGCCATAGCAACTTCTTACTAGATATGTCTCCTGAGACAAGGAAAACAGAAGCAAAAATAAATTATTGGGACTTCATCAGAACAAAAAGCTTCTGCACAGATAAGGAAACAATCAAGAAAATTAAATATATAAAATTCAACACCCTCAAAATATCCAACTTAAAAATGAGCAAAGATAGGGGCACCTGGGTGACTTAGTCGGTTGAGTGTCAGACTTCAGCTCAGGTCATGATCTTGCAGTCCGCGAGTTCAAGCCCCACATCTGGCTCTGTGCTGACAGCTCAGAGCCTTGGAGCTTGCTTTGGATTCTGTATCTCTCTCTCTGCCCCTCCCCGGCTCATGCTCTGTCTCTCTCTGTCTCTCAAAAATAAATAAACATTAAAAATATTTTTTAAAAAATGAGCAAAGACATGAATAGATACTTTTCCAAAGAAGACATCCGTATAGCCAACAGACACATAAAAAGTTGCTTAACATCATTCATCATCAGGGAAATACAAATCAAAACTATGATGAGATATTACCTTACACCTGTCAGAATGGCCAGAATCAACAACACAAGAAATAACAAGTGTTGATGAGCATGTGGAGAAATGGGAGCCCTCTAGCACTGTTGGTGGGAATGCAAACTGGTTGCAGCCACTGTGGAAAACAGGTGGAAATTTCTCAAAAAGTTGCAAACAGAACTACCCTATAATCCAGTAATTGCACTACTTGGTATTAACCCAAAGGATACAAAAACACTAATTCACAGGGATACATGCACTCCAATGTTTATAGCAGCATTATCTACAATGGCCAAACTATGGAAACAGCCCAAGTTTCCATTGATTGATGAATAAAGAAGATGTGGTATATATATATACAATGGAATATTATTCAGCCATAAAAAGGAATGAAATCTGGCCATTTGCAATAACGTAGATGGAGCTAGTGTATTATGCTAAGTGAAATGAGTCAGACAGAGAAAGAAAAATACCATATGATTTCACTCATGTGTGGAATTTAAGAAACAAGAAAAGGGGTAAAAAAAGAGGCAAACCAAGAAACAGATTCTCTAAGCACTGGGTGATATATGGAATTATTGAATCACTATATTTTACACCTGAAACTAATATTATACCATATGTTAACTAACTGGAATTTAAATACAAATTTAAAAAAATATTGCTACCTAGCTCATTATTTCAGTGTCATTTCAGGAGTGTTTTTACAGTATTTCTTATATGCGGATTACCATTTTTTTTAACCTAACCTGATAATAGTTATCTTTTAACCAGTGAGTTCAATATGATTACACTTATTATTGATATAATTAGACTTATTTCTATCATGATTACCATCTTTTTTTTCTGTGTTTCTTTTCCTCTCCTCTGTATTTTGTTGCTTTGATAGAAAAGTCAATAGTTTATTATGTAAAAATTCTGTAGCTGTTCAGAATTTCTATCCTTTTCCAGACCAAGAAAGGACTTTTGGCCTACCTTAACTGTGCATTGCATCTATTATTTTACCAAACAAAAATACTTAGCATTAATTAGATTATTAACACCACTTGATGAAACAGAAAAATGAGTTCTAAAACCTCAGTGACATAACAAAACAAATGTTTGTTTTTATTTCCTTCCATGCAGAGTTCAGGTGGGTCAGCTCCATTCTGAACTGCAACTTGGAGATGTTTAAGCTTACATCTTGCAAGAGGTCACCACACCTATTAGATTCACAGTTGTAGTTTGGAATCACTGTCTCTGTCATCACATGAGGGCTATGTCAGATCTGAGCAGTGCTAGTGGATAGAATGGCACAGCTTCTGAGAATGAGTCTATATCTCTGTGTCCTGCTTCCCTGGGCCCATAGCTATGATGAAGTTAAAGATTAAAGACTGACCATCTTTATTGGAATGAGGCTCCCTTTTAGGGTTAGAGGTGACTTATACCAAGCTCTGACTATAAGCTCTGAGACTTCCTCCAAGCCACTAACCTCAAGGAGTTGTCTTCCCTTTTTCCACTACCCACTTTACTTCCTGACCCAGAGAATCTGTGCCTTCAGCCTATTCTGAATCTGGTCCACAGAGGAAGGGGACTACTTTCATCATAAACTCATCATAGCTTCTGATTGCTTCTCTTTTATACTGTTAGGGAGGAAACATTTTCCTCCTTCCTTTAGGATTCTTGTGGTTGCTGTAAAAGTTAAATTGACATGAGACAGATGAACAGGAGAAAATCAGATTTAATTATATACATGCAGGGAATCCACATAAATACGACAGGTTCAAAAGGCAGGCAAAATGAGATATATAAGTCATTCTGGATTAAAGAGAACAGGGTAGAAGTCTGGGGCTTCAAAAGGAAGGAGGGCAATTCATAAGAGGGAACAGAAAGAGTAAATGGTGGTTGATTGATTGATTGATAGAAAGCAAAAGTGTTTGCTGGGCCATCCAGAAACAATGGGGCACAGAAAGGACTTTGATCCAACAGGCCTTGCTAGGTTCCTCCTTGTCTACCATACATAGTTCATATTATACCATAGTTTTCTATGGTGATGGCTCCCTTCCTGGAACAGATCTTCTATCTAAATTCCTTTAGGCAGTTAGACAGGAGACCAAAAAAGAACTTCTTCAGTATTTTGTTTCTTAAAAATACTCAGCCTAAAATAATCTATGTGCCAAAGAGAACCACTTTGGGGTGGCAAATTTTGCTCCCCTCAGTACCTACCTCTTCTTGTTTAATTTTTCAGTCTAGGGTTAATGATTTACTATAATATATTAATAAAAATTACATATGTGTGTCTGTGTGTGTGTGTATATATATATATATACATAGACATACATACATTTTTTTAAAATTTTTTTTTCAACGTTTTTTATTTATTTTTGGGACAGAGAGAAACAGAGCATGAACGGGGGAGGGGCAGAGAGAGAGGGAGACACAGAATCGGAAACAGGCTCCAGGCTCCGAGCCATCAGCCCAGAGCCTGACGCGGGGCTCGAACTCACGGACCGCAAGATCGTGACCTGGCTGAAGTCGGACGCTTAACCGACTTCGCCACCCAGGCGCCCCTACATACATTTTTAGTATCATAAATATACACTGATATATATTTTAAAGTTGATTTCAGATCATTCCATAAGATTAATTTCATGTGTCCCTTCTTGCATGGAGACATTTTAGTCCCTGTTATTTTTACACAAGAGCTGAAATCCAGAGACCACTGGCTATGGCAGGTCCAGAGAAGACCATGACTCTCCTTCTTCTCTTGGTTTCTGTTTCTAATCCATTTCTTTTTATCTTGGTTTGGGAACCCTGCTATATCTTTGTTCATAACTATTTCATGAATATTGCCATATGTTTGCAGTAGAATGAGCAAGTTAAAGCAAAGTATTACATAGAGCAGAAGTATCAGTCCAATATATTTTTATTATTCTAAGCAAATCAGAGATCTGGTTACAATAAAAAAAAAAAAGCTTTCCTCCCAATTTCTTTGATTTGCTTTTAGTCTTAATATTCATTTTTTTAGAGAAGTGTGGGTGTTGTATGGAAACCAATTTGACAATAAACTTCATATATTGAAAAAAAATTAACATGCTCATATGACAGATTAAAGGTCCAAATTAGATGCAAAAAATATTTATTTTTTAATTTAAAACATTAAATTTGTTTTCTATGTTTAACATATGGCCACATGGATTAAAATAAATTGTGATGTATTTTTCTCAACCTTGTTGTTCCTAGGTGCCCAGAGATCCATAAATATCCACTGTAATGTGCATTTAGGAACAAAATGTTCCTAAATCTCATGAACAACACTAACACAGTCTGCATCAGCTCAGGTAGGAGGAGTGTTATGAAACGGTTTGTCTTCAATGGAGAGTGAGGAAACGTCTGGTGGAGAGCCCTTGAAGGCTGTTCCCATTACTCAAAGAGCTTTCTTGTGGAAGGTAGCTGTGTATCACTCTCAAATATGTTTGCTTCCTTCTCTATCATTGCAGATGAGGTAAAAATGGACCACTCTCTGCTCACCAGCGATTTTGTGTTGAAATGGTTCATTTCTTCTTTACATGAACTAACACAAGAAAAATCACCAAAATTTACAAAGGCCTAAGTTGTACCAATCACTTAGTCACCAAATATTTATTCAGTCCCCTCTATGTTCTAGGCAGTGGAAATATAACAACAAACAAAAACAGACCAAAAAAAACCTCTTGCCTGTATAGAGATGGAAGCAAATAAGTAACTAACATATATAATGGGTTCTATAGGTGATAAACACTGTTAAAAAAACAAAGCAGGGAATAAAGGTTTAAAATAGCCATTTTAAACAGAGAATAACTGAAAAGGTGAGATCTACACCAAACAGAAAAAGAACTCTATCTGAATGACTGGAGGGACAGTAGTGGGCAGCTGAGAGTACTTGGAGAGGGATCTAAGGGGTTCAGATTGTGTAGGGATGTGCCCACCGCCATAATGACGTCAGCATTTACTTTCAGGGATTGGGATGCTTGGAGAGTTTTGGGCAGAGAAGGGGTATGATTTGCCCTGTACTCCAAAAGAATCACTCTGTTAAATGTTTTAAGAATAGACCATCAAAGAGAAAGGAAGGAGAAGATTCTAATTTTTTTTTTATCCTTGATGTATTTTAAAGTAGAGTTCACATGATTTTCTGAGGAATTGGATTTAGAGTATGGGTGAAAAAGAGCAATTAGAGTGATACCAGCAAGGTATGTGACCTGAACAATGGAAAAGATGGAGTTGTAGTTAAATGAGATGGGTTTTCCAGAGAGAGAAAATTTCCCTCCTTCCTTCCTTCCTTCCTTCCTTCCTTCCTTCCTTCCATCTATCTATCTATCTATCTATCTATCTATCTATCTATCTATCTATCTATCATCTCTCTAGATACACAGATAGCAACAGAGAGAAAGATAATAGAAATTGGTTTATGAAGGCTGAGAAGTCGTACAACCTGCCATCTTCAAGCTAAGGAACCTGGAAAGCCAGTAGTATAATCAGTCCAAATCCCAAAGCCTGAGTACCAGGGGATTACTGGTATAATTTTCAAAATCCAAAGGCCCAAGAACCAGGAGCTGTGTATCCAAAGGCAAGAAAATTGGATGTCCAGGCCAAAAAGAGGGAATTTGCTCTTTGCTGTTTTGTCTTTTCCAGCCCTCAATGGATTGGATGATGCCTGATCGCATTGTTAGGGCAAATCTTTACTCAGTCTACTGATTCAAATGCTCATTTCTTTCAGAAACACCTTCACAGACATATTTAAAAATCATGTTCTATCAGCTAGCTGGGCATTCCTTGGCCCTGCCAAGTTGACTCATGAAAATTTAATAATCACAATAGGTAATTCTGTAGGAGGAGCAATTTGGGCAGAAGTATGATAGAGATTAGGAATTTTGTTTTTAAATGATCCAAATCAAAGTGCATGTTAGTTATGTAAGTAAAGATAGTGAGTAGACAGATGGATGCAGTAATTTGAAGTTCGGCACATACATCCAGACCTTAGATACATATTTAAAAGCCACTGGCATGTAGATGATATGTAAATCCAAAGATATGAGAAGAGATCATAAAGAAAGAATAAAGAATCTAAAAAAAAAACAGAGGGTTAATCTTGGGAACTAGAGTTTCCTGGAAGTAAGCAAGTACATGCTTCAAGGAGGAGATATGGTACATGGGACACTATGTAGTTGTAAAAAATGAGAAAGGCTTTCAAACACTGATATCACATTATTTTCTTTACATACTGTTAAATAAAAAAAAACATTTACACTACTTATGAGTATGAAAAGGGGGTAGGAAAACTGAAATTTTATATTTACATTTGAATAGAAATTCAAGAATACAAAACAACTTTTTGAGTATTTATAAAGAATAGCAAGAAAAAAATCAAGCAGAAATACTTCATAATATATACCTTTAATATTATTTTGATTTTGAAACATAGGAATATATTTAATAAATAAAACAAAAAATTCTCCTAGATATTCTAATAGATATTACCCCACTTCTCTGATAACCTTACAACAAAATTTACTGTGCCTACTCCATGACTATTTTTTGAAACCTCTTCAGTGAGATGTTTACCCCCATTTTGACACCAAAACAGCTCTGGTGAGGATCGCATTTATATATTCCTAGTCTTATCTCACTTAAGCATCAGCAGCTTTTTATTTACACAGTAAGTCCTGTGAATGTATGTACAATGTTATATTTTTTTCTCCAGCTTACCTTGTTTTCCCAACTCTCTTGAGATCAAATTAACATATCACATTGTGTACATTTAACGTATACAATGATTTGATATATGTATGTATTGAAAAATGTTTACCACAATAATATAAGTTAACACATCCTTCGCCTCCTATAATTACCATTTTGTTGTTGTTATAATGAGAAAATTAAAGATGTCTCATAGCAACATTCAAGTATACAATACAGTACTGTTAACTACAGACACCACACTGTACCTTAAACCCCCTGAACTTATTTATCATATAACTGAAACTTTGTACCTTTTGACCTATATCTTCCTATTTCTCCTTCAGCTCCTCGCAACTACCATTTTACTGTTTCTGTATTTGATGTTGTTAGATTCCACATGTATACGATATCATAGAGTATTTTTTTCACTTAGCATAATGCCCTCAAGGTCCATCAATTCTGTCCCAAGTGGCAGGACTTCCTTCTTTCTCATGGCTGAATAATATTCCACTGTGTATGGTATGTGTATGTGTGTGTGTATGTATATAAATCTGATAGATATCTGGTATAAATGTTATATATATAAATCTGATATATATGGTATGTATATACCATGGTATGTATATACACTATATATGTGGTATACATATATGTGATATATGTATATGGTGTGTATACATATATGTGATATATATATGTGTATATATATATATATATATATATATATATATATATGGTGTGTATATGTAAGTGAGTGTATATATATCCTACATGTCTTTAAATACTCATCCATAGACTGAAACTTAGTTTCCACATATTGGTGATAATGAATAATGCTGCAATAAATTTGAGAGTATAGATGTCTCTTTGTGATCCTAATTTCATTTCTTTTAGATATACACCCAGAAGTAGGATCCCTGGATCATATGGTAGCTCTATTTTTAATTTTTGAGAAAACTCCATATTGTTTTCCAAAGTGGAAGTACCAACTCACATTCCCATTAATAACGCACAGGGTTCCCATTTCTCCACATCCTCATCAACACATAATTATTGTCTTTTTGATAATAGCCATATTGACAGGTGTGAGGTAATATCTCTTGTGATTTTAATTTGTGTTTCCCTGATGACTAGTAATGTGGAGCATCTTTTGATGTACTTGTTTTCCATTTGTATAGCTTTTTTGGAAAAATGTCGACTCAAGTCCTCTGCCCATTTTTTAAATTGGATTGTTTATTTTGCATATGGGTTGTATGAATCATTTATATATTTTGGCTATTAATCACTTATCAGATATATCCATTTGAAATGATTCTCTCCTATTTCATAGCCTGCCTTTTCATTTTGTTTATTGCTTCTTTTGCTCTGCAAATAATTTTTAGTTTGATATAATCCCACTTTCCTTTGCTTTTGCTGTTCGTGTTATTGGTATCACATTCCAAAAAAAAAAAAAAAATAATTGTCAAGACCAGTGCCAAGAAGCTAGGGAAAAACTTTTCTTCTATTTTTTTTTATGTTTAAGTCTTTAATTCATTTTGAGTTAATTTTTATGAGGTAATGTAAGAGTCCAATTTCATCATTTTGCATTTATTCAATTTTCCTAATACCATTTACTACCAAACTATTCCCTGGTCAGTATTTTTAACTCTTTATCAAATATCAGTTGATCTTACATGTGAGCTCTTGATTCTGTTCCATTGGTCTGTGCATCTATATTTATGTTAGTTACATACTGTTTTTATTACCGTATCTTTGTAATAGAGTTTGAAATCAGAGAGTGTGATTCCTTGAGCTTTGTTCTTTCTCAGGATCCCTTTGGATATTTGGAGTATTTTGTGGTTCCGTATGTATTTTGGGATAGCTTTTTTTTGTTCTATTTCTGTGAAAAATGCCATTGGAGTATTGATAGGAATTGCATTCAATCTGTAGATGTCCTTGGGTAGTATCTACATTATGACAATGTTAACTCTTCTGATCCATGAATATATGGGATTTTTTTTCTCATTTATTGTGTCATCTTCAATGTCTTTCATTAATGTCTTAAAGTTTTCAGTGTACAGATCTTTCACTTCCTTGGTTAAATTTGCTTCTATTTTATTTTTTTTTAATGTTTATTTAACTTTTTGAGAGAGAGAGCCAGAGACAGAGCAGGAGTAGGGGAGGAGCAGAGACAGAGAGGGAGACACAGAATCCGAAACAGGCTCCAGGCTCTGAGCTGTCAGCACAGAGCCCGATGAGGGGCTCGAACCCATGAACTGTGAGATCATGACCTGAGCCGAAGTCGGCTGCTTAACCAACTGAGCGACCCAGGCACCCCTCTACTTTATTCTTTTTGATGAAATTGTAAATGGTATTATTTTCTTCATCTCTCTCTTGGATAGTTCATTATTAGTATACATAAATGCGACTGATTTCCGTATATTGATTTTTTTATCCTACAACTTTATTAAATTTATTAATTAGTTCTAACAGTTTCCCCTTACCCCGTGGAGTCTTTAGGATTTTCTTTATATAAAATTATGTCACCTAAAAACAGTACCAGTTTTGTTTGTTTCTTTCCACTTTGGATGCCCCCCTTTTTTCTTGCCTAATTGCTCTAGTTAGGATTTCCAGTACTATGTGGAATAGAAGCAGTGGGATTTAGCAGCCCTGTCTTGATCCTAATCTTAGAGGGAAAGCTTTCAACCTTTCACTGTTGAGTATGTTAGCAATGGGTTTGTCATATATGAACTTGATTATGTTAAGGTATGTTCCCTCTAAACCCACTTCATTGGGAGTTCTTACAGTGAATGGATGTTGACTTTTGTCAAATGCTTTTTTTTTTTGCATCTGTTGAAATGATCAGAAACTTTTTGTCTTTAATGCTATTAATGTGTATGGATCACAGTTATTGATTTGCTTATGTTGAATTATCCTTCTTTCCTTGGGATAAATTCCATTTGATTATGGTCTATAATACTTTTAATATGTTGTTGAATTTGGTTTACTATCATTTTTTAAGAATTTCTACATCTATATTCATAGGGTTATGGCCTAAAGCTGTCTTTTTTTGCAGTATTGTCTGGCTTTGGTATCAGGGTAATGCTGGTCTTGTAAAATGAATTTGGGAGTGCTCCCTCCACTTCAGTTTTTTGGAAGAGTTTGAGAAAAATTGGCATTAATTTTTTCAAATTTTTGGTGTATTTCACCTGTGAAACCATATGGTCTTGTGTTATTTATTGAGAGGTTTCTGATCACTGATTCAGTATCCTTGTTACTGGTTTGTTCAGATTATCTATTTCTTCCTGATTTAGACTTCTTTGGGCATATTTTTCCAAGAATTTATCCATTTCTTCTAGGTTGTACAATTTGTTTGTTAAAATTCTTCATACGGTTTTCATGATTTCTGTGGTACCAGTTGTAATGTCTCAACTTTCACTTATAATTTTATTTGGGCTTTTTTTCTTTGTAAATCTAACTCAAGTTTTTTGTTTTGTTTATTCAAAATCCAACTCTTAGTTTCACTGATCTTTTCTACTGTTTTTCTATTATCTAATTTATTTGTGCTCTGATCTTTGCTATCTCCTTTCTTATCCTAACTTTGGGCACACTTTGTTCTTTTAGTAGTTCCTTGAGGTATAGTTAGGTTGTCTGAGAATCTTCTTTTTATTTATTTATTATTTTTTTAACATTTATTCATTTTTGAGAGACAGAGAGAGACAGAGTGTAAGTGGGGGAGGGGAAGAAAGAGAGGGAGACACTGAATTTGAAGCAGGCTCCAGGCTCTTAGCTGTCAGCACAGAATCTGACGTGGGGTTCTAACTCACAAACTGGGAGATCATAACCTGGCTGAAGTCAGACCCTTAACTGACTGAGCCACCCAGGCGCCATCCCCCACTTTTTTTTTCTAATAGAGGCATTTATCAATGTAAACTTCCCTCATAGCACTACTTTTGCTGCATTTCATAAATTTTGGTATGTTGTGTTTCCATTTTCATTTGTTGCAAGATATTTTTTGTTTCCCTTTTGGCTTTGGCTTTGGCTTTGGCTTTGACACAGTGGTTAATCTGGTGTATGTTGTTTAACTTCCACATTTGAATTTTCCAGTTTTTGAATTTTCAAGTTTTTTTCTTGTTGATGATTTCTAGTCTCATGCCATTGTGGTCACAAAGATAATATGATTTCAATCTTTTGAAATATATTTAGACTTGTTTTGATACCTAACATATGTTCTATCCTGGAGAATGCTTCATGTGCACTTGAGAAGAACATGCATTCTGCTCCTATTGGATAGAATATCCTATATATGTCTGTTAGGTCCATTTCATCTAAAGTATAATTTAAGACCAATGGTTCCTTATTGATTTTCTGTGTAAATGTTGTATTCATTGTTAAAAGTGAGATATTGAAATCCTCTACTATTACTGTAATATTGTCTATTACTCCCTTCAGCTCTGTTAGTATTTGCATAATATATTTAGATCATATATATATTTTTAATTGTTTTCTATTCTTGATGAGTTGACCTCTTTATCATTATAAAATGACCTTCTTTGTTTCTTGTTAGAGTTTTTGATTTAAAGCTTATTTTGTCTGATGTAAGTACAGCTATCCCTGCTGCCTTTTAATTTCCATTTGCATGGAGTATCTTTCTCCAGCCCTTCACTTTGAGCCTATGTCTGTTCTTAAAGCTAAAGTGAGTCTATTTTAGGTAGCATACACTTGGGTCTTGTTTTTTCTCCAAGTTGGTTGCTCTCCTTTGAACTGTGCCATTTTTTATTTTACCTATTTTTTTTTTAATTTTTATTGTATCTAAATTTTTAATTCAACTTCAAAATTTAATTATCTTGTATGGATGGAAATTTAAATTATTATATATCTCATATTACCGATAGCATTGAAATTATTTTCTTATATATATAAATAGCAAATTTAATTATTTTTAAAATGTTTAAGTTTTAATTCAAATAATTTTTAAGTGCTATATATAGACATATAGATATAGTGTCAGCTGTTAGGTAGAGTGCTAAATACTTTATCTCAAAATAAAATCTCAAAGCAACCCCAAGTGACAAAATAATTATCAGAAAAGGAAACTTAAGTTTAAAGAAGTTCATGGAATTAGCGAAACTCAAACTACTATTGAGGAATGAAACTAGGATTTTATTCCAAACCATTTTATTGTGGGGGCTCCTGGGTGGCTCAGTCATTTGAGCATCCGACTTCAGCTCAGGCCATGATCTCAGTTTGTGAGTTCGAGCCCCGCGTCAGGTTGTATGCTGACAGCTCAGAGCCTAGAGCCTGCTTCGGATTCTGTATCTCCCTCTTTCTGCCCCTCCCTTGCTTGCTCACTCTCTGTCAAAAATAAATAAACATTAAAAGAAGTTTAAAAACATCTTATTACTAAAGCTGAAACTCTTTTTTTTAATATGTGATGCAACTGTTTCTATTGTACCTAATCATGAGCTGCAAGCTTCATGAAGGCAGGAACTATATTATACTCAACTTATAAACTACTCATTTCATGGTATAATTACTAAATAAGTATATATTAAATGCATGCATGAGCTCATAAGCCCACTCTTGGCAAAATGCATTTAACCAATAAGATATTAACTTTTTGAGGAACTATGACAACTTTTGAAGAGGAAGAATTTTGTCTTCTTTGATGATGATTTACTTAGTAAAACTTGGCAAATAGGAGATATTTGGAGGAACAGGATCACTTCTTTCAAGAGTCACTGATGTCTCACCACATACGCGGGCACTCCATCCTTACTCAAGGCTGTATCTCTTCTTCCTCTAACAGTCGTATATACATGAGATTGTTGTGTGTCCATCAACTGTCAATAAGCCAATGAAACTTGAAGTTCACTGTGGATAGATAGCTAAAGTAAGGTGACATTGAGCTATTGCTATCATAGAATTTAAAGTCCAGAAAATTTACTTGCATTTTCTGTAAACAAACAAACAAACAAAAACATTAGGAGTCTTTCTGTGCCTGGCATTATGATATTGTATTTACACACAACATGCATGATTAGAAATAGTAATTGCCAGTATAAACTTAGGTTTTAAAGAGTAGAATGCACTAGGGGCAAGGCTATCATTATAGTTCAGTTACATATATTGCCATTCAATAATTATTTGCACTCACACGATGCTGTGTTTGGCCTAATTAGCAGTGACACTGACAGATAGAGAAAATAATTTGCATTTAAAAAATTTTACAATGTATTTAAGTGAATAAGTCATATAAGCATTGCCTAAATTGTAATTATCCGATTTGGGAGCATCTTGTGATGAATGCTTAGAAGGTGTCTCTCCCTGGGTTTCCTGGGTTTCTCCGTCCATTGAGTGTCCAACTCTTGATTTAGGCTCTAGTCATGATCTCACCATTGTAGGATTGAGCCCCATACTGGGCTCTGTGCTGGGCATGGAGCCTGCTTAAGATTCTCTCCTTCTTTCTCTGCCCTCTCTCTAAAATAATTTTTCAAAAAAATTAAAAAACAAAGAAGCTGTCTCTCCCTACTAACATTGCCACCAAATCATGGTGGCCCCAGAGTTTCAATTACTAAGTGGCTCATGCTCACTTTGGCAGCACATATACCAGGTGGCTCAGGGACATTGAGTTTCTCTACCATTTTCTTTTTGTTCTGTTTATCACATTCTCACTCTGCTCCAAAATCTCTTTATATCTCATCTCATAATATTGCTTTGTACATAGCACAATTATTAAAATAAGAAAAATAAGAATAGCCTCACCTCTTTAATTTATTTATGTTAAAATAAAACATTAAGTAAGTTATATCACATTATTTAGACCTAATTTCTTCATCTGTCAAATGGTAGTAATAATAAACATGTTGTAGGATATTTTACTAAATGATGAAAGAAAGAATTCCACTTTTGATTATGATAGAGCAGCTTCACAGCCTTTATGCTGAGGACAGTTATAGACATTGAATAGAATTAAAAAAGGCATTTGAAGGCATCAAAGATCAACCAGTGCATCTAGGACCTCAGAGGTCTGGTTTTCAGAGAAAGTAAAACTACAATGCAGTCACTGTACAGGATATGTCCCCTCAATGAATTTGCCTCTTCCAAAACTGTACAGAACAACAGTATGATAAACCAAGCACAAAGGAGAAACTGGGAAGAGAGGCAGAGCTGTCAGCCTAGTAATTCGAGTTGAGTTTTCCCAAAGAGGTGGTGTAAACACCCTGGCTTTCAGGTGAGGGCATGGAAGAACTAAGCCATATGAGTAGTCAAAACAAAATAGACCAGGACCTACAAAGGCTAAAACAGCCATGAAAAGTCGCCATTCCTAGCTCAATCCAGGTGCTTGTGTCCCTGTCCTTTGTCTAACTGCCTGTCAGTAAGAGAACTAAGTCATCTCTGGAAAAACACACTATCATCCTGAATCTCTGAAACTTTTTTTTAACATTTATTTTTGAGAGAGAGAGAACACAAGTGGGGGAGGGGAAGAGAGAGAGAGAGAGAGGGAAACACAGAATCTGAAGAGGCTCCAAGCTCTGAGCTGTCAGCACAGAGCCTGACACGGGGCTCAAACCCATGTACTGTGAGATCATGATCTGAGCCGAAGTCAAACGCTTAATTGACTGAGTCACCCAGGTGCCCCATCTGAAACTTTTAATATGGAATGCTGGCATTCAATAAAAGGGATATCTTTGGGCAGAACAAAAATAATCTCAGAAGTATGGAAATACAGGAAGAGTGAAGAACACAGGAAAAAGTAAATAAATAGACAACACTCAATAAATATTGACAAACCACAATGATAATGTATTCTGGGGTTTTAAATATATAATTTAAATATATGATAGCAACATCACAAAAGCCATGAGGCAGCTAAATGATGTATGTACTTTAATTGTTCAGAAAATGGAAAAAGCACACATTTATGATAATAATGCATATTAGCATGCCTAGAGAAATTTCAAATGTGTAACAAGGGATAGAATAAAAAGGAAAATGGAAAAATCAGAGAGTAAAGCAATCCTAGATTAATTTTAAGATGGCAGGATAAGACAGAAACCAGTAAAATGATACATTTAAGACCAAATATTTGAATGGTTACATTGCATCTTAATGGGCTAAATATTCTATTAAAAGATTAAGTTTGTGAAACCAGATTTAAAAACACTATATGCTGCTTACAAGAAACACACTTTAAATAATAGAAACACAGAAAAAACAAAATTAAAAGCATGAAAGAAAATGTACTATGCAAACCCTAACCAAATGAGAACTAGTATAATTATGCTAATGTAAAATTTAAAAGAAGAGTTACTAGAGATTAAGTGGAACATTTCATTGTGATAAATGGCAAGCCCTACACATTCACACCCAAAGTAAACATAGCCTCAAACTATAGAACATGCAAAAGAATCTGGCATACAGGAAAAAAAAAGAATTAGCCAAATCAATAATCATTGTTAAGAGATTTTTAATATCTCAGTAATGGATAGAACAAAAAGTCAGTAATGATATGAAAGGTTTTCATAACACAGTTAAGAAAATTATACATATATATATTCAACAGACAACTGAAAAAAATTTTAACTCTACATGGAATATTTACCAATATTTAACAATTGTGAGGCCATTTAATCAATTTCAACCAATTTTAAGTTTGAGTTTGTAGTTGTTGTTTTTTTAACTATGGAGTAACTGGACAACATATAATTAAAAAGAAAACTCCTTAAAAGTTTAAAAATTGTCAGACATCTGAATAAGCCAAATTTCTGAGAAGAAATAAAAATAAAAATTATGAAATTGTTGAAAATACTTGATGACAGTACTTGTCAAATCTTGTGGGATGCGGTTAAAAGACTCCTTAACAGGAAAATAACAGCCTTAAATTCATAAATTAGTAAAGGAAGGATTAACATTAAAAAAGAAAACAAAAACGAAAAAACCTTACATAATGATCCATTGAGATTTATACCTGTAATGCAGGATTGGTTCAAAATATGAAAATTAATCAGTGCAATATACCATATTAAAAAATAAAGGAAAAAATCCTACATAACCATCTCAATAAATTAAGAAAAAGCATTTTATAAAAAATGCTTTCATGATAACAACATCAAAATATTAGGAAAATGGAATTTCCTAAACCTGAAAATGAACATCTGTGAAAGACCCAATGCTGTCATCAGACTTAATGGTGAAAGACTGAAAGCTTTCCTTTTCAGATCAGGAACAGGTCATGTATTTATTTTATTTCTATTAAACATTGTACTAGAGGTCCTAGGTAGGTCAATTAGCAAGAAAAAGAAAAAGTGATTCAAATTGGAAAGGTAGAAGTAAAAGTCGTTTTTATTTGGATATAACATGATCTTACATATAGAAAATCCTGGAGAACCCACAAAAAATATTAATGTTAATAAATGATTAAGCAAAAATGCACGATACAAGATAAGAAATCAGTTGTATTTCTATGCACTAATAAACTGAAAAGGAAATTAAGAGAATAATTCCATTTAGGATAAATTACTTGAGAAATAGTATTTTACACGTAAGTGCAATACTTGTACACTGAAACCTATTGTTAAAGGAAACTGAGGCAGATCTAAATAAATGGAAAATATTCCATGATCATTGGAAGAGTGAAGATTGTTTAGATAGCAATCATCTGCAAATTGATCTTCAGACTCCATGTAATTCCTATCAAATTTCTAAGTGCCTTTTTTTTAAATAAATATATAAGCTCATCCTAAACTTTATTTGGCAATGCAAGGGCCCTGAACAACCAAACTAATACTGAGAAAGAAGAACAAAATTGGTGAACTTAAACTTACTAATTTCAAAACTTACAACAAAGTTACAGTATCAAGATAGTGTGGTATTGACAAGGGGATGGGCATGTAGACTTCTGCTTTAGAATTGAGAATCCAGAAATAAACATCCATGCTCCACTGACTTTTGATAAAGGTGCCAAGACTATTCAGCGAAGAAAGAATAGTCTTTTCAACTAATGGTGTGAGAACAACTGTATATCCATGTGCAAAAGAAGGAATTTGGACCACTACCTCACACCATTAAAAAATAGCTCAAAACAGGGGTGCATGGGTGGCTCAGTCAGTTGAGTGTCCGACTTCAGCTCAGGTCATGATCTCGTGATCTGTGAGTTTGAGCCCTGCATCGGGCTCTATGCTGACAGCTCCGAGCTTGGAGCCTGCTTCAGATTCTGTGTCTCCCTCTCTCTCTGCCCCTCCCCCATAATGCTCTGTCTCTCTCTGTCAAAAATAAAGAAACATTAAAAAATAATTTCAAAAAATAGCTCAAAATGGCTCAAAGATCTAAATTAAGAGCTATAACTATGAAAGTCTTAGAGGGAAGTACAGATGTAAATCTATATGACTGTGCATTAGGCAACAGTTTCTTAGGTATACCCCCAAGAGCATTAACAACCGCATATAAAATAGATACAAGGAACTTCATCAAAATTAAAAACATGGGGACATGAAAGGCCATTGTCAAGGGAAAGAGTAAATACAACATACAGAATGGGAAAATATACTTGGAAATTATTCATCTGATCAGAAACTTTTTATTTCAAGTTTTTATTTAAATTTAATTAAATTATAGTTAACATACAGTGTAATATTAGTTTCAGGAGTAGAATTCAGTGATTCATCACTTACATATAACACCCAGTGCTCATCACAAGTGCCCTCTTTAATGCCCATCACCCATTTAGCCATTCCACCTACCTCCCCTCCATCAATCCTCAGTTCTCTGTAGTTAAGAGTCTCTTATGGTTTGCTTCCCTCTCTTTTATTCCCCCTTCCCCTATGTCCATCTGTTTTGTTTCTTAAATTCCACATGTGAGTGAAATCATATTGTATTCATCGTTCTCTGACTTATTTTGCTTAGTTTAATACAGTGTAGTTCTATCCATGTCATTGCAAAATGACAAGATTTCATTATTTTTGATGACTGAGTAATATTCCCTGTGTGTGTGTGTGTGTGTATGTGTGTGTGTGTGCGCGCGCCACATCTTCTGTATCCATTCATCAGTTAGTGGACATTTAAGCTATTTCCATAATTTGGCTGTAGGTGATATTGCTGCTCTAAACATTAGGGTACATGTACCCCGTCAACACATCATTTTTCTATCCTTTGAGTAAACACCTAGTAGTGCAATTGTTGGATCATAGGGTAGTTCTATTTTTAACTTTTTGAGGATACTCCATACTGCTTTCCACAGTTGCTGCACCATTTTACATTCCCACCAACAGGGCAAGAGGGTTCTCCGTTCTCTGCATCCTCTCTATCATCTGTTATTTCCTGTGTTGTTAGTTTTAGCCATTCTGACAGGTGTGAGATGGTATCTCACTATGGTTTTGATTTGTATTTCCCTGATGAGGAATGATGTTGAGCATCCTTTTTCATGTGTTGGTTGGCCATCTGGATGTCGTCTTTAGAAAAATGTCTGTTCATGCCTTCTGTCCATTTCTTAACTGGATTATTTATTTTTTCGGTGTTGAGTTTTATAAGTTCTTTATAGATTTTGGATACTAGCCCTTTATCTGATATGTCATTGGCAAATATCTTCTCCCATTCCATCAGTTGCCTTTTAGTTTTGCTGATTGTTTCCTTTGTTGTGCAGAACCTTTTTATTTTGATGAAGTCCCAATAGTTCATTTTTGCTTTTGTTTCCCTTGCCTCCAGAGATGTGTCTAGTAAGAAATTGCTACAGTGAGTCCAAAGAGTTACTGCCTATGTTCCCCTCTATGGTTTTGAAGGTTTCCTGTCTCACATTTAGGTCTCTCATTTAAAATATATAAAGAACTCTTCCAGGTCAATAATAAAAATACAAATAGCCTAGTTAAAAAGTGGGCAAAGAATTTGAAGAGCCATTTCTCCAGTGAAGATATACAAATGGTCAATTCGCACACAAAGTATTTTCACCGATATGAGTCATCAGCGAAATGCAAATCAAAACCACAATGAAATATCACTTCACACCCAGTGGGAAGGCTATCACCAACAAGACAGATGATAACAGTTTTGATGAGGACGTGGGAAAAAGTGGAGTTCTCATACATGGGTAGCTAATGGGAATATAAAATGGTGATGTCATGACTGTTATAAATAAGTTGGCAGTTACTCAAAAAGTTGTATGTAGAATTACCATATGACCCAGAAATTCCACTCCTAGTTACAAACCCAAGGCAGGTAAAAATGTAGTCACACAAGAACTTGTGCATAAATGTTCATAGCAGCATTGTTCATAAGAGACAAAAAGTAGAAACCACCTACATTTCCATCAGCTGATGAATGGATCAACAAATTTGGGATATAATGGAACATTATCCAGGTATAAAAGGGAATCAAGTCCTGTTGCATGGCACAACACGGAAGAGCTTTTGAAAACATTATTACCACTGGGCGTCTCAGTCAGCTAAGTGTCCGACTTCAGCTCAGGTCATGATCTCGCGGTCTTTGGGTTCAAGCCCCTGGTCGGGCTCTAATGCTGACAGCTCAGAGCCTGGAGCCTGCTTCAGATTCTGTATCTCCCTAGCTCTCTGCCCCTCCCCCACTTGCACTTTGTGTGTCTCTCTCTCTCTCTCTCTCTCTCTCTCTCTCTCTCTCTCTCTCTCAAAATTAAATAAACATAAAAAAAAAATATTGCTAAAGTGATATAAGCCAGACACAAAAAGCTACATATTTTATGACTGCATTTGTTTGAAATACCCAGAAAAGGCAAATCCATAGACGGAAAGTTGATTCCTGGTTGCCAGGCAATGACATGGAGGTGGGAATGGGAAGTAATTGCTATTAGGTCTGTTACAGAAGTGTTCTGGATTTAGATAGGATGATTACAGAACATAATGAACAAAACCCACTGAATTACAGAATATAAAATGGTAGATTTTATGTTGCTCAAAAATGAAAAAGAAGGGCTGAAAAATCAGCAAAGTATCCTTTATAATAAATTAGACAAAAAAAGAGCAGCACCTCAATCCCCCCAAAACATGTAGAAGCAAAGAAATAACAAAAGTGAGAGTGAAAGAGGTCAAGTAGAAAATAAATGTAGGGGGAAACTTACATAAACCAAAAGTTGGCTAATGGAAAAAATAAATAAATAAATAACAACCTAGCAATACTGATCAAGGAAAAAGAAAAGCACACATTACCAAAATCAGAAATAAATAATGGAATGTAAATACTAATCCCACAGAATTTTAAAACATTTTATGGACACTAATTAGAAAATTCAAGTTAAATAGACAAATTCCCAGTAAAACATGATTTATCAAAACTGGCATTAGAATGGAGTAACTAGACCATTCTAATGCTATTAAACATTGAAACTATTATTAAAAGCCTTCTCCAAGGAATATTTCTCTCTCAAATGGACTCACTGGTGAATACATCTAAATAATATAGAGAAGCAAGACCAATATATATATACTTATCCAAAGAAAAGGAAATACTTCTTATTTATTTTAAAAGACCAGAGCAACCTTGATATCAGTACTAGAAGAGAACATTACAAAAATGGAAAATTATAGACCAACCATGCCTATGAACATAGGCATAAAATTTCCTAAATAAAATACTGGAAATTTGAATCCAGCAATAAAGATAAAGGATAATATAGCTGGTAATACAATAGGTATGTTCCAAGAATTAAAGATTTAACTTTTGAAAACCATTGAAAATCACATTTTTAAAAGAATTAGAGATATATATCATTATATCAGAAGAAAATATTTGAAAACATTCAATCTCTCTCTCTCTCTCTCTCTCTCTCTCTATATATATATATATATACACACACACATGTATATACACACACATATATACACACATATATATAGAATATGTAATATATATGTGTATATATATATATATACACATATATAATATTTCCCATCAGAGCACCTACAAAAGTACATGTGGAATTAGTCTACTTCATGGCTAAATATTGAAAGCTTTCTCTTTTGTGTCAAGAATGAGACCATAAAACCTATTATCACTATTTTTCAACATTCTGATGGAAATTTTAGACAATGAAATAAGGAGGGGAAAAAAGTAAAATATTGGATTGGAAGAAATTAAACTGTTCAGACAACTTAACGATGTACATATAAAATCCAAATGAATCTGCAGATAAAATGACTAGTAAGTTAACAATGTCTCTAGATACAGGGTAAATATAAAAAATACAACTTTTTAAAAAGGATACAATTGAAAATTGCTTAAAAATATCAAATGCATGGGGAAAAACTCCAACAAAACTTATGAATGACCTCTATACAGAGAATAGAAAGGATTATTGAGGGAAATTAAAGATACTTTTCCTCCCCAATCTTAGGAAGATACTGTGCACATGCAATAGAAAAATCAATATATAAAAATGTCAGTGCTCCCACACTGAATTTATCATTTCACTGCAATTTGAACAGTATCAGTTTGTCAAAATCAATAAGCTGATTTGAAAAATTTATATGGAAAGGCAAGGAACCAAGAACTCCTTGAAGAGGAATAAAATTGGAAGACCCAACTTGTAAATAAATTCATTATAAAGCACAGTAATTAACCCAGTATGTATTAAGATAAGAATGTACAAAGAGACCATTGAAGCAGAAAAAAAAGTAAAAATGGTGAATTTGTTTTATGACAAAGTTGATACTTCAGTGCAGTGGAAAAGGATTATAAATCAGATAAAATGATAGGCAAGACAATGCTTCCCTAAAGATGTTCATATGCTAATCTTCTAGAATTCGTGAATACGTTATGTTCCATGGCAAAGAGGAATTAAGGCTGCAGATGAAATTTATTTGCTAACCAGCTGATCTTAAAATAAGTGGACCCAGGGTAATTGCAATGATCCTTAAAAGCAGAGGAGGGAAAAAGAAGAAATCAGTCAGAGGGGGATACAACCACAAGGGAGTGATGTAATATAGAAAACTTGATCCTCTGTTGCTGGCTTTGAAGGTGAAGGGAGGGGCTATGAACAAAGGAGTGCAGATGAGAAAAGGCATAGAAATGGATTTTCCTTCAGAGTATCCAGAAGGAGATGTAGTCCTGCAACAAACTGGCATCAGCTAGGTGAGACTCAGGTCAGACTTCTGACCCAGATAATTAAAAGATAATACACCTGAGTTGTTTTGAGCCATCAAGTTTGTGGTAATGTACTAAGTAGCAACTTCAAAACTAACACACGTTCCAGTACAGAAAAGTATGAAACTTAGCCCCCAACTTCTCAGCATGCACAAAAATCAATTCCAGATATTTGTCTATCTAAATGAGAAAAGTTATATAAAGGAAGGAAGGAAAGAAAGAAAGCTTCTAAAGGAAATCTAGCCAAATAGTTTCATGACCTTGGGGTAAGCAGAATTCCTTAACTAGGAAAAACTGCACAAGGCAGAGACAAAAGCATAATAATAAAAGGAAAACTTTCTACTTTTTAATGTAATAAAGTATTATTTAATGTAAAAACATAACAGAAGTTGTACTTTCTTAATGGTAATAGATACCAAGAGCAAGCGAAGTAAAAAGATAAGCCATGAATAGGAAAAAAATAATTGCCTATGTATAGTTATATATGTGTTTTATATATGTGTGTGTTATATATGTAATTATACAACTATATGTGTAGTTATATACTTGAGATATATAACTAAGATATATAAAGAATAGATATATATACCTATACAACAAAGGACTCTGTAAATCAGTAAGAAAAAGGCAGATATTCCAATAAAAATAATCAAAAAGACTTGAGCAGAGACTTCATCAAAGCAGCTACATTTGTCCAGCAACAAGAATGAACCTATTTCAGGGGTGTCTGGGTGGCTCAGTTAGTTGCCTGCCCGACTCTTGATTTCAGCTCAGGTCATGATCTCAGGGTTCTTGGTTCAAGCGTTGCATCTGGCTCTGTGCTGCCAGCACAGAGCCTGCTTGGGATTCTTTCCCTGCCCCTCACCTTTTCACCCAAGCTTGCTCACTCGCTCACTCTCTCTCCCTCAAATAAATATTTGAAAGGAATGAACATATCGCAGCTACATACAAAATCGTGGATGGCTACAACACACGAAATGGAAAAGAGGCCAGAAATGTAAGAATACATACTGTATGTTTGCATTTGTATACTGCTCCAAAGCTAGCCTCATTACCCTACGGTTTTAGAAGTCAGAAGAGAGCTTTTCTGTGGCAGGGGTTTTGTGACTGGAAAGACAGGACAAGGTAGGCTTCTCTGAGTAATTTTGTTTCTTGATCTGGGTGCTAATTACACACCAGGTATATTCTAATTATGAAAATTTATCAAGGTGAGCACTCATGATTTGTACATTTTAAAAAATAGGTATATTCGTTTTTGATAGAAAAGTGACCATAAAAGGAAGTAAACAAACAGAAATATTGGTACTTAGAGAATATGACAAAATGTATTGATCTGGCTCACTGTCATCCTTCAATAAATGGTAGCTCTGAAATTATTTTTTAAACCCTTTTTTTTCTTCTACGTCTTGCTAATGTGTTGGAAAAAACTTCCCTCTCTCCTTACTCCATCTTTCATCAAAACAACATGAAAAAGACTAGTGTCTATTTGGCTGTATCAACAAAGTTCTAAAATCAAATAATCCATAATTATGAATGTGTGCTGTAAATTGCTAAAATGTATTTAAGTGTTTAGAAATCTCCTTCAGAATCTCTGCAAAAAGTATCTGCTTCCTGCACTTTCCCTAATTAAATCCACTTTTCTTCAAGGACTGGTAATCAATATTTTTAAAAAAAAATTACCGAGTACATTTTTTTGTCTTTATAAACTTTAATTTCTAGAATCAACTAGTATAACTATGTTTTATACAATCTTAACATACAGATAATGTACTATACACATGCACACACGTGCATATATACTGTATGTGTGCGTATATACTTACTATGTGTGCATGTGGTATTTTCAATACAGTTCACATCAAACAGGATTTTATCATAACTTCTAAAATTGTATTCATTGGAAAACACTTTCTGTGTTCTGAAGTATGGACTGAATAATGACCTGTGTGAACGTCTGAATGTAACTCTATATCCTAAAAACCCAGTTAAACTCAAGTTTTAATTTTAAAAAATTAAAAAATTTTTTCACAGTTATTTACTATTTGCATTATTTTACCATATACCCATAAAGTTTCCTTCAAAATGTACCCCATGAAGGACCAGGGCAGGTATTCCTCTCTGTAGTTCATACATAGGGAAAGTGAGTCTCAGAGAGGGTAAGTGATTATCTCAAAATCACAAAGTTCACTGGTTTCAGTGTCAAAGAAAGAAATACAGAACCAAAATGCCCAGGTCTTCTTTTTCTAATTAAATCAATTATTTTTGTTCCCTGTACTCCAGTCTCTCTCCCCCTACTCTTCCACCTACCCCTTTTGCTTTGTGCCCTCCTTGTATTTAAAATAAGAAAGGCCCTTGGGGCACCTGGGTGGCTCAGTCAGTTAAGCATCCAATTTTGGCTCCGGTCATGATCTCAAGGTTTGTGGTTTCCAGCCCCATGTCGGACTCTGTGCTGACAGCTGGAGCCTGCTTCAGATTCTGTGTCTCCCTCTCTCTCTGCCCCTCCCCTGCTCGTTCTCTGTCTCTGTCTCTGTCTCTCTCTCTCTCTCTCTCTCTCTCTCTCTCAAAAATAAATAAACATTACAAATTTAAAAAAATCAAATAAGAAAGGTCCATGTGGGTATTAAGAGTCAAGGGGAAGTTTATAAGAATATACCTGAATCTTAAAAATATGAACTTCGAGGGGCGCCTGGGTGGCGCAGTCGGTTAAGCATCCGACTTCAGCCAGGTCACGATCTCGCGGTCCGGGAGTTCGAGCCCTGCGTCAGGCTCTGGGCTGACGGCTCAGAGCCTGGAGCCTGTTTCCGATTCTGTGTCTCCCTCTCTCTCTGACCCTCCCCTGTTCATGCTCTGTCTCTCTCTGTCCCAAAAATAAATAAAAAAACGTTGAAAAAAAAATTTAAAAAAAAATATGAACTTCGAAATGCAAGTACAGTATGGATTAGTATAGAGCAGAGAAGTGCCATATAAATGCCACCAAACACAGCATATGTAGCTGGTCTTGAGAAACTGATTTTCTTACAACAGACCGACAGTGTTAACATGGGAAGAAAAGACAGAAGAGGTTGCAAACAATTGCAAGAAATGCAACATAGACTGCAATATTTCCACCCAAAGAATCAGTCTTCCTTAACAAAATTCTCCAGCAATCTAATATTTAGACTTCAAGGCCGTGTTTTGTTTCCAGTTCAGCTCAGTTAGGATTAGAGGGAAGAGAAGGTAAGACTCCCCAGGTGAGAAGCTAGACAATTTGCCTTACAGAGATAAAACGTTAAACACATTTCAAATGGCAGATGTTCCTCTTGACCCATTCAAGTCTCTTTCGTGCAACTTGCCTTAGTGAATTTTCATCTATTTCAATAAATTTCATGCAAAATGGTTTCACAAAAGAAAAAAAAGGAAAGAAAAGAGCATTCCGTGAAAGGAGAGGGAAACATAAAAAATTGTTCCATAAAGCAGAAGAGGGGAGGACACTACACGTAAACATATTTCTTATACTGTTTTTTAAGAGTCATTCTCTTCTGTCTCTGAACTTGCTCCTACACAAGTCCTATCATTTTTATGTCCTAAATATGTTATGACTCGTTTCATTCCCATTGTCAATTGGTCCATGCCTGCATCTTTCTATGGGTCCACCCTTTGCACTTTACCTCTCTCTAATCCACCAAGATGCCATTAGTTGCCTTACAAATTGGCAAAGATTCAAACTTCCACAATATACTCTATTAGTGAAGTTGTATGGGGGAAAGTGTCACACTCCTGTTTGTTAGAGGGAATGCAAACTTTTACAGTCTCTATGAAGAGTTTATTGGCAGTGCCTAGGAATATTTCTTACACTCGTATATTTTCACCCAGCCATCCGCCTCTAGGAATCTATTGTAAGACTATTCTAGCCAAAAATCTGGGGAAAAAATAGATGCACCAGGCTATGAATTACAAGAGTATGCAGTCGCAACCCTGGAAACCACCTGTATGTCCATCAGTAAGGGACTGGTTAAATAAACTGTGATGCATTTTCTTTGGAGTACTGTAAGAAGGAATGAGGCATATCTCTACAAAGTGCCACAGCATGCCCTTCAGGATATACTAGGTATAAAAGGCAAGATAGAGGAAAATGTGTTGCCACTTATCCAAGGGAAGACAGAGATACAAATATAAGGGGGGTATATTTGCCATTAATTTTTAAAAATGGAAAAATCATCTTCACATAGGTAGAAATCATTAACTGTATAAGAGGAGATTATGGTGCGGTTGTTTACAGATTTAACTTTGGAGACACATAATTGCATAATAATGAAACAAAATCAGTAGAAAGCAATGCTGAAAGTCTATAGCAAGATGAAACCAGTGAACCTGGGTATCACACTGGAAGCATAACTAGGGGAGGCAAACTCTTCCAAGTGGCATGAAATACAACATAATTTGACACTATTTCTAGCAGGATATGCCCTACAAACAAAATGACCTGTGCAAAGACTTAAACTGTTTTAAACAATCTTATTTTTGGTGGTCATGGTGGTATTTTTATTCTAAGACTGTTAGGTGTATGCTGTTATTACAAAGAATAACATACTAGTGCTATGAAAACTAGAATTTTCATTGTGAAAGAAAAGAGATACAAAAGAAAGATGGAAGGATTAAGCAAAGGGGTTTTCAAATATTAATTTCCATAGAGAAGCTAGATTTCTTAGAGAAAACCAATTCCACGTCTGTCACAGTAAACATACATGCTGAACCTGGAATATCTTGTCCTACCTGAAAGCAAAGGAAATTATCACAGATTACTACTAGAAGGACCTCCCACTGGTCAAAGATGGAAACATTTGAATATTAAACAGGTTTATAACTTAAGTGGGTAGGGACACAAATATATTTATATCTATGAGTTCATAATGGTACTTTAAAAGCACTCATTCATCATTATTTTTGACAACTTATAAAGGGAGAGGCACCTGAGTGGCTCAGTTGGTTAGGCATCTGGCTTGAGCTCAGGTCATGATCTTGCAGTTCAAAAGTTTGAGCCCTGCTTCGGGTAAGCTGGAGCCCTGCTCGCTCTCTCTCTCTCTCTCTCTCTCTCTCTCTTTCTCTTTCTGCCCCTTGCTCACTCGTGCTCGCTCTCTCTCTCTCAAAAATAAATAAATAAACTTTAAAAAAATGTAGTCCTTGATATTAAAAAAAAAATTAAAGGGAAGTATTCATCATGTATCCTTTTTCCCTTTACAGACTATACCGCAAAGACCAAATAGTTAATGGTAAAAAATAGAAGTATTTCAGCTAATAAAATAGAATGATTTAATTTGGCCATTGTGTAAATCTTAATGACATAATGGATCTAGGTGATGATTATTCATGACTGCTAACAACACAGAGAGACCATCTCCTGAAATACTGATATCACCCATGAGGTATTCTTGCCAAAGAATCAATGTGTAATCTGATCTAGCCTCTAATCTATCTACTAATTTACAGAAGATACAGGATACAGAGGAATATATTAAATACCACAAGTATTCACTCAGCAAAGTTTAAGTCATAGGGAATTCTGCAGAACAAAATGTCTATTTCTCCAACAAATTAATTTTTAAAACGTAAAAATAAAAAAAGAGATGTTTGTGGAATCTATAAAGACAAAAAAGTCTTGAGACCTAGCAACCAATTACAATGCAGTGACCTTATTTAGATTCTAATACAACTTCTATACACACACATCCATATGCATATATATATAAATTTATATATAAATTGTATCAAATTATAAATAATTCATTTTAGTTAACTATAAATTATATTATTTAAATCTATAAGTTGGAGAAATTTGAACACTGAATAGATTTGACATCAAAATAGTGTTTATGAAAATTGTTTTGTGGTTAATTATGTTAAAGGAGTCTTTATATTTAAGAAATAAAACCTGGAATATTTAGAGGAAAGAACACGGTATCTTGGATTTGCTTCAAAATAAGCCAGATAAGAGGCGGATACAGGTGAGGACTAGATAAAACAAGATATGATTTAACTTGGTAATTGTTGAAGCTGGGTGATAGATACATGGAAGTTCATTATAGCATTTCTCTACTTTTTTATGTTCAAATTTGTCATAATAGTACAAAGAAGAAAGGCCTGAGTGGATCGGCCCTACCGTCTTGTACCCCCCTCCTCTCTGGCTCTTTGTGTCTGTGCTTGAGCCACCTGTCAACCTTTACTGTGTGCATCCTTTCTGAGCACCTTTCCTGCCCAAGGTTTTTCTGTGCTGCTCCCTCTGCTTGGACCACACTTCCTTACCCCTCTGTGCATTCCTAACTCCCACTGGATCCTGAAGACTGGCCCAGTTTCTACTTCGTGAAGGAATACTTCTGACTTTCCCTGCTCTAGGCTCTTATAGTACCAGCTACCTCTCCTTTCTGGTAATTATCATACTTGTAATTTTACACTAATTTACCTCATAATTTATTTTTACTCTCAGCCCCAGCAAACCTTCTGGTGCCTAAGAATAGAAGCCATTTTGTTTCACATGGTACCCCACTACCTGCCTTATCACACACTACTCTTGTTACAGAAAAATTTTGCAAAGCACCCTTATTAAAAATGACAAAACTTTGTATTCAGTGCTACTGCAGTAGCATAGAGAGAGTTGAGGTGAACTGAGCTCAATTCCAATGTTTACAGAGGTGACAGGACATTTTAAAGGGAAAATGAAGTAGTATGGAGGGGGAGTGAGCAAGGCTCAAGCAGAATAAGGCAAATAGAAAATTCTGAACACCAGGTGTGAACTGACTGGTCAATGGGATTGGGCCATCTGTGTTTACTAACTGGTGCTTATCAAAGTCAGGCTCCTACTTCCTGCAGAGCCTGGGATATGGGGGCCCTATCTTTCCTGATGATTACATTTCAAGGGAATGGCTTCCAGGTCCTTGAGAAAGACATTCCTTGTAGAAGTTACAATACATCTCAGAGACAGAGGATTTACAATGGTAGGTTTTCTGAAATAAAGGCTTTAAGAAAAGGGTCTATAGGCAGAGTTTTACGGAAAAACAATAAATCCTGAGAGAGCATTAAGCTCTCTCAGGTGGACATTTAAGGGGGCTGAAGCAATCATCGGAGGGACATGGCCTTGAGCTGATTAGAAACTATGCCAGTATTTGTTCCGGTCTTTTATTGTGTGGGGGTGGGTGGGGTCATTTGTGCTTAGAGTTGCAGCTCCTATAGACATAGGTTGAGGCTTAGTCTAGAAGCGGGCTCACAGGAGCCTGTCTAGACTTTGGTCTTTGTTACTTTACAATTACTTGCTGAGTATTTCACCCTCTCTGTGAAAAAAAGTGTTCAGGAACTAAGAAGATGAGGTATTCACGTTGGAGTTAAAAGAGCTCAAGTTTCAATAAGTATAGAAGAGAAGAAGTGCTTATTCTGGGTAGAAAAAGCTGGAGCAAGATTCTCTGATGTTATCCTTTATGATATAATAATAATGAAAAAATATTTAATAAAAAGCTTTCTAATGTTATTAGAGGTAAGTCTCTTTCCAGTCCTAAGGATAGACGTAATTCTAACTGGAGAAGAGCAAGAGACATGTAGTTCCCTGTGTCAGTTTCTGCTTTAAGCTTTAAAATAAAGACAGCATTTGTATGGCACTGAGACTATGAATGTCTACAAAGTTACCAGTAACCAAATCAAGAGATGGCTATAATTTGATATAGGGTAAAGTGACCTCTAAACAGAAACAGGAAGTGGATTGCGAAGTGCTGTATGAGTCTGACAGGTAAAGAAACCAGCTGATGAGCAAGCTCTGAACTGCAGACCCCACTGGTTATTTTTGTCTTTTTCTGGAAAGCTCCGAAATGTGCCTTTATTAACTGGAGCATAAGGAATGTTTCTTCTCAAAAATTTAGAATTCAGAGCACAAAATGTTGCTAATTACAGAAATAAGGAATACATGCAGCTTCCTCTGTTCTTAATTATTTTACATTTTCTTCTTTTGCAAAACACAAGCCAGTTGCCTGCTGAGAGGTAATTCCTCATTCACAGAGGAAACCAAATTGTCAGTTTCAGTTAGTTAGGATCAGTAAATCTTCCTAGGTTAATACTCAGACAGAAAGCATGCCATAAAAATTAAGGCAGATGTGTTTGGATTGGTGGGGGCTGTGTGTGGCATTTTTATTCTTTTGCTTTAAGTGGAGCACTCTAGACTCACAAGATGAACTCTGCTGTAGAATGGTGGTGTGAAACAAACACTAGAAACTTGGGAATTCATAAAGAAATACAAGAACATTTCTAATTTTTTAGAATATGTCACTCACAGAGTAGTACTAGCAGGAGTAAGATGTGAAATTCATGGCATTCAACTGAAAAAAAGAAAAGTTACCTAATGATAACATGAAAGAAAACCTGAATAGATGTCCTGAGAAGCATTTGGTGGGTGTAAAAACTATGAACATTTATGCTAGTCTGCCAGACCATTTCTCTCTCCGCTGTTTTTTTAAACAAATAAAATATTTATCAAAATGGCAGATCATTTTATCAGCAGAGTTTATTAAGGTGGTTCTCAAACTTTAGTGTAAGCAAAGATTATCCACAGAAACTTCTTTAAAATGCAGAATCCTGGGGTTCTTTGTTAGCATATCTGTTTTAGGTGGTCCATATTGGGTCCCAGAATCCATATTTTTAACTAAGCGTTGATGTAGTTCTGACACGCATGCTCTATAAGCCACAATTTGAAAAATATTGATGACATAAAATCTTCCACGGTATATATATATATATATATATATATATATATATATATATATATAGCTAGAAACTCTTGAGTTGCATTTATAATATAATTACTGTAACAATAAAACTAAATGTCAGGCATAAAGTTGACGATCAATATCTGTTTGTTGATGATTAATAGTTCTCAAAATGAGTTTTAATAAAAGTATCAAGTGGTGTTATTTTAACCCGATTCCAGTCCTGCAAGCACTATCAGACTCTGATTATCACCCACTATTTCAAGAAAACAGGCTTGGTACGGTGTCCAACACACTGCTATAGGGTTCTCTGTTGAGCAGCTTGGTGTGGGCTAGGATGATAGAATGTTGCAGGTAAGAACATGTGCTTCAGACAGGTTTTCACAACCCCTGTGCTATAGACTGTGTACCTTTGAGACTTCCTCCTCCTTAAAATAGGAATGCTAATGCCAATGCCAACTTTCTGGGATTATACAATGTTTAGATTAAAAAAAAAATGTTTCAGTAAGTGTAGAAGAGAAATGTATAGTGGATTTCCTGTAATACTATAGGCCTTTGAATGAACAAGAAAGAAAGAACTTCATTTCTCTGTCCTTATAATAGGTTGATTTTATTGTCAAGAGGAAAGCAATGACATTTTTCAGAATCAGGTTCTTATGTAAGCCCAGAAAAGCTGAGAGTAGTGGATTTCAAGTTGGGGTCTTTGGGCATTTGGACACATTGCCTTGAAAATCATGAGAAACAATGATTATCTCACCTAGTGGCTGTGGCTATACACCCTTTGTTGTCTTTCTCTGACTTATTTCACTTAATATAATGTCACTGAGGTTCATCATTGTTGTTGTAAATGTCCAGATTTTTCTTCCTTGTAGAGCTGGATGATATCCCTTTTACAAATGTGTGTGTGTGTGTGTATACACATATATATGCATATATGCATACATATGTATGTGTGTGTGTGTGTGAGAGGGAGAGAGAGATAGAGAGAGATTGAGAGAAATATCACATTTTCTTAATACATTTATCCATTGATGGACCCTTAGGTTGTTTCTATGTCTTGGCTATTGTAAATAATGCTACAGTGAACATAATGATACATATATCTTTTCAAGTTAGTGTTTTTGTTTTCTTCAGATAAATTGCCAGAAGTGGAGTTGCTGGATTATGTGGCAGATCTACTTTATTTTTTTTTTTTTTTGAGAAATCTCCATACTGTTTTCTATAGTGGGAGCACAACGCCACTAACATCCCCACCAGGAGTGCACAAGGCTTTCCTTTTCTTCACATCCTCACCAACAGGATGGTTTTTTTCTTATCTTTTTAAAAATGTTTGTTTCCGGGGCGTCTGGGTGGCTCAGTCGGTTAGGCGGCCAGCTTCGGCTCAGGTCATGATTTCAATGTATGTGAGTTTGAGCCCCGCGTGGGGCTCTGTGCTGACAGCTCAGGGCCTGGAGCCTGTTTCAGATTCCGTGTCTCCCTCTCTCTGACCCTACCCCGTTCATGCTCTGTCTCTCTCTCTCTCTCTCTCTGTCTCAAAAATAAATAAATGTTAAAAAATTTTAAAAAATAAAATAAAAATAAAAATAAAAATGTTTGTGTATTTTTGAGAGAGCATGGGGACAGAGCAGAGAGAGAAAGAGAGAGAGAATCTCAAGCAGGCTCTGCACTGTCATCACAGAGCCCAATGCAGGGCCTGAACCCATGAACTGTGAGATCATGACCTGAATGGAAATCAAGAGTCAGACACTTAACCAACTGAGCCACCCAGGCACCCCCTGTTTTTTTCTTTTTGATAATAACCATTCTAACAGGTGTAAGGTGATATCTTGTAGTTTTGATTTGCATTTCCTTGGTGATTACTGATGTTGAACATCTTTTTACATACCTGTTGGCCATCTGTAGTCTTCTTTGAAAAAAATATCTATTCAGATCCTCTACCCATTTATAAAATGAATTTTTTTTTGCTATTGAGTAGTATGAACTCTTTATATATTTTGGATATTAATTCCTTATCAGATATATGATTTGCAAATATTTTCTCCCATTTGGTAGATAACTCTTTTCATTATGTTAATAGGATTTTGTGTGTGTCTAAAGAAGCTTTCAGTTTGATGTAGTCCACTTGCTTATTTTTGCTTTTATTTCTTTTCTTTTGGTCTCAAATCCAAAAAAAGAAAACAAAAATCCCCAAGCCTGACCTCAATGACCCTACTGCCTATGTTTTATTATAGGAGTTTTATGGTTTCAAGTATCACATTCAAGTATTTAATCTATTTTGAGTTTATTTTTGCATATGTCTCATTATTAATGAGACTTTTCTTTCCCCACTGATATTCTTGGCTCCTTCATCATAAGTTAATTGAACGTATATGTGTGGCTTTATTTTTGGAATGTCTATTCTATTCCAGTGATCTATGTGTCTGCTTTTATAGCAGTATCCATACTGTTTTGATTATTTTAGCTCTGTAATATACTTTGAAATAGAGGAATATGATGTCTCAAGCTTTGTTTTTCTTTCTAAAGCTTGCTTTGACTATTCAGACTCTTTTGTGCTTCTATATAAATTTTAATATTATTCTATATCTGTGAAAAATGCCATTGGAATTTTGATAGGAATTGCACTAAATCTGTAGATTGCCTTGGGTAGTATGGACATTTTAACAGTATTCTTCAAATCTGTGAACACAGAATATCTTTCCATTATTTGTGTCTTCTCCAATGTCATTCATTAATATCCTCTAGTTTTAGGTGTTAATTGATTTTAAAATACCATGTTGATTGATTTGCAGATGTTGACCCATCCTTGCATTCCTGGAATTAATCTTACTTGATTAAAGAGTATGGTCTTTTTAATGTACAGTTGAATTTGGTTTGCTAATATTTTGTTGAACATTTTTGTTTCTGTGTTCATCAGGGATATAGGCCTATAACTTTCTTGTAGCATCCTTATCTGTTTTGGGGAGCAGGGTAATGTTGGCCTCATAAAAATAATTTTGGAAGTGTTTCCTCCTTTTCTACTTTTTGGAAGAGCGTGTGAGAATTGGTATTACTTCTTTGAATGTTTGATATAATTTACCAGTGGAATAGTCTGGTCCTGGACTTTTGTTTGCTGGAAGGTTATTTTGTTTTGTTTTATTTGTTTTGTTTTTTAAGTTCATTTATTTTTGAAAGAGCGAGAAAGAGAGCAGGGGAGGGGCATAGGAGAAGGAGAACCCCAAGCTGGCTCCACACTGTCAGCACAGAGCCTGATGTAGGGCTCAATCCCATGAACCATGAGATCATGACCTGACCCAAAATCAAGTGTCAGAGGCTTAACCGACTGAGCTACCCAGGTGCCCCTGCTGGAAAGGTTTTGATTACTCATTAAATCTCCTTACTAGCTATCAGTTTGTTCTGATTTTCATTGTATGTTTCTTCTATATTGTGAAATTTATTGACCTGTAATTATTCATAGTAGTCTCTTATGATCCTTTGTTGTAGCAATTGTAATGTCTACTCTTTCGTTTCTGGTTTTAAGTCCTATCTCTTTTCCTTGATGAGTCTCACTAAAGATTTATCAATTTTAAGAGCTGGTTCTTTAAGAAGATAGTTTCATTGTTTTATATTGTCTTTTTAGTTTCTATTTTATTTATTTCCACTCTGATCTTTGTTATTTCCTTCCTTCTACTAACTTTGTGTTTTATTTGTTCTTCTTCTACCTCCTTTAGGTATAAAGTTAGGTTGTTTGAGATTCTTCTTGCTTGGAAAATCAGAACCACAGGCAGCAGTATTTATATATCCCAGGATATATAGTCCTGTGCAACCACTACTGTAAATCATGCTAGCCATAACAGTCAATCTAGAATCGTCAGCTGGGTGGCAGTTGAAAAACTCTGGTGCCAGGCCTGTGTACAATCTCCTTTCCAGGAGATAACAGTGACCTGGAATGAGGCAGAGGGAGAGTTCAAAGATGGAATAAATCAGGCTAGAGTGTACCTCAGTGAGCCCATAGTGATGTACCAAACCAGAAGCCTTGCTTCAGGACAAATAGATGAGCCTCTTTCATAGAAAAATGAAAAGAGGGGTTCATTATACTTTATAGGGGTGGTAGCTGGCCCAGAACTGTCTCCTTTGGTTACAGTCCTCTGGGACTCAGGAACAAAATCTCTGCTGGCCAACAGAGCTAAATGATAAGGGGAATCCCCTATGTCATAGCCACAAAAACCAGATCACCAGACATGTGCACAAGCTTCTCTCTGGGAGATACTTCACTCTGGAGTGCAGCAGAGGGGAGGTACAAAGATAGTGGTAACCCTCTGAGGTTTCTGGAGAAAATTACGGTAGGATTTTAGATATGTATTTATTTAGAAACCTGCCCTTCATTCTGTAAGAAAGACTGGGCAATTACATCTGTTGCCCTTCATGTGCCCAGGAGGTGATAGCCACTTAAGAACTCCATTGGTTATAGTCCCCTGGGACCTGTGAGCATAAACCCACTTGTCATGAGAGCCAGGTTATCTAATGATCTTCCTTGGTGGCAGTCACAAAAATTGAGGTACGAGACAAAGGTATAAGTTCCTTTTTGGGAAATACCAGTGAGATAGACAAGGCAGAGCAAGGAAGAGTGAGAGCACAAACATGGTGTCAACGGACCTTCCTCCCTGAAGTGCATTTCGGTAGTTGCCTAGTGTGCGCCAGACCAGAAGACTACCCCTCAGGCTGAAGCTCCAGGACAAGAAAATCAGCTTTTTTCACAGAAAGACTGCTGTCTGTCTAGTACCCTAAGGGGTGGTAACTTGCAGACAACTGATTATTTCAATTCCCTGAGATACAGGAATGCAAACCCATTGACCACCAGAGCCAGGAAGCCATGGGATATGTCCCGGACTGCAGCTGCAAAAAACTGGGACACCAGTCATGTGTAAAAGCTCCCCTTCATGAGATATTAGATCTCTGGAGGCAACAGACAGAGAGTGCAAAGATAGGGTCTGACCCCTGAAGTCTCTGGAAAGCTTTATAGTGGGCCCTTAGCTGTGTGTTTAATTAGATGCCTGCCCCTCAAGTCAATACTTTAAAATAGGTAAATAAACCTCCTTCATATGACGTCTGTGCACCTCTCCATTGTCCGCCTCTGCTCAGGCTCCTGTGGAGAGTGCGTCCACATGCGAGCCCTTTGAGAGCTGTTGGCAGTGTTTGCTAGAGCACTTGGGTCTTGTGGATATGAGCCCCATGGGTCTTCAAAGCCAGCTGTTTGTGTGCATATCTAGGCACCTACCTGGAGCTCATCTCCCAGATGTAGTGCTTGATGTGAGTTCAAATCCTTTCCTCCTCAGGAGAAGATCTGGATTTTTGAATTCTCTCCTTCTTGAGGATCTCCATGCCAAGAATGGGGTTTATGGCAAGATTGTGTTTTAGCCTCTCCCTCCCACCTTGATGTGGATTTCTTTCTTATTTACCCCATGTGTAGGAGCTGCTCAGATAGTTTTTAGATTTTTTTTTTCTCAGAGGAAATTGTTCCATATGTAGCTGTGGATTCAGTGTGTTCTTGGGAGGAGGTGAGTTTAACATCTTCCTACATCACTATCTTGAAGTGGAATCCTCATTCTTTTTCTTTTTTTATGGTTTACATCTTGCTGCTGAAAGTCTTCCTGTATTTGTGTTTGTTGTCCAACTTTTCCACTAGATTCTTTTTTTTTTTTTCATTTTTTTGTGTTTATTTTTGAGAGAGAGGGAGAGACAGAGTTAGAGCAGGGGAGGGGCAGAGAGAGAGGGAGACCCAGCATCCGAAGCAGGCTCCAGGCTCTGAGCTTTCAACACAGAGCCTAACTTGGGGCTTGAACTCAAACCGGGAGATCATGACCTGAGCCAAAGTCAGATGCTCAGCCAACTGAGACACCCAGGTGCCCCTCCACTAGATTCTTAAACCTGTTAATTATAGTTATTTTATATTTACTGATAGCTTCAACATTCGGTTCCCATTTGAACTTGGTTTTATTTTTATTTAAAAAAAATTTTTTTTAACTTGGTTTTATTGATTGTTTCTTGACAGTGGTTTTTATTTTCTTTCGTGTGTGTGTGTGTGTGTGTGTGTGTGTGTGTGTGTGTGTGTGTTGGAAACCATGTGTAAAATAGAATAGACTGAAGAAAATAGTATTTATGCCCCCCAAAAAAATATGCTTCTTTTTTGCTAGATTATTGATATTCAGATTCTCTTGTTAGGAGTTGAAATGGGTTTGGGTTTTGTTGTTGTGGTAATTACTCTCTATAGTTACATCATCTACTTCATATTCCTCTAGCTTTAACCTGTAGGGGTAGGGGTTAAATTATCATAAGATTTCCTAAATATTCCTGTTAAACTCTCAGTTCTAAATTTTCTCTGTGAATTTACACCTCAGAAAATAGATCTCTTCAGGTTTTTGCCTCTTTCCAAGTACACTTTTGTGAGGTGACTTTTATGGCTTGGTGGCAGGATTCAGAGGTGGGATTCTATTGTTCTTAGCCAGGTACCAAGTCCCTATGTGTTAAGGGTGTGCCTTTCTCAGTGAACTTCTACCTACCCCTGCAGAAGTCTGGGCCTGGATAGTTTTTATGCCCTCCCTCAAGTAGAGCTTCCCCTCACCATTCTCTTCCTTCAGCTATAATGGGTCTACTGAGTGTTTTGCTGCTCTTTGCCCAGTGGTTTAAGGCTTTTTTTTCCTACAGGACAGACAGTTCCAGGCAGGGTTTTATCAGAAAGGAGATGGCCCTCTCTTCCTTGAGGCCTGCATCCCATGGGAGGCCTTCTTCAAGCTCTTCCCCTATGCACCTTATGGAGGTCCATGAAGCAAAGTCTCTGTCGTGGCTACAAATTCCCTTTGTGCCTGCATTCTAGGGACTTCTAAATCTAACAATAGTCCATTTAGCCTTAGCACTTAGCTAGAAATTTTAGCCCAAATTTCCCTGCTCTTATGGTGGTTCTGTCTTCTTCCTACGCTCTCCCCCAGGAAAGTCAGTGCGTACATCTCCTTGGAGGTGCCTGTCTTTCCTTAGATTATTAGTTTGTTACCCTGAAATCTTAGTTCTCTGATGGGTTCATGAATATTAGTCCTTCATGAATTATCTCACTTTTTCTTATTGTTTAGTTGAAAACAACATTTTCTAGCTTTTGCCATCTTGAGTGGAAGCCAGAAATCCACTTTAACTTCTTAAACATATGTTCAGGGTTTAGAAGTAACATAATCTTAATCTGAAATATTATAAATTCCTTAATTAAAACCAATTATATGTGATTAAAGTTTCTCCATAGCAACTGGGTCCAATCTTCACAAATGAAACAACCAGAAGTTTTTCTTATTTTGCATGTTTCATGACTGAGGACTCTAAAAGCAATTGATCTCATTTTAATCTTCACTGAGTGTTGTATTAAAAAAACTTGCTAAAATTTTATCTGTTGCTTATCTAATGCTCAAGACTTTGACAAATAATAGAGTCAAAATCTCCTGGAGAAATCATGTCTTCAGCTGCTGTTCTCCTTTTCACTGATCATAATGTCCCTCCAACATTTTAAGATATTCCAGTTTAATTTCCATTTCAAAAATTCTCTCTGAGCTCTAGTTTAAGACCTTAATAACCTGACAATTCAGAGATTTAATTAGTGAGACTAAAGCTGCTTCATGTAAACTAGATATTCACAAGGATTAATTAAAATGATCAGCCCTTCCAAATTAACTCAAACATCTACCTCAAAAAAATTATGAATTTTACAAGTTGTTGTTGTTGTTTTTCCCCCACTGTCTGGTGCACTTAGAGAGATGTTGGGAAGGAAAATTCACTGTATATATCCTTGGAATTTTATAGTGGTATTTGCCCAACCCTATCTAACATAAGATTTAGATCCAGCAAAAAAAAAAAAGTAGAAAGTCATTTTAACCAATATCTTCATGTAAGATCTTAATCTACCTAGACTGTAATAAACTATTTCTATGGTTTGAATAATTTAATTGTCACCAATTTTTAAGAAGTTAGCATGTATTGACCAGTTTGTAGATATCAGTAATTCTGCTAAGAACGCTATATGCAAAATTCTATTTAATTTTTATAACATCACAATGAGATAAATAATATTTATCTCCATTTCACAGAAGAACAAATGGGGACTTAAAAAAAATAAGAAGCATTCCCAGGTTCCCATGGCTAGAAAGGGGAGGACCCATCTATTTGTCTTTGTATGTCACTGTTAACTATACATAAAGCTGTGCCTATTGTTATAGGCACATCATTTCTGTAACATCTGGAGCAGCACAGTACTAAAACAAAGAGCACTGTACTGAGATTTGTCCTAAGTGGGCCCCAAAGCTGATTATGAAACCAGCTGTAGATTCCTGGTCAAACCACTACCCTCTCCTAGCCTTGAAAACTTAGCTCTATTGTGAGGAATTGGATCAGGTAGTTCTTGCAGATGTCCCTAATTCAGCCTTAAAGTTCAGGAGGGGTTAGACAGTTAGGAAGCAAATTGCATAAACTAATTCATACTAGACTATGAATGACCATCCCCCGATGCTCCAGACATATTTGCATGTTCAAAGAACAAATACCAGAGGAACTAAAGGACTCACTTTAATTTAGGCAACAAAAGACTTCAGGGGACCAGGAATTATGCCATCTCTTATTTCATCTATAGTCTCTATCTTTCTTACTCTTCACCGGCCTTTTTATTTATTTTTTTTTAATTTTTTTTTAACGTTTATTTATTTTTGAGACAGAGACAGAGCACAAGTGGGGGAGGGGCAGAGAGAGAGGGAGACACAGAATCTGAAACAGGCACCAGGCTCCGAGCTGTCAGCACAGAGCCCAACGCGGGGCTTGAACTCACGGACCGCTAGATCATGACCTGAGCCGAAGTCAGACGCTTAACCGACTGAGCCACCCAGGCACCCCTTCACCGGCCTTTTTAATTTGTTCACTCTGTTTACCGTTCAACTAAATATTCTACCAACCATATGGTAAAATCCAGGAGAGACATAAGATCATTTTAAAATATAAGAACCCAATATTAAAAACAAACCTAGTGAAGGAATGGGAGGGAAGATCTTTCTGTGAGTCCACATTGAGATAAATTTCAATAAACCTACTTATTGCCAACCACAGCATTACTCATTTCCTAGCACCTGTTTTCATCCCAATGTCTAAATAAAAGTAAAATGGTTAATTTTGTATTCTCCCCAAAATGAAGTCAATACAGTAGACATATTGTAGTATTTTTCAGCAGCATCATGAGCAGACTAGAACACTTGGATAGAACGAACACTTGAAAAGTTGCGAATAACCTTCTTTCACAGTGGTACATACCTAATTTGCTGCTTTTTGTTTTCTAGGGTAAATTTGCCTCTTCAATTGTCTCTCGATTAAACCCCAATTTTAGCAGAATCAGTTGTACAGTAAGTGAAAGAGAAATAATATACATACAGTGTTTGAGAGTTTTGGCTTTGGCATGAGACAAATCTGGATTTAAAACTGCACTCTCCTCTACTAGCTGTGTGTCCTTGAGAAGTTTATTTAGTTTCCTTAAGGTTCAGTTCCCTTCTCTGTAAAATGATGGAGGCAGGAGGGTGTTTAAAAAGCAAAATACAACTGAGTACATTTAAAAAATCTTATGGGCTTTATTCAATGATTCATGAATCAGGCAGCATCCGCTCTAGCAGATAGAAAGGAGCTCCAATGAGCTGTACAAAATGGAAGATGTTTCTAGGCAGAAGGGAGCAGGAATAAGGAAATCACACTAAGCAAAAAGAGTGAATTCGTTATTGCAAGGTTAGTTTCCTTTAGGGGACAGCAGAGGGGTATATCAGGGGGATTACCTAATTCTGATCATACTATTCCTGATTGACTGGTTCAACATAGTATTTCTGGAAAAACTAAAAGCACACATCACTAACTCTCAGTTTGGTGATACGGAGCTCATTAAAAGTAACTCCATTTTGGGCCGGTTTTGGTTTCAGCCAATATCTAATTAATGTCAGTGGCACTTCATTGACTAAATTATGAGGGACAAGTAGGATTTTGCATTTAAAGAAGTCTGTGTTTAACACCAGTAACAATTTGGCGTTTTAAAGTTGGCTTTGGTGCTCTTTGAAGATGTTCAGTTTTGTTTCTTCCCTCACTAATAATTTATTTTTAAACATTAACCCTAGAGCTTGATGTGTTAATTAGTCTAAATATTTCCCCTCAAAGATCTGAAGGGCCAAGTGATATTTCTTCAAAATATCAATGATTTTCAACTTCAGTGTCCAAAAATACAATCTAAGGAGTTTGTTCAAAAATGTAGCTTTGCAAAGCCCATCCCCAGAGTATCTTGAGGTTAATACATTTTTTTAAAATTTTTACTAATAAATATTCCCAGGGGTTACTGACCAGGTGGCTTTTAGACCATACTTTGAGAAGCCCTGGATGATGTTTTCTTCTCTCGCTACATTTGCTAACTTCTCCATGGAAACCATTGCTCTTTTGATTACTTGTTTTAAATCTGTAGTCCCCGCTAACGTGTGTGCTGTACTGCTAGGGCAGGGACCTGGTCTCTGTTGCTCAGCCATAATCCATTTGTTCAAATGGCAATTCCTAGACTAGATTTTACTTTACTTCCTTCCCAGATCAATGTTCAGCCTTCATTTTTACCCCCTCTAAGCATCCAAAAAATTTCCTCCAAAAATACAGTGTCGTTTGGTTACTTAGAAGTTAAATGTATTAGTCCTGAAAGTAGAGCTAAGTTCAAATACGGGCTCATCCACCCCCTGACTATGTGACCACAGGGAAGTTGTTTTACCTCTCTGTGCCTCAATTTCTTATTTTGTAAAATAATGAATAAAATACTTTAATAATAAGGTGGAATCTGTAGCCAAAACATTCATATGCTCTGGAGAGAAGCAGATGGTATACAGTTGTTATGATGACATCTGATGGAGGATGAACTGGCTGCTATGAGAGCAAGTGCATGACAGGTGGAAGAGTATCATTTTGAGAGCAAAGGTAGTTGATCCTAACTGCTGAAGTTGGAAGGCTGTCTCCTCCACTTACTGCCCTGTGTAACCTTGGCAAGGTACTTGAACTTTCTGTGCATAAGTGTCCTCCCCTTTGAAATAGGAATCCTATCTACTGTGTGGAACTCATATGAGGATTAAGTAAGTCAAAGCACTGAGAACTGACGCTGCACTTAGCTATAAATAACAGCTATTATAAATTGGAGTTTATTCATTCATTCATAGGTCATCCTACTTAATAAAAAAGTTTATGCTACTTTTCCAAAGTACATGTAACACCTCTGACTCAGACCTCTTGCCAAAAACTCTATAGCTATCCTCAAAAGCGGAGGGTGAGTTAACATAGGTCATGATAGCACTTAGTATCTGTGGGATCCATTTCTTTCCTGCTTATTGCCAATGACCTAATTCAAGGTAGTATCATTTCTCACCAAATTACTGTCACAGCTTTCTCCTCATAGCCCAACGTCCTCTCTAAAGACCCCAATCCTTCATGCCATATTTTTAATTTTTTTTTAAATCAAAATTTGACTATGTTCCTCCTTTGTCTAAAGCCATTCAGTGACTTAAGATAAAATCTAAATTCCATAACAATACCGGCAAGCCCTTGCATCTGAGTTTCTGGCCTTGCATCTGCCTCTCTCCATCTTTCTCCTTTATCTCCAGCCACAGAGGACTGTTTGCCTCCTTCCATTCACTTTGGAATTTCACATACACTGTTATTTTACCTTGGAAGCTCTTGTGCAAGTATCCCTACTTTAAGCCTTAGTCTTTGACTTTCATCTTACACACATACCTTATCTTCACATTGGCCTTTCTCGACACCCCTCTTCCACTGTCACCACACACACACACACACACACACACACACACACACACACACCAATGATTTTCAACTTCAGTGTCCAAAAATACAATCTAAGGAGTTTGTTCAAAAATGTAGCTTTGCAAAGCCCATCCCCAGAGTATCTTGAGGTTAATACATTTTTTTAAAATTTTTACTAATAAATATTCCCAGGGGTTACTGACCAGGTGGCTTTTAGACCATACTTTGAGAAGCCCTGGATGATGTTTTCTTCTCTCGCTACATTTGCTAACTTCTCCATGGAAACCATTGCTCTTTTGATTACTTGTTTTAAATCTGTAGTCCCCGCTAACGTGTGTGCTGTACTGCTAGGGCAGGGACCTGGTCTCTGTTGCTCAGCCATAATCCATAGCAGAGTGGACACCCACGAAATATCTTTTAAATTGATAATTCCTTACTTTTGTAGAACACTTAATAACTTATGAAAAGCAGTACATGTAAATCATGAAATAGGGGCCTTAAGAATAGAGGTGTACCCACTGCATGGAGGCACCATGCTTGAAACCGTGGGAGGCCCCTGACTTTAGAAGGGTGGCTGCTCTGCTTGTTCAAGCTCCTTTATGTTACCTGCCTGCACACCGGTCTCTTCCTTCTCCTCCTTTGCATACTCTGGTGACATCTAAGCCATAACTGAAGAGTGACATTCTTGCCACCTACCAGCAGCTCTCCTGATAAGCTGCCAAAATAGAAAACATTAAGGACAAAATGCTGTCATCAGCAAAAATACAAGAAGCTCTTGGTGATCCAAGCACTTCATTGCAGCTCTGTGCTCTGAGGGGTCAGCCTTTAAGGGACACAGGGTAGTTGATGAGAAAATTAAATCAGCACTCTCAAGCCTTCCTTTCTCTTTCCACAGAAACATTTAGCAAGGGGAGGACTGAGAAAGATACATAAAATCATAAACCTGCCCCAGGCGACCAAGAAGCAGTGATTTTTCCCAGGTCATGCTGTCACATGATGTGGTAGAAAATGTCAAAGATGACCTAAGTTAAAATCCTGAATCAACCAAAGTATATAGCAAGGGTTAGTCAGTGGAGAGTTAGAACTACCAAAAAATGAAATTTCCTGAGCCTGTCCCCACTGATTGTGATCCACTAGATCTTGGATCTATTGTAGGTGGTCCTCAGACAACACCTTGAAATATTGGTGTTATGACTTGGACAACTTAGGTACTCTTTCTGAACGCCGTTTCCTCAACTGCAAAGTTCATCCTGACCTACTTCACAGGGTTGCTTTAAGAGATTGTAAATTTTATGAAAGCCATAAAGTACTATAAGTATATAGACATTATGTTGCTGGAATTATTGAGAATAGTGTCAATAATTATTTCCAGGAAATCTCTGAATTGTAATAGATGCTTTCTAAAGGTAACACATAATAAAGCAACCAAATAAATAGCTAGTAATGGGAATTTAAAGATCCACTTAAATTATGAGGGACAGGACACGTCTTGATTTTTGTTCGTCACCAGTGCCCAACATGGATTAGATGCTAAAAAATGCTGTTAAGTAGGAAAAGGAAATGCTGTGTCTCTGATAGCTGGCAGGTGACTTACTAGCCCCTCAACTGCCACATGAGGTTTGTTCACTTTCACTCTTATCCCCAGAACTAGTCCTGAATATGCAAAGCATCAAAGACCTCCAGGAACACTGAGTTCACTGACTCTTTACTGAGCACCAACCTCCTGCTTTGCACGGTCCTGGGGCTCTGGGATCACATGTGCTCTGGACTTGTCTTCTGGAAACACAAAATAAAGCTACATTTTTGAGACACTGGAGGATTTCCTTAAAAACTGTTTCCTTGTAAATGCCTTGCTCCTTCAAAGCTAAGAGCTGTAGGATCCCTAGCTATACGGCAGAGATAACCTCCCCAAATCTTCTGAGGTTATCAATCTCCCTTCCCCAAAGTCATCCTTTTATGCTTACCTATATTCTGGCACTTGATTAGTCACAGCATAGACAAAAGTTCCCAAGCCTGCCTTGTGTTTACAAGGCAGCGTGCCAGGTAAAAACAGAGAAAGAACAGGTGGGCTGTTCCAGTCTACAGGGACAGAACTGGGAGACTTAGTGCAGCAAGGGTGGCTAAATTGCCATGGCAACAAGCAAGCTGATCACTTAGACACCCACTCTATAGCCTATCACCCACTCTATAGACAGCCTTTATAGGACAAAACGAACACTTGTCCTCCTGAGGGCTTTGGTATTAATGCAGTGGCCGCTTTCTTTACAAGGTGCCTAAATTTGTAGTCTATTAAGTTTTGTTTTTCTCTTCCAGGCTTTTCTGACATGCCAAGGAATCCCTTAAACTGAAGAAAATTTTTTTGTAAGAAAGTATTTTCCTTTATAAACTCTATAGAACTACAGTTTATATTTATTAATTTGATACTGAATTTGAAACTAACTAGAAACACAATTTATCCTGATGTTCTTACAATCTAGAAGGAAAATAAGACATGAGCAAAAAATACTGATTAGAAAAAAAAAAGAAGGAATGTGCCCAGAAAGGTTCTTGTAGACTCTTTGCATTCATGGAGTTAATATTCATGATTTCAACAATTCAAAAGTTACTGCAGTGGCCCATGGCATGATGGAATTTGAGATTATTGAATTCCCTGTGGCTTAAGACTGGTATGTGAAGATTAATCACATCACTGGTAAATGAACCAAGCTGCCTTCTCAATACCTTCACCTCATTGTGTCTTTGTTGCTTTCTATTCACTTACATTTTTATACAACAGCTCTCAGTAAGCATCTAAAGTATTGAAAAATATTTTAATCCTAAAATTCTGACTTTTGTGTGGAAGGTGATATGGTATTTTTGGCTCTTTCCAATATTAAAATATTGTAATGAGAAAGATGGTAGAAATTTAAGAAAGGAAGAGGGCTTTATTTTTGGAAGACAAGGTGAATGTTTTGAGAGGTACTTTATGGAGTAAATGGCATTGAAAATGCCATTAAAGGGCTTGGACATATAACATGGTAAGGGAATAAGTTTTCCTAATGTGAGGAAGGACATAAAAATGTGAAGAGATTAAATCAATAATGAAAAAACCAGTATACATCTATTAGAATGACTAAAATTTTAAAAAAATTAACATTTATTTTTGAGACAGAAAGAAAGCGTGAGCAGGAGAGGGCAGAGAGAGAGACACAGAATCCGAAGCAGGCTCCAGGCAGTGAATTTTCTGCACAGAGCCTGACACAGGGCTTGAACTCACCAGCCTGAGCTCACCAGCTGTGAGATCATGATGCTGAGCCAAAGTTGGACGCTTAACCAACTGAGCCACCCAGGCGCCCCTAACATTTTTTTAAAATGTCTGATAAAGTATGAATGCTGATAAAGACCTAGAATAATGGGGACTCTCATTCATTGCTGGTGAGAATGCAAGATGGTATATCCACTTCTTTCAAAGCTGAATATGATCACAACCCTTGCTATTGAATACTTAAAACAGCTTTATTCATAATTACCAGTAAATGGAAGAAACCAAAATAACCTTCAGTAGGTGAATGGATAAACAAACCATGTTACATCCATACTATGGAATGATAAAAAGAGATGAGCTATGAAGCCACAAAAAGACAAGGAGGAACCTTAAGTGCATATTTCTAAAAAAAGAAACCATATGAAAAGGACACATACTATATGATTCCAATCACAGGACATTCTAGATAAGGCAGAACTATAGAGATAGATCAGTGGCCACTGAGGTTACAGGAGGATGTGGCAGAGTTGAATAGGTGAAACATGGGATTTTTGGGAGCAGTGAAAATGTTCTGTATGATACTATAATTGTGGATACATGGCATTATGCATCTGTCAAAACCCATAGAATTTTACAGCATAAAAGAATGAACCATTAACGTATGTAAGTTTTAAAAAATCATTTAGGATATTCAGAGATCCCAGGAAGGAAAGCAGACTTTGACAAGAGAAGCTACTCTTCTATAAATGCATGAAACAACCTCACTTAAGAGAATGTTGCAAAAAGGCACTAACCTCAGTAACTTAGGAAATGAGTTGAGTCTTTAAGTCTAAAACCAAAAGAAACCACACATAACAACTGTACCCTAGTTGATCAAGTTGTGCCTGACTGGAGTTATGGGTTAACAATTCTCATATTGTTATACATATAAACTGGAACTGAAGGATTAAGTAAATGGAGGGCAGATGATAGGAGCCAGGCTTATCATTGAAGGAGTGGGACTTTATAGATCAGCAAGGGGGAGGCTAGACTTATCCATGTGGTAATGGATTAGCGCTGGAGACATAGTTTGAACTAATATCTAGCTTAATACAAATACATACCATCACACAGAGAAATGTTTGTAGAGCTATGTGTATTCACAGGTTAGTATACACACATATATTTCCTTGCTCTGTCACCTGAGAGCATCTAGAAGCAACAACACTCAAGTAGCAATGAGCATATCTAGCACCCAGATCTCCATTTCAAATACCATTCTCCAATAGAATTAATAGGGTTTCTTGGAGAAATAGTTGATTTTAAGGACTGAGTTTGAAAATACACAAGATGAGCCTGGAGTGCTTTGTAATGCCAAAAAGTAAGAAAGTGTTCAAAGACTAAAAATGCAAATTGATTTAGGATGTATCAAAGGGACACAGAGTCAACTGAAAGAGCTTTCAATGGACAAAGTAGAATGAATTTGACCAAGAAAATACAGTATTAGGTTATAACCCCAAGTGAAAGAAAATAGAGGCATGCCTCAGTGATATTGCAGATTTAGTTATAGACCACTGCAATAAAGTGATTATTGCAATAAAGCAAATCACATGATTTTTTAGGTTTCCTAATGCATATAAAACTTATGTTACTACTATACTGTAGTCTATTAAATGTGCAAATATTTTGTATAAAGAAACAGTGTACATACATTAAAACACTTTATTGCTAAAAAAAAAAAAAAAAAAAAAAAAAGCTAGGGGCGCCTGGGTGGCTCAGTCGGTTGAGTGTCCGACTTCGGCTCAGGTCATGATCTCGCAGTCTGTGAGTTCGAGCCCCGCATCGGGCTCTGTGCTGATGGCTCAGAGCCTGGAGCCTGCTTCGGATTCTGTGTCTTCCTCTCTCACTGACCCTCCCCCGCTCATGCTCTGTCTCTCTCTCTCTCTCTGTCAAAAATAAATAAAACATTAAAAACAATTTAAAAAAAAAAAACAAAACTAACCATCATCTGAGCTTTCAGTGAATCATAACCTGGTAGAGGGTCTTGCCTTGATGTTGATGGCTGCTGACTGATCAGGGTGATGGTTGTTCAAGGTTGGGGTGGCTCTGGCAATTTCTTAAAATGAGATAATAATTAAGCATGCTGGATTGATCTATACTTCCTTTCACAAACAATTTCTCTGTAGTATGTGATGCTATTTAATAGCATTTTACCCACAGGAGGATTTCTTTTGAAATTGGAGTCAACCCTTTCAAACCCTGCCACTGCTTTATCAACTAAGTTGATATAATATTCTTATTTATTTTATTTTTTAATTTTAATTCCAGTGAGTTAACCTACAGTGTTATATTAGCTTCAGGTGCACAATATAGTGGTTCAACAATTCTGTATATCACTTAGTGCTCATCATGTAAGTGTATTCTTTAATCTCATTCATCTATTTCACTCATCTCCCTACCCCCCTCCTGTCTGGTAACTGTCAGTTTGTTCTCTAGAGTTAAGGGTGTATTTCTTTTTGGTTGTTTGTGTCAATTCTTTTTTCATTTGATCATTTTGTTCATTAAATTCCACATATGAGTGAGATCATATGGTATTTGTCTTTCTCTGACTTATTTTGCTTAACGTTACACTCTCTAGCTGCATCTCTGTTGTTGCACATAGCAAGATTTCATTAGTTTTATGGCCAAATAATATTCCATTGCACACACACACACACACACACACACACACACACACACACACCTTCTTTATCCATTCATCTATCACTGGATACCTAGACTGCTTCCATAGTTTGGCTGTTGTAAGTAATATTGCAATAAACATAGGGGTGCATATTTCCTTTTGAGTTAATGTTTTTGTATTCTTTGGGTAAATACCCAATAGTGCAATTACTGGATCATAAGGTAGTTCTCTTTTTAATTTTTGAGGAAACTCCATACTCTTTTCTACAATGGCTATACCCCTTTGCATTCCCACCAACAATGCAAGAAGTTTCCTTTTTCTCCACAACTTCACCCGCACCTATTGTTTCTTGTATTTTTTATTTTGGTGATTCTGACAGGTATGAGATGATACCTCATTGTAAATTTGATTTACATTTCCCTGATGATGAATGATGTTGAGCATCTTTTCATGTATGTGTTGGTCACTTGGATGTCTTCTTTGGAGAAATGTCTGTTCATGTCTTCTGCCCATTTTGAATTATATTATTTTGTTTTTGGGTGTTGAGTTGTATAACAACTTCATGCATTTTAGATATTAACCCTTTATTAGATATGTCATTTGTAAATATCTTCTCCCATTTCATGGGTTTCCTTTTAGTTTCATTGATTCTTTCATTGTGCAGAAATTTTTTATTTTGATGTAGTCCCAATAGTTTATTTTTGCTTTTATTCCTTTCCCTCAGGAGACATTATCTATAAAAGTGGTATTATAGTAGATATTAGATAAATCACTGCTTTTTCTCTCTTTTAGGACTTTTATGGTTTCTGATCTTATTTAGGTCTTTCATCCATTTTGAATTTATTTTTGTATATGGTGTAAGAAAGTGGTCCAATTTCATTCTTTTGTATGTAGCTATCCAGTTTTCCAAACACCATTTGTTACAGAGACTGTCTCTTTTCCATTGCATTCTTGCTTCTTCTGCCAAACTTTAATTGACCATATAATCATGAGTTTGTTTCTGAGCTTTCTGTTCTGTTCTGTTGATCTGTGTGTCTGTTTCGGTGCCAGTACCATACTGTTTTGATTACTACAGCTTTGTAGTATAACTTGAAATATGAAATTGTGATACCTCCAGCTTTGTTTCTCTTTTTTAATATTGCTTTGGCTATTCAATATTTTTTGTGGTTCCATAAAAATTTTAGGATTCTTTGTTCCAGTTCTGCAAAAAACGCTGTTGGTATTTTGATAGGGATTGCATTAGATCTGTAGATTGCTTTGGGTAATAGAGACATTTGAACAATATTTTTTCTTCCAACCAATGAACATGCAACATCTTTCCATTTGTTTGTATCATCTTCAATTTCTTTCATCAGTGTTTTATAGTTTTCAGAGTACAGGTCTTTTACCACCCCCCCCACACACCCTAAGTTAAGTTTATTACTAGATATGCTATTATTTTTGGTGCATTTATAAATGGGATTTCTTTCTTGATTTTGCTTTCTGTTGTTTCATTATTAGTGTGTAGAAATGCAATGGATTTCTGTACATTCATTTTGTATCCTGCAAACTTATGGATTTCATTTATCAGTACGAACAGTTTTTTGGTGGAGTCTTTGGGGTTTTTTATATATAGCATCATGTTATTGGCAAATAGTGACAGTTTTACTTCTTCCCTATTAATTTAGATGCTTTTTATTCCTTTTTACTATCTGATTACTGTGGCTAGGACTTTCAGAACCATGTTAAATAAAAGTGGCAAGAGGGGACATCTTTGTCTTGTTCCTGATCTTAGGGAGAAACCTCTCAGTTTTTCACCATTGAGTATAATGCCATTTGTGGGTTTGTCATATATGGTCTTTATTATGGTGCAGTATGTGCCCTTTAAATGTAATTTGTTGAGGGTTTTTATCATGTATGGATGTTGTATGTTGTCAAATGCTTTTTCTGAATCATTGAAATGATCATATGGTTCTTATCCTTTCTCTTATTGATATATCACATTGATTGATTTATGAATATTGAACTTCTCTTGCATCCTGGGAATAAACCCCACTTGATCATGGTGAATGATTTTTTTAATGTATTGTTGGATTCAGTTTGCTAGTATTTTGTTGAGGATTTTTGGATCTATGTTCATCAGAGATATTGGCATCAGAGTAATGCAGGCCTCATAAAATGGATTTGGAAGTTTTCCTTTCCCTTCCATTTTTTGGAAAAGTTTGAAAAGAATAGGTATTAGCTCTTTAAATATTTGCCAGAATTCTCTTGTGAAGCCATCTGGTACTGGACTTTTGATTTTTGAGAGTTTTCTAATTAATTAGTTTCATTGCTGGTAGTTTTGTATTTCTTCCTGATACATCTTTTCATGGTTACATGTTTCTAGAAATGTATCCATTTCTTTTATGTTGTCCAATTTGTTGCCACATAATTTTCCATAATATTCTGATAATTGTATTTCTGTGCTGACAGTTGTTATTTCTGCCCTTTCATTTCTGATTTTGAGTCCTCTTTTTTTTTTTGATGAGTCTGTCTAAAGGTTTATCAGTCTTTATTTTTTTTAGTTTCTATTTCATTCATTTATGCTCTAATGTTTATTATTTCCTCCCTTCTACCGGTTTTGGATTTTGTTTTTCTTCATTTCCTAGTTCCTTTCTGTGTAAAGTTAGATAGTTTGAGATTCTGAGGCAGGCCTGTATTGCTATAAAACTCTCCTCTTAGAACAGCTTTTGCTATTTCCCAAAGATTTTAGACCATTCTGTTTTCATTTTCATTTGTCTCTGTGTATTTTTTGATTCCCTCTTTGACTTATCGGTTAACCCATTTATTGTTTAGTGGCAGGTTATTTAACCTCCATGTATTTGTGCTTTTTCCAGATTGCTTCTTGTGGTTGACTTCTAGTTTCATAGTGTTGTGGCCAAAAAAGATCCATGGTATGACTTCAATCTTTCTGAATTTATTGAGACTTGTCTGTGGCTTAATATGTGATCTATCTTGGAGAATATACTGTGTGCACTTGAAAAGAATGTGTATTATGCTGTTTTAGGGTGGAATGTTTTAAGTATATCTGTTAAATCCATCTGATCTGAAGTGTCATTCAAACCGGTTTCCTTGTTGATTTTCTGTTTAGATGAAATGTCTATTGATGTTAGTGGGGTATCAAAGTTCCATACTATTAGTATATTGACTATTGCCTTTATGTTTGTTATTAACTGCTTTAAGTATCTGGATGCTTCCATTCTGAGTGCATAAATATTTATACTTGTTATATATCTTGTTAGATTGTCAATTTTATTATTATATAGTATTCCTCTTTGCTCTTATTACAGTCTTTGTTTTAAAGTCTATGCTGTCTGATAGAATTATGCTACTTAGCTTTCTTCTGACACCATTTGCATGAGAAATACTTCTCCATCCCTTCACTATTTTTTAATCCAAGTTAGTTAACATATACGGTAACAATGATTTCAGGAGAGGAATTTAGTGATCCATCAGTTACAACAATACCCAGCGCTCATCCCAACAAGTGCCCTCCCTAATGCCCTTCACCCGTTTAGCCCCTTCCCCTATCCAACACCCATCCAGCAATCCTCAGTTCTCTGTATTTAAGAGTCTCTAATGTTTGTCTCCCTCTGTGTTTTTATCTTATTTTTCCTTCCCTTCCCCTATGTTCATCTGTTTTGTTTCTTAAATTCCACATGAGTGAAATCACATGCTATTTGTCTTTTTTATGACTGACTTACTTCACTTAGCATAATACCCTCTAGTTCCATCCATGTTGTTGCAAATGGCAAGATTTTGTTCTTTTTAATCACCGAGTAATATTGCATTGTGTGGATGTATATATATGTATGTATACATATATGTATGTATGTATACACACACACACACACACACACACACACCACATCTTTATCCATTCATCAGCCAATGGACATTTGAGCTCTTTCCATAATTTGGCTATTGTTAATAGTGCTGCTATAAACATTGGGGTGCATGTGCCCCTTCAAATCAGCATTTTTGTATCCTTTAGATCAACACCTAGTAGCGAAATTTCTGGGTCATAGGATACTTTCATTTTTAGTTTTTGAGGAACCTCAATACTGTTTTCCAGAGTGGATGCACCAGCTTGAATTCCCACCAGCAGGGCAAATCTTCCCCTTTCTCCGCTCCTTTCCAACACTGTTGTTTCCTGAGTTGTTCATTTTAGCCATTCTGACAGGTGTGGGGTGGTATCTCATGCGGTTTTGATTTGTATTTCCCTGATGATGTTCAGCATCTTTTCATGTGTCTGTTAGCCATCTGGGTGTCTTCTTTGGAAAAGTGTCTATTCATGTCTTTTGACCATCTCTTCACTGGATTATTTATTTTTTGGGTGTTGAGGTTGGTTAAGTACTTGATAGATTTTGGATATTAACCCTTTATATGTCATTTGTAAATATCTTCTCCCATTTCTTTGGTTGCCTTTTAGTTTTGCTGATGGTTTCCTTCACTGTGCAGAAGTTTTTCATCTTGATGAGGTCTCAATAGTTCATTTTTGCTTTTGTTTCCCTTGCCTCCAGAGACATGTCAAGTAAGAAGTTGTTGTGGCCAAGGTCTAAGAGGTTGTTGCCTGTTTTCTCTTCTGGGATTTTGATGGCTTCCTGTCTTATACTTAGGTCTGTCATCCATTTTGAGCTTATTTTTGTGGATGGTGTAAGAAAGCTGTCCAGGTTCATTCTTCTGCATGTCACTGTCCAACTCTCCCAAAACCAATTGTTGAAGAGACTGTCCTTTTTTCCATTGGATATTCTTTCCTGCTTACTTGAGGATTAGCTGGCCATACCCTTGGGGGTCCATTTCTGGGTTCTCTATTCTGTTCCAGTGATCTGTGTGTCTGTTTTTGTGCCAGTCCCATACTGCCTTGATTATTACAGCTTTGTAACACAGCTTCAAGTCCAGAACTGTGATGCCTCTGGATTTGGATTTCTTTTTCAACATTCCTTTGGCTATTCAGGGTATTTTCTGGTTCCATACAAATTTTAGAATTGTTTGTTTTATCTCTGTGAAGAATGCTGGTGTTATTTTGATAGGGATTGCATTGAATATGTAGCCTGCTTTGGGTAGTATGGACATTTTAACAATATTTGGTTTTCCAATCCATGAGCATAGAAAGTTTTTCCATTTTTTTTGTGTGTCTTCTTCAATTTCTTTCATAAACTTTCTATGGTTTTCAGAGTATAGATCTTTTACCTCTTTGATTAGGTTTATTCCTAGGTATTTTATGTTTTTTTTTTTTTTTGGTGCAATTGTAAATGGGACTGATTCCTTTATTTCTCTTTCTGCTGTTTCATTATTGGTGTATAGAAATGTAGCTGATTTCTGTACATTGATTTTATATCATGTGGCTTTGCTGAATTCATGGATCAGTTCTAGCAGGTTTTTTGGGTTTTCCACACACAGTATCATGTCATCTGCAAAAAGTGAAAGTTTGACTTCCTCATTGCTGATTTGGATGCATTTTATTTCTTTTTTGTTGTCTGATTGCTGAGGCTAGGACTTCCAACACTATGTTGAACAATAGTGGTGAGAGTGGACATTCTTGTGATTCTTCTGACCCCAAGGGTAAAGATTTCAGTTTTTCCCCATTGAGGATGATAGTACCTGTGGGTCTTTTGTATATGGCCTTTATGATCTTGAGGTATGATTTTTCTATTCCTAATTTCTTGAGGGTTTTTATCAAGAAAGAATGCTATATTTGCCACATACATTTTCTGCATCTATCGAGAGGATCATGTGGTTCTTACCCTTTATTTATTAATGTAATGTATCCCATTGACTGGTTTTTGGATATTGAACCAGCTCTACATCCCAGAAATAAACCCCACTTGATCACAGTGAATGATTCTTTTAATATATTGTTGGATCTGATTTTCTAGTATCTTGAGAATTTTTACATCTATGTTCATGAGGAAAATTGGTCTGTAGTTCTCCTTTTTAGTGGGGTCTTTGGCTGTGGTACCAAGGTAATGCTGGCCTTGTGTAATGAGTTTAGAAGTTTTCCTTCCATTTCTTTTTTCTTTTCTTTTCTTTTCTTTTTTTTTTTTTTTTTTGGAACAGCTTCAAAAGAAATGGTGTTAACTCTTCTTTAAATATTTGGTTGAATTCCCTTGGAAAGCCATCCAGCCCTGGATTCTTGTTTGCTGGGAGAGTTTTGATTACTGATTCAATTTCTTTACTTGGTATGGGTCTGTTGAAATATTCAATTTCTTCCTGTCTCAGTTTTGGTAGTTTATATGTTCCTAGGAATTTGTCCGTTTCTTTCAGATTACCCAATTTGTTGGCATATAATTGCTCATAATATTCTCTTATTATTCTTTGTATTTCTGTGGTGTTTGTGGTCTCTCTTCTTTCATTTGTGATTTTATTTATTTGGGTCCTTTCTTTTCTTTTTCTTTTCTTTCTTTTTTTTTTTGATCTTATTAGGGGTTTATCAATTTTGTTAATTCTTTCAAAGAACCAGCTCTTGTTTTCATTCATCTGTTCTACTCTTTGTTTTTAATTTCAATAATATTGTTTCCTGCTCTAATCTTTATTATTTCCCTTCTTCTGCTAGTTTTGCTTTATTTGCTGTTCTTTTTCCAGCTCCTTACCATCCCTTAACTTTCAATCTGCATGTGCCTTTAGGTCTGAAATTAATCTTTTGTAGGCAGCATATAGATGCGTCTTTTTTTTTAAATCCATTTCATTACCTGATGGAGCATTTAGACCATTTATATTCTAAGTAATTATTTTTAGGTATGTATTTATTGCCATCTGTTACTTGTTTTGTTATTGTTTTTGTAGTTTCCCCCGCTCCTTTCTTCTCTTGTTCTCTTCTCTCACCATCAATTGGCTTTCCTTAGTCATATATTTGCATTCCTTTATCTTTACTTTTTGCATATATATTACATTACTGGCTTTATCCACCATATGGTGGCTACCATGTGATTTGTATATATTATCTTCTGCATATAGCAGTCTATATTATGTTGATGATTGCTTAAGTTTGAACTCATTATTTACTCCTCTCCCCTCCACGTTTTAGGTGTATAGTCATACTTTACACACTTTTATTTTGTGAATCTCTTGACTGATTTTTACAGACACACTTATTTTTACTACTTCTTTGCTTCCTACTTTCCTTACTCTTTTTTATGATCTTCCCTTTCCACTCAAAGAGTCCCCTTTAATATTCCTTGTAGTGGTCATGATTCCTTTAACTTTTATTTATCTGGAAAACTTTTTATCTCGCTTTCTATTCTGAATGATAATCTTGCTGGATAGGGTATTCTTGGCTGCAGTTTTATTCCTTTCAGCACTTTGAATATATCATGCCACTCCCTCCTGGCCTGCAAAGTGTCTGCAGAAAATTTTGCTGCTAGTCTTATGGGGTTTCCTTTATATGTAACAGTTTTCTTTTCTCTTTCTGCCTTAAAAATTCTCTCTTTACACAAGGTTTTGCCAATGTATATATTATATATCTCGGCTTGTACCTCCTTGGGTTTGTTGGGGGATATCTGTGCCTCTTGGATCTGATTTCTCTTTCTCCCCCAGATTTTGGAAGTTTTCAGCTATTATTTCTTCAAATAAATTTTCTGCTCCCTTTTCTTTCTCTTCTCCTTCTTAGATCCCTATAATGTGAAAGTTAATTATGCTTGATGGTGTGGCTGAGTTCCCTAAGTCTATTTTAATTTTACATATTTTTTTTCCTCTTACCTGCTCAGCTTTATTACTTTCCATTACTCTGTCCTCCAGGTTGCTGATTCTTTCTTCTGTTTCCTCTAGTCTATTTATTCCATCTAGTGTATTTTTAATTTCATTTATTGTATTCTTCACCTCTCATTGGTTCTTTTTTTTTTTAATCTCTGTATGAATGGTCTCTCTGATGTCTTCCACTCTTCTCAAGTCCAGTGATTATCTTTATGACCATTACTTTAAATTCTCTATCAGGCATATTACTTATCTCTGTTTTGCTTAGGGATCCTGCTGTGGTTTCATCTTGTTCTTTCATTTGGGATATACTCCTTACTCTCCTCATTTTGTCTTTATGTGTCTCTTTCTGTATGTTAGGAAGGACAGCTATGTCTCCTGCTCTTGCAATTAGTGGCCTTATGAAGAAGAGGTCCTATAGTACCCTGCAGTGCAATGTCCCCTGTTCACCAGAATCTGGTACTTTAGGGATCTCTTTTATGTGTGATATGTAAGAGCATGTGCCCTGTGGTTGTGGCTGAGCTGCTTTTTCTTTTAGTCTGGTTGTATACAGAGGCTCTTTGCCTGTTGTGGCAGTCTTTGGTCACTGTGGTGTTGGTTGGTCAGTCTGGCAACACCATGGACTTGACTTGAACCAGACCAGGAATTTTTAAGAGATGCAGTAGCACCAAAATGTGGGGTGTGTTCTCTGTGCTATCCCCTTGCATTGGTGAAGCTTGCATTGGTGAATGGGGCCTGCAGTCAGACCAGTTGTCTGCCTTTAGCCCACTGCTGGGGCCTCCATCTCACTGCTGTGTGTGGTTATTTTTCCTTCTCTTTAGGGCAGGAGTCATTTTGGAGTTGTGCTGGCCACTTATAGAGGCTGCTTGCATACTGCCAGACCTGTGACAGTGACCTGTATGGACTCTGGCCAAGATCCAGAAAGGGTGAATCCACCAAAGCATAGTGCAGGTTTCATGCAGGTGGTGTAGCAGGACAGCAATGCTAGTAAGCTTTGAGGGCCACTGGTCCTCTGTAGAAGGGACCCTACAGAACCTGTCCTGAGGCAGGCTATTTGGAGGAGTGGGTTATGGGGGTGGGGTGCAAAGCAAGTCCTGCAGCTGGCTGTGTGCTTTTGCTGGGGAGTGGGAGAGGGAAATGGCACCTGTCAGTTCCTTTGTTCTTGGAGGAGTTCCCCAGCAATATCTGGCCCTATAAGACAACCCTCTGATGTTAATAAATAAGTCTTCCTTTGGTATGCTCTAGGAGCCTTTTAAACTGCTGCTTCCGGGGCGCCTGGGTGGTGCAGTCGGTTAAGCGTCCGACTTCAGCCAGGTCACGATCTCGCGGTCCGTGAGTTCGAGCCCCGCGTCGGGCTCTGGGCTAATGGCTCAGAGCCTGGAGCCTGTTTCCGATTCTGTGTCTCCCTCTCTCTCTACCCCTCCCCTGTTCATGCTCTGTCTCTCTCTGTCCCAAAAATAAATAAAACGTTGGAAAAAAAATTTTTTTAAACTGCTGCTTCCATGCTATATCACCATGGGCTGTTCATTGTGATATCTTATTAAGGGCAAGGACTCAGTTTCTTCTTGCCCCTGGCTCTCCCATTGCTGACCCTACCAATTTTTTAAAGTTTAGGTTTTAAGTACTGCTGGTTTAAGAACTCATGAAATTTGGCCTGTCTGTTTTTTCAAAGCCAAATATTATAGGAATTCAGGCTTCCTGGTGTGGAGATCTGGTTTTTAACCTTTCTCCATGTCCACAGTGTCCCTCCCTCCCTCCCATGGACAGTCCCTTAAGTCCATTTAGTTTCTGATCACATTTCTACCCTCCTACCCTCTTTGATATGACCTCTTCTCTACATTTGGTTGTGGAGTTTATTCTGCCAGTCTCCAGTCATTTTCTGGGTTGTTTACACTGATGTATTATCTAGTTGTACCCATGAGGAATCCTTGGGTGAGCCTAGGCTCCTCCTACCCCCCCTTCTTCCTTGGAAGTCTAGTTTACCTAATATTTTAAATCCCTTGCTGTCATTTAAACAATTTCCACAGCATCTTCACAAAAAACACTGACTTTGCTCATCCAAAAGAGGCAACTCCTCATCTGTTAACATTTTATCATGAGATTGAAGCAATTCAGTCACATCTTCAGGCCCCATTTCTAGTTCTCTATTTCTACCATATCTGCAGTTACTTCCTCCACTGAGGCCTTGAAACCTCAAAGTCATCCATGAGGGTCGGAATCAACCAACGAAGAAATTCCAAACACCTGTTTAATGTTGATATTTTTATCTCTTCCATGTATCAAGAATGTTTTTAATGACATCTAGACGGTGACTCTTTTCCAAAAGGTTTTCAGTTGACTTCGCTCAGATCCATCAGAGGAATCAGTATCTATGGCAGTTAAAGATTTATAAAATATATTTTTTAAATAATAAGACTTGAAAGTCAAAATGACTCCTTGATCCATGGGTTGCAAAATGGATATTGTATTAGCAGGCATGAAAACAATATTAATTTTATTATATATCTGTAGCAGAGCTCTTGGGTGACCCATGGTATTGTCAATGAACAATAAAACTTTGAAAGGAATCTTTATATTTGTGAAGTGGGCTTAACATATGTAGTCAAACATGTTTTAAACAGACTCTTTTGTTATCTTACATTTATTTATTTATTTATTTATTTATTTATTGTCAAATTGGCTTACATACAACACCCAGTGCTCATCCCAACAAGTGCCTTCCTCCATGCCCATCATCCATTTTCCCGTCTCCCCCAACCCCCATCAACCCTCTTTGTTCTCTGTATTTAAGAGTCTCTTATGGTTTGGTTCCCTCTCTGTAACTATTTTTTCCCCTTTCCTTCCCCCATGGTCTTCTTAAACAGATGGACTCTTATCCAGACTTTTTTTTTTGTTTCATTTATAAAGACAGAGTAGATTTAGCATAATTCTTAAGGGTCCCAGAATTTTTAGAATGGTAAATGACCATTGACTTCAACTTAAATTCACTCACTGCATTAACCCTTAAGAGAGTCAGCTTGTCCATTGAAGCTTTGAAACCAGGCACTGACTTCTCTCCAGTTGTGGAACTCTTAAATGGTATCATCTTCCAATAGAAGGGTGATTCATATACATTGAAAATCTTAAGTTTAATCATCTTCATTAATTATCTCAATTAGATCTTCTGGATAACTTGCTACTTCCCTTTGTACTTTTATGCTATGGAGATGGCTTCTTTCCTTAAAGCTCATGTGCTAATCTCTGCTAGTTTCAAACTTTTTTTCTGCAGCTTCCTCACTTCACTCTCAGCCTTCAGAGAAGGGCCTTACTCTTGTAGGCTTTGGCTTAAGGGAATGTTGTGGCTAGTTTGATCTTCTATCCAGACTACTCAAACTTTCTCCATATTAGCAATAAAGCTCTTTCACTTTCTTATTATTGGTGTGTTCACTAGAGTAGCACTTTTAATTACCTTCAACAACTATTCCTTTACAACTTGGCTAACTAGGCTTTTTGCACTAAGTTTCAGGCTATCTTGTCTTTTGACATGCCTCCCTAACTAAGCTTATCAGTTTTAGTTTTTGATTTAAAGTAAGAGGCAACTCTTCCTTTCACTTGAACACTTAGAGGCCATTCTAGGGTTATTAATGGGCCTCATTTCAATATTGTTGTGTTTCAGCAAAGAGGGAGGCCCAAAGAGAGGGAAAGCGATGGGGGAATGGCCATTTGGTGGAGCAGTTATAACACATAACAATTCTAAGTTTGTTGCCTTATATGTGCATAGTTTGTGGCTCCCCAAAACAATAGCAATAGTAACATCAAAGATCACTGATCATAGATGACCATGACAAATACAATAATGACAAAGTTTAAAATATTGAGAATTATCAAAATGTGACTCAGAGACCTGAAGTTTCACAATACTTTTGGAAATATTCCCATGAACCCTCAATGCAAGGTTGCCACAAATTTCAATTTGTAAAAAATGCAATAAGGTGAAGCACAATAAAGTGAGGTCTGCCTGTATCAATGTGTTCATACTGATATAAATCTATGATTGAATAAATAGATGAGGGAGAGGGACAAATCTCCCATGGAGAAAAATTCCAAGTAATTTATGTAGGTAGTCCACCCTCAAGGAAAGGAAGCACTCCTTAATTAAGCATGGATGCACTTTTTTCTAAAGTTACTTCTCTCTAAAGCACACAGTAAGCAGAGGCACCTGGGTGGCTCAGTCGGTTAAGTGTCCAACTCCTGGCTTTGGCTCAGACCATGATCTCGTAGTTTGTGGGTTTGAGCCCCATGTCAGACTCTGTGCTGACAGTATGGAGCCTGCTTGGAGTTCTCTCTCTGACCCACCCTTGCTCACTCTTTCTTTCTCTCAAAATGAATTAATTAATATAAAGAACACAGTATACAAAGGCTAAAAAGGTATGACTTTATCAGAGAGCCTGGAGGAACATCTCCATATTGATAGTATGTATCCTTGATATGATATGATGCAAGTAGCACTTCATGGGGGAAATATCAGTCAAATTTCAATATAGGAACATTTTACAAAACCTAACCAGTACTCCTTAAAACTGTCATGGTCATCACAAACAAAGTCTGAGAAAATGTCACAGCCAAAAGGAACATAAGGAAACAGGACACCTAAGCTTAATATGGTATCCTGTGTTCCTGGATTGAACAAAGACATTACGTAAAAACTAAAGAAATCTTATTAATGATACTGTATCAGCACTGGTCCATTAGTTGTAACAAATGTACCATAATGATATAAGATGGTAATAGGAAAACTGTGGGGTATAAGGGAAGTCCCTATACTATCTTCTCCATTTTTTCATAAATTTAAAACTGTTCTTAAAAAGTCTATTAAAACCCTTAAAAGTAGAGAAGTATTTAGGAAAATGAATAGTTGAATTGGCCTGCAACAGGGACCACACAGTGCTGGGAAATCAAGATGAGGGTCATATCACGGCAGGCATTAGATGACAGACAGTGGAAGTTGACTACACTAAAACCCATTCATTCACAACCCACTTCTCTTTTGCCCACTTGCACCCCCTAGAGGCTAGGAAATGAAAAACTTCCCTGAATTAAGAAATGGATAGATGTCACAGTTATAATAAAAATTCTCCTACGAAAAGACATTTGGGAAAGTTGTTTTCTTCAAAAAATAGGTTAGATGTCACTACCACTTCTATTTTCCTTGCCTTGACTATATACATGCTGCCGAGTTGTACTGTCTTATAACCCTGAGGCTATAAGCCAACATGGTAAGGGTAGCGAGGTTAAAAACAGAAGTTCTATGTTTGATATACCTTTTAGCACCTACTAGGTCCAGACTGCTCTTTCCTAGGCTTCTTGTAGTATGATGTAATTGAGTGTCTTTATGATTTAAACTGCTGATTGTGTTATTAATCTGAAAGTATCCCTAATAGAATGACTGTGAAGGCTAGAATGAAAAGACAGGAGTTCATTCACTGGACAGTGAGGAGCTCATCTTAGCATTCCCTTTCATTCATTCATGCATGCATCTTTCATCCTTGAGACATTTAAGTTTTCCAGTTCAGCCAATGTATTAACAGTCAATTTGTGCCAGGCATGGCTCTACGTTTTATGGATATACAAGGGAACTAAGCAAATTTCCTACTCTTATCAAATTCAACTAGTTTGGGGAGACAGATAAAGCAATGAATTAAATTGGTTTTAAATGCTAAGAATAAAAAGAAAGCAGTGTGAGTAGACAGAGATTAGTGTTTTAGATTAGTTGGTCAGAGAAGTCTTCACTGGTAAGCGTGTATTTGACAAGAAACCTAAATAAAATGAAGGAGACACCACGGGGGTGCCTAAGGGAAAAAATATTCCAGGCAGAAGGATCTGCAAGGGCAAAAGCCCTAAAGTGCTTGAGTCACTATGATGTTTGAAAAGCAGTAAACTGGTCAGTGGAGTCAGATCAAAGTGCAGTGAGAGGGTATGTAGGAGGACACAATGTCACACAAATATGGGACGTGGTCATAGAGGTCTATATAGGCCATGGTGAAGACTCTGGCTTTTACTCAGAGATGCAAAGCCACTGGGGGGATTTTTAGGAAAGAACTGATAGAACGTGACTGATATTTCAACAACAATATACAAAAGGGATATCAGGACTATCGCTATAGCAGTAATTCAGGCAAAAGTGAATGGTAATTTCAACAAAAGCAATATGGTGGAGGTAATAAGAAGCAGTCAGAATGAACATGGAACATCTCTTAAACTCCTTTCACATTGTCTCTAGTTCTGGCACATTGTGTGTGGTCATTAAATACAAGTTGAGTAAAGTAACAAAATCTTGAACTGATGATTAAGGGGAAAACAATAGGGGACAAGGACTTGGAGGCTGACTTGAAGAAAGGTCAGGAAACCAGATGTAGGCATTGCCTGGCCTTTTTCTTTGAGCTATTTGGGCCAACCATTCATAATCTGTTCCTGCGTTCTGAGCCCAGCTCAGCCAGAAGTGACCCTCTACTTGTTCTCTAAAACGGTTGCCTACATGAGTGACTGCCATCTCTAAGGCTAAGTGGAAGCAGCTTGGAAAATTTTTGCTTGAGAAGTGTCAGCAGATACAATCACCCAGCACTTAGTGATTCACAATTGCTTGAAAATGCGACTGAGAAAATGTATGATCAATTTCCTGTAAGTGTGATTCGTGAGGGTTATTTGGGGCAATCAGCGTGTTTTTCTGCAAGGCTTCCTTCTGAGGCACAACTCCAATTTGGTTTGATGAGAGTTTTTCTGCAAGGCCCTTGGAACATGATCTCTTATTATGTAGATAATCAGCAGAACCTGCTCATGCCTTAATACAAGCAACTGAGACCCAGAGCCATAACAGCTGAAATACAGTCATAACTTCACTACGTAGCCCATTAACTTGTAGAAACTGCATCCTGAGGTCATAAATAGTTATTAGCCAGTTAATGACAACTATAGTCAAATCACTGCATTTACAGCTGATGAATAAAAATGAGGCCTTCTTGGGCTTTTAGCAGTCAGACGATTTACTATAGTGTTTTAATATTCTGAGCAGAATTTCCAAAATTAAAAAGACCAATTTTCCCCCTACCTTGAAGAAATTAAGAATTATGTAAGTTTTCCTAGACTATTCCACCTTACATTTACATCTGTCATCTTTTTATTCCTAAAGTGCTTATGTCTCATTGGAGATAGAATTGAGACTAGAACCAAGGCTCCTGACCACACAATTGTGTGAGTGAGTCATTTCACACTTCTAAGCTTCAGCTTCTCCCCTGTTACATAAGGAGATTGGACTAGCTCATCCCCAAGCTTTTAGAGATCGTTCCCTGCTATAAACCCAAGAGTTTATTCTGAATGTCAATAAAAAATTAACATTTAACCTTTGTTCTCTCTTATGCTGTTTTTTTAAACCAGTTTCCTGTATTTTCCTGTTTTCCTAAATGGTCTCTGAAGTTGAGAAATTTAAAAAACTTGTTAAATCTAGCAATAATCCTTCTCCTCCACTGGTAGACACAAATTAATCCACAATATATTGTTTTTGGTTGATTTAACACCCAAGGATATGTACTTTGAGCTTATTTTCCAGTTTGTTTAACTAAGGGCTTCTGCTTTAATTGGAGCTATTTGGACTAGGACATAATATTTGCTCAGGCAGGCTCCCTGATAAATATAGAAAACAAAATGTGATCCACAAATATCACTGAAAGGTACACGTGTTCTGAAGTCTTTGGTTTAGAAAGAAATTTATTTTGAAAACATTAGCTTTAGGAAGAGAAGGTTAAACATTATACTAAGAGTGAGCTTGCAAATTCTCTTTCCTTATCAATAGCTATTAGCTCAAATTTGAACTTTTGTGGGCTTGGGTACGGAAGAGCTCTATGACTGTGTGACAAAGTTTTACACGTGTATCACAATTCACAGGCATTTATCAAGATTCATTTATTTTTGGTTTTTTGTTTTTAATTTTTTTTCTTTAACACTTATTTTTTGAGAGACACAGAGCGTGAGCAGGGGAGGGGTAGAGAGAGGGGGAGACACAGAATCCAAAGCAGGCTCTGAGCTGTCAGCACAGAGCCTGACACGGGGCTCGAACTCACAGACTGCGAGATCGTGACCTGAGCCCAAGTCGGTCGCCCAACCAACTGAGCCACCCAGGCGCCCCATCAAGATTCATTTATCACTTACTATGTGTCCAGTCCCCAGGAAGTGGCAGATGACATAAGACATAATAGGAAGATGATGAAAATGTGATCAGTGTCCTCCAGAATTCTGAGATGTAGTTGAGACTACAAGACTAAGTAATGAGAGAATAAAAGTGCATATAGCTAATACTTGTTTGTTGAGTTCTGGGAATAAATACTATTGGTGTTTTCTAACAGTAGAAGAGTTGGGGAAGGCTTCTTTGGCATTAGGGGACCTTGAAAGAGGCACAAGACTTAGAATAGGGATGAGGAGTGGAAAAGCAAGGAAGCCTCATCCTCAAATGTATACTTGAACCCCTTTAAAGAAATGTCTCCTTACAAAGCAGTTATAAGTAATGACAATCCTTTCCCCAATTCCTGCTCTACTTTCTAGATTGAAAAGAAACAGGGTTTAGTCTGATGGCACCAGTTCTCATGGCCTGCTCAGTTCAAGCCACCATAACCTTAATGATGAATGCTAGATGCTTGCTCCAGTGTCCCACCCACTCACAGTGACGACAGAGACCACTGTAGGAGCACTGAACATTTATTAAACATTTCCCCTGTCCTCTTCCCTTTCCTACTTAATCTTCTTCCACCTTACACTACAACATGTTAGAACCAAAAAGACTTCTTAAGCAGTAGACACAATAAAAGGATTCAACTCTGCATCACTCAAATCAAAGGAACATACAAAACACAATAATCTCTGTCTTCCTTTCTTCCTAAGGTTTTAACTGCCCCTCAAAGTTGGTGACCCAGTAGACTGTAGGGGATGAGGAGATAAAAGAAGGGATGAAAACACTATTCTTTGTTTAATGTAGGAAGATTCCTGTCTTATTGCTAATGTTCATTGACTTGTTAACCTTTTACCTCTTCTCCATTAACGAGCTGCTTCTAGGGGCTGCTTAGAGCATGGTATGTGAGACCCTCACACAGCTATGTAATGTTTAAAGGTAGATATGAGAAACTACATGTGTGGATCAGGTTAATTTAACTGAAATTTCAGTTGTACAGGTAAGGAAATGTTAATATAACAGTTTAAAATACAACCTCTTTGAGGTGCCTGGGTGGCTCAGTCAGTTGAGCATTGGACTCTTGATTTCAGCTTAGGTCATGATTGTGAGATTGAGCCCCACATTGGGCTCCACTAAGTGTGGAGCCTGCTTGAGATTCTGTCTCTCTCTTCCTCTGTACCTCTCCCCTGCTAACATTTTCTCTCTAAAATAGTATATATATATATATATATATATATATATATATATATATACACACACACACACACACACACACACATATATGTATGTGTGTATATATATATACATACACACACATACATATATACATACATACATACATATAATACAATCTCTCTGAGCTTCACTATACTAAACAGGGACATGTAGGTGCCCAGCTCACAGGATGCCTATGATGACAATGCAGGACAAGCACTGTCAGAGTGCCTGGCACACAATACCTCACTACATGTTAGCAGTGGGTGTTGGCATTGTGCAGGAAAATGCAAAAACCTGAGATTTGGAATCACCAAACCCCTGCTCTGAGTCTCAACCTTGTTAATTACTACATGGAATCGGGTTAGCGACTCTCTGCGTCCACATGATTTTTTAAACACTAGAGAACGAAGGTAAGAATATCTCCTTTGAGTCTTATGTCATAGATTTGTTTAAACCCTCAAATGAAATAATGAGTCTGAATGTGCTTCTGAAACTGTGAACCGCTCTGAAATTGTACTCACTTTGTCCTCCACCACACATCCGACTAAGCCTAGGCCCACACAGCCTTGGCTGCTTCTCCATGAGCATTTCCTGTTCCTTCTTTTTGGAAGGCTGCCAGAGCACAGGGCCCCAGGAACTTCTCTGTGAAATGACTGATTGAAACTGCCCAGTGATTTGCTTGGCAGACCACCTGCAGTATTGTATTTGGAAGGCGTGGAAATCTAATCAGATTTTCTGACTCGAGAGACCGAGCAGCTGCATATATGATTTTCGAGCACCTCTCTGGAGTAGCTGATGGGCCAGTGGTGAGATGGTGTCAGCGTGGCATCAAGAGCAGGTGGGGGTGGTCAGGTGGAGCAGAGGAGAGCAATCAATGGGAAACCCAGGCAGCAAGTAAGGGCCTCACCGTGGTGCCTGCAGTTTCCTGGGCTGTGATACTAGCCTCTGAAAAGGGACTCCTTCTGGAGGAATCGCCAACAATCCACCCTGTTAGTAAGTTAGAGATAATGGAATGTAAATCTTTCTAGCATCAACATGTAATATACATTTCACCAGGTAATCTAGTGAAATACATTTCAAAACCTGGGTCTTCTTGTCCCCTTAGTGAGTGGAGAGCCCAGTTTCTCCTCTGAGAAGGAAGGGGGTTGACAGATGTAAATTGCTTTATCAGAGGACTGATGTGCAGGATCAACTACTTTGAAGTGATAGCAGGTTTCCCTCTCTATTAGTTATATGTGTGGAAATAAATTTCCTAAGCTTGGCCTAAGCCCTATGAATATTTTCAAATCAGTGACTGCTGTCAGACTCAAATTCATAGCACAAGAAAGAATTCTTCTAAAGCTCTAAGTTTTCTGTTTCTAAACTTTCTAGTTTTTAAGAATAGTACTTGCCTTCAAAAAGTGTTGTATTCCGGGCTGTGATGAGGAGGCCACTTGTTTTACAACCAACCAACTTGCAAAACATTTTCAGCAGCTCTGCCTTTCTGACTTTTGGTACATGTCTCTTTATTATACCATGTCACTCAGAGGCCAAGAGTTCTACAGAGGTAATCAGGAGCCACTGTAGATTGAGAAGAGAAGAAAAAGAAGGTCAAATAGGATGGGAAGCCTCTGACTCCCACTAACCTTCAGCCCCACCCAGCTTGTGATCACTGCAGCTCAACTTCCATCTGTTCACTGTATTGTGGCTCCTCACCAAGTTTCCTATAAAAAAGGATTCCACTCCAGGGTTGGATAAAAATACTTTTTTGATCCTGATACTAATAATGGTTCTTTTTTCCCAGTAGCATCTATTGTGCTTTTTCTGTTTCACCTGGATCTAACTCAATCATGGGAACTTCGTAGCAGATTGAAAAGAACACTCTGCATAGAGTCAGACAACACAGCTACTGGTCCTCTTCCTGCCCCTTGTTATCAAGTGACCTTGAAGAAATCCCTTCCCGTTTCTCCACCTGACTCTCCCAACTGGTCTCTATGTATCACTCTTCTGTGGCTTTTCTCAGATGTGGTACTATGGCATAGACAAGAGTGGTTGTGATTTATTTATATTTCCTAGTATCTAATGTAAAACTATTCACATCAAAAAAGTTATAAATCCCTGATATTCCCTCACCACTCAGGGTGTGAGCTGTTGGATAACATCAATTGTTTTTTAAATATATATATATATATATATATATATATATATATATATATTTTTTTTTTTTTTTTTTAATTTCTTACCTCTAGCACAAGAAGGTGAAGCCACTGTATTTGGAAGGAGGGTCAGAGAATCCAGAGTCCTAACTATACTTTCTTCCCTTCTGATTCCCATGATCCACAAGACATCTTTGTGGGGAACCTGGGGCAACCAAGAACATGTTTTAGAAATGACTGATGGATAGTTTCCAGGGACACTTCTGGTTCTGATGCTCTATGAATCTATGAGATAGTACCCTGGGATCAACCAAGCATAATGCCATAAGGATGTCTTATATTAATCAAGATCTTATGGAAGGTGTGGCAGCCATGGAGATATGTCAGTTGGATGAATATTTGAAAAGGAACTTGTGGGGTGCCTGGGTAGCTCAGTTCATTGAGCATCCAACTCTTGATTTTGGTTCAGGTCATGATGCCAAGGTCATGGGACTGAGCCTCACATTGGGCTCCACACTGAGCATGGAGCCCACTTGGGATTTTCTCTCTCTCTCTCAAATAAATAAAATGGAAAAAAAAGAACTTGCTGCTCAACTGCAAGAAATGCAGATAGCTGATATCCTCTAGTCATTAGTTCCTTTGGGGCCTGATTCACTTCTCCAGCTGAGACCACATTCCTCCCAGGCATCTCCAACCAATGAGTGAATGTAAGGCATCTGGCCATGTCTGCTCAGTATGAGGCACTTCTTTTCTCTGCATTTACTCATTGGGTTGGTCAAGGCTTCGTAGATCTAATCCAACTTCTTCTGCCTTTTATCCTTCATGGGCATGAATCTCACCAATTCGATAGACCTCTGACATTACTAACTCTTAATATTTACAAAGCTTTCAGATGATTAGCACAACTATTCTGACAGAATATCCTATATTGATTTATTGGAATAGAAATGAAACTCCCTTTACATCATAAACAGATAAGGAAACAAGGATCAGAGTGAGAAAGTGGGCATGGGGGAGGAGAAAGATTAGGCATTAATCATAGTGTCTTGTATGTGGCTAATGGTTGGTAAATATTTCCCTTTTTGTCTGTGCCTTACAAGCTATAGGCTGCAGATTCAGAACTAAGGCTGTCTAGCCAAGTGCCTAGCTGCTCCCGTTGATTAGCTAAAGTTATTATCTTCTTCCTGCCATCAAAATCACAGCTCACTACCCAAGATCTGGGCCTACAGTCTGATTCTAGTACTCAGGACTGTTCTTTTCATAGACTCTTTGTATCCTCAGTACTTACCTCCCTTATCAGTTGTCAGTGAACTGATTCATGATGCTCTTTTCTTTCCTTTTACTTATACATCAATCCATCAACAAATGTCCTTCTCAACTATAATGTACAAAATGGTATTTAACCAACATGGGGATAAAACATTCATTTAGGCATTAATCTTGTCCTCAAGGAACTTATGGACAAAATAGACATCCACCAACTACATTCTGCCTTTTATTACAGTTATAAGAAGTTCAGATGATAAGCCTGCTATTAGTACTCAGAGGAGAAAATTAAAAAAATGTAATTCCGAGTTGCAGTATCAGGGATGATTTTGACAGAAGTTGTACTTGCAGTGGGGCTAAGAATTAACAAGTTATTTATAGGAAGCTTATAAATAAGGCAATATAATATAAATTGCTATAGGAGTCAATTTTCTTCTCTTCCCTCTTCCAAGGTGGCAGCAAGGAGAAAAGCACAGACCTGAGAAAAGTTCTTGCTAGAACTTTAATCTGTGAAGCCAAAGCAGATGCAGATGCCAGAAACTGTCACCACTATACACATCTTCAATCTCATAGTTTTATCCTCTTTAGTTACACAGGGTTATCCTTACAGGCCATCAGAAGAGCCTTCAGACCACTGGGTAATTTCTGTAATCTGTCATACATTATTTTTTTTCCCAGATGGTACTTTTAGAGGAACAGAATGAAGGTAGGAGCTGGAAAAATAAAAAATAAATAAATAAATCTAGAGAGTGAACATTCTGGAAAAGAGACGGATATAAAACTTAAAAAGTAAATAAGGAATTTTGAAAGTTGTACTCTCACTTAGTGGATGAGTTTCAAAGCACTGAAAGCCCATGTAGGAATAGTTGGGGTTGGGATAGAATTGTGAGGAATGGAGGAAGGAGTGACTCCTAGCTCCTTTTCTTAGGACTGATAGAGGAATAAAAGAGGAAGGAGACTCATATGGGCTCCATGTTCCTCCCTCTAGAGATGAGCACCAGGAGTTCAAATGATCTTCCAAAGGTTGGTGAAAGGGTATGGAACTACTTCCTAAAGATGGGATGGTATGGAAAGGAGAAGGAAGAATGGGTTCAAAGAGATGGTAAATTCAGACAGAAGAATGGACTAAATTACATCATCATTTCTTTCAGGGTACAAGCTGGTTTACAGGTATGGTTGCTAGTTTGAGAGCTGAACATGAAGATATTTCATTTAAAAACTAAAAACAAACAAGAATCCCATATACTCTGGGTTCCTGATTTCCCTTACCATTCTTTCTTTTCATATGTTTCAAATCCTATGCTTCCAGGCAGCCAATAGAGCTACAAAGTCTTGTTATAGGTAGAAAAATACGTTGGTTCTGTAAAATGTATACTAAGCATCATCATTTAACTTGGATCTACTTTGTGGAAGTGTGTTCCTCTGTTAACTGTGGGTTTCCTTCTTATGTTTTTTCTTCTAGTGTTGGGAAATGTGGCTCAGACTAAACATTAGAATTGCCCAAGTTCAGTACTAGAATGCAATTTTGAAATGAGAAGTAAAGACCTAACGTCATAATTATGTAAAACAGAATACTGGCTACATTCTATGGTTTTGAGAGGAATCTGGATTTGGATTCCTTTGCTAGCTAGCCTGGAAAACTCACAGTTCTAGATGTACAAAGTCCAGAGTAATGAAAGAAGAATTACAGGTCCTTATGGGACATGCTGTATACCTTGAATTTCATTTTAGCCAGAATTGATCTGCAACATACACGCATGTCCAGTGTTGCTTCTCTCCAACCTAGCCACAAATAACTAATCTCATTCCTCAATATCAGTTGGCAGAAAAAGAAACATTAACTCTAATTCATGCTTCATGCTTTCCTTCTTCTGTTCTCGTAACAATGTTTCCCTATTTGTAGTGCATTTATGTTCTAGCTCCAGTGTGAATGCACCCTAGTCATAAAGTCTTTCACAATTTTCCCAGTCAGGATTAATATTGTTATTTCTGACTGAATATTTTACTTTTTTTGATAGAGTTGTCATATCATAAAACTTAACCTTTAAAATATGCAATTTAGTGGCTTTTATAGTATTTACAAAGTTGTACATCTAACATCATTATCTCATTTCAAATATTTTCATCACTCCAAAAGGAAACTTTCAGTCACTCCCCATTCCACCTACTCACCAGCCCTGGAGGCCACTAATCTACTTTCTTTCCCTATGGATTTACATATTTAGTACATTTAATAAAAATAAAATCATAAAGTCGTCTTCAGTTTCTGGCTTCATTCACTTAGCATAATGTTTTCAAGATTCATTCGTGTTGTAGGATGAGTCAATCCTCCATCCCTTCATGTGTCTGAGCAATATTCTAGTGTATTAAGGTACCATGTTTTCTTTAACCATTTATTAGCTGTTAATAAATTTGAGTTGGACATTTGAGTTTCCACTTTTTGGCCATTATGAACATTGCTATGAACATACATGTACTAGACTTTGTGTGGACATGTTTTTTCATTTGTCATTGGGGCATCTATTGGGGAACTTCCAAATTGTTCCACAACGAAGCTGCATCATTTTATATTTTTATCTGCATTATATGAGCATTCCAATTTCTCCACATCCATCCAAATCCTTGTTTTATTGTCTTTTAAAATGGTTATTTATCCTAGTGAGTGTGAATTAATATCTCATTGTGGTTTTTATTTGCATTTCCCTAATGACTGATGATGATAAGCATCTTTTCATGGCTTATTGGCTGTATGTGTATCTTCTTGAGAGAGAAGGCTTTCTTTTTTAATGGAGTCATTTACAGCTAGAAATTTCCCTGAAAACACTATTTTAGTTACATTCTTAAAATTTTTATGTGGCTATTTTGCATATATTAATCTGGAAATATTTTCTAATTTCTCTTTAGATTTCTTCCATGGCTCATTTATTATGTTTTTACATATATGTGTATATATATTTAAATATTTATTTTTAATATTTAGCCCCATATTCATCCAGGGAGTGCCAGTGGCTCTAGATGAATTTTCAAAATTCTGTTGATTTCCAGTTTCATTCCATTGTGCATGGAGAACATATATTTTTTTATTTCAGTCACTTCAAATTTATTGAAACTTGTTTTGTGGCCTAACATATGAGTATCTTCTGGATAATGTTCTTAAGGATCTCCTGGGTGGCTAAGTTGGTTAAGCATCTGACTCTTGATTTCAGCTCAGGTCATGATCTCAAGCTTCATGAGATCGAGCCCCATGTCAGTTTCCATGCTGGGCATCAAGCCTGCTTGGGATTCTCTCTCTCACAATAAATAAACATTTTTTTAAAAAGAATATTTACTCTGTTAGATGTAATGTTTTATAGATGTCTTTTATGTCTACTTGGTTTATATAATGTTTTTCAAGTTTTCTACTGGTGATCTTCTGTCTAGTTCTAGCCATTATTTATATTGGGATATTATATATCCAATAATACCAATATCAATAATTGAAGTGTCCAATTATTGTTGATTTTTCTATTACTCTCATTCTATACATTTTACTTCATGTATTTTTAAAAAATTTTTTTTTCAATGTTTATTTATTTTTGGGACAGAGAGAGACAGAGCATGAATGGGGGAGGGGCAGAGAGAGAGGGAGACACAGAATCGGAAACAGGCTCTGAGCCATCAGCCCAGAGCCCGACGCGGGGCTCGAACTCCCGGACTGCGAGATCATGACCTGGCTGAAGTCGGACGCTTAACCGACTGCGCCACCCAGGCGCCCCTTACTTCATGTATTTTTGGGCCATGTTGTTATGTGTTTATATATTTAAAATTGTTGTATAGTCTGGATAAATTGACTCATTATTAGTGTTCTTTATCTCTAGTAAAAATTTTTGTCCTAGAGTCAAAATATTAATATAGCCTGATGGCTTGGCCCTTTTAGCTCTCTTTTAGTCACTGTTCATGTGGTGTCTATTTTTATATCCTTTGTGTGTTTGAATCTAAAGTGAATGTCTTAGAAACAACATTTATTTATTTATTTGGGGGGGGGGCTTTATTTTTTTTCAATATATGAAATTTATTGTCAAATTGGTTTCCATACCATAACCAGTGCTCATCCCAAAAGGTGCCCTCCTCAATACCCATCACCCACCCTCCCCTCCCTCCCACCCCCCATCAACCCTCAGTTTTAGAAACAACATTTAATTGGATCATGATTCCTTTTATTTTGTTATTCTCTGCCTCTTGAGAAATGTAATAAATTTAATACATTTAAATTTGATGGGATTACAAATAAGATAGGATTTACATATGCCATTTTTCTATTTATTTTGCATGTCCTGTGTCTGTTGGGTCTCCTCTTGCACTATTTGCATTAAATAGATCTAGTTTTCAAATATGTTCTCTTTACTATTTCTTTTACTGTATAATCAAGTTATTTTCTTTGTGGTTTTGCTGAGGATTACACTTACGATGTTAGTTTAATTTCAATATTATGTACAAGTTTTGCTCATATATAGCTTTATCCCCCACCTTTGTGCTATTATTATGCAGATTACATCTTTACACATAGTATGGCCATCAGTATGGATTAATAACTATTGCTTAGGCAGTTTTTTTTTTCAAATCAGACAGGAGATAAAAGAGTTACAAACAAAAATATGTGTATACTTTCCTTTATATTATTTCACATAGTTACCTTTACCAGGGCTCATTAGAGTTACTTTCTACAGTACCTTCTCTTCGTCATGAAGTGTATTTTTTATAGGACAGGTAAAGTTGGTGATGAATGCTCTTAGTTTCTGTTTATCTGGAAAGGTCTAAAGCTCTCCGTACTTTTTTGGAGGATGATTTGGCAGGATATAGAATTCTTGGTTGGCACTTTTTTTTTTCCTTTTAGCATTTTGATTTTGTCATCCCACTGCCTTGTATTCTCAATAGTTTCTAATGAGAAATCAGCTGTAATTCTTATTGAAGATCATTTGTACATTCTCTTTTTCTGCTTTTAAGATTCTTTCACTTTTGACAGTTCAATTATTATGAGTTTGAGCTTATATCTCTTTGAATCTATCCTTCTTAGAGTTCATTAAACTTCATAGATATGTTTTTAACCATTGTTTCTTCAAATAAGTCTAATGTCTGGGCTTCTTCAAGGACAATCTTTGTCAAATACTCTTCTGGATATGGGCCACAGCTTCTTGTATCTCTGCATGTCTCATTCTTTTTTTTTTAACTGAACATTTTAAATAGTGTATCAACTCTGGAAATCATATTCTACTCTCCGAGTTTGTTGCTGTTTGCTTAGTGACTTTTCTGAGCTAACTGTTGTGTAGCCACTCAGGTCTGTGCTCAATTAGATAGAAATTTCCTCAGATTCTTAGAAACTGTATGTCTTCCAGTAGTTTCTGAGGAGTTGTATGTGCATGTTGGGGCACACATTTACCATTATGCTAGGCAGTTAATAATCCTGACATAGCCTTTCTTTTCCTGAGAGTGTACAGCTTTCTCAGGTGTTTCCTGAGCATTTACATAGTCCTGAGTATGAACACAGCCCCAAGTCTTTCTAGATTCTATGGAATATATTATATCAGCACTGCCTAAAGCCTTCTTTGGACATCTCTTTCCTGGATTTTCTTGTAAGCTTTTTGGTTAGATTCTTATTTGCCCCCGACCTTTATTTATTGAGCTCCATGTTAGATCAAGTAAAGATAGTCTTGCTAATGGCATCTTCCAGGAAATAACTAAACAGGTAAATAATGATAAATTGTCAGGGATTCTGAACGAATCCAAATTCCATTCTGCTCCCTTTAGTGGTTGTCAGGCTACTGGTTTTCAAGGCCACTGTAGTGCTGGAGAGGGTCTGCAAATAGGACCAGTTAAAATGCCTTAACATTGTTCTTATCTATACTTAGTTGTTCTTAAACATTCCTAAGGTTTCTATAATATTTTGATCAATTTCCAGAGTTCTGGAAAAGTTTATTCTGACAATTTATGCCAGTGTTGCTTTTCTAAGAGGAGTGTTTTTGTTGCTTTTATGGAGGAGAGAATTATCAGACATCCTCACTCTGCCATTTTTACTGATGTTCCTAGTCTTTCACTTTAAAAAAAAAATTTTAATGTTTATTTATTTTTGAGAGAGAGAGAGTGCAAGCAGGGGAAGGGCAGAGAGAGAGAAGAAGACAAAGAATCTGAAACAGGCTCCAGGCTCCCAGCTGTCAGCACAGAGCCCAATGCAGGGCTCGAACTCATGAACTGTGAGATCATGACCTGAGCTGAAGTTGGACCCTTAACCAACTGAGCCACCCAGGTGCCCTCCTAGTCGTTCACTTTTAATATATTTCTAGGGCACCAATGAAACTAAGTATGCACATAATGATAACACAAAATATAATCTCCTTTACTGAGAGCATAGATTTAGATTACTGTGGGCTCAACAAAATGATGAAATCTGGTTACAAAATGGAATGAGCTGGAGAAATTGGAGATGGTGCTTGGTGAATAAAATGATTAAAAATGAAATGTTAGATTGTGATTATTGTTGGTCATGAGGTTTAAGGAATGAATAGGAGGCGGAAATTGAAGAAGGAACAGTTTGGGAATTGAAAGGCCGGGAGGTTGAAAGTTTACTTCACTAAAAATCCAGGAGAAAGGTTAAATAGGGAAAAGCAGTGAACCAAATTTTTTTTAAAGAATGAAGAGTAGTGACAGATTCATCTGACAATTTCATTAAGGAGGGAGTAATATGTATTTGAGCCTAATAATGACTTTCAAGTGGGAGTTTTAGGGAGAAAAAATAAAGAGTCTGGAAATAGCAATGAAGAGGGAGGAGGACACCTTCACCTCAGGCCTCTGGTAGGAGAGGTGTGGGGAGAAAAAACACACCATGAGTAGGATTCAGAGGTAGCAGTGTCCTCAGGGGAAATCCAGCAGGTTTCTATCAGAGAAAGAAGGTGATGCACATTTCTTAAAGACATTGAGAGTATAGGAAATTTGTGGGAGGAGTCCACAGAACAGTTAGATGGTTGCAGGATATGGGGAAGGGGTAGAAACTGGGATTAGCATTATTGATATAAAGAGTTATGTGGGTATTAGTGACTGGAGGAAAATGGATTCCCACAGAGTCCTAGGTTTATTGTGGGGACAGCTGTCACCAGGCAATGTGATGGAAGTGGATGGAGAGTGATAGTTTCTTAGGGATAGGAAGAGATCTAGGGTTCAGGTTTCATGTTTGCTGAAGGCAGGGTCTGGCTGAAGTACCTCTTAATGATTGTACAACTCTTGCCCTGTGATGATTGAGGCACCAATCCCTCTTTGCCCACAAATTCCTATTCCCATGTCTGTTTTAGAATAAGACCCAATACAGAATCTTTACTGACCAGATATAAGCTCTCCTTTCTCTAAACTGGACTTGCAATCAGTATTCCTTTTTGTTAATTTTCTGCATATAAGAACAGATCTCTTAAAAAAAAAAAAAAAGAACAGATCTCTTTAATGGTATTTCAGACTTCTGAAGTACAGAGGGCAGCCTTAACTAAGAAATTTCTTAAACTTAATTACCACTCACCATCTGGTCCAGAAGGACTGGACCCTTTCTTCTGCTTCCATACATACATAATGTGCTATTACAATGAATGACAGTTTCCCATGGGTATACCCAGATTTTTATGAAACCTCAATAACTAGTATAACCCTCTGATCACATCTTATAAGTACTATGGAAATTGGCACAACTATTAATTACACACCAGTAATCATTCCCTGCTAAAGACTTGTGGCATGGATAGTGTCCATTAATAGTAATTCTCAACATCTTAGCTGTGACTGTATGCCTTTCTCTCCCTGTTTATGAAGGATATCATAGTAAGATTGGAATAATTTCAGTGATAATATTTTAATCCACTCTAATGTTTAAATCACATTTAATTTCAGTACTTTGGGGCACTGGGTGGCTCAGTTGGTTGAGCATATGACTTTAGCTCAGGTCATGATCTCACAGTCTGTGGGTTCGAGCCCCACGTCAGGGTCTGTGCTGACAGCTCAGAGCGTGGAGCCTGTTTCCAATCCTGTGTCTCCCTCTCTCTCTGCCCCTCCCCCAGTCTTATTTTGTCTCACTCTGTCTCTCAAAAATAAATAAATATAAAAAAATAAAATAAAAAATCAAATAAAATAAGAATAGTACATACATCATAATTTTATTGTGACGTTTGAGCTAATACATGTAAAGTGCTTAGTGCCTAGTCCTAGGTAAGTGCTCAATAAATGTTAGTTGCTAGTCTAAATGTATAAATACTTCTATGCTCACGGGTTATTTTATGATATGTTGTCTCAATATAATGGCGTTAAGAGGTATTTGATAGGGTACAATATGTATTTAAAGTTGCTTTCTTTAGAAATGGAAGGGTTTTCAGCATTTTCCATAGTATGTCTTTGATTCCCCCCCCGTTTTATTGAGATATATAACGTATGTCAATTAAAAGTTTAAGGTTTGTAGTGTGAGGATTTGATACATATATATTGCAAAATGTTTACCACAGTAAGATTCGTTAATAATTACCATTTTGTTACTGCTTTCTCATAGCAAGCTATGAGTGTACAATACCATATTACTAACTATAGTCACCATGCTGTGCCTTAGATCCTTGGAACCGATAAGTGAAAGTTTATACGCTTTGACTACCTCTTCAATCTCTCTTAGTAAAACAGCAGTGTAATTGATTGTTATTATTACTGCCACTTGTATGGTGCTATTTTAAGTCCTACAACAGACCCTGGTCTAAGTACTTTGTGTATATTGACTTATTGAATCTTTACAATAAATAACCTTCTCAGATAAGTAATATTATTACCTTCATTTTGCGGATAAGAAATGAGGCCCCAGAGATGTGTTAGATGTGTTATTACCGAAGTAATAAGTGCCAGAAGTGGAATCCATACCCAAGCCTTCTGGCTTCAGATCTGTACACATAACCCCTACACTCTACTTTGTCTCCCAAGTAAATGAAAACATTACAAAGGATCCTATAACAGCCACCATTTCTAACACTAATTCAGACAGCACACCAACCCACTTGAAAGATGGATCTGTGTCTACCATGTCATTTCCACCACTGTCATTCACTCATCTGTTTATTCATTTATTCAACATAAAGTCGCTCAGTGATGTTTCCAGCACCATCCTAACCTCAGGGATACAGTAGTAAAGAAAATAGACAAAACCACTGCTTTGAAGTAATTTTCCTTCTAGTTAAGGGGAGCAAACAGTAAAGATAATGCAGAAATAAATTACGTATTATGTCCAAGAGTAATAAACGGTACTAAGAAAACAACACAAGGAGAAGAGATTTGTATGCATGCATGCATAAAATGCATCCATTTTAAGTAAAGAAGTTAGAGCATCGGTGAGAAGGAGGCATTTGAACAAAGACCTTAAAGGATGAAATGGAAGCAAGCCATATGTATATTTGGAGAAAGAGCATTCCAAGCAGAAGAACAGCTAAGATGCCCACCAAGAAAGCCAGTTATGTTAAATCAGAGTGATTCAGAGATGAGACTTAGAGGTGAGGGGAGGAGATAGGATGTGTCTTGTAAGTCCTTATAAGCCTTTGTAAGAACTTTGTGTTTTCTGAATTAAATGGGGGAGCCATTGAAGTGTTTTAAGCAAAGGAGTGACATGAACTGACTGGCAGATTTAAAGTATCATATGACTGATGTATTGAGACTAGGATGCAGGGGGCAAGGGTGGAAGCAAACAGGTGTCTAGGAGGCAATTGCAATGTTCCCAGTAAAATGTTATACTAACATTGATCAGATAATGTTATGCTAACATTATTAGTGTAGGTGGTGAGTACAGTAAGGGTATAGGTATACACTGAAAATGAAGCCAATAGGATTTTCTGAAAGATCAGATGTGGGGCATGAAAGAACTACAAGAATCAAAGATGACTTCATGGTTTTGGCTTGGCTGAGTGCAAGGATGGAGTTGTCATCAACAGAGATGTGGATGATTATAGATGGGTCAGATTTGACCAGCAATCGTGGTGTTAGGGTGTCACCAGATAAGATTGAGATATACTGAGTTTCAGATGGCTATTCAAATGAATATAGTAAAAGGAATATGTAATCAGGAGGGTTTCATTCTCAAGATACAAATTCTAGAGGCATTCGCACAAGGGAGTGAGTACAGACAGAAAAGTCCTAGGAACAAGCTCTATTACTTCACTATGAAAATTTCAGCGAGATCAATAGAAACAAGCAAGGGAGAGATAATGTGGAGAAATAGTTAAGAAGGAAGAAAACCAAAAGATTATGTATTTTTGGTAGCCAAATGTGGAAAATGTCTTAAGTAAGAGGGAGTAATCAAGTGTCATAAGCTACAAGGTACAGGTGACTGTTAGAGCAATAGTGGCTGAAGTGGTGGGATAGAAGTCTAATTAGAATAGGTCCAGGTGAGAACTGGAAACAGTAAGTATAAATAAGTCTTTGACTACTTTTTCCGCAGAATGGAGAAATGGGGTGATAACTGGAAGGGAAAATGAGATCAGCAGAGTAAATGGGAGGAATGACATTTAAAATGGGAGGAATGACAGTATTTGCCTATGCTGGTAGGAAAGATCCGTTAGTCAAAGGGAAAATATCTCAGGAGAGAGTGAGGGAGAATTGTTGGACCTATGTCCTTATTAGCAAGAACAGATATGGTCTAGTGCAATGGTGAGCGATGGAATACAGATGGCTCTCTTCAGGAAAGGAGATCCTGGCTCCTGGGGTCAAATCTCCGCTCAGACATGCCCTCCCTAGACACCTGTGAGTATGTTATTTAACACCTCTAAACCCTTGTAGGTCTTAAAAAATACTCAGCAAAGGGCTCAATGAGCTGCTATTATTTTAAGACAAAATAATGCTTACCAATTTTGTTAACAAAAGGGAAACTTTCAGCAGACCTCCTGGATTAACTGTCTACAGCATGCTTTTCTAGAATTTAAGTTAATACTTGTCCCTCTGCCACATTTTTCAATGGCACACAAATTTGTGTATTTTGTACACATTTTGCCTCGTACATGACATGGACTGCTCATGAAGGTAATTATCCCAGCAAACTAAGCTGCGTGAAAAGATAAACTGCTTAGTGGATTAAAATTGCCTATTTTATATAACCCAGTGGCATAAACATCCTCGTTCCGCTTATTGTGAGTCTCATAAATCTCCCCAGGACATCTACTGTTACTGCTTTTTAGCTTTTCCTTCATCACCTTCTTTTCTCTGGTGGTGGGGAAACAGACTCAGAAAACATATCCTCTGGTATCACTGTTGCTGGTCTCCAGGAGATGAGCTATGATGACACCCACCTCTTACAGAGACACAGGGGTTGTGACAATTTAATAGACTAGAAAAATAATTGAGAGAGAAAACCAACAATTCTTCCCTCCCTCTGGAGGAAGAAGATGGGGTTTCATTAAGGGCTCAGATGCTCAGGACCAGTTGGCTGTTATTACAAGGGCTTTCTATTGGCAACTTCTTGGACCAGTGTTAATAAAAGAGCCAAGTAGCTTAGTGAGCTAAATCAGAGCCATGTGTCACTGCAGCAACATCTTTAGCTTTGCTGAACCTATAATATTGCTGCTTCTACACTTGCCCTGGCAGTTTTGCAACAGAAATGGGAGAATCATTTGGGGAAAGAGTGTGCTGATCAGATTTTCTATATGATTGCTGGACAAAATAGGAGAAAAAAGGAATTAAGTGGGGCAAGAGAGAATGCAGTCAGAAATGTAGAAAGAATGGATATAATCATTAAGTCAACCACAAAAGGTCTAAAGTCTGTCCCCGGGGATCTTGCACTCCTCAGTTTCAGAATGAGCAGAGTTTCACCCTCTTGAAGGCTGGGGATAGACAAGGAGACTTGGGAAAAGTTGCTTTCAGTTCTAGGATTCCCTATTCTAAATTTTTGACAGTGTGGCCCATGGCCCACCTTAGCCACTCCCCAGTGTAAGTATTTGGAATATTGAATTCTAAAAGATTTCACATTTTCTTCACTCTTTCTGTTGACTTGAGGTTGCTGTATTTCCCTGTCACCTTATTTCACTTCAGCACCTACAGTGACTAGCTCGTCATAGGTACTCAACAAGCACTTCCTGAATGCTAAAGTCTTGACACAGACTCAGTAATTTTGTTACAAAAACTAACACTTGTAAAAGCCCTAAACCCCACTATGACTTTACGTAATCAATTCCCTCCTAGCTAGACTGGAAATGTCTGTGACTCTAATCTCCCTAAATAGATTATCTATACTCCTCATACTCAGAACAGAACCTTGCCCGTCATAGTTACCAAGGGAGTACTGATTGACCACCTGACTCTATAAAAGTTGTGGAGGCACGAGAGTATGCAAATGAGAAGGGAGAGCCCAGAAGAGTATCATTAGATGAAAGAATGTCTTCAGACTTGGTCAGTGTGTTTGCAGTCCAAACAGGTTATCAGCCCTGTCTAAAATGGCAAATCTTTCCTCAGGCAGAACACCCCTGCATCCCTCCCCACCCCCACTTGCACTAGTTCTGAACCACACACCCAACACTTGCACCTATTCATCACTGAGCTCCATGAAACAAACTCTGACCAACTGTATGACATGAAGAAGAGGCCATCTGAGATCACTCCAGATTTGAAAGCTGAATAGAAGAGTAATGGGGGAGGGGCCTGGGGCGTTGGCACTGGAAACTGTGTTCCCAGAGCTACTAAGAAGGCTGCCGTTGTCATTTGGAAAAGAAAATGGAATTGTTTGTCCTGTTCCAGAAGGAAGAGTTAAGAGGTAGAACCGATAAGAACACAAATCATAGTCTAATATAACAAATCTGCAGAAATTTAAGGCTGCTTTGTAACACAGTGAACTCTTCTAAGGAATTGTCAGACAAGGTCTAGGTGACTATCAAGAATATCAGATAAGGGAATTCTGAGTTGGGGGAGTCATCAGCTAAGACCTGTAAGTTTCCTCTAAATTTGAAAAAAAAAAGTATTTAAAAAATATACAAATCTATGATGAATTAATAAGTAAAAACTGTTATAATATTTCTCATAGGTACTTAATACGTGCCAGGAACTATGCTAGCCCTTTACATGAATTAACATCATCCTTCTAACAGCCTTATGGATTAGGCAATATCCTTAGTGCCATTTTAAAGACGAGGATTGTAGTTCAGGTAACTTCTACAAGGTCACCTAGTAGAAAAGTATCAGAGCTGAGATTGAAACCCAGGCAGTCTGACTCCAGAGGCTGTATTGTTAACCACCACACTTACTTCCTCTTCCTACGAAAGAAAATAATTAGTTCTTATGAACAGTGAAGCTCTTTTATATTAGACAACTCAAAAACCCTTGCCTAAGAGTGGATATTTTAGCCGGCACCTGGAGAGTAAAAGCTGGATAGCTGTGGAGCAGAAGTAAAAGCCTTCTAGGATCAGGGAATGCCACGTGACACTAGAAGAGTGCCTGGAAGACAGAGTGCTGTGCTTCCAAATAGCCAGAAGGAGAGAGCTGTCATAGGAACATATTTAGGGAGAAAGAGATTCACAGTAAGGCCAGAGTTCTGGGCTGGGGTCAAGTCAGCACATAGGCTTTGCTTAAGGACTTTGGATTATAACCACTACGGTGGGAAGGTCTATGAAGTAGGCAAAATAGTATCATTAGACTGTTTTGCAGATGAAGGAGAGAGCCCAGTGAAGGGGAACAAATTTGCCAGGATCCTTGGAAGCTGTGTGAGTCAAAACCAGATTGAGAAGCTTCCTGTTATTACCAAAAGCTGTTGTGATGCAGGGTTGTTACTGTGCTATAATATAACCATGCAAAAGCAGAGCTGGACCAGCAGGAGGAGTCACAGAAGAGCTGCAGGGGTGGAGAAGGCTAAAAGGCCCTAAGGAAGTGTAGGGTAAGATAGGATGGAATCCCAAAAGGCTGAGGTTTCCCATCAAAGGAGTGAGTGGCACAAGAGGAAACTGAAGAATGCGTCTGTGACCAGATCATGCAGGGTCCTGTACATACATTAAGAATTTTAGATTTAATCCTAAAGGTATTAGAAAGCCAAGGGTCAACAAGATAATGTTTTTGAAGATGACAGTTTTACTCTACAACCCTGTAAAGTATTAACAGATATACTTTTGCGTTGAAAATAAAAGAAACCTTACCCTAGAACATTCAAAGTTGGAGGCATCACAACACCTCACTCCTAGCTTGTCCAGCATAAGGAAAAAAAAAGATTTTCTATGTAGATACATCATTATCACATTGAACCAAATAAACAAATAATATTTAAAAAAAATTTAATACTGTTGTGGGGGGTGCTTTTTTGGAATGAATAAAAGACTGGGCTTCACAGAAAAGAAAACTCTAACTATCGAAAGAAAGAGAGAGAGAGAGAGAGAGAGAGAGAGAGAGAGAGAGAGAGAGAAAGAAAGAAAGAAAGAAAGAAAGAAAGAAAGAAAGAAAGAATTAAAGCCCTATTCATTTGATAAGAACAAACACTTTCACTGAACCAAAATGTATCAGAGCTTAAAGTTCCACAGCAATCATGTAATTTTAAAGCCCTCTTTCTTGGTGAGAAGACATATACATGTCACAAACTGTTGATTTACCATTTACAGAGATGGGCTCATAAATGCTGTTTCTGACCTCTAGCTCAGTCCAACACCGTTGCTCTATGTGCCACTGAGAAAACTTGGGGATTTTCCCTTGCTTATAAGGGCAACTAGGGAATCGACATAGGCCACATTCTACCAAAAATTGCTGCCTCTCCAGCTAATTCTTTTTTAATATAGCAGTCTGTAGTATAGCATGTTTCATCTCTGTCAACACTCTAGCTAGAGTTTCAGATGGCATGGTTAATTCCCTGGCATCCATCTTACCTCTGTAACAAGTGGCTAAGCTCAGACATAATTTAGGGTCCTGGACCTAGTCATGAGGCACTGTTCAAAGCCAGTATTTTAACCATAGGCCCAATGGGAATATTGCTTATGACAGTTTAATACAACTGCAGTATTACAGCAATTTATTTTTAGACACCTGCACCAATGCCCTCTCTTTCCACTTCTCAAAATGCCACAGTGAGATATCATGGTATATGAAAAGAATCAACCATTGCTGTACAACCTACAGGTTGCAGTAAATGTCAGTTTAACATAATAATTCATATGCATTTCAAAATATACGTTGGTTTAGAGCTTCCCTACCTTCCAGTAGCCCAGAGAATAAATTCAAAACAACTTAATCAAGAATTCTAGACTCTCCATCATCTATCCTCATGCCCTCTATCTGTTCATTATCTCTTTTGAATTCCAGACCGGTATTTCTAACTCTTCGTGGATCAACACCCAGCACTTGTGTCGGAAGGTGGTTAGTTAATTGGACATCTTCCCACTGTGAATGTCCTATAAGAGGATCAAATTCAGTAGGGGGATATTTGGTTTCAAGTGCAATAATTGATTGCCTTCCTCCCCATCAAGTTCAGAACCGTTGAAGAAAAAAAAAATGGAGGAGGAAGATGAGGCTCAAAATATTAGCACCTTCCTAGTTAAGCTGGAAAGGAGAAAGAGTCCTGGGGCTGATTCCAAAGTAGGATTTGTAACCCCCTCATACATCCCAAATTATATTTGGCAGTCCCATGCCAAGTAGCACAAACATTGCCAGCTGCTTCAACAACTCTAATATGCTTGGGTTAAAGTCAAGCCTGAGCCTGCCATAGGAGAAGTATCACATTGAGAACAGGCAATGGTGTGTGTCTGTGTATGTGGTGTGCAGATCTCAAAAAGCAAATCAAAAAGGGAGTTGAGTAAGCATTTCCCAAGTGTCTTTTACTATCTCAACAAGAAGTCAGATGATTTTTCTTTTTGAAGGGAGAATATAATGAGAGGAAGGAAAGAAGGATAGGAACTTTTCCCCGGACATATCCCTAAGTTTCTACATTAAAAGCCAGCAGGAATACAGAGAAATGGAGAAAATGTTCCTCTTGTACAGCCTAAAGTAGTCCCAATTTGCATATTTCTTCTCTGGTTAATATTATCACCCTTTACCTCAGACCTCAGAGGCTAGAAGCCTGGAAGTTCATTTCAAACTCTCCTTCAGCCCACACATCCAAGTGAATTTCTGGGTTTTAGAGATTTTTACCTCTGAAATTTTCTTCATGTCCTTCTTGCCCTGTATCTCCATTGTTACAAAATATCTTGCAGTCCTCATCCTCTCCCTTCTGGACACCCGAATCCATTCCCCTGGCACAGTAGTTCAGAACATGAGCCCTGAATCAGATTTCCTGAGTTCAGAGTCTAGCACTAGCTGGGTGACCTGACCTTAGGAACATTATCTAACCTCTCTAAACCCTAGTTTCCTTTAAGTGGAGAAAGCAGTACTTACCACATAATTGCAGTGATGATTAAATGAGAATGTAAATAAAATCCTTAGAAGAGGGCCAACCACATGGTAAATTCGCAAAAAAAAAAAAAAATGTCAGGTACTGTTATCAGTATTTACAATTACTATTTTTTAATTGAAAAAGCAAGTTTTAGGGCAATCCCTATAGTATCATCCAATTTCAATGAAATATGGTCATACATGACAAAAGTATAATATGATAAATAAACTATTATTGGTCATCTAAGAGGTACAGCGAGGGCAATGTTAGATATTACCCACTTTTCTTAACACAACAGTGTCCTCATTTTTTATAATGAACATGTATTTTTTTTTGCCAATTAAAGTCTCCAAAATGATCTGCTAACATCCATTTTTTATTTTTTAGAATTATAGGACTCAGATTTATAGGTACTAATCCTCTACTGAAAATCTTTGCCTACAGGATGCAGAATGAAATCCAAATATATTACAGGTATATGAAAAACTCTTCCTCACCCAATACACCCTTTATCTTTTTCATCTCTTTTACTGCCACTCCTACTCTCTTCAAATCTTCACCCATAATATTTCCCCTCACCTCATGGTGCAGGACATCCCTCCCCTGGAGCATTCTATCATTCTCCATGTCACAATGAAGTACCATTTCCTCTGCCATAGATGCCCTGGTCTTATCCAAGGCTGTGTAGTGTTCTATTTCTTACAGTATGAGAAAATGGGACTTTTCTGCCAGTCTTTGTAGATCGCCTTCTGCTGCCTCTATTCCCAGTTACCTTACCTATTCTAATTCATGGCCGTAAATGACAGTTGCTTGAAATTCAATTCCATGCCTTTATAGACTCTAGTGCTATTCGCTTTGCTACTCCTAAGACCTTTCCCTCTTGTTTGGAATCCCACATATTAAGCCTGTTATGAATCTTACTGCTGGTCATGTTAGATGGTCACCTGGATAAGTCTGAGACAGTTCATGCCTTCAAGGAAATTGTTTTCCAAAGGTTTTTCTAAATGTAAATGTGATTTTGCTTATAAAATATCACCAAACCACATATAATCAATTACCAGTCTGGTTGCTGTAGGAAATAGTTTTTCTGGGCCATTAGGAAAGAGAGAAGGAGATTAAGGAGTATGTTGGGCATGCGTGCACGTGTGTGTTATGATAGAAAAGACACTACTGTCCACTTAATCCAAGGTCTATTTTGTCTATTTTCAAATTCTAATTTTCTTTTCCAAACAAAAAGATAATTTTCAAAACCCCATAGCCAAATATTAATCAGTTCCAATTTATCATTCTTTTTCTTAGTATTGTCTGGGTCTTCTCAAAGTCATGAAGACATTCTCACATAGATCATATTCTAGAAAATTGGCTGCTTTATGTTTCATATTTAGGTCTCTGGTCAATCAAAAATTTATTTTTGTGTGTGATTTAAGGTGGAGGGTGAGCTTTATTTTTTAAGGCAATTGTACTGGCGCAATTTGCCAAAAGGACTTTTTCCCATTATACAGCAGTGGCACCTTTGCATAAATCAGGTATATGTATTTGTTTCAGGATTCCAAAGGCTCTTCTATTGGTCTGCTCATTTACCCTATATTGATAGCATTCTGTTTTACTTTCTGTTACTAGGTAATTAATTATTGATAACTGGCAGTTAAGCCTCCCTGTGTTCTTTCAAATCACATTGTCAGTTTCCATGAAAAAATGCCCACTGTAATTTTATTGGGATTAAATTTACAGAGAAATATCTGTAAATTATTGAGTCACTTAATTCATAAGTATTAAATACCTTTCCATACATAGGTGTTTTTAAAATTCTCTCAGTAATGTTTTGTAATTTTCCAAGTAAGGATTTTGTGTACCTTTTATTAGATTCATTAGATATTCATTACATTAGATATCTAGTATTTTTAGGATTCTAATTTAAATGGTTTCAAAAATTCATTTTCTAATTGTTGCTAGTAAATAAAAATGCAATTGGTTTCTACATTGGCCAAATTTGTTAGATTTATTTATTTTAATAGTTTATCTAAAGATTTTTAAAAATTTACTTTCAAGTTTATATAAAGATTCATATACATAATTTACACACATAAGCATGCTATCTAAAAATACTGTCGGTTTCACTTCCTTTCCAAATCCTTATACTTGGTATTTCTTTTTCTTATCTAATTGCACTGGCTAGAAATTTTAGTACATGCTGCAAAGAAACCATAGTATCAGACATATATTTAAATATGAAACCAGGGACTCCTAGGTGGCTAGGTAGGTTAAGTGTCCAACTTTGTATCAGGTCATGATTTCACAGTTTGAGTTCAAGCCCAGAATTAGGCTCTCAGCACAGAGACTGCTTTGGATCTTCTGTTTCCACCTGTCTCTGCCCCTGCCCCACTCTCTCTCTCAAAAATAAATGCTAAAAATAATCTTAAAAGAAAAAAAAAACACAAAACCAAACTTGCATTCCTGGAATAAACTCATTTTGGTTATATGGACTTTTTTTAATCATCACTGGATTTGATTTATTAATATTTTAAGAATACTATGTCTATGTCCATCAGAAAGATTGGCCTATAATTTTCATTTCTTAAAGTGTCTTTGCCAGATTCTGGCATGCCAACTACATAAAACAAGCTGAGAAGTTTTTACTCACATATTATGAAAAAAGATTGCATAATATAAGCACTTTTTCCAGATTCTTTGTGTGGAATATTTTATTATAAATTGTCATTTTAATTTTTAAAATTAAAACAATCTATCAAAAGATACAAGTAAGCAAATGAGGATGAAACCACAGAATGGAAGTATATCCCCCTGAAGGACTCTGATCCAAAATATATACAGAATTCCTAGAAATAAATTAGGGGAAAAAGTACAATCTATTAAGAAAGTAGGCAAAAAGGCTTTAAGAGGGAATTCACAAAAGAGAATATTCATAAGGCCAATAGGTAGAAGAAAAGATGCTGGACACACAGTTTAAAAAGAAAGAAGTGACACTGTATTTCTTCAGAGATTAATGTGATCCTATATTAAAAAAAAAGGATCCACAAAAAAACTAGAACAAAAAAACTAGTTTAACAAGCTCACAAGATACAAAACTTATATATAAAGCATATCCTAATAATTATATCTGAAAATAAAATTTAAAAAAATAATTCTGTTCACAATAGACTCCAAAGGAATAAAATACTTAGGATTTAATTTAACATCAGTAAAAACTTGTATACTGAAAACTACAAGATGTTGAGAACCAAAGTTACAGAAGATCTAAGTAAATGGAAGAGACATACAAGTTCCTAGGTTGGAAGACTAAATATTGATAAGACAGCAATTCTACCCAAAGTGATCTATAGGTTCAATGCAATTCCTACCAAAATCACAACAGGTTTTTTTTTTTTTGGTAGAAATTAAAAAGTTGGCCCTAATAGCTATGGAAAGACAAAGGACCTATAAATCCCTCCCAAAAAATGTGAAAAAGAAAAACAAGTGAGAGGGCTAACTCTACCTAATTATAAAATGTGCCATGTTCATTGATCAAGACTGTGTAGTATCACTATAAGGATAAACATGTAGATCAAAAGAACAGAAAAAAAAAAAAGACAAGAAAAAATCCCTATAACTATGGTCTTACAAAGGCAGCTCAAAGTGAAAAAAAAAACAGTCTTTTCAAAAAATGGTGCCAGGACAATTGGATAGCCATACACAAACAACGAATAGAGTTCTTTTATTTACATAATACACAAAACTTACCTAAATGTGAGAGCTGCAAACATAAGGCTTCTAAAAAAAACACAGAAATTTTTTGTGACCTTAGATAAGGCAGGTTACTTAAATAGGACACCAAAAGCATAGTCATAAAAAGAAACAAAAACGTTGAATTGGACTTTATAGAAACTAATAGTTTGCTCTTCAAAATATATCATTAAGTAAATAAAAATAAAAACTACCTGAGTAGGAAAATAGCCACAGACTATTCAAAAGTTATACATCTAATAAATAACTTATATTCAGAATATATAATGATTCTTACAAATCATTAATAAGATGATTACATTTTTTAAATGGGCAAAAGTTTAGAAATTTCATCAAAGAAAATACACAAGTGGCTAATAAGCACAAGAAAAGATGTTCCTGAGCATTAATCATTAGGGAAATGCAAATTAAGCTACAATGAACTGCTCCATCCTTACTATTATGGCTATAATCAAAGAGATTGACAATACATTGAAATGTTGACAAGGATGTAAGGAAAGAAATTAAACTCTCACATAGTGCTGCTGGGAATGTAAAGTGCTACAGCCAATGCTGCAAATAGATCGGAAGTTTCCTCTAATGTTAAAGACATCCTTAACACATGACCTAAATGCCTTACCCTAGATAGCTGAAAATGTTAGTTTCTTATCCTAGATAGGTGAAAATGTAAGTTTCCACAAAGATTCAAGCAGGGGAGTTCTTGCAGTATTTTTCATAATAGCCAAAAAAGTAAAATCCCAAATGCGCATCAACTGATGGATAAAACAAAATCCACACAATGGAATATTATTCATCCATTAAAAAAACCCTACTTACTCATGTTAAATATGGATAAACCACAAAAACATTGTGCTAAGTGAGAGAAGCCAGACATAAGATACAGAGTATGATTACATTTTATAAAATTTTCAGACTTGGAAAAACAATAGAGTCAGAGCACAAGCGAGTGACAAGTGTTGAGAGTGGAAATAGGGGTAGGCATTAGCTGAAAGCAAACAGGGGGAGTTTTTCAGGATGACAAATATGTTCTGATTCTGGATTATGGTGATACCTGCACAATTCTATAAATTCACTATAAACCGTTAAGTATACACCCATACTGGTTAAATTTGTTATGTAAATTGTATATCAAGGAAATGTTTAAAAAAAAAAAAGCCTCACCAAATGTTATACCAAATCATATCCACCAGTTCAAAATAGGTAAAATTAATTTAAGATGTCAGAATTAGAATAGTGGTTTTCCTGGAGAAGGTAGTGTTCACTGGGAGCAATAGAAGGGAAGTTTCTGGGGCACTGAAAATGTCCCATTCTTTGATCTATTACATCGGTATATTCACTTGATAAAAATTATTTAAATTGCTCACTTAAAATATATGAGCTGCCTGCTCTCTTAGTATGTTAATACTTGACAAAATAAACAAAAATAAGAAACTGTGACCCTATTAAAAATTTTTTTCAATTTAAATCCAAGTTAGCTAACATATAGTATAATAATTATTTCAGGAATAGAATTTAGTGATTCATCATTTACATATAACATCCAGTGCTCATCCCAACAAGTGCCCACCTTAATTCTCATCACCCATTTGGCCCATTGCCCCACCCAACACCTCTCCAGCAATCCTCAGTTTGTTTTCTGTATTTAAGAATCTCTTGTGATTTGTCTCCCTCTCTTTCTTAATTTTGCTTCCCTTCCTCTATGTTCATCTGTTGTGTTTAATTTTTTTTAATGTTTATTCATTTTTGAGAGACAGAGGGAGACAGAGCATGAGTGGGCAAGGGGCAGAGAGAGGGAGACACAGAATCTGAAGCAGGCTCCAGGCTCTGAGCTGTCAGCACAGAGCCCAATGCGAGACTCGAACTCACAAACTGCCAGATCATGACCTGAGCCAAAGTTAGACGCTCAACCAACTGAGCCACCCAGGTGCCCCAAGTGTTTCTTAAATTCTACATATGAGTGAAAACATATATTTGTCTTTCTCTGACTTATTTCACTTAGCATAATATACTCTAGTTCCATCTATGTAGTTGCAAATGGCAAGATTTCATTCTTTTTTTATCACTGATTAATGTTCCATTGTGTGTACACACACACACACACACCACATCTTCTTTATCCATTCATCACTTGATGGACATTTGGGCTCTTTCCATTATTTGGCTATAATCAATAGTGCTGCTATAAACATTGGGTGCATGTGCTCCTTCGAATCAGGATTTCTATATCCTTTGGATAAATACCTAGTAGTGCAATTGCTGGGTCATAAAGTAGTTCTATTTTTAAACTTTTGAGGAACCTCCATACTCTTTTCCAGAGTAGCTGCACCAGTTTGCATTCCTCTCAGCAGTGCAAAAGTATTCCCCTTTCTCCACATCCTCACCAACATCTGTTGTTTCCTGAGTTGTTAATGTTAGCCATTCTGACAGGTGTGAGGTAGTATCTCATTGTGGTTTTGATTTGTATTTCCCTGATGATGAGTAATAAGCATCTATTCATGTGTCTGTTAGCCATCTGGATGTCTTCTTTGGAAAAGTGTCTATTTGTGTGTGACCCATTTTAGAAGAGGAAATCCTGTTGGAGTCTGTTACTGGAATTTCCTCAAACTATGAACTTGATTTTATTTAGGGATCTTTATTTACAAGATTGATGACAACAACAGGTTAAAAACCAACAAACAAATCTGGCCCACTCATTCTCCAAAACTTAGTGGGATTTTTCATGCACCAGAGAGATATAATCAATTCCAAGTATTTGGTCTCTAAGTAAAACCTAAGCTTCTCCTACGTTGTGAAGACATACATTTTGTGTCTGTTAACAGTACCCTTTCAGGTACCCTTTTCTTCTTTTAGACTACTATAAATTCATACCGGCATGTTTTTCACAATGATGTTTTAGAAATTCAAGTTCTATATAGCACTTTAAAATGCTCTTGTCGTCTATAACACCATGAAGTGAGCACAGGGTGAGTGGTAGTAGCAGCCATTGGGGATAATGAAAATGATGCCAGATTATGATTTGCAATGATAGGTCCCAGTTAGGAGCTGGCTGTGGGCCTGACCATGTCACAGATTTTCCATCCTGCTGCACTGTCCCCCAAACTAGAAGTCATCAATCTACCTAAGTCATCAGAGTGTTGTGAAGGTCAGAGGAGATGAAGTTTTTCAAGATGCTTGCCCATGCATTTAGTGTCATTCAAGGCCGCTTCTTGGTATTATTAACAGCAGCAAATACACAAGTTAGAAAATTTAACTTGCTTTCAGTTGCATAGCTTTTAAAATTGAGGTTATAATGAGTTCCTTGAAAAGTGCCTTATCTGCAAATATTGTTTCTCCATTTGGTATAGGAATGGGTTCTCTAGTGATCTGCATACCAAACTTGAATTTTATATGATCCCAGTGGCAGTGTAGTTCTGCAGAAGGAGATTAGATATAAATGTGAAAAGCCTAGCCCCACTTCACCCAAGATGGACAAGACACACCATGGCTTATTGATGATAGCCTGTAGACTGAGCGGGTGGTTGAGGGCAGGGGATGGTAAGAGCATTTCTTTCTTATAGAGCTTGACTTGATACTTTGGCATTAAGGAATTAGTGGTTTGTGACCCACTCCCCTCTCAGAAGATTCTGATCTGCCCTCCTAGGGAGTATGTTCCTCACTAAGAACAACAATAATGATAATGATGAAAATGTCTAATATTTCTCAGATACTATAAGCCATACATTGTACTAAACATGCTACTTGCATTTACTCCTAATCAGTCTTCTACGTGGAAACTAAAGAGATTGTCATAGATCATGTCATTCCAGTGCTTAAAATCTTTTCATAGATTGCCCTTGCATATCGACAAAAAACCTCCTACAGCTCACCCTGTCTTCAAAGCTCTTGTGTTGTCTGTCTCTGGCTGTGTGTCTGACTAGCATGTGCCACTCTTCTGTAGCTCATTTGCTCATTCTGGCTCAAAGTTTTTGCCTTTGCTGTTTGTTTTTCCAGGAATGCCTTCACTTAGGCATTAGGAGTGGGCTTCTTTTGTCCCCAGCTCAATGACATCTGTACAGAAAGGCCTTTCCTAACCATCCCCTCTGAAGTAGACTCAAAAGGATTAAGTTATATGCCCATGGACACATAGGGGCAAAGCAACAATTTGCATCTAAGACCTTCCAAAGTAGGGGTTAAAAGCAAGTATCACTGAAAGAATCAGAGTAGAGGTTTTATCTTTATCCTAAGAAGACACTTTAAATGGAAAACTCTCAGATTTGAGTTGAAGCAAAAATGCTTCTTCACTCTGGGTTGGGTTTGTTTTTCCATTTAGTCTGAAAGAACTAAAATTAATATAATTAAGGTCACGTTTTAGAGTGACATAAAGGGGAAAAGTTATAAAAGAGATGAAAATGAAGGAAAATTTAGATCTGATACCTCCCTTTAGGAGAGCTTCATTATTTCTCCTCATTAAAGTAATTGTTGGTTTAATGCCAGATCTCTCCATCAAACAGGTCCAATGAGACATTGGAAACTGAATAAACATACTGTCTAATAACAAGTGATGAAGGCAAAAGGTGAAATTTCCACTTATAAATAGCTATTCCTTGTTGAAATTTCCCAGGGGCAAGGGGTCACCCAGCAGAGATAATTGCTAATTAAGATTGGACAGTCCAGGCAAGAAGCCAGACCAGTACCCCAATGTTACAATGGGTCAGCCATTTATTAGATTCCTGGCTCATGATTAAATGTCACAGAATGATTAACGGATTAATCCTCAGGCCTTTCTGGAAGAGACCCTAGTTCAGCATACCATGCTACAGCTCAGTAATTCTGCACTTCTCTTTGGCACAGAATCTTTTTTGGAAAATGTTCCATGACTCACTCTATTTTACTTTCTTCCTTGCAGCCTTGTTCAGCTTCTGTTTCATGTGGTAATGACTAATGATTGTGCTCCCTTCTTTGCTAAAGATATGGCTCTGTTAATTTAATATTTCCCTCTGTATCCTTACCTATCTATAGGAACATTCAAGTGATAATGCCTTGGACCAAGAAAGCATAATGCAAGTTGTAAGTACTTACCTATAGACTAGTTGGGGAGGCAGTACAGTCCAAGTACATGAGTTCACAGCCAAGCTCCACTATTTACCACCTATGTCACCTTGGTAAAAATACTTAACCTAACTTTCAGATCCCTTATTTATAAAAAGGAGGAAAATAGTATTGTTTATCTCAAAACGTTGTTGAAAATTAAATAACCTACATACAAAACAGTTGAACATACATTGAATCTTTAAAAAAAATATTTCTAGAATGAGCCTAATAAGGAACTCATAGGAATATTAGACTACAAAGATTAGCCTATTTTCACATCGGGCTTCTCCCATGGGAATGCCTAGGACTATTCTGATTCTCCTAGTTTAGAAGCAGCAGATTCCACTAGCCTGAAATAGACTTAATCTGATAATAAACCCCACTATGATCTTGGAAAATGTTACTTTTTATCAAGTGATGGAGAATAATAGCAACTACTAATTATTGAGATTTTTCTATGTGCCAGGCATTGTTCTGTGTACTTTATATATGTAAAATCATTTAATCCTCCTAAACCCAATGGAGTAAGTACTAAAGGGGTAGAGACAGTAGGCAAACTCAGGCCACTGGCATGTGACTCCAGAGTAATACAACATGAGCCTTTCTTTGTACGCTCTAAATTCCCATCTAGTTAATCCCTATGATTGTACACTGAATGTCACTGTCTCCCATCTTTCCAAGGACATCAGGGTTTTATGCATTTCCTAATACATCATCAAGTTTCCCCCCCATTGGATCTTTCCCATATTATAAATATGACATTATTTCTTCCATCTTAAGAAGCAAAAAAAGAACAACAGAAAAATTCGCTTTATCCTACTTTACTCTCCAGCTGCCCTCATTTCTCTGCTTTTCTTCACAACATAATTCCTAGAAGGATTTCTATAATACTCTTTCCAGAACCTCTCCTCCTATTTTTTTTTCTTGAACTCAGTCTAATTAGACTTTTATTTACACTTCTAACAAAACTTTTTTTTTTTAAGATCACCATTGCTCTGTCATGTTGCTAAATTCAGTGTTCCATTCTTTTTCCTAATCTTACTTGACCTATCAGTAGTATTAGATATAAAATCAGGTCTGCCTTGATATACTTTCTTTACTTGGTTTCTAGGATATGACGTTGTCCTGATTTTGCTTCTTCCCCTTCCATATTAATCACCTATCCCATTTCTTTCTCTTCTCTCCAACCTCTAAATGTTGGAGCAAGCCATGTATAAATCCTTAGTTTTCTTTTCTTTATCTATATTCATTCTCTTGCCGATCTTATTTCTTTTTGGAATACCTATACCACCTCTATATTGATGACTATCAAATGTATATCCTCTGTCCAGAACCCTTTAACAAGTGTAAACTTGTTTAAATAAATGAAGGTATTAAAAGGTTGGCATGCTACCTTCTGACATTGTTTCTTCTTTTTCTAATGCTTGCAAATCTTATGCACCCCACATTTATGGGATCAGAAGCAAGGCATATTTCTCATGCAATTTACCATATTATGCTAGAAATGCTCATATGTCAATTCTCTGTGGTTTTTAAGCTTATATATAACAATTGTAAATATCTATACACTCAATATTGGAGAACCTAAATACATACACCAATAACAAAAGACATAAAGAAATTGACAGTAATATAATAAGAGTAGGCAACTTTAAAACCTCACTTACAACAATGGATAGATGATTCAGGCAGAAAATCCATACGGGAAATGTCTTTGAATGATACGTTAGACCAGACAGATTTAACAGATATATATACAGAATCTGTTCCATCCAAAACAACAGAATACACATTCTTTTCAAGGGCGCACGGAACATCCTCCAGGATAGATTACATGTTAGGTCACAAAACAAGTCTCAATAAATTTAAGAAGACTGAAATCATATCATGCATCTTTTCCAACCACACTGATATGAAACTAGATATCAGTTACAAGAAAAACACTGGGGAAAAAAACATATGTGGAAGCTAAATAGTATGCCACTAAACAAACAATGGATCAATAAATAAATCCAAGAGAAAATATAAAAAAAAATACATGAAGACAAATGAAAATACCATGGTCTAAACCTTTCGGATATAGCAAAAGCAGTTCTAAGTGGGGGAATTTGTAGCAATACAGTCCCAACTCAAGAAACAAATCTAAAACAACCTAAACGTGTACCTAAAGAAAGTAGAAAATGAAAAAGCCCAAAATTAATAGAAGGGAGCAAATAATAAAGATCAGATAAATAAATAAAAATAAATAAAATAGAGACAAAAATACAAAAGAAAAGATCAATGAAAACAAGAGCTGGTTGTTTGAAAGGATAAAATTTATAAACCTTTAGCCAGATTCATCAAGAAAAAAAAGAGAGGATCTAAATAAATAAAATCAGAAATGAAAAAGGAAAAGTAAAACTGAAACCACAGAAATACAAAGATTATAGGAGAATATTATGGACAATCCAGAAAACAAATGGATAAATTCCTAGAAACACAATCTTCCAAAACTGGAACAGGGAAGAAAAAAATCTGGACTAATTACTAGTAATAAAATTAAATCAGCAACTAAATAACTCTAAACAAAATTTCAGGACCAGGTAGAGCCAAAGGTGAATTCCAAAAAAACACTTAAATAAGAGTTAATATATATTCTCCTCAAACTATTCTGAAAATAGAAGAGGAAGAAAATCTTCCAAATATGTTCTTAAAGCCAGCATTGCCCTGATACCCAAAACCAAAACACTACAAAAAAATAAAATTACAGGCCAATATCTCTGACTAACATAAATGCAGAAATCATCAAAAAAATGCTAGCAAACTCCATTTAACAATATATTAAAAGGAACATTTGCCACGATCAAGTGGGATTTATTCCAGGGATGCAAGTTTAGTTCAATACTCATGAGTCAATCAAATCATACACCATAATGAAGGATTAAAAAAATCATATAATCATCTCAACAGATGCCAAAAAAACATTTGACAAAATCCACATCTACTCCTGCTAACTCTCAAGAAAGTGGGTTTAGAGGAAATAAACCTCAACATAATAAAGCCCATATATGACAAACCCACAGCTAACATCATACTCAGTGATGAAAAATGAGTGATTTTCCTCTAAGATCAGGAACAAGACAAATCTATTCACTCTTGCCACTTCTCTCAACATAGTACTGGAAGTCCTAATCACAGCTATCAGACAAGAAAAGGAAATAAAAGGCATCTCAATTAAAAAGAAATAAAACCATCATTATTCATAGATGACATGATACTATATACAGAAAGCCCTTAAGATTCTACAAAAAACATATTAGAAGTAATAAGTGAATAAAGTTGTAGGACTCAAACTTAATATACAGAAATCTGTTGCGTTTCTATACATTAATAATAAAGTAGAAGAGAAATTAGGAAAGCAATTCCATTTATAATTGCACCAAAAAGAATAAGATACCTAGGAATAAACCAATTAGGTGAAAATCTATACTCTGAAAACTATAAAATATTGATGACAGACATTTCAGATGACACAAATGAAAAGATATACCATGCTCATAGATTGGAAGAATTAATCTTGTTAAAATGCCCATACTACCCAAAGCAATCCACAGACTCAATGCAATCCCTATCAAAATACCAATGGTATTTTTCATAGAACTAGAACAAATAATCCTAAAATTTGTAGAGAAAAAAGACACTGAATAGCCAAAGCAGTCTTGAGAAAAACAAAGCTGGAGGTATCACAATCCTAAATTTCATGATATGCTACAAAGCTATAATAATTAAAACAGTATGGTACTGGTACAAAAAACAGATACACAGATCAACAGAACAAAATAGCTGATAAAGTTATGCTTATATGATCATTTAATATACTATTAAAAAAGCAAGAATATACAATTAAAAAAGCAAGAATATACAATCGGGAAAAGATGGTCTCTTCAATAACTAGGCAGCTACATGAAAACACTGAAACTGCACCTTTTATATCATATGCAAAAATTAACTTAAAATGGATGAAAGACCTAAATGTGACACTTGAAACCATACAACTCCTAGAATAAAACATAGGGAGTAATCTCTTTGACATCATCTATAGAAACATTTTTCTAGATATTTCTCCAGAGGCAAGGGAAACAAACAAAAATAAACTACTGGAACTATAACCATAATAAAAAGCTTTTGCACAACAAAGGAAACCATCAAGAAAATGAAAAGACTGAATGGGCGAAGAAGGGAGAAGATATTTGCAAAGGACATATTCAATAAGGGATTAATATCTAAAATATATAAAGAACTTATATGACCATACACCCCAAAAATTCAATTAAAAAAGTGGGAAGAGGATATAGATATTTTTTTCCAAAGAAAAATTCAGATGGCCAACAGACATATGAAAAGATGTTTAACATCACTAATCATCAAGGAAATGCAGAGAAATGCAAATCAAACCTACAAGGAGATATTACTTTATACCTCTCAGAATGACTAGAATAAAAAAAGGTAAAAAATAATAAATGTTGGTGAGGATGTGGAGAAAAAATATCACTCATGCACTGTTGGTGGGAATGTAAGTTGATGCAGTTTCTGTGGAAAACAGTGTGGAAGTTCCTTAAAAAATTGAAAATAGAAATACTATACAATTCAGTACTTCTACTACTGAGTATTTATCCCAAGGAAATGAAAACACTAATTTGAAAACTAGTTTGCCCAACACTAATTTGAAAAGATATATGAACCTCTAAGTTTATTGCAGTATTTAAAATAGCTAAGATATGGAAGCAATCTAAGTGTCCATTTATAGATAAATGGATAAAGGGGATGTGGTGTGTGTATATAATGGAATTATTCAGCCATAAAAAAGGTGTATCTTGCCGTTTGTGACAACACAAATGAACTTCAAGGGTATTATGCTAAGTGAAATAAGTCAAAGAAAGACAAATATGTATGATTTCACTTATATGTGGAATCTAAAAAATAAAACAAATAGACAAATAAACAAAAAGCAGAAACAGACCCATAAGTGCAGACAATAAACTGATATTTGACAAGGTTGGGGGGAAAAGCAAAATTGGTGAAGGGGAGTGAGAGCTAGTTATGAAAGGAGTCATGGAAGTACAAAATACACCATAGGGAATATAGTCAGTGGTATTGTAATAGAGTTGTATGGTTACAGATGGTAGCTACACTTGAGGTGAACCGTAGCATAACATATAGAGTTATAGCACCACTAAGTTGTATACCTGTGTGTCAACTATATTTCAATTAAAAAAAAAAAGACCATTCATGAAACAAAAGGCTAAAGAAATCCTATCCTAGTGAAGAGGAAGAGAAAACCTTTGACTTCAAACTAGACAAAGGGGATTGATCATCGTATTATTAAAATTTAATTACCCTTTTGTTCAGTGTTACATCCATTTTTTTTTCTTTTTTATCCCTTTTATATTAGTGGCTCCATTGTATCTATTGTGGTTAGGGAAGGACTGAAAGGAATGTTCAGAGAATCCAATCCTTACTATCAGCAGCAAAAGTCCTATTAGCATCAGAACACTTCATCATCCTTGCATTATAATAATGCCATATTGTTTTAATGACTTTTTTCTTTTAATAGTTGATACTGTTTCCTTCCTTTAGAGGAAGAGAATGAAAAATGACAACTACCATCTAAAAACTGGTTTATGATATTAAAGTAGTCTCACTTCCCTCAGGTGTAAAATGGAAAAATAAATCCCTACTTTCAAACAGTAAGGTAAACACTGTATGAAAAAAAATATATAACTTACTCAAGTGTTATAAACATATAAAAATAATTTATACACACAGAACTGTTCCAGAAATCTCTTAAGTATGTGCACAAAGATTTTCATGGTAAGAACTTGATAACAGGAGAAGGAGAGGGGAGAGAAGTTAAATACACATTAGTATTGTGGAATAATATATACCTGTCAGAAAAAGGGAGAGAAAGGTTTCTGTATTAAATTTGGATTATATTCATGCTATATTGCAAGTGGAAAAATTGTAGACAGTTGTATTGTCTTATCTCATCTTTGTGAAATAAATATACACACCCATGTATTAGTGGGTGTATATGTGTGTACAAGTGATGTTCATGCATGGATGTGTGATCTAGAAGTACAGAGAATTTTTGGTGATTAACTCTAGGAATTAGAATGGGGATTGGGACAACTGTCATTTGTACTCTTTTTTATAGAAGTATATACTATTTTGTAATAAAAAATAGAATTAAAAATATAGAAAATAAAGAAGGAATCATACCACAAAAATATTTTAAAAATGAAAACAATTTATAATAATAATATATATAAAATCCCATCTTTTTTACAAGGTACCATGAAGTAGTCCAGCATGTAGTCTGAAGCAGGATTTGTAGAATTTTGACTACAAGTAGACAATTAGGCTACCTCATTTCAGAGAAAAGCTAAAACACAGGCTTTCAAATCTGAATTTACATCAAGAGGATTCACTTCCAGAAAGCAATCTCTTTACTTAGTGTATATGTAGATGAACTAAAGTCTTCTACAATTAAAAAGATGGTTCTGTTTTCTTTTGATAGCTTCTTTAAATCCCCCCAAAGTTAAAAAAAAAAAAAAAGAAAGAAAATGAGAACAACTATGTTGCCTAAAAAGGCTGAGGGTAAATATCTCATGGCTTCTACAACATGTTTCCTTCATCTTTCTCCTCAAAGTTCATGTGCCTTGAAAATTGAGGTCGAAGAATGAATGTACAGACAACTGCTATAGTTGTTTTAACCTCTTCAGGATAATTAAGGCTTCAAATATCAGACTGAGGTTATTTTGCAGAGGTTGGTAACCAATTTCCTTCTAGGCATGAAACCAGAGTAAATAAAGTCAAATGGCTAGACAATGAATGTCTGGGATGTGTAAATTATGAAATAATAAAATGACTTACTTGAGTGGTTATGGATTTGGCTTCTTTGGGAGTCACCACCTACCATTATTAATGTATGATTTAGACCACTTCTTGAGTACCAGGCTATGGGTCTGGTATTGCACTAGGAACTTATACAACTCTTACATCTTCTCAACAATCATTTTTGGTGATTTTGTAGATCCAAGCTGTATTCCCATTTTACCTAATAGCTAAGGGAGCTGAAGCATATTGCCCAATATTAAAAAAATATATATATAAATTCTTCCCACAATGCAAGAAAAAATCCCTATGGAAGTGATCAATTGTTTTTTTGGCTGGAGAAAAAAAACAGATAAAAATTATCTCCAAAGTAATAGAAAGAAATGCATATCTTATGAGATTTAAACAAAGGTACACCTAAGAAATAGAAAACTGTGGCAGGGCAGGATTTTATGTGTAATGAAAATTTAAACAATTTGACATGCTATTGAGATTATAAAAACTATGGAATGTAGAATCCAGATTAGAAGAATGTTCAGTATTGTTGGGTGCCATCAAGGAGGGCTTTATACTGCCCTGACAGTGTTTTAAGAAGAAAACAGATCTTGGGGCGCCTGGGTGGCGCAGTCGGTTAAGCGTCCGACTTCAGCCAGGTCACGATCTCGCGGTCCGTGAGTTCGAGCCCCGCGTCAGGCTCTGGGCTGATGGCTCAGAGCCTGGAGCCTGTTTCCGATTCTGTGTCTCCCTCTCTCTCTGCCCCTCCCCTGTTCATGCTCTGTCTCTCTCTGTCCCAAAAATAAATAAACGTTGAAAAAAAAATTTTTTTAAAAAAAGAAGAAAACAGATCTTAAAATATCTAGGTCCCATGGAAAATATCTGAACAACCTGGGGTTATCTGACTGAGAAGTATAGATCCTGAGGCCCATAAAATCCTCATTGAATTAAATGAAGGAGAGATTCATCAGGTACCTGTGACAGCAAGAATTGGATTTCTGGAAGTTGCAAGGAGTCATAAATATGTTTTTGATATTGGACTTAAACAGAACTGTTCAAGTTGTCCAAGTCCACAGGAGAATAAACAACCTTGAAAAGTAACAAGTCCCTAACTATCTGAGGTGTGTAAGCAGAAAAAAGAGGGTTTGTGCAGGGAAAATTCAAGCCCTAGGTTAGTAAGTCCCTGACTTACAATGGTTTGACTTTATAATGGTTTAAAAGCAATGTGCATTCAGTAGGAATAATACTTCAAATTTGGGATTCTGATCATTTCCCAGGCTAGCAATATGTGGTACTATACTCTCCTGTGATGTGGGGTGGTTGAGGCAAGCAGTAGTTCCCAGTCAGCCATGCAGTCACGAGGGTAACTAACCAAGACCCTTAAAACCATTCTTTGCCCATACAACCATTGTGCTTTTTACTTTCAGGACAGTATTCAATACATTCCATGAGACATTCAATATCTTATTATAAAATATGCTTGTGTTAGATGATTTGGCCCAACTATAGGCTACTGTAAATGTTCTGAGCACATTTAAGGTAAGCTAGGCTAAGCTGTGATGTTTAGTAGGTTAGGTGTTTTAAGTGCATTTTTGACTTAGGATATTGTCACCTTATGATGGGTTTATCGGGATGTCACCCCACAGTAAGTTGAAGAAGATCTGTATGTTATTCTTACGAATATTCAGGATCTTTGATGTCATTTCTTCTGATCCTGAAATTTTGAGATAAATTTGTATGACATAGCCTTTAAGAATTACCTAGGCCTCTAGTATTCTAATTACAAAGAATTATAAAAATTAGAAGGTGAAAAGTTACCATTAGCTGAATATCCCATGGGGTACCTTTATTGCCCTGATTTTAAGGTCAGAAACTTTATTGTTTTTATTGTTTACTATTCCTCTCAGAATGCCTAGGACACTGTGTAAGGTTCTAAGTTATTTCCCAAAATAAATTTAATAAGCTTTTTCTTCTCAAGACATATATATATACATATATATATATATATGTGTATATATATATGTATGTATATGTATATATATGTATATGCATATATATATGTATGTATTATATATAATAGCTTTTTCTTCTCCAAGATATTTATATTTATATATATAACCTTATATTACATATATAAGGTTATATATATAATTTTAGCTATATATTTGTATATATATTTACATATCTGTATACTATATTCACACACACATATATGTATAGATAGGTATTATAGACAAGATGGATCACAGCCCTTACACAAGAAAGGTAACAACCAACCTCAAGATTTTTCATGTCTAGATTTGAAGTAAGTTGGTTCTAAATGTACTGCTCAAAGTATGCTTATTACCAATGTTGTCCTTCACAAATAAAAACTTTCCTTAACTTTGAGAGCTAAATTGTTTTCCATTATATAGGTCATGAAACTGAGACTTAGAGAAGTGAAATATCTTACCAAATGTCTCACAGATAGTAAAGTGACACAGTTATGTGCTCATCTCAGTTGTGAATGAGTTAGACTCCTCACTAGGGGTAGGAGTAGAGTCAACCATGTTAGGATGCCCCCTGACCTGCCAGGTGACATCTACCATACCACAACAGGAAGCATTTAACTCCTTCTGAGTTACCTTGGCAAAAACTCAGAAAATAAAAAAACACCTGGTGCTTTGAAAAATAACCATCTCAGAAGGAATGGCTAGATGGCCTCACTGCCTTAGACAGAGTGTAGCTTAAAGGAATCACTGGTGTAACAGAAATTCTCTTTGAGCAGAATTTTAAAGGACACATCTCTCTATAGGTCTAATATGAGAGATATTTTCTAAGGAGGTTGGGGATGGGAAGGAAGTACTATAAAGAAGAAGCATCCTCCAGAAGATTCCCTGAATAGATCAGGATGCCCCATTTCAGCAAGTAGGTATTAGGCAAGGATTGCACCAACCTCATTCACAGTGGGAACGTCAACCTTGTCTATAGCTATCTAGTAAACCACCTGCTTCTAGCTCAAATCCTTGTATTTATTTATTAACTTATGGGTTTAATATATTCCTTTATATTGACATACAAGGAAAACCCCAAAAGGCTATCAGATTTTTCAGCAGAAACTTTGTGGATAGAAGGGAGTGGCATGATATACTATAAGAGCTGAAAGGGAAAAATCTGCAGCCAGGAATACTTTATCTAGCAAGGCTGTCATTCCAAATAGAAGAACAAGTAAAGAGATTCCCACACAAACAAAAACTAAAGGAGTTCATGATCACTAAACCAGCCCTACAAGAAATATTAAAGGGGATTCTTTGAGTAGAACAGAAAGACCATAATTAAGAGTATAAAAAGTAAAAAAAAAACCACAAAAGCATAAAAATAATTATTTCTGCAACATCAGTCAATGGATTCATAAAAGGATATAAAATATGACACCACATACCTAAAATGTGGGTGGGGAAGGAGTGAAGAATGGGTTCAAACTTAAGCAACTCTCAATATAGATTGATACATGTAGAAGATGTTATATATAAACCATACGGTAACCACAAATCAAAAACAAGTAATGGATATGCAAATAATAAAGAGAAAGGAATCCAAGTATATCACTAAAGAAAGCCACCAAACTATGAGAGCAAGAGAAGAAAGGATCAGAGAAATTGTACAGAAACAATCACAAAAAGGCAATAAGTACTTATCTGTCAATAATTACTTTGGAGCATTCAGTCCATTTACTTTCAGTCAGAAGACAGAGTGACATAATAGGCAAAAACAAAACAAAACAAGACCCATCTATATTCTGACTACAAGGGAATCATTCAAGACTGAAAGTAAGGGCATGGGGAAACATTTATCATATAAATGCATGTCAAAAGAAAGCCAGGGTAGCAATATTTATATCAGACAAAATGGGCTTTCAAACAAAGACTGTAATAAGAGAAAAAGGACACTAGATAATAATAAAGAGGACAATCCAAACAAGAGAACATAACAATTGTATTTATACACCCAACATGGAAGCAGCCAAATACTTAATAATGTTAATAGCGAACATAAAGGAAATAATCAGTAGTAATACAGTAATAGTGGGGGACTTAAAAGCCCACCTGAATCAATGGACAGATTATCCCAACAGAAAATCAAAATGGACATAGTGGCTTTGAATGACACACTGGACCAGATGGTTTTAACAGATATATTCAGAACATTCCATCCTAAAACAGAATACATATTCTTTTCAAGCACACATGGAACATTCTCCACAATAGAGCACAATGTTAGGTCACAAAACAAGTCTCAACAAATTCAAAGAGATTGAAGTCATACCATGTATCTTTTCTAATCACAATGTTATGAAACTAAAAATCAACCACAAGAAAAAAATCTGGAAAGAGCACAAATACATGGAGGTTAAATAATATGCTGCTAAACAATGAATGGATCAACCAAAACATCAAAGAAGAAATAAAAAATACATTAAAACAAATGAAACTACAATGGACAAAAATCTTTGGGATGCAGCAAAAGTGATTCTAAGAGAAGTTTATAGCATTACCTACTTTAACACAAGAAGCAAGAAAAGTTCTAACTCAAGAAGCAAGAAAATTCTCAAATAAAACATAATCTGACACCTAAAGGAGCTACAAAGAGAACAAACAAAATGCAAACCCAAGAAAAAGAAGGAAATAATAAAGATTAGAGGAGAAATAAGTGGTATAGAAGCTAAAGAAAATAGAATAGGTCAATGAAACCAGGAGCTGGTTCTTTGAAAAGATCAACAAAATTGATAAACATTTAGCTGGACTCCACAAAAAAGAGGACCTAAATAAACTAAAGAACTAAAGAGAGAAATAACAACCAACACCACAGAAATACAAATAGTTGTAACAGAGTATTATGAAAACCTATAAGCCAACAAACTGGACAACCTAGAAGGAATGAATTAATTCCTAAAAACATGTAGCCTATCAAAACTGAAGCAGGAAGAAACAAAAAATTTGAAAAGACCAATTGCCAGCAATGAAATTAGATCAGTAATCCAAAGACTCCTACCAAACAAAAGTCCAGGACCAGACGGCCTCACTGGCAAATTCTACCAAATAAGAAAGGAGGAGTTAATACCCATTCTTCTCAAATTCCCGCCCCCCCCCCAAAAAAAAAAAACTAGAAGAGGAAGGAAAACTTCCAAATTCATTCCATGAGGCCAGAATAATCCTGATAACAAAACCAGATAACGACACCACAAAAAAAGAGAACTACAGGGCAGGATCTCTCATGAATATAGATGCAAAAATCCTAAGCAGAATATTAGCAAACTGAATCCAATAATACATTAACAAAACCTACACCAAGACCAGGTGGGATATGTTCTTGGGATACAAGGGTGGTTCAATATTTGAAAAAAAAATTAGCATGATATGTCACATCAAAAAAGAAAGGATAAAAACCTATGATAATTTTAATAGAATCAGAAAAAATATTCAACAAATGACACACATTCATTATAAACACCCTCTGCAAAGTAAATCGAGAGGGAATATACCTCAACATAATAAAGGCCTCATATGAAAAGCCCACAGCTAACACCATACTCAATAAAGAAAAACTGAGAGTTTTTACCCCAAGGTCAGGAACACGACAAGGACGTCCACTCTCACCCCTTTTATTCATCATAGTACTGGAGGTCCTAGCCACAGCAATTAGAAAACATAAAGAAATAAAAGGCATCCAAAATTGGTAAGGAAGAAGTCAAACTTTCACTATTTGCAGATGACATAATACCATGTATAGAAAACCCAAAAGATTCCACCAAAAAACTACTAGAACTGATAAACTAACTCAATGAAGTCACAGGATACAAAATCAATGTACAGAAGTTTGTTGCATTCCTGTACAGTAATAATGAGGCAGTTGAAAGAGAAATTAAGAAAACAATCCATTTGCAATTGCTCCAAAAATAATAAAATATCTAGGAATACACTTAAGCAAAGAGGTCAAAGAATGTACTCTGAAAACTATAAAACACTGATGAAAGAAATTCAAGGTGATGTAAAGAAATGGAAAGATATTCCATATTCATGGGTTGGAATACTGTTAAAATGTCTCTATTCCCCAAAGTAATCTACAGATTTAATGTAATCCCTATCAAAATACCAAAATCATTTTTCACCTAACTAGAACAAACAATCCTAAAATTTATATGGAACCATAAAAAGACTTCAAATAGCCAAAACAATCTTGAAAAAGAAAAACAAAACTAGAGGTATCACAATTCCAGATTTCAAATTCTATTACAAATCTGTAGTAATCAAGACAGTATGGTAGTGGCACAAAAATAGACACAGAGTTCAATAGAACAGGATAGGAATCCTAAACCCACAATTATATGGTCAATTAATGTTTGACAACAGAGGCAAAAATATGCAATGGGAAAAAGAGAGTCTCTTCAACAATTTGTATTGGGGAAACTGGACAGATAATATATAAAAGAATGAAACTAGACTACTTTCTTTCACCATAAACAAATATAAATTCAAATTGATTAAGGACCCAAATGTGAGGCCTTAAACAATAAAAATAATTGAAGGGATCACAAGAGTAATTTCTCTAACATTGGTGATAGCAACATTTTTTAAGATATGTCTCCTGAGGCAAGGGCAACAAACACAAAAATAAACTATTAGGTGAGACTACATCAAAATAAAAAGTTTCTGCACAGCAAAGGAAACAACAAAACCAAAAGACAACCTACTGAATGAGAAGATATTTGCAAATGACATATCTGATAAAGGGTTAGTACCCAAAATATATTTTTAAAAATTGATAAAACTCAACACCCAAAAAACAAAAAAATCCAATTAAAATAGGGAGAAGACATGAACAAACGTTTCTCCAAAGAAGACATCCAGATAGCCAATAGACACATGAAAAGATGCGCAATATCACTCATCATCCTGGAAATGCAAGTCAAAACTACAATGTGATACCATCTGACACCTATCGTAATGGCTAAAATCAAAACACATGAAACAACATGTGTTAGCAAGGATGTGAACAAAAAGGAAGTTTTGTGCACTGTTGGTGGGAAAACAAACTGGAGCAGCCATAGCTGGGAAACAGTATTCTCAAAAATTGAAAATAGAACTAGCCTATGATCCAGGAATTGTACTACGAGGTATTTACCCCCCATGAAAAAAACAAAACAAAACAAACAAAAACAACAACAAAAACACTAATTCAAAGGGATACATGGAGCCTATGTTTATTGCAGTATTATTTACGATAGTCAAACTATGGAAACAACTCAAAAGTTCATCAATAGATGAATGGACAAAGACATACAGATATAGATATATACACACACACATATACATACAATGGAATATTATTGAGCTATAAAAATAATGAAATCTTGCTATTTGAAACAACATGGATAGAGCTATAGAGTATAATGCTAAATGAGGTAAGTCAGAAAAAAGACCAATACCATATGATCTCACTCATATGTGCATTTAAGAAACAAACAAGCAAAGGAGAAAAAGAGAGAAACCAAGAAACAGATTCCTAACTATAGAGAACAAACTAATGATTACTAGAGGGGAGGTGGGGGGGAATGGGTGAAATAAGGGATGTGGATTAAAGACTACACTTAACATGATGAAAAAAAATATATATATATATGTATATATATATATATATATATATATACACACACACACACACACACACACACACACATATACATATATGGATTCCTTTATTACAAGAGGAGATCTCATACCCACATACCATACATACCATTATCTGGATGCTTTCTTATTCTCATTATACCATGTTATTTCTTTCCTTATTATTTTTATTTCCACTTAGTAATGTTTTCATTCTTTTTGCATATATGTTGATTTACTTAATAACCATATGAGGATTTTATACCATTAGACTTTCTCCATCTCATGCTTTTTTCAAACACATTTTAATAATACAGGAGAATCAATTTCACCTTCCTTTTTTATTCTGGCTACCACACTATTTCTGAATTTCTTTTCCAAAATTCATAGCCTCCTCAAATATGATCTCCAGCCCTATTTAATTTCAGAACCAATGGAATGCACATATGAAAAGATATGTTTTCTTCTTCTTTGTTTACTCTGCCCTATCATCCATATTACAGAACACAGTTCTTGTCCTATGTTATGTTTAACATAAGAAACACACATTAAACGTTTGTGGGAGTGAATTAGAACACACAAAAAAGAAAACATTATGTAATTTTTGAGCTTTTTAAAAATTTTTATTCATTAAATTTATTTAAATAAAAAAAATCACCCATCCCCCACCCCCACCCCTGCAACCATCAATTTGTTTTCTGTATATGAACTGGGTTTTGTTTTGTTTTGAGATTCCATATATGAGAAATCATACAGTATTTGTCTTTTTTGGACTTATTCCACTTAGCATAATGCCTTCAAGGTACATCCATGTTGTTGCAAATGGCAAGATTTGCTTATCCATTTGTCCACAAGTAGACACTTAGGTTGTTTCCATATCTTGGCTATTGTTAAATAATGCTGCAGCGAACATGGGCATGTATGTATCTTTTCAAATTAGTGATTTAATTTTCTCTGGATAAAATACCCAGAAGTAGAATTGCTGGATCATATAATATTCTGTTTTTAATTTTTTGAGGAACCTCTATCCTGTTTTCCATAATGGTTACGCCAATTTACATTCCCACCAACAATGCACAAAAGTACCCTTTTCTCCAAATCCTTGCTAACACTTGGTATTTCTTGAATTTTTGATGACAGCAATTTTAACGGGTATGAGGTAATATCCTCCTTGAGGCTTTGATTTGCATTTCCCTGATGATTAATGATGTTGAACAACTTTTCATGTATCTGTTGGCCATCTGTAGGTCTTCTTTGGAAAAATGTGTATTCAGGGGCGTCTGGGTGGCTTAGTCAGTTAAGCGTCCAACTTCGTCTTAGGTCATGATCTTGCAGTTCATGAATTTGAGCCCTGTGTCGGGCTCTGTGCTGACAGCTCAGAGCCTGGAGCCTGCTTCAAATTCTGTGTCTCCCTCTCTCTCAGTCCCTCCCTTGCTTGCTCTCTCTCTCTCTCTTACTCTCAAAAATATATAAGTATAATAAAAAAATGTGTAGTCAGATCCTCTTCCCATTGTTTATTAGGTTGTTGGTTTTCTGTTTGTTATTTGTTCTGCTATGTTTTATTTTTTTTATTTTATTAATTTTTTAATGTTTATTATTTTAGACAGAGAATAAGTCAGGGAGGGCAAAGAGAGGGGAGATACAGAATCCGAAGCAGGTTCCAGGCTCCGAGCTGTCAGCACAGAGCTCAACAAGGGGCTCAAACCCATGAACCGTAAGATCATGACCCGAGCTGAAGTTAGGTGCTTAACTGACTGAGCCACCCAGGCGCCCAAGTTTTTGCTATATTTTAGATATTAGTCTCCTTACCATATATATGATTTACAATTATTTTCTCCCTTTAGTTGGTTGCCTTTTCATTTTGTTGATGGTTTCCTTTGTTGTGCAGAAGCTTTTTAGCTTGATGTAGCCCCACATGTTTATTTTTGATTTTGGTGTCAGATTTAAAATAATAATAATAAATCATCACTAAGACCTATGTCAAGGAGTTAACTGCCTGTGTTTTCTTCCAAGAGTTTTATGGTTTCGGGTCTTAAATTCAAGTCTTTTTTTTCCATTTTGAGTTAATTTTTGCATATGGCATAAGGTAGGGGTCCAGTTTCATTCTTTTCCATTGGCTGTTTTCCCAACACCATTTACTGAAGAGAGTGTCCAAATTATTCTTATTATTTTGCTGAAAAATTGACTCCACTTTGATGAATACTCCTCCCACAACTTCTCAGCTGTTCCCCTCAGAGTGCTGGCTTACATGTTCTCTAACTTTTCTTGTAACCTTACAGTTCAATCACATTCGTTCTTTCCTTTGAAATTTTGGAAGATCTTTATTTACAGAGTGCTTTCTTACCCCAAAACAGGGGAAGCATTTTGCTTTTCAGAACAAGTCTGAACAAGCTAAAGTGGTAAGTAAAAAGAAACTACGATTCAACTTCGAAAAGAAAATCTCACCAATGAGAAAGTTAACTGCATAGGTTTAGTTTCCCAGACTTTGAAATCCCAGGGTTCATATAGAAATATCATTCAACAGGGGTGCCTGGGTGGCTCAGGCAGTTAAGTGTCCAACTTTGGCTCAAGTCATGATCTCATGGTTTGTGGGTTCGAGCCTCACATTGGATTCTGTGCTGATAGCTCGTGCTATGTCTCCCAAAAATAAATAAATGTTAGAAATAGCACTGGGTGTTGCATGGAAACCAGTTTGACAAATTTCATATTAAAAAAAATTTTTTAAAATATATATTATTACACTATATATATATATATATATTATTACACTAAAAAAAAGAAATATCACTCAGCAAATGCCTCTTTCCTATAAACAATGGGGTCATATTTATATTATTGGGTCACAGAGAAACCATTTAGTCATAAGGCGACTAGGTATGGACTTTGGTTGACAGGATACAGCTTATATCTCTAATTGCCTCAGAGCCTGGCATGGAGGAATGCAATGGAAGGAAAGAAAGATGGCAGGTTTTGCAGTCTGACAGACCTGCCCTTGCATTGTCCCCCTGCCACATTCCACCTGAGCTTTACAATTAATACCCAGGGAAGACTTACTTGCATCAGTGCCCTACAGGCATTATCTCATTTCATCCTCGGAACCCTCAGCTACTATTGCTACCGATTTTATGGATGAGGAAACAGATATAAAAGCAGTTGAAAGGACTTATCCAAGGTCACATAGCCTGAAGGTAGTGGTCTTATAATTTGATCCCAAGTTTACCTATCTGTAAAGTTTATCCTCTACATTTATTATTTTTAGTTTTTAAATGAGAAACGCTTACAGAACTTGGACTTAACTTTTAGATTATTGTCAGGTAACATGTATGCTTTGTATTGTTCATTAAAAAAAGTTGACAACAGATCTCCTTCATTGTGATGACTGAAACTCCCAGCATATGTGATTATTCATCTAGAATCACTCGCTAATAGGCAAATACATTAACAGCCAAGCTAGAATGTCAAAGAATAAAAGATCCTACCTGGGAAGAAGAAACTGCTGGGACTCCAGACAAGCTCTCCCCAGACTTGGAATCACTGAAGTATTCCTGCATGACCGGGAGAAGGATAGGGCCCTGGTCACTTAGAAATGGTGAATTCAAAAGGAGGAGAGAGATGGACTAGCACAATGCAAAGAGCTTTGGAGGGCCAACATGGTGGAGAAGTAGGGGGATCCAAAGTTCCCTCATCTCTCCAACAAAGCAGTGTTGAAGCTAAAGGACTCTGAACTCTGAGAGTCTGGGAGGCAAAGAGACAGTCGCTTCCAGGGACCCACTGGGACAACCTGACAGACCATAGGTGCATGATTGTGAACTGGGAGAGATAAAATGAATGGAGGGGAGGGACCCCCTTCTGTGGAGAGACCAAGGGAAGAGAAAGAGTGGCTGGGGAAGCATAGGACTATATCTTGACAAGAAAAAACAAAACAAACAAACAAACAAACAAACAAACAAAAAAAAACATGGACCAGGGAGGAGAAAGAGCCAATGTCTAAATGAAGGGCTTTCTCCAGACCAGAGCAGGCTGCCTGGATCACGCATCTGGGGAGGAGCCACCCCTGGCCTGGTGGCAAGGTCAGGGGCACAGTCCACCATAGGAGAAAGTGATCCCATCCCTGGAGTGTTGTGGGACAAGACAAAACCTGCCTGCACCCGCCAGCCAGGAACCACATACCTGGTGGCACAGAGCAGTACTCCCCTAGTACCATGGCGTACAAAGCAGGAGTTTGAATACCAGTGGAGCACCAGGGCCAGGATTTGGCAGAGTGAGACAAACCACCTTGTTTGCATCCACGGCACAGTGAGGACGACTCAAACAGAGTGGCTTGGGACACCGGATTCATGGAGGAGCAACTGAGGGTCACCATTTTTCTCACCACCACCACCAAGGCAGGGACTCAGGGATCAGGCCATGGGGCCCACAGTGGAGGTAGGACCAACTTACACCAAACCACGCCCCTCTGCGCCTGCTAACTGCGTATCTACCCGAGCGGGAGAGACACTGAGGAACCAGAAGGACCCCTCCTCCTGACCAGAACTGCTGCATTGCCTGGATTAATTCTCAGAAAATTCTTGTTATATAATATATAGATATATTCTTCCTTCCTTTTCTCCTTCTTATCTATTCCCTCCTCTAGTCTGGTTACTCTCGCTGTTGGTTTGTTTAAACAGACAAATTTAATCCATTCTCTGGATACATGTTCCACACCTCCTTACTCTCTCTCTCTCTGGATTAAGCCATATAGTTTCTCTGTCTGAATAACTTTTTTTTTCCCCCTCCTCCATCTTTATTTTCCTTTCTCTCTCTCTCTGGATTAAGCCATATAGTTTCTTTATCTGGTCAATTTTTATTTTTTCTTTTTCCCCACCCCCATCTTTTCTCTCTTTGTATGGAATAAGGCCTCTTCCATCAGCACCACCTCCACCCTGTTGTTTACTTGTAGCTGGTGTTTCTGGTTTTCTTTTTTTTTTGGGGGGGGGGTTGTTTGTTTAATGTGTTCTTGTTTTCTGTTTGTTTTTTGTTTACTTTCTTTTCCAGGGCTCCTTCAACAAACAAATCAAAGCACACCTGGTGGAAGGTTCAAAACATCACTATAGTAGGGAGATAAAGTAATCAAAGTCACAAAACAGAGAGCAAGTAACACTCTCCAAAAAACACCTCCTAAAGGGCCAGGCCCTGGACAGTGTATGACCCCTTTTTAACATACTAGTGCTCGCAGGTGCAGGGCACATAACAGGCTTTAAAAACACATAAGGGACAGAAACTACACAAAATGATGAAAGGGAAGAATTCTCAAAAGGAATTCCAGGAAAAATGGCAGCTAAAGAACTGCTCAAAACATATATAAACAATATAACTGAACAAGAATTTAGAGTAATAGTCATGAGATTAATCGCTAGAATTAAAAAAAGCATGGAAGACAGCAGAGAATCTATTGCTGCAGAGATCAAGGAACTAAAAAATAGTCATGATGAATTTAAAAAATGCTGTAAATGAGGTGCAAAATAGACTAGAGGTGGTGACAGCAAGAATTGAAGAGGCAGAGGGGAAAATAGGTGAAATAGAAGATAAAATTATGGGAAAGGATGAAGCTGAGAAAAAGAGAGATACAAGAATTCTGGATCATGAGGGGAGAATTAGAGAACTAAGTGGTTCAATGAAATGGAACAATATCCATATCATAGGAGTTCCAGAGGAAGGAGAGAGAGAGAAAGGAGCCGAAGGTGTGCTTGAACAAATCATAGCTGAGAACTTCCCCAATCTGGGGAAGCAAACAGACATTAACCCAGGAGGCACAGAGAACTCCCTTCAGACATAACTTGAATTGATCTTCTGCACAACATATCATAGTGAAACTGGCAAAATACAAAGATAAATAGAGAATTCTGAAGGCAGCTAGGGATAAATGGGCCTTAACCTACAAAGGTAGATACATAAGGGTAGTAGCAGACGTATCTACTAAAACTTGTCAGGCCAGAAAGGAATGGCAGGAAATTTTCAACGTGATGAATAGGAAAAATATGCAGCCAAGAATCCTTTATCCAGCAAGCCTGTCATTCAGAATAGGAGAGATAAAAGTTTTCCCAAACAAACAACACTGAAGGAATTCATCACCCCTAAACCGCCCTACAAGAGATCCTAAGGGGGACTCTGAGAGTGTTGCAAAGACTGCAAATGACCAGAGGCATCACTACAAGCATGAAACCTACAGATAACACAATGACCCTAAACCCATATCTTTCAATAATAACACTGAATGTAGTCCATTTAGTCCATTGACTAAATGCTCCAATCAAAAGACATAGGATATCATAAAGAATAAAAAAAACAAGACCCATCTATTTGCTCTCTACAAAAGACCCATTTTAGACCTGAGGACACCTTCAGATTGAAAGTGAGGGGATGGAGAACCATCTATCATGTTAATGGAAGTCAAAAGAAAGCTGGAGTAGCCATACTTACACCAGACAAACTAGATTTTAAACTAAAGACTGTAACAAGAGATGAAGAAGGGCATTTTATAATAATTATGGGGTCTATCCATCAGGAAGAGCGAACAATTATAAATATCTATGCACCAAATTCAGAAGCACCCAAATATATAAAACAATTAGTCACAAGCATAAGCAATCTTATTGGTAAGAATGTGATAATTGCAGGGGACTTTAATACTCCGCTTACAACAATGGACAGATAATCTTGACAGAAAATCAGTAAAGAAACAATGGCCCTGAAATATACACTGGACCACCTGGACTTGACGGACATATTTAGAACTCTACATCCCAAAGCAGCAGAATATACATTCTTCTCGAGTGTACATGGAACATTCTCCAAGATGGATCACATACTGTTCACAAAACAGCCCTCAATAAATAAAAAAGAATTGAGATCATACCATGCACACTTTCAGATCACAATGCTATGAAACTTGAAATCAATCACAGGAAAAAGTTTGGAAAACCTACAAATGAATGGAGGTTAAAGAACATCCTACTAAAGAATGAATGGGTCAACCAGGAAATTAAAGAAGAAATTAAAAAATACATGGAAAAAAATAAAAATGAAAACACAACAATCCAAACCCTTTGCAGCCAAGGCAGTCCTGAGAGGAAAATACATTGCAATCCAGACCTATTTGAAGAAACAAGAAAAACACCAAATATAAAATCTAACAGCACACCTAAAGGAACTAGAAGCAGAACAACAAAGAAACCCTAAACCCAGCAGGAGAGAGAAATAATATCAGAGCAGAAATAAACAATATAGAATCCAAAAAAACAGTAGAACAGATCAATGAAACTAAGAGTTGGTTTTTTGAAAAGATAAACAAAATTGATAAACCTCTAGCCAGGCTTCTCAAAAAGAAAAGAGAGAGGATCCAAATAGATAAAAATCATGAATGAAAGTGGATCTACTACAACCAATCCCTCAGAAATACAAGCAATTATCAGAGAATACTATGAAAAATTATATGCCAACAAACAGGACAACCTGGAAGTAATGGACAAATTTCTATACACCGACACACTACCAAAACTCAAATAGGAAGAAACAGAAAATTTGAACAGACCTATAACTAGTGAAAAAAATTGAATCAGTTATCAAAAATCTCCCAGTAAGAGTCCTGGACCAGATGGCTTCCCTGGGGAATTCTACCAGACATTTAAAGCGAGTTTATACAGATCCTTATCAAGCTGTTCCAAAAAACATAAATGGAAGGAAAACTTCCAGACTCACTCTATGAAGCCAGCATTACCTTGAATCCTAAACCAGACAGAGACCCCCACAAAAAAGGAGAACTACAGGCCAATATCCCTGATGAACATAGATGCAAAAAAATTTCAACAAGATATTAGCAAATCAAATTCAACAGCATATAAAAAGAATTAGGATTCATTCCTGGGCTGCAAGGTGGTTCAATATTTGCAAAATCAATGTGATACATCATATTAATAAAATAATGCATAAGAACCATATGATCCTGTCAATAGATGGAGAAAAAGCATTTGACAAAATACAACATCCTTTCTTAATAAAAACCCTCAAGAAATCAGGATAGAAGGAACATACTTGAACATCATAAAAGCCATATATGAAAATCCCACAGCTAATATCATCCTCAATGGTGAAAAACTGAAAGCTTTCCCCCCTAAGATCACGAACACGACTGGGATGTCCACCGTCACCACTGTTGTTTAACATAGAGTTGGAAGTTCTAGCATCAGCAATCAGACAACAAAATGAAACAAAATGCATCAAAATTGGCAAAGAAGTAAAACTTTTGCTTTTTGCAGATGGCATGATACTCTACATGGAAAACCCGAAAGACTCCACCAAAAGACTGCTAGAACTGATACATGAATTCAGCAATGTCGCAGGGTACAAAAATCAATGTACAGAAATCGGTTGCATTTTTATACACCAATAGTGAAGGAACAGAAATAGAAATAAACTGATCCCATTTATAATTGCACCAAGAATGATAAAATACCTAAGAATAAACCTAACAAAAGATGTAAAAGACCTGTATGCTGAAAACTATAGAAAGCTCATGAAGGAAATTGAAGAAGATATAAATAAATGGAAAAACATTCCATGCTCATGGATTGGAAGAATAAATATTGTCAAAATGTCAATACTACCCAAAGCAATCTACACATTCAATGCAGTCCCAATCAAAATTGCACCAGCATTCTTCTCAAAGCTAGAACAAACAATCCTAAAATTTATATGGAACCACAAAAGACCCTGAATAGCCAAAATAATATTGAGGAAGGAAACCAAAGCAGGAGGCATCACAATTCCAGACTTTAGCTTATACTACAAAGCTGTAATCATCAAGACAGTATGGTATTGGCACAAAAATAGACACATAGAATAGAATAGAGACCCCAGAATTGGACCCACAAATGCATGGCCAACTAATCTTTCACAAAGTAGTAAAAAACATCCAATGGAAAAAAGACAGTCTCTTTAGCAAATGGTGCTGGGAAAACTGAACAGCAACATGCAGAAGAATGAAACTAGACCACTTTCTTATACCATACAGAAAAATAAACTCAAAATGGATGAAAGACCTAAATCTCAGAAAGGAAACCATCAAAATCCTAGAGGAGAAAGCAGGCAACAACCTCTTTGACCTCAACCGCAGCAATTTCTTGCTCAACACATCACCAAAGGCAAGGGAATTAAAAGCAGAAATGAACTGGGGCGCCTGGGTGGCGCAGTCGGTTAAGCGTCCGACTTCAGCCAGGTCACGATCTCGCGGTCCGTGAGTTCGAGCCCCGCGTCAGGCTCTGGGCTGATGGCTCAGAGCCTGGAGCCTGTTTCCGATTCTGTGTCTCCCTCTCTCTCTGCCCCTCCCCCGTTCATGCTCTGTCTCTCTCTGCCCCCCCCAAAAAAAAAAAAAGTTGAAAAAAAAATTAAAAAAAAAAAAAAGCAGAAATGAACTATTAGGACCTCATCAAGATAAAAAGCTTCTGTACTGCAAAGGAAACAATCAACAAAGTAAAATGGGAATGGGAAAAGATATTTGCAAATGACATATCAAGTAAAGGGTTAGTATCCAAAATCTACAAAGAACTCACCAAACTCCACACCTGAAAAACAAATGATCCAGTGAAGAAATGAGCAGACATGAATAGACACTTCTCCAAAGGAGACATCCAGATGGCCAACCAACACATGAAAAGATGTTCAACGTCACTCTTCATCAGAGAAATACAAATCAAAGCCACACTGAGAAACCACCTCATACCAGTCAGAGTGGCTAAAATGAACAAATCAGGAAACTACAGATGCTGGCGAAGATGTGGAGAAATGGGAACCCTTTTACACTGTTGGGAATGCAAACTGGAAAACGGTGTGGAGGTACCTCAAACAATTAATATTAGAGCTACTCTATGACCCAGCAATAGCAATACTAGGAATTTACCCAAGGGATACAGGAATGCTGATGCATAGGGACACGTGTACCCCAATGTTTATAGCAGCACTTTCAACAATAGTCAAATTATGGAAAGAGCCTAAATGTCCATCAACTAATGACTGGATAAAGATATAGTTTATATATTCAATGGAATACTACTTGGCAGTGAGAAAGAATGAAATCATGCCATTTGCAGCAACGTGCATAGAACTGGAAAGTATTATGCTGAGTGAAATAAGTCATTCAGAGGATGACAGATATTATATGTTCAGTCATATGTGGATCTTGAGAAACTTAACAGAAGACCATGGGGGAAGGGAAGGGGAAAAAAATTGTTACAAGCAGAGAGGGAGGGAGGCAAACCATAAGAGACTCTTAAATACTAAGAACTAAGGTGGATGGTGGGTTGCGGAGAGGGAAAATGGGTGATGGGCATTGAGGAAGGCACTTGTTGGGATGAGCACTGGATGTTGTATGTAAGCCAATTTGCCAATAAATTATATTCATAAAAAAAGAGCTTTGGATTGTAGATAAAAGGTCTGGGTTTGAGCCCCAATTCTTCCCTGGTCTCCACTAAGTCCCTGAGCTGAATTCTCTTATTTATATACAAGAACTAATCATTATTGTCTCTCTGGGAGTTGTCCTGAGGGATCAAAACATGCACATAAATATGAGACTTCTCAGAGGCCCAAGGCCAGGCTGTTTTAAGTGTGCTCTGAAAGAGAATTCCTTCAAAAAGAAAAAAAAAATAGATAATGATAGGGAATAAGAATGATTTTAGGCAGGGTATGCAGTTTCTGTTCACCAGGGGCTCTACCGGTCCCAAATGCTTTTTATTTTTGCTACACGCCTCTTTTACAGGCATTTCTGTTTGTACTTCTACTAAATATTAACCATTCTTTATGATCAAGACGGAATACAATGAAGTTCACTTGTGTCACCAATTGATTCAACCTTCTGAAAATTACTAAAGCAGAAGGACTACAGCATGGGTTGAGCGAGTAGAGATTTGAGAAAATGAATCCCCCAGCCACACATTCAACTCAAAGGAAAAGAGCAGGGGAGCAAAGAGAATAGTTTTACAATATCTTGCCTGATATTCCAGAGCAGGTGCCATTCTCCTAGCTCTTGGAATGATGCCGTTGAGATGGGGAGGAAAGTTGGGACAGGATCCTACCCTCAACACATCCCTTTTCTATAATTATTTTGAGCATCCAGGATTTATCAAGCAATAGATGCTACACCAACGAGGAGAACAAGAAAAGCCAAATGCATAGTAGAGGAGGAAAGATATGAAAAAGGAGAATGAATTTGGGCATCCAAAAGGACTGATCATTAAGCAGTAATAAGAATTTAAAAGCCATCCTCTGAAAGGCTTCAAACAAGTATCTCTGGAGTGTTCTGGCAGGCTGATCAGAGGACAAATTCAGGAATTGCAATTCAAATAGCAACTGGCCATTCATCCTGAAAATAAATCTACTCTGGTCATTATTTACCCAGCAGTGATCTTTGATTGCTAAACGAATCTGTGGCACCTAATGTTTTTTCCCCAACTCTTTGATGTTTAGTGTCAACCAGGCATTTAATAAATGTCAACAGAGATACTGTATTTATGGGAATATATTCAGTGAAAGATTAAATTAGGCACTGCAACCTGACCACCTACTGAGCAGGGAAGAATTCTGTGCTAGAAAAAAACATTACCATCATAAGGATAAAAAGAATTTCAAATAAGAGACTTAGGATTTTCCTCCCCAAAATGCACGGTGTGAGTTTTCATCCTCAAACTAGGATATGTGTGGCTTGATCTGGTTTCAAATGCCCTCCTGGTGCCCCTTATCTATCATGGCCTTTGAGACTCATTTCCACCCAGATACTTTCCCTGATTAGCCCCATCACACTCATATCATTCTTTGTATCCGAACTCCTCCATCAAAACATTCAGGCAGCATAGAAAGACTACCATACTTATAATCTGAACATCAGAGCTTCAGTAATAATTCCTTTCCCCTCTACCATGTGACCATCGGACCTCAGATCACCCATAAGTACAACAGGTGTTACACGAGTGCATGTGCTGTTAGAGCTATAGCATGTCCAACATTGCCTTCTAATAGCTGCACCACTCCTTTTCAAGATGTTTGATTTGTTAAAATTTGATTGGCATATTAGAGGACGATTACAAAGAACAGAGTTACAGATAAAGAAACACAGCAAAGGTAAAGAAATATGTGTTCAGGTTCATGTAAGATGAAGACAGATTCCAGACATGCAGGGAAAAATACAAAAGAGAGTTATGGCAGTTATAGGTTAAATAAGAACAGCTCTAGTGGACAGGTTTGAATTCTGCTCCAGGGCGGATTATAGTTGCACCCTCTCTGTACTCCTGGCTACAAGTTGGTGGTGCTCAACCAAAACCAAAAGTGATTAAACAAAACCAGAAAGTCGGGGAGCAAAGGTGAATCCACAGTAGGATTTAGTCATCTTATCTCTGTAGGCCTCAAAAACTTTAAGGCAACTGTTCGTCATCAAATTTGTCCCAGTGTAAAATATCAAGAACTACTCAGAAGAACCACAGCTGTAAATGTTCAGAGAGCCACACCCTTGCTAGTAGTAAGTGACTTTCAATACAATTTGATTCCCTACCATACGTGAAAGATTGCATTCTTAGAAACATGGTAGATATAATTGAAAAATCAGGGTTTATTTTATTTTTCCCTTATTTTTGTTTCATCCACTGTCTTCATTTCCATTGGCTGTATTAAAAATAGCTAACAGTGAGGCTTCTTAGATATCAAACACTGGACAAATACTTTAGATAGCAGTATCTTATTTAATCCTCATAACCAATCTTTTTACAGATGAGACAATGGAAACCTAGAGACATGAAGTACCAGGTGCAAAAATCAAAGAGTAATAGATAAAGTCAGAATATGAGCCTAGTGCTGTCTGATTTAGTCAGGAAAGTTGTGACATGAGTAATTTTGTCTCTGGCATTGCTTTTATTCTTACAGCAATAGAACTTCTACTCACAAGAAGAGAACAAGCAGAGTGGCTATGGCCTATCTTTGGTTTCTTTACCCAGAATCTGAAGGTACTTATGGATTGTTTACAACCTCTAATCCATTCTGCCTATTTCTTGGCCCTCCACTCATCATGGAAACCAGCTACAAACAGCTACTGTCCATCTATTTTATTTACCTCATTTCTTAGGGAGTTGATACTCACTTATTGGGCAATTTTTCAAAGCCACCAAGATTTTATTATCAGTAGGCCATATGAGCTGATCTGAAAGCCAGAAAAGACATGTAATACCATGAATTCTAGTTTCACAGCTGTCTACAAGCCTATGTTTTATAACGATAGAAAAAAACCTAACCAAGTCTGGTAGGCCATATTCTAAGTGAGATAGTTAGGGAAATTATTATTTTATGTGGGTATTTTTTTCACAGCAAATGATTAGAACAGTTATAATTTAGCTTTAATAGTGTAGCTCTGCTAAAGAAAACAAGCCTTTTGGCTATATACCCAAATATTTCTTATAGGCTGTTAAGACAACCAAGCATGTTCTACACTTTCTTCTTTGCATTGGGAAATTGCTTCTTAAATAAGAACACTGAAAATATGTATCCTGAGAGATTTTGTTATTCAGACAATGTAAATTCTTCTAATATGAATTTAAAAACTGGATGAACATTAATGAAGGAACTATGTGAAAGTCCTGAATTCAACCGAAGGCTTACTTTTTTTTTCTCTTAAAACCCACACTTGTTCATCACTTGACATTTTACCCCTACCCTTTTAATTCTTGTGGTCTCCGAGTTTCTGTAATTGGCCTCTCAGATTTCCTATTTAGTGAAGGGTCTGAAGTATGCAGTATCCAAATTTGTGGCACGTCTGAAATGTTCAGTTTGGCTGTTTCAAAGAACCATCTGGATTGATTCAGCTGTGATGCATCTGGTTAGATTGGTTGTGGGCCAGGTTAAAAAAAATACACTGGATGGAGTTGCCTTTCAAGAATCTGATCATTTTGCTTTAAATGCTTGGCCATAAAATCATAAATTAGGAAATAGTCTCAATGGGTAAAAATGCTTCAAAGAGTCATCTATTCTAGTCCTGACTTACTATTTAGGAAATTTTCCTTCACAACTAACCTAACATTTTCTTTCTACAATTAACAAAAAGCCACATTGCTTTATTTAGCTTCAGCATGGAGAGTGAAGTCTTCTAGGCAATCCTGAAAAGTTGTAAATTATTTCCATAAAATTGTGATCACACAGATGAGTTTAGATTAATTGGGGATTTCAGGTAATTGATTGCAGGCTTAAAAACCTTCTTCTGACCAATGATTATTTGTTTTGACAATTTTCCTCCAAAATGTCTGATTTCACTTTTGCGATACAGTAATTTTTACCCCTCTGTTTTTTAATAGTCTAATTTTTATCTGTGGTAAGTAGTTGCATTGCATTTCACTGGACAATCTCAAGTGTTGGCACTCTCTAAAATGTAAAGGCTTACGAAGTCAACCATTATTCCACAGAGCATCTCAGTGACTTTTTAAGACATGTCCTCATACTTTCAGCCTCTTCTTAACAAAGTTTGGCCTGAACAGAACACTGGGGACTGAATGGAACTCATCCAAGTAGAATAGGAATTCAGAATGGCACCTCTCCTTACAGATGACCTATCACAGGGTACCTAGTCACCTGTTAACCTTCCTCTAAGAAAGGCACTCAAACCAGACCTGTTTTTCCCTCATCTTTGAAAACGTCACCACTTCTATCCATTTCTCAAGCCAAACCTGAGTCATTTTTTACTTTTTACCTCCTCTAGAACAGTCAATTCATCAGTAAGTCCTAACCCCACTGCCCCCAAATTATATCTCCAATGTATCAACTTCTTATCAACTCCAGTGTAACCAGCCTTCAAAAGTGACCATTATCTCTCATGTGCAACAGTTTCCTGCCTGGATTCTCAGTTTTCATTTTTGTCTCTTTGTCTTCCATTATTTTTAGGCAAATAAAAACATCATAATCTTACATTCAGGGATCACCATCAAAGTTAACATCTTAGTATATGTGTCTATGGATCTTTTTCTATGCATGTATGTATACATGTGTAGTTATTTTTAAGTTTATTTATTTATTTAGAGAGAGAATCCCAGGCAGGCTCCACACCGATAGCCCCATGTGGGACTCAAACTCACCAACCATGAGATCATGACCTGAGCCCAAATCAACAGTTGATGCTTAACTGACTGAGCCACCCAGGCACCCCTGCATGTGTTGTTTTTTAACCAAAGTAAGAATATAGTGTATACTATTTTTAACTTGTTTCTCGTTGATAATATTACCTCTATATTTCAGTAATTTAAAAAATTTCTCTAATGATCCCGAAATGTTTTTTACAGCTGTTTTTTTTTTCTATTTCAGGATCATACTTTAATCCTACTTTTAATATAGCATAGTCCCTTTCTTATGTTTCTGGCTTATTGAAAAGACTAGACCAATTTTCTTAACATGCCTTTTTTTACAGAAAGGTCTGACCTCTTGTAAATGTAAATTAGATCAGTTGACTTTCTTTCTTAAACATATTAATGAATTCTCACTGCATGTAGAATGAAATCCAAATTCCTATTGCCTACAAGGCCTTATGATCTGCCTCTGCGCAACCTCACTGGTTTGGTCTTCTAGCCACTCTTTCTTCTTACTCACAAAGTACCAGCTGTATAGGGCTAAATCTCAGATCCTCAAAAACTTCAAGTTTTTCTTACCTCAACACCTTTGTACCTGCCCTCTTCTCTCGGATCTTACAGTTTTTCTCTCTCAGTTCAAATAGCATAGCTTCTGAGAGGTTTCTCCTGTTTTCCAATATAAAGTAGTCATCTTCCCCTATCTTTGGTGACTACAATAAACGCTGGCCTGTTTTCATGCACTTGTGTAATTCCCTCCCACACTGACTCTGGGCTTGCCCATCTGTTGATTTGGTCAATGGGACATTGAAAAACAGGACAATCATGTATGCTTGGGGAACACTTGCACACTGGGGTTTGTGCATTTAATATCCACCTAGTAATATTATTCTATTAAGCAGCTTGGGGAGGAATGCAAAATAATGATAAGGTAAAGAGAACCCAGAGAATGAGAGGTCATCTTGGGTGTTCGAGCCCCAAATGACCTCCCAGCTGACTGTGGTTGCACAAGTAATTTTGACTGTAGCACATGGAGGAGGAGAGTAACTTGGTTGAGTCCAGTCAACCTACCGATTCATGAGAATAAACAAATCATTGTTGCTCTAAGGCAGTGCATTTTCAGTAGTTTTTACACTGCACTTGAGAACTGAAACCAGTTCTTCTTCATTTTAGTGTACTTCATAGCATTTATCACCACTTGATATAATCAGACATTCCTGTCCCCCTGATTATAGTCCATCTCCTGCCATTGTAAGTTCCATAAAAACAAAAATTTTTCCAGATCATTTACCATCATATGCACCTTCAGTGCCTATGACAGAGCCTGCCATCTCAGTAAAATGTGTTTAATGAGTGAATAAATAAAAAGCTGCAAAACCTGAGAAAAGTTTGGGGAAAATGTATAAAAGACAAGCTAGACAGGGCTCCTGGGTGACTCAGGCAGTTAAGCATCTGACTTCGGCTCAGGTCATGATCTCATGGTTCATGGGTTCGAGCCTGTGATGGGCTCTGTGCTGACAGCTCAGAGCCTGGAGCCTGCTTCAGAGTCTGTGTCTTCCTCTCTCTCTGCCCCTCCCCCACTCGCACTCTGTCTCTGTCTCTTAAAAAAAAAGTGAATATAAGTTAAAAAAAAAAAAAAAGACAAGCATATTCAAAGATCATCTAAGCCAATCTTTCCTGTTATTGGTGAGGAAAGGTAGTCCAGAGAAGAAAAGGTTAGAACAAGGCCTAAACAATAAGAAAGAATATGCAAACCAAGTCTTCTAGAAAGCAAACCACTCAGATTAGGAATCCCAGGTCCAAGAATACAAAAAGCTTTTTAAGTACTGAAAGTGTTACAAAAAAGTGATTTTAGACTGGAAGCATCTGGATTTGGAACTGTTTTTCCTGAATAGTCTGGAGTAGATCTGTATGGTGCTTGGGAAGGTACTCTTGGCCATATAACTACTCATTTTGTGCAACCTCTGGGCAGCCACGATTGTACATCTCGACTCTAATTGCTTAGTAGTGACTTAGATCCCCATGGAAGCCTGGTCTCCCAACTCCTGCTATAGCACTTTTCCATGCCAACATCCTGTCCCCAAGCTGTGGTGGTGTTTTTGGTGTTTTTTTTTTTTTTTTTGAACCATGGTATTATCCAGGTTTGCTCTGTGACACTGATCCCCATAACTACATGGACAAACTTACCAGCCTCTATTCACTGTTTACAGTATGTCAGGACCTCTAAGTGGTTTTCATGAATTCTTTCATTTAAAATTCACAGCATCTCTTAGAAGTCAATACTATTGTAGTTCCCATGTACTGATGAATAAACTGTGCCTCAAAAAATGTAGGTAATCTGTTAACAACTAAAATAAGTAAAGCAGTCCGGCTTCAAATCTCTATATGCCTATCTACAAATCTTAAAACCTACTGCCTCTTCTCTGTGATGCCTCAACCCTCATGGGCGTGTATGTGCCAACCTCGGTCCATTTCCCAACCCTGGATACCCCTTCACCGGGAGGTGCCTCATTTCTTTGAGCCCAAATTTACTGTCATGCTTAAACTGAGAATTTGTGGATTTTACATGATATGTCACATCTCCCAAGTGGCTCAGGAATAGTTCATGCCTTAACTCCCCCCAAAAGTATCTCATCTTACATATTTCAAATCTGCTGGCAGCCTAGTGAGGAATGTATTTTGGGATAGAGGAGCTCTAAGAGCTTGGCTATATGAAAGATAACTTCCCCCATATCTGTATTCTGGCATATTCTGCCCTGTGTAAATATTTAGTTATGTTTAAGAGTGGGAAACAGTCATTTTATTTAGAACCTTAAGCTTAAGGAAACCCAAACACCATTTACTCCAGGATTTTTAGTAATATATCATTTTCCTCCCATCCTCTCATGCAAATGCAGTACATAAAAGATAAGAATCATGTTTCTCTGATTTAAGGAAGTATGTGTATGTGTGGTAACTGTAGTGGTAAGGATAGGGAGAAATTAGCTATATCTGGCTCCTTGGCTTCCTGCTTTTGCCAGAAAATCTGAGGCTGAAGAAAGTGACTACTCAAGGCCATACAGTTTCCCAGACGACAATATAGTTTCCAGTAAGTGTTGGCAACTAGCACTTTGATGCTAAAATGCACAACGTAATTCAGTGTATGCGCTACATCTTTACCTGGGTAGTAGGCAGTGCTTTTTCCTTTCCTGCCTCTCCAAGAAAAGAATGGCTTCCCCCTTTTTTCCAGGCCCACCTCCCTGGATTGTCTCATGGTGCACACTGGTTGCTGCCTCCAGACTGGGTTGCCTAGCAACCAAGCTCTGCAGGCTTCGTAATAGACAAAGGCTTTTCCTTCTAGTCCAACTGCTGTGCTAATGCTCATTGTTGACAAGGGAACAACTCCCTACTGAACACACTCTGTAATATGGAGGCAGATTTGGGGACATGGTACCAGGAGCTATGGACATCTCTCCTAAACGGGAAGGCGAATACAAGTTTGAGGGCCAACTTAGTTTACTGCACCGACTATTTCATACATTGATAGATGACTATGCATGCATTTCTACTTGATGACTCACCAAAATTGTATTATAGAAGGCATTTTGTCACAGTGGAATCTGAATTCAGAGAACCATTCATATCACCATTTTCTTGGCCCATAAAACCGACAAAGAAATTATCTGATATTGCAAGGTACACAACCACACAGTTAGAAATTATTTCATGCCTATCAGCTAAGTGTCTCAGATGTAAACTCCATTTAACTAGAAGCACTTGAATTCATAGAACACTTTCAAATCCTTTTCACTGGATCCTAACATTGAGCAACCATCAAGGTAGGCAGAACATGAAATGGTATTTTCACATAACTGAATGATGAGGTGACTCACCCAATGGTAGAGATAAGGAGACAAAGATTATTCTTTAAAACCGGTTCTTCAGAGTCCTCTGGCTCCAGGTACTTGTTCAGCTCTGGGACAGATGCATCTTCGTATGTAAAACGACTTTATATGTATAGCTTGCTTGTTGCAAAAGGAGGGCAGAAGGTCACTTTCTAAATTGCTAAATAAGCTTGGAGAAATGTAACAACTTATTATGTAGTATTCAGCAAAGCTGTGACCCTCTTATCTTTCTGAATCAAGGCAATCAGCCATTAAACACTATATTACTGATGTCTCCATAGTGTTATTCTCAGATGGCATGTGAATGCATGTAGAAAGATATGCAAGCAACCAAATTTTAAATATAGATTGGCAAAATGCAATTAAATACACGCCACTATTGAATATGGCAGGATTTCATAACCTTCTTTGTTTCCTAGGAAAAAGCAAGATAATCAACTTAATGATCATAGCAATTGTGTCTATTTTCCTTGGCTTTGTGTCTTTTATATGCCTCACAGAGCCTGGCATATAGAAGTCTTAAATATTTATAGAACTAAAGACTAAAGAAAAAATAAGAAACCAGTATGTTACCCATTATAGCAGAAAGATCCTGTGTTCCAATTCCTACCTCATATCACCCAGTTAGACCTTAGGTTCAAAATCAGGAATATTCTTCTCACATTTTAGTATTGCTAAAATTTTGCAATGTTTTCCAGTGGAAAAATAAAAGATCTTTCCTTTGAAATAAGACCAGACACCCAACTGTAAGTCCAGACCCATTCAGATAGAAATTCAGATAGAAAACATAAAGATTCAACCAAATCAGAATTTCCCTTCTTACCCTCAGTATCTTAATTCTTCTTCTCACATTCATTAGTATTCCATCTTTGAACACAATGATCATCAGATGTTTTGCTTACCTAGTTCTATAATCCATTATTTTTAAGACAAGTTTATTATAGCACATACAGCATACTCATCAAAAGTGTAAAATTTGGACTCAGAATGACCTAGGTAAAAGGCCTCTCTTCCTAATGGCTGTGTGACCTTTGGGTATCTTTGAACCAGTTTTATTATAAGCAAAATGGGAATTATAGCACTTTATGTCAGTGTAGTGGTAGGTAGATATTTAATAAGATACATCATGTAAGACTTTTTGCTTGGACCTAGCATATAGGGCTCAATAAATGTTAGTCATTAAATGATAAAAAAAATAATAGTGATTTAAATAAGTAAATATTTGGCTTTATATTGAGTTATTTTTTGAGGGGTCCACATTCTTTCAAGGCCCAAGATGCCCCAAACTTTTCAATCAACACAAAGAAAGAGTTCCTAATATATTTCCAAGAAATGTGTTCAAATAGCATTTAACAAGACTTTGTACTCTTCTAGGACCAGGGAGGAATTCTAGAGAAGCAGCAAGCTAGACCTTTTCCATGAAGGGATTTGCTGTTGGTACCCTACTATCTCCCTTCTCTTCCCACCTCCACCACCTGGAAGGAGGAATTATTCAGTACACCCTGTTCCCACTCCTCCCTATGCTGGATAGAAATGCACCATGTTTTTCCATCACATGCTAGATTTTTCTGACACCATCTGTTCTCATAAGCCCACGGCACACAGTTTGCCTTGCTGTCACAACTCTATTTGAAAATGTCGAGAAGAAATGTGATGAATGATTCTGAGGAATGTTGTTTACCTACCCACCAACCACCATTGAGTTGTAGGGATTTGGGACTGGATAAAATACTGAGATCCTAGGATTAGCCCTACTAATATATCACAGAGTTTGAATGAAAGAGACAAGAGCTGGTTGCAAAGATTTTCAACCCAGTGAGGACCCATTGCTACAGATCAGGCCTTAGCTCTTATTTATGAAGTCCTAGTTTCCACTACTATGTTAACCACCTTCCACACATAACACAATCCTCAACACCCTAACAAGACAGAAGATGCTGGTTATCATCCACCTGCATGGTTGAGAAACTAGAGGTGTGGAAGGATGAGTTAATCTCCTTACACTCATACAGCTAGTAAATGGCAGAGTTGAAATATGAATCCAAGTTGTCTGTCTCTAGACTCTCTGTCCTTGACCAATGTATATAATGCCTCCTACAGGAACAGTAAACTAAGAACCAGTTGGCTTGCACTCTCTGGTTCCACCTTTAAGAAGATGCCATATCCTGGAGTTACAGTTTTATTTTGCCATTATTATAACCCTAAAGTGTAAGGAAGTTCATTAAGGGCAGAGACCATGAAATAATTACATCTACACTCACATACACATTCACACCACCTTTAATCATGCATAGTAGGTGCTCTGTAATATCACTGATTTATCAAATAGAGACCACTAACCAGGGTGATCAAATAATTTATCACCCAAATCAGGGTATGTTTGAGGGGGAAAAGGGTCCTTCTACAACAACAACTATAAATTGAGATCATCCTACACAAATTAGATCACATGTTTAATCTAGTTATAACCTCTGTTAATCTATTCAGTGTTATGAGCTCCCTCTGAGATTAAGATTAGAGACAGCCTTTGAAACTGCAACACCCAAAAAATGGAGCCATCTATCCTAAACATAAACCCAGAAACAGAGACTATAAAAAAGACAACCTGGATGTCACCCTGATTTTGCTTTCCCTTTTATAAATGTGTTTGTGATTTTTTTTCCCACTCCTCAGCAGATGCTACCTGATTTGTGCTCTGGCTAATGTCACTCTCGTCAAAAGCATTGCCAAACGCAATGAGGTGCGACTGACACCAGGAAAGATGATGAGCAAGGAGAATGGCAGCTGGCTGCATTTCCTTCTTGTAGAATTTTAATGAATCAAGGAGCATTCTGATAGAGTACATCTGTACATGCTAGAAGCAAAGCAGAATGCTCTCGATCCAAACTCTGAGATCTGCAAACTCTCAAGTAGGCCCCACCCTCATGACAGGGCTGGATGGGTCCTGAATGGAGGGTGAGGATTGAAAAATACATACAACAGCTGCAGAGCCATAGGAAAAATGGCAGAGAAGTTGTTACAAAACTGGAGTTTTCTCTCACTCTGGGCTACTCTCCAGTTCTCTGACTTAGGCAAACTCCTTGTCTTAACTACAAATCTATTAATAGTAATAATTAAAGCTACTTTAAGCAAAAGCAAGAAAACAATTGGTTTATCTCAAGGATCCACAGGCATTTCATGGAAGCCAAGGGCAGGAACACAGCAGGGTCTCAGAAGCACCATAAATCCAGGAAGGGACCTCGTTTCTTCTTTAATTATTGTTTTTTGCTTCTGTGAATTTGCTTCTCTCTCTTCTCTATCCATCTTTATTCTCCCCCCCCCCCTCTAGTTTTCTGATGGAAGACAGAATAACCCAGGTTTTTACGGTGTCAGTAGCCACAAGGAAAGACTAATTCTCAATTCTTATTCTCTTTTCCATGTCTGATTCCCAGCCTAGTATCTGATTGGCTTAGCTAGTGTCAGGTGTCTTTCCCAGGCTCAAAAGCATAAAAAGAGTATTCATCAATTTAAAAAAAAAATTCAACGTTTATTTATTTCTGAGACAGAGAGAGACAGAGCATGAACGGGGGAGGGGCAGAGAGAGAGGGAGACACAGAATCCGAAGCAGACTCCAGGCTCTGAGCCATCAGCCCAGAGCCCGACGCGGGGCTTGAACTCACAGACCGTGAGATCGTGACCTGAGCTGAAGTCTGATGCCTAACCGACTGAACCACCCAGGCGCCCCAACATCAATTTTAGATATCATGCCTGGGATCCATTCCTCTGACTCAATAGAAGACAGATTCATCTGCATTGCAGAAGAACAGTTTGTGAGTGGAGACATTTTCAAAGGTGTCTATTCACTTGTGTACCCATGTTCTCTCAAAAGTAAAATCCAACTTCTTTCCCCTCATGTGGTTATATCTTAAACGATACTACGTACAAGGGAAAAATTGTGGAATGAAAAGGGCTTTACATCGGTCAGGCACTAGCTTTAAACATGAATGACCCTGTAAGTCAGATGCAAAGCAATCATAGTTAAGCCTATATATTCTAACTTCCCAAGTTGTAGTCCTCCTTCCACAGATAACTGGTAGGTCAATGTCACTGCCAGAAAAGAAGAAAAAGTTTCCTCATTTGAATCTTGTGGGCATAGAGTTCACTCTCAAGTCAAAACCCTCTCCTTCTCTAGATTTATAATTAATGCATTTATTTGCATTATGTAAATGGTACTTTCTATAAATTCATATTAATAGTTATCATTAATAAACTCAGTTGCTATTTCTCTGAGCTCTGAGATGCTTAATTATTAGAATTGTAAACACAACATAAGGGGTACAGAAAGCATGAATATTTAGAAATACTGACAGATTTTGTTCATGACCTGCCATGATTATTAATATTACTATAAATTTTGCCAGGGCAGCTTGTCAGCATGAGTACTAAGTATGAAGCAAGGAAGAATCCATTACCCAGAGCCGAATTCTCGACGAAATGCCACTACAAAAGAAAAGAACACACATCTCACTCAAGCCTTAAGATAACAGTCAAGCAAACAACAGATCTTCACTAAGGCCTGTAGTGGGTCAAGACTCAACAATGTCGGGGGTTAGGACAGGGCTAATATTTTTGCAGTGAAATAATATTTTTGCAGTCTTTATTCATAGACCCTTCCACATATGTCTGATCTGGACCTTCCTTTCCAACCCTCTATAGAAATGACTTAATGAAAAAAAACATCAAATTCCTTACCATTAAAGGAGGCATAATTAAAATATCTACCCTGCCTAACTCGACTTGGCAGGGAGGGAATATTTTGTCACTGAGCCACAGAGAAGAGTTGAAATTCAGGGTTTCAAGCATTGTTTACCCAAGAAAGCTTGAAGTCACATAAACCCTGTGCAAACATGAGCCATCTTACTTAGAACCACAGAAATAAGATCCATCACATGATGCTCTCGACAGGTAAAAATACAAGGAGGCTCTTACTGCAAAGATGGTGCCATCTGAGAGGGTAAAATTTGAGATGAAGGAAAAGGGACAGAGACTAGAGAAAGGGGACATAAAAGGAGAAAGGAAACAAAAGAGAACATTCAGGCAGAGTATATATATATATATATATATATATATATATATATATATACACACACACACAATCTCCTCATATTCCTCAATATGTACAACGCATGTGTCCACACACACACATAAAAATATTCCCACAAATCACACACACACACAAACACTCCCCCCACCTTGCAGATTTCGTTTCATACACAAGAGTATCAACAGCATTTTAGCAAAGATGTCTGAAACAAATGCAGAAATGAAGCACACAAATACTTTAAAGACAGACATAGGGACAGAGGCTGTCTGACCAAGACTCAATCAGAAAAACAGGAAGACCTAACTACAAATGCCAATAGAAAGGTCAGCATGACTGACTCCTGCTTCCTTAAAGCAGTTGGTAATTTTTTCTATATTACTGTCGATAGAATTAAAGATAGAAGAAATTCAGGTTAATGGCTGAGTGCTCTCATTAGCCAATTGATTGGTGATCATTTTGGAAAGAATATTTAAGTGACATATTTACCAAATGGTCCTACTCAAATGCTAACTAAAATAGAAAGTTATAAAAACATAAGTCACTATACTTGTTGATCCATCTACCCAAATGCACACAGGAATCAAATGAGACACAAATATACAAACACACACTTGAACATCTGTAATTATCAAATATATCGCTCCAAATGCTCACATGTAGCTTTGAGTTGTTAAACAAGCTTTTAGTTGTATGTGCGAAAATGGTACTGCATAAAGGAAAGGGCAACTAAGTTCACTTGAGAGCCACCATTTATTAAGAACCAACTATGTGCAGACACTATTTGAAAATTCTTCACATTATCTTATTAAAACCTTACAATGTTTCTGTAGTGTAGGTACTATTATCTCCATTTTGTGTATGCCCCTGAAAAGGGGCAGAGCTTGAATGTGAACCTAGGTGATCTAGTTCTAGAATATGATACTAAAATAAGGATATTTCATTCCCATGCTGACCATCAACTAGTAGTAACTGTCTGTAATGCCATATGGAGTACTTCTGACTGCATCTGGGCTTATAAAGAAAGAGTGCTGTGAAGTGTGCAATGGGTAGAAAGGTGAGTAGAGTATGCATAATGAGTATTTGCAACACTGATCCGGGTTGCAGAGGATGAACAACCACTAACCATATGTGTGACCTTGCCCAAAATGACCAGTGGAAAGTGAAGGAATCACAGACAGTATCACTAGTTTAGCAATATTATTATGGGTGTGAATACGACAAGGACCTCTTAGCATAATCCTGGATGGCTAGAACAGCCTAATAGCCTAAGATCTTAGATCACTAGTCTCTAGTTTAGAATATGATTTCATGACTACAATCTATATTATCTAAACTCCACCCATCACCACATCTATTATTAAAAATAATAGAATTCAGGGGTGCCTGGATGGCTCAGTCTCTTAAGTGTCTGATTTCGGCTCAGGTCATGATCTCATGGTTTGTGAGTTCGAGCCCCACATTGAGTTCTCTGCTGTCAGTGCAGAGCCTGCTTCGGATCCTCTGCCCCCCCCCTCATTCTCTCCCCGTCCCCCACTCAGACTCTCTGTCTCAAAAGTAAATAAACACTAAAAATAAAACATTAAAAAACGATTCAATCAACAATAAAGTTCCTCTGTGTGCTTATCAATACAGTGGGGATTTAAACGCACATCCAAAAGTCATATGACAATTAAAGAAAGCGACTTTCCATATTCACAAAAGTTCACTGGAGAAGAAATGTAAAGGGTAGGTGAAATTCTAACATTTAAACAACCCTCAAAAGGTTTGGCAGTTCTACTAGTCCAAAAATGTAATAAACACGCTCACCTTCCTAAAAGAAGATCATGCTTAACACTTAACCTTAATAAGAATCAGTAAGAATACTTGGTTGATTTAGTCTTTATAACAACTTTGGAAGCTCTGTTAGAAAACTTATTCAAGGTTACCTCACCATTCTGAGCAGATCCAGAACTATTACCCCAAACTTCTAAAACCAACTTATTTTTTTCTATGCTCTCAAGTTTGCCATTTGGGGAGTGGGGTGAACAAACATGTCTCTATCTTATAACCAAGAGTCTATGGGCTGATGACTGGCAAGGAAGAAGGCTGTGGGCTGTGACTGTGGCACAGCTTGGCACTCAGCCTGGCTTCTTTTGAATCACACTCTCAAGTGACAGAATTAACCAGCCACAGAGATTGAGTTCACTGAACAGGAAAAAAGAGGCTGCCAAAAAAAAAAAAAAAAAAAAAAAAGTTAATGCAATCCAAGGCTGTGTTTAATAGAACAACAGCCATTTATTTTTTTCCCCTACCCTCCCTCAAGAAAGACTTAAGGGGGCAATAGACAATAATGTCCAGAAACAAGTAGGTGAAAATCTCACTCCGCTTTTGGTTTCCAAGTGACACATTGAAGAGAGTCCTAGATTCCATAAAAATACTTCACAAGGTCTTTTGAGAAACTAGAGCTCATCTATTTAGGGTGACCAGGATGATGATGGGGCAGAAAATCATGGCATGTTGTGATGCCTGAAGAAACAGAGGATATTTACTCTAATAAAAAGACCTTGATTAGTTATTTTTTTAATTAATACTTAAAAGGTGTATCATACTGAAGAGCGTTTGGACTTTTTTATGCCTTTTAGGGAACTGAGTAAGACTGGTAAGTGGAAGTTCCAAAACCCATCCAAAAATGAAAAACGATACCCATGAAGTAGTGATCACCACTCACATCAGAGCTATTCAAGAGAAACACAGTTATAAATCTCTCCACAAATGGCTGGAAGGGACTTTTAAAAATCGTGCATTTAACCAACTCAGAGTCATATACATTCTCAGATATCTTTTCATCTTTACCAGACACTGGTGTGAAAGATTTCATATACTTTATGCTTTATTTGCTAATCTCAGGAAGTAACTTGGGTTAGGAAGAAGAGTGAGGGTTTTTCTGTAAAAAGCCTCAGAATTTTAATCAAAATTAAGTACAGCGGAAGCATGTCACATTGCTGAATGGACCAAGATGTCTGGGGTGAGAGGTCACTTACTTTAATCATCATAGAATTTATTCTTTTATTTTCCCCACATAAGAGCAAAAAAATGCCCCATCCATATGGACTTCTGAGCTATAGATTATACTGGCAGCCATTCAAGAAAATTTGGACAATAGCAAATCATTTATCACTGGTAGGTAGCATTAGCCAGCTCCTTTGAACTGAAGGGGCTTCAGAAGCAATCCCAATATCCCATTCTTTTCTCTCTTTATGAATTCTACTAAGCCATTATCCTTGCAAGAATCAGCAAACCTGATCAAACTATTTGTAATGCAGTTAGTGACCTCACCACCCCTACCCCAGTTGAATACCTTATTATACATGGGAAGAAAAGAATAAACGTATTTTTTCATCTGTTCTGCAATTTCCAGTTTAAAAAAAAATAAATCTCCCTGCATTTTCAGAAGGTGTTATGTCAGATTTTCTTTACCTTGCTTTGCTGATACAGCAGTAGACACAAGAGCTGTGTGGGACAATTTTCTAGCCAACTTGCTGCAACTGAGAAATGAAGGAGAATTGTATTCAAAATTCAGTATCACAGTTCTGTCTTTCCAAATGAGTAAGATCTGGCTTCCATGCATAAAAGAGACAATAAAAATAACAATGGTTATAGTAGAAAAATAAAAATGCTTTCCTTATAAGTAGATGCTATATATACTTAGAATCAAAGACTACAAATCAGACCATAAATTAAAAAAGCATATTTTAAAGGCCCAGGCAGATGAGGTAAATATGTAAAACAGGCTGGTTATGAGGCCATAGAAAGCATAGTGTTGGCATCCCCAGTTGGAAATTCTGCACCCTGACTAAGCATATTGTAATTCAACAACAGCATTAATGACAACAAAATGTGGACTAACCAAACACTTGAAGGTTTCCAGCTTGTAGACTCCCATTTGAACTGGAAACCACCAGATTCAGTGGTTTTCAATTCTGACACCATATTCAAATCCGTGAACTGTCAAAAAAATTATTAACGCCTGGGTCCCATACTAGATCAATTAGATGAGCATCTCTGTGAGTGGGAACCACCATCAGTGTGATTTTAAAATCCACCAGGTGATTCTAGTGTACAGCTAAACATAAGAAACAATATGAGAAAACTAAAGCTGAAAGAAGCAAAGCATCTATATCAAGACGACATTAGTACTTGGTAGTACTAGTCAGCAAGGGCTGCCTTAATTATCAATGATGAACTTATTAGGTTCCCAGCTAGAAGATGCCCAGAAGCAAATACAAAGTGGAAGTAATAAAAGGGTAATGTAAGAAAGTTAAGATCACTATTTGAGTCTGGCAAATATTTGACCAGTTAGAGATTTGGCTGCATTAATGAGATGATGCACCTTCTTAGTGCCTATAACATGCCCCAAATAATTAAACATTTAACATACATTTCTGTCTCTAAATGCTGTAACAATCCATTAAAGACATTGCTGCACAGAGAGACAAATAATGTTGCCAAGTACACAAAGCTAATAAATTGTCAAGGATAGATTTAAACCTATCTATTTGAGGTAAAAATTATAGGAAGGAAATGCTCAGAGTTGAGCTTATGATTCCATCAGTTTGCCAAATGTGTGCACCCATGTAACCAGCACTGCAGTGAAGATATGGAACATTCCCATTACCCTAGAAAATTCTCTCCTATACACTTCCAGTTGGTCCAGCCTGCATATGATTCTCATTTCTATCACAATGAACTAGACCTTCATATATACAAAATCTTATAGTGTGTTCTGATTTGTTTCTCACTCGTCTGCTCAACATATTTTTTGAGGTTCACCCATATTGTTCCACGTATCAATAGTTTGCTACCTTTATGTAGCTAAGGAATATTCCATGATATGAATATACCATAATTTGTTCACCTACTGTCCCGATACTGGTCATTTTGCTATTGTTGGTAAACCTCTTTGCCCATTTATTAGTAAAATTGCTATAAATATTCTTCTTCAAGTCTTTTTTGTAGAAATATATTTTTATTTCTCTTGGGTAAATACTTAGAGATGGAATTTCTGGGTCAGTAGAAACAGTTGCATGTTTAACTTTATGGGAAATTCCCAAACTGTTTTCTAAAGTGGATGCTTTATTATGTACATACTTCCCTGAACAATATGAGAGTTCCAGTTACTCCACATCCTTGACATTTGTTGATGCCACAGTGAAGTGGTATTACACTGTGGTTTCAATTTGCATTTCTCTAATAACTAATAATGTTAAATATTTTTTCAAGTTCATATTCGCCATTCACATTTTCTTTCTTGTGACGTGTCCGAACCTTGGCCTAGTAAAACAAACAAAAAACTTGCTTGTCCTCTTATTACTGATTTCTTCTTTATTTATTCTGCAACAAGTTCTTTGTCAAATATATATTGCAAATATTTTCTCCAAGATTATAACTAAACTTTGTATTTTCTTTCAACGAAAAGAAGTTTGGTTTTGTTTGGTTGGTTTGGTTTGGTGAAATCTGTCACTTTTTTTGTGTTTTAGTGTTTTTCCTTTCCTAAGAAACTTTTGCCCATCCCAAAATCACTAATATGTTTTTCTATGTTTACTTCAGAAAGCTTTGGTTAGTTTTTAAAGATTTTATTTCTAAGTAATCTCTATACCCAATGTGGGGCTTGAACCCACAACCCTGAGATCAAGAGTTGCATGCTCTACTAACTGAGCCAGCCAGATGCCTCCTAAAAGCTTTAGTTTTAGTTATTATGATTAAATTGCCTGGCCTTGTGGTGCAATGGATAGCGCATTGGACTTCTAGACAGTTATTATGATTAAATCTATAATTTATCTAAATTAATTTTAAGAATGAGTGTAGTTGCAGCCAAAAGTCATTTTTTCCATGTGTTTATCCAGTTATTCTAGCACTATTTGTTAAAAAGCCTTGTCTTTTTTCATTGAATTTCCTTTGAGCTTCTACTGAAATTGACTCTATGTATCAATGTATTTCTGAACTCTACTTTGTCCCATTGATAAACTCGTATATCCTTATGCTTATACAATACTATCTTGATTACTATGACTTATAGGAAGTCTTGATATGAAGTATTACAACTCATCTGACTTTGTTCTTTTGCAAGATGGCCCCAAATGTTGTATACTCTGCATTTTCATATAATTTTTTAAGTTTTTATTTAAATTCCAGTTAGTTAACATACAGTGTAATAGGAGTTTCAAGTGTAGAATTTAGTGATTCAACAATTATATGTAATACTTGGTGTTCACCACAATTGCCCTCCTTAATCCCCATCACCTAACTCACCCATTTCCCCACCCACCTCCCCTCTGGTAACCATCAGTTTGTTCTCTATAGTTAAGAGTCTGTTTCTTGGTTTTCCTTCCCCTCTACCATGTTCATTTGTTAATATTACTCAGCCACAAAAAAACAATAAAATCTTGCCATTTGCAACAGCATGGATGGAGCTATAGAGTATAATGCTAAATGGAGTAAGTCAGGGAAAGACAAACACCATATAATTTTACTTGTATGTGGAATTTAAGAAATGAGATAAATGAGCATTTTCATATATATTAAATTAAGTAAATTTAATTTATATATAAATTAAATTAAATTAATTAAATTATAATTAAATATATATATAAATTAAATAAAATTATTTCCACAAAAAAGTTGAAATGTTTCTTAAGATTGTGTTTAATCAAAACAGTATTGAGTCTTCCTGTTCATTAACATGTTATCTCCATCAATTTAAGTCTTCCTTAAATCTCTAAGGAATATTTTTAAGTTTTTATTACAGAAGTCTCATACATCTTCTTATTAAACTTATCTATAAATATGAGTATCTTTTCAATATGCTATTGCAAATGTTACATTTAAATTTCATTTTCCAAATGTTTGCATCCAATATATAGATATACAACTTATTATTTTATATTGATATTGTATTAATCACCACCCACTAGTAATTATAATGTGCCAGAAAACTACACTAAACATCTATGAAAATCTTTACAACAATCTAAGAGACAAGGCAACTGAGGAAGAGAGAAATTATATACCAAAGACATAAAGTTAATAAAGTTACAAAGTTTAATTATATCCTGTCTTTGTAATGTTAAACTCTAAGTTCAAACCTCTGTTGCTTTGCTTATGTCATAATACGGGGGTCTTGACAACCATGGCCTTGAGGGTTTAATACCAGTCAGTGGATTTTCATGGTAGATTCTTGAGCAAGGAAATAACATTTTGAAGGAGATTTTCTAAGGAGCCTATCCAGATGGAGGTGGGAAGAATGAAATGGATGGAGTGATGAGAAACAGACTACATTGTGTCAAACATCCCACACACTGCCTCCTCTAACTTGACTCTATTTCTTTACATTCACCAAGAGTTAAATTTCATGCCACCACATTTGAAAACAGTCTGATAGTTCTTTAAATGATTAAACAAATTACTATATAACCTAGCCATTCTACTACTAGTTATGTACAAGAGAAATGAAAACCTATGTCCGCACAAACACATATATGTACATGTTTAAGGCAGTATTATTTATAGTAGCCAAAAGGTGGCAATGATCCGACTGTCCATCAGCTGAGGAATGGATTAACTAAAATGTGATATATCCAAATAATTGAATATTTTTGGCCATAAAAAGGAATGAAGTACAGATACTCACTATAATATAGTGGAACCTTGGAAACATTATACGAAGTAAAAGCAGCAAGTCACAAAAGACCCTTAATATGACTCTATTCATATGAATAGAAAAATATATTAGTAGGAAGTAGATTAGTGTTTGTTTAGGGCTAGGAGAGGGAGGAGATGGGGGAAAATCTAACTGGTATAAGATTTATTTTTAAAGTGGTAAAAATATTCTAAAATTGACTTTGGTGATAGTTGCAAATATTGATAAATATACAAAAACCCTTGAATTTTATACTTTAAATGTATGAATTGTATATTATGTGTCTTATATCTCAATGAAACTATTAAAAATAAAAGAATGATTGACTTATTTTGCTTCACATGATATACTCTAGTTCCAGTAGAAAAAAGACAAATAAATATATGTGGAATTTAAGAAACACAACAGATGAACATAGGGGTAGAGAAGGAAAAACAAGTTAAAAACAGAGAGGGAGGAAAAACATAAGAAACTCTTAGATACAGAGAACAAACTGAGGGTTGCTAGAGGGGAAGTGGGGGTGACGGGCTAAATGGGTGATGGGCATTAAGGAGGACACTTGGAATAAGCACTGGGTGTTACGTGTTGAGTGATGAATCACTGGGTTCTGCTCCTGAAACCAGTACTACACTGTATGTTAACTTGAATTTAAATAAATAAAACAAAAAATAAAAGAATGAAGTTCTTGCTCTTTTTCACAATGAAAAATACCTGATACCTAATAGGTGTGCAACAAATATTTGCTGGAAAGATAAAAAAGAATAAATTCACCAATATTAGGATCCTACTGTGTCCAAGTGCTGGGCTACAATGAGAGAGAAAGGGTTTTAAAATATACAAAAAGTAACTCTCTTCCCCTTATTTATTCAACTGTGTAATAAATCACCTGGGGCATCACTTAACTGTTCTAGGCTTCATTTAACTAAATCCTTTACTTATTTGGGGGTTCCTTCTGAAGTACTGTTGTCATCCATATTTTCAGCACTGCCTTGCAGAATGACCTTTGGTAGGTCACTTTAGTTTTCCTAGCTTGTTTCTAGTAGAATTCTTGAACGCATCCTTGAGAAGGTGATTAATGAGAAGAGCCAGGGAAGCAGTAAAGGATATGGCAAGAAACCACAAGAAGCTATAAGATCACTAAATACAGTAAGAAATCTTGTATCCCTTGGCAATTTTTGCCTCCAAAATTTTCAACCAACAAAAAAGAAAATATTTTTATATATAAATATATATATATGCACAAATATATATATACACAAATATATATATATACACAAATATATATACACAAATATATATACACAAATATATATATACACAAATATACACACACACACACACACACACACACACGCGTGTGTGTGTGTGTATCTCCCACCTATATGGGCCCTACTTCTTTATTTTCTCAGAGAGAGTATTACAATCACTAAAGATGTTTTGTTTTTGTTTCTTATTTTTCTCTTAAGCACTTTTAGTTCTAAAAAGTTAGAATAGAAAGTTATCTTTAGAGATTCTTGAGTCCAATACTGTCCAAAATTCAATGAGGATTTTGTTAAAATGCAGATTCTGATGCAGTAGGTCTGTAGAGAGGCCCACAATTCTAGAAAGCTCCTGGGTGATATGGATATTGCTGTTTCGTGGACTGCACTGTGAGTAGCAAAGTTCAATTCCAATGTCTTTACATTACAAATGAAAAAATCCACAGGAGGACAAGAAAAAGAAACTTATTCAAGGTCACAGAGCTTTGCAGTAGGAAGATCAAGCCCAGAGACAGAATCTCTAAAATCCTAACTCAGGTTCCTTTCCACTACATATCATAAATCAGAAACCCAAAATGTATTTCCTTTTCATTATGTAGTCCTTAAATCTTTAAATGTTCTAAGATTATTATACCTAACAAGCAAAAATCCCCAATTAGTTTTTTTTTCTGCCCTATCAAGCTCTTAGGAACATGAAACATGAGAGAAAAAAATCAAACCTACTTTTGGCCTTCAAGACCATCAACTGTTTTCCTTATAAATGGCTACTGTAGATCCTGGCCTGAGGTCAGTCTCTGTTCTACCATCTGTCATCATCAGGTGTAATTGGAAATAGAGGTGTATTTTAGTTTAAACAATCCATTCTCATAGCAGATGTATTGAAGAAAAAGATTCATAAAACCTTTCAAAAAAAACCCATAAGTTTATTTTATTTCTAATCTTGTCACTATGGATAAATGAGAAAGGATTTTATAACTCAAATATATGTAGACTTAATAGAATGCAATATTTGTATGCATATGTTGGTGTATGCATAACATTTTTGAAAGATTGCACACAGTGAATAATGATTAAATTTAGTCACTATATAATTGTTAACCAAAGTACATACTCTGATGAGGAAAAAAGAGAAGGACCTTTTAATTTTTCACACTGCATTTTTTGTCTTATTTTCATTTTCATTTCTTATCATTTCATTTTGCATGTATAAGTTTAATTATTTCTTAAAACCAAGAATGTTTAAATAAGGTTAATAAAACATAGCAAGGAAGATTGTAATTTCTAAAAATGGCTACAGTAATGTTTTCAGTCCCACATGTCTTTCCAGAACCTTACAACATTCCATCAAGAATTGTAGTCTATTTTATTTCCCATTAAGTCTGGGAATGTTTGTGAATTTTCTACCTAAGAAAGTAAAGGGATGCTATGTGATTTCTGGGGCTAGGTCTTAAAAAGAATACAGCTTCCACCTGGATCCCTCTTTTTGGGATGCTTGCTCTGAAAAAGCAAATGCCATACTGTGAAGATACCCACATTTACCCACACAAAATGATCCTATGCAGAGGGCTTTGTAGAAAGTAATTAAGGTCTTGGTCAACAGCCTTCATTAATCACCATACCTGTGGGTCAAACAAGCCTTCACATGATTCCAGTCCTCAGAATGAATCTTCTAGCTGAGAGCCAAACGTCATGGAGGGGAGACAAACCCATCACTCTACACTTATCTAAATACCTAACTTGGAGAATCCACGAACAAAATAAATAGATATATTTTATCCTAAGTTTCATAGTAATTTTTTATATAGCATTAAATTGCTGGAATAGATTTTCACACCTGGAAGTAAGTATACTGCCATTACAAAAATATCTACAACCAGGGTAGTGTATTTAGGACTTGGTGGTGGGCAAAGACTAGCAAAAACACAGGGGAGAGTATTAGTGAAAATGTAAAGCATCTTAATAAGTCTATCTGCAGAACCTTGACAACCCGCAAGGAGATTTTAAGTAGGAGATTAAAGGAAAGGGAAAGTGTTACTGCAAGTTGGAAGAAACAAGACACTTGTTATGTAGTGGTGGGAAGTTTGGAAACATGGTCTCCTATGATAACATGGAAATAGAATTGTATTCAATGGTTTGGATAATTGAGCCATGGAGATTTCTGGGCAGATTGCTAAAGGTGCCACCCGGTAGTACAGGCTGCTACAGTAGCCTAGAGTAAATGCAAGAAAACAGAGAAATTCTAAAGGAAGGATTAGTGAATATAAAGGAGCCAGGACTTTCTGGGTTTGAAAATAATAGTGTTTCTCATTCTCAGCCTCCCCAGATGGTAAATGAGGCTAAAATTAATAAACGGCTTTGTTGAAGAGATCAGATCTGGGGTATTGTCAGGAAAACATGATCTAAAGATAAAGTCAAGTGTGTGATTTTAAAATCCTTTAAGATCTCAAAAGAAAAAAAAAAACAATAATGAGGTGGTATCTCAAACAGATAAAAGTCCATTTAAGGAAAATAGCAGTGTAGAAGATTCTGAGCTCACCTCCTCCCATGGACACACCAGTTACAAATATACATATAACAAGTTTCTCTAAAAAAGACCTAAGACTAGCAGAATAGCTCTTCCACAACACAGGGGGAAAGGAAGGAAGGAAGGAAGGAAGGAAGGAAGGAAGGAAGGAAGGAAGGAAGAAAAGAAAGAAAGAAAGAAAGAAAGAAAGAAAGAAAGAAAGAAAGAAAGAAAGAAAGAAAGAAAAGAAAAGAAAAGAAAAGAAAAGAAAAGAAAAGAAAGAAAGAAAGAAAGAAAGAAAGAAAGAAAGAAAGAAAGAAAGAAAGAAAGAAAGAAAGAAAGAAAGAAGGGAGGGAGGGAGGGAGGGAGGGAGAGAGGAGAAAAGGAAGGGAGGGAGGGAGGGAGACCACATTCAGATGAATAAAAGGGGCAGCTAAGTGGTATTTCCTGGACTCCCACCATTACCCATAAGAGGAAGAGACATCACAAATGTGTGGCTCCACATTGAGGAGTGAGTGGTCCAAGCCCCATAATGGACACCACAGCCCATGGGACCTGCAGTGGAAAGGACCCCCAAAATGACTGCCTTTGAAATCCAGTGGTGATAACCTCTGGGGGATCAGGAGAGCTATAAAAAACCAAGAGTCCACTCCTAAAGGGCTTGTGAGCTGGCTCACTCACTATGAATCCCTATAGTAGAGGCAGTAGCTTGAGAAGTGCTTGGGTAGTGTGTAAGGAAGATTCATTGACTAGTCAGTGGAGTATACCAAAGGACCAATAGTCAGTTGGATATTTCTCTAGGAACAGAGGATCTAACAGATGTTTTTCGGGAGGGGGGAGGCTTGTTTTTGTGCTTTTTTTTCACTCTCCTTATTCCTTGTTAGCTTGGCACTAGCAGGTGCCATTTTTGATGCTCTCAATTTTCCTTGTTAGTGCCACTCACCCTGTCCTATATCCCCCTGAAGTCCTGCCCTACAGCCAGCCTAGTGCTCATCCACCACAGCCCCTACCCAAAAGACCCAGAATGGGGCCTCACCCTAGCCCAGTGATTTTCTACCATGGCCCTTGCCTTGACAGACTCAGTGAAAAGGTTTGCCCTGGGCTGGCACTCCTCCACCACAGCCCCTACCCTGCCTGACCAGAAGGTGTACACATCTGTGCAGGGGACATCTGTGAATGTCTGTCCAGGGGGCTTACATTTCTGGGTCCCATAAAACTAAAACATTGAGACAGAACTTGGCAGGCTACCACCCTGAGGGCACTGGACAGACTCCCAGCCTTCCAGTGGCAATTTCTTCAATATTGGGAGACAGCTACTTCATTTAATACAAAGATACAAACACAGAGAGGCAGGAAAAATGAGGGGATGTAGGAATATGTTGCAAAACAAAGAACAAGAAAAACCTCAGAAAGTCATTAATGAAATAGAGATAAGCAATCTACCAGATAGCTCAAAGTAATAGTCATAAAAGTGCTCATTAACTTGGGAAAAGAATCAATGGACACAGTGATATCTTTAAACAAGGACCCAGAAAATATAAGAAAGCTTCAAACAGCAGTTATACAGCTGAAGAATATAACTAAAATGAAAAGTACACTATAGGGGTCAACAGCAGACTAGATGAAGCAGAAGAAAAGATTAGCAAGCAGGAAGACAAAGCAATGGAAATCACCCAAAAAGAAAAACTAAATAAATACGATAAAGTGAAGATTCCTTAAGAGACCTTTTCATCAACATCAAGGAGAATAGCATTTGCATGTGTCAGAAGAAGAGAGAGAAAAAGGGCCAGAAAACGTACTTGAAGAAATAATGGCTAAAAATTTCCATAATTTGGGCAAGAAAACAGACATTCAGGCCCAGGAAGCATAGAGAGTCCCAAACAAAATGAACCCAGAGATCCACACCAAGACAGATTGTAATTAAAATGTCCAAAGTTAAATAGAAAAAGAGCATCTTAAAAGCAGCTAGAGAAAAATAGCTTTTTACTTAAAAGGGAAACTCCATAAGGCTATCAGATTTCTCAGCAGAAACTACAGATCAGAAGAGAGGGGTGTGACATATTCAAGTGCTAAATAGAGAAAGGAAAAAAAAAGTTTCCAACCCAGAATTCCCCACTTGGCAAAGTTATCATTCAGAACTGAAGGAGAGATCAGATAAGCAAAGGCTGAAGGAGTACATCACCACTAAACCAGACTCACAAGAAATGTTAAAGAGATTTATGTGAGCTGAAAGAAACAAACTAAGTAATAATAAACATACAAAAGTAAAAATATCACTGGAAAAGGTAAATATGCAGTAAAGAAAGAAAAGAAAGTAGAAAAACATACTTGATAAGAAGTATTTATAAAAAGCTTTATAAGAAGCAAGTATGAAGATTAAAAGACAAAAAATAAAATTAAAACTATAGTAATTAGTCAAGGGATACATGAAATAACAAGATTTAAAATGTGACATCAAAAATATAAAATATGGATGGGTAAATAAAAATGTAATGCTTTGGATATGTTCAAATTTAAGCTGCTATCAAGTTAAAATAGACTGTTATATACATAGACTGCTATATGTGAACCTCATGGTAACCACAAAGCCAATAGTCATAATAAATAAAAGAAAATGAGAAAGGATTCTAAACATAACAATAAAGAAAGCCATCAAACCACAAGGGAAGAGAGAAAGAGTAGAAGGTAACAGAGAGGAACTATGGAAACAGCCAGAAAACTATTAACAAAATGGCAACAGCTACATACTTATCAATAATAACTTTGAATGTAAATGGACTAAACTATCCAAGCCCAGAGTGGTTGAGTGGATTAAAAAAAAAACAAGATTCATCTATAGGCTGCCTACAAGAGACTCACTTCAGAAGTAAGGACAAACACAGATTGAAAGTAAAAGCATGAGGAAAGATATTTCATGCAAGCAGAAATGAAAAGAAAGTTAGTGTAGTTTTGCTTCTATCAGAAAAAATAGACTTTAAAATGAAGACTGTAATAAAGGACAAAGAAGGACATTACATAATGATAAAAGGGTCAAAAAGATCCAGCAAAAAGATATAACATTTGTAAATATGTATGTCCCCAAAACAGAAGCATAAAATATATAAAGCAAATATTATTACTTATGTTGGGGTAATTCAACCTATTCACCTAAGGGGAGGAATTGATAGAAATATAATAAGAGTATAGGACTTTAATATTCTTCATATGTCAATGGATAGATCAATTAGAGTATCAATTAGGAAACACCAACCTTAAACAACATCATATGTGCCTACAGAGTATTTTCTAGGATAGATGAAATGTTAGGCCACAAAACAAGTTTCAATGGATTTAGCAAGACTGAAATCATATTAAGCATCTTTTCTGACCACAATGGTATGAAATTAGAAATAATTTACAAAATAAAGGAGAAGAGAAAAATGTGGAGATTAAACATATGCTACTAAACAACCAATGGGTCAAAGAAACCAAATAAGAAACCAAAAAATACACAGAGACAAATGAAAACAGAAATATGCTATACTAAAATCTTTACAATGCAGCAAAAGTAGTTTTAAGAGGAAAGTTCATAGCAATATAAGCCTACATCAAGACACAAGGAAAGCCTCAAATAAACAATCTAACTGTACACTTAAAGGAATTCAAACAAGAAGAACAAATGGAGCTTAAAGTTAGTTGAAGGAAGGAAATAATAAAGATCAGAGAAGAAATAAATGAAGTGGAAACTAAAAAAGAAATTTAAAAAGATCAAAGAAACTGAGAGTTGGTTCTTTGAAAATGTAAGCAAAATTTTCAAATCTTAGCTAGACTAACCAAGAAAAAGAGAGGTCTCAAAATCAGAAATGAAAGAGAAATTATAGCTAATACCACATAAATATAAAGTATCAAATAGACTACTACAAACAACTATATGTTAACGAATTAGATAAACTAGAAGAAATGGACAAATTCCTAGAAACACACAATCTTCCAAAACTGAATCATAAAGAAATAGAAAATCTGAATAGACTGATTACTGGTAAGGATAAGGAATCAGTAATCAAAAACCTCCAAACAAAAGTCCAGGACCAGACAGCTTCACTGGTGAAATGTATCAAATATTTGAAGATGATTGAAGAACAGGGAGTACTCCCAAAACTCATTTTATAAGGCTGTATTAGCCTGATACAAAAACCAGACAATACTGCAAGAAAAGATAACTATAGAGCAATATCCCTGAATAATATAGATACAAAAATACTCAATAAAATACTAGCAAACCAAATTTAACCGTACCTTAAAAGGATCACACACCATGATCAAGTGGAATTTATTTCAGTGATACAAAGATGGTTCAACATCTGCAAATCAATGTGATGCACCACATTAACAAAATGAAAGATAAAAATCATACGATCATCTCAATAGATGAAGCAAAAATTCAACATCCATTTATGATAAAAACTCTCAACAAAGTAGGACTGGTGGAAATGTACCTCAACATAATAAAGGCTATATATGACAAACCCACAGCTGACTTCATACTCAATGGAGAAAAGCTGAAAGCTTTTTCTCTAACATCAGGAACAAGACAGAAATGCCTACTCTTGCTACTTTTTTTTAAACATTTTATTTAAGGGGCGCCTGGGTGGCGCAGTCGGTTAAGCATCCGACTTCAGCCAGGTCACGATCTCGCGGTCCGGGAGTTCGAGCCCAGCGTCGGGCTCTGGGCTGATGGCTCAGAGCCTGGAGCCTGTTTCCGATTCTGTGTCTCCCTCTCTCTCTGCCCCTCCCCCGTTCATGCTCTGTCTCTCTCTGGCCCAAAAATAAATAAACGTTGAAAAAAAAATTAAAAAAAAAAAACATTTTATTTAAAATCCTAGCCATACCAATTAAGCCAGAAAGAGAAATAAAAGTATCTAAGTCAGAAAGAAAGTAAAATGGTCATGATTTGCAGATGGCATATACTTTATATAGGAATTCCTAAAGCCTCCACCAAAAAATGATTAGAACTAATAAACGATTTCTGTGAAATTGCAGGATACAAAATCAATCTATAGAAATCAATAGCATTTCTATACACTAATAATAGACTAGCAGAGAAATTAAAACAATCCCATTTACAATTCCAACAAAAACAACAAAACATCTAGGAATACATTTCACCAAGAAGGTGAAAGATCTCTACACTGGCAACATTAAGACATGGATGAAGGAAATTGAAGATGACACAAAGAAATGGAAATATATTCTATACTTATAAATCGAAACAATCACTATTATTGACCCAAAGCAATCTACAGATTCAGTGCAACCTCTCAAAATTTCAATGGCATTGTTTTACAAAACTAGAACAAATGATTCACAAATCTGTATGGAACCACAAAAGATCGCAAATAATAGCAAAAGTGACCTTGAGAAAAAAGAACAAGGAGGGAGGTATCATGCTCCATGACCTCAAGCTATAATCCAAAGCTATAGTAATCAAAACAATATGGTACTGGCATAAAAACAGATACAAAGATCAATGGTATAGAACTAACAGCCCAGAAATAGAAGCACACATATATAGATACTTTATGACAAAGGAGCCAGGAACATATAATGGAGAAAAGATAATCTCTTCAATAGATGGTATTGGGAAAACTGGACAGCTGCATGCAAAAAAATAAATAAATAAAATAAAACTAGACCGACCATATTACACCATATACAAGAACTAACTCAAAATTGATTCAAGACTTAAATGTAAGACCTGAAACCATAAAATTCTGGGAGCAAAACATAGGTGGTATACTCCTGACATTGGTTTAGTGATATTTTTGTAAATCTGACACCAAAGACAAGGAAGCAGCAAAAACAAACTACATGAAGCTGAAAAGCTTCTGTACAGCAAAGAAAACCATCACCCAAACAAAAGGTAACCTACTGGATATAAGTAGGTATTTGCAAATCACATACCCACTAAGGGACTAATATCCAAAATACATCAAAACTCATACAAGTTAACACCAAGCAAATAACCTGATTTAAAAATGGGCAGAGGATCTGAATAGATATTTTTCCAAAAAAGACATACAGATAACCAACTGGTCCAAGAAAGGGTGTTCAACATCACAAATCATCACAGAAATTCAAATCAAAACCACAATGAGATAAAACCTCATACCAGTTAGGTTGGTTATTATCAAAAAGACAAGAAATAACAAGCACTGCAGAGCATGTGGGGAAAAGAGAACCCGTACACTGCTGGTGGGAATGTAAACTGGTATAGCTACTATGGGAAACAGTATGGAGATGCTAAAAAGGTTAAGAATAGAACTACCACGTGATCCAGCTATTCCACTTCTGGGTATTTAGCTGAAAAATACAAAATTCTAGTTTGAAAAGATATCTGCATCCTGATATTCACAGCAACATTATTTACAATAGCCAAGCTATGGAAACAATATAAGTGTCCGTCAATAGATGTAGGGACAAAGATGATGTGGCATATATACACAATGGAATACTCAGCCATAAAAAAGAGTGAAATGTCACCACTTAGGATCACATGGATAGACCTTGAGGGTATTATGGTAAGTAAAATAAGCCAGAAGGAGAAAGACAAAAACACTAAGACTTCACTCCTATGTGGAATCTACAAGAACTGAACAAAGCAACACAACAAACTGAAAGACACAAAGAACAGATTGGTGGTTACCATAAGAAATGGGGGGCGGGGGGCGCCTGGGTGGCACAGTCGGTTAAGCGTCTGACTTCAGCCAGGTCACGATCTCGCAGTCTGTGAGTTCGAGCCCCGCGTCAGGCTCTGGGCTGATGGCTCAGAGCCTGGAGCCTGCTTCCGATTCTGTGTCTCCCTCTCTCTCTGCCCCTCCCCTGTTCATGCTCTCTCTCTCTCTCTCTCTCTGTCCCAAAAATAAATAAAAGTTGAAAAAAAAATTAAAAAAAAAAAAAGAAAAGAAATGGGGGGCGGAGGGGAGGGGTGGTGCTAAGGGGCAAAACTGGCAAAGGGGGTCAAATGTATGGTGACAACTGATAACTATTCTTTTGGAGGGGATCACTTTGCAAGGAATATATATGTCTAATATGCTGTTGTAAGCCTTACACTTACATAATGTTATATACTAACTTTACCTTAATTTAAAAAGAAAGAAAGAAAGAAAAAGTCCCTTTAAAGATCTTAAGAGTACATGGAAGAGATCCTCTCTGTTTAAGTGTGGGATTTCTAAGAATCTTAAGGGCATTTCCCCTGCAGCCTAACAAGAAGTCTGAGGTAGATAAGGGCTTATCTCAATGATATTTGTAGCTGTGGCTTTTGTTTGAGTGAGTTAACCCAAGTAAGATCAGTAGGAAATCTGTAACACTTATGAGATAATTGTTTTGAGAGAAACACTGCTAGACATTTCTTATGGAAATGAAAGCATGACTCACAGGGCAGATCCATGAGCCATAGAGAATCATTCTCAGACAGTAGTCCTGAAAACCAATCAAAGAAGCTGCAAAATATGCCTCTCTCGATTACAGAAATCCTATGGACCAGTGACTGATTTGTGCCTCCTATCTTCTCATTTTATTTTTTTAATGTTTATTTGTTTTTGAGAGAGAGAGAGTGAGCCATCAAGGGGCAGAGGGAGAGGGAGACACAGAATCTGAAGCAGGCTCCAGGATCTGAGCTGTCAGTGCAGAGCCCAATGGGGGGCTCGAACCCACGAACCATGAGCTCATGACCTGAGCCGAAGTCAGATGCTTAACCTACTGAGCCACCCAGGAACCCCCTATCCTCTCATTTTTAAATCAAAGTGTCTTTAGTGGTTATCCTATGCCAATTCCACCATGGTATGTTGGATGTTTGTAGGGAATAAAACTGTGTCTACAGACCACACTTCTTTGAATCAAAAGAAACTGTCCTTAGAAGCTCCAAGGAACCTCACCCACTCTTGTACCTGCTTCAGATGATGAGATCCTGGACTTCAGACCTGAGCCTGAAAATGTAATGGGGGGCGGGCGGGGGGGGGGGGGAGACTTTGGTGAGAGTACATTGATGGAAAGGTTAATGTATTTTGCACATATGGGGGAAAGATATGAATTACCATGGCCAAAGGATTGACTGAGGCTGATTATATTTTTTGAAAAACAGTCATAGAAGGGGTGCTGGGGTGGCTCACTCAGTTCCGCATCTGACTCTTGATTTGGGCTCAGGTCATGATCTCATGGTTATGAGATCAAGCCCCACATCAGGTTCCTCACTGGACATAGAGCTTGCTTAATATTCTCTCTTTCCCTCTTCCTCTGTTCCTCCCCTGTTCACATGTATGCTCTCTCAATAAATAAATAAATAAATAAATAAATAAATAAATAAATAGTAAGAAACAAAGATTTTTAAAACATAGTCATGAAATTATTTCAGATCCCATATGTTCTTCTATAACCTTGCTTTCCCCACCAAATTATACAGTGTATTTCTCTTCCTCTTAGACCTTGACTCTCTTGTGACTATTCTAGCCAATAAAGTATGCTGAGAGTAATACTACATAATTCACAACACCAGATCTTTAAAAGGATACAGTTTCCACACGTTCTCTTCATTTAGAACATTGGCCCTGGAGAAGCCAGCAACCATCCCTTGAAGAAGCCCAAAGCAGCCCATGCAAAGAGGCCCACATGGAAGGGAACTTTGATACCTAGCCGAGAGCTAGCATCAACCACCAGAACATGTGAGTGAACAAATGCACAAATGACCCCAGCTCCTAGCCTTCAAGTCTTCCATCGCAGTTTCCAGGAAGCAAGGGAACAGAGACAAGCCATCCTTGATACATCATGTCCGAATTCCTGACTCCCAGACTTTGGAAATGTAATGAGTAATTATATTGTAACATGAAATTTTGGGATAATTTGTTTTGCACTGTTAGATAACCACAACGGTAAAAGGAGTGGCCACCTGCAACACTTTCACTCTGCTCAGTAATCAGATAGATAAAACCATTATGAAAGTGCTTTCATATCCAATAATGTATTTGATGTTTATTAAAAAAGCATGGTAAACATTTTCATTTCTGAATTTACTGTAGCAGATTCTGGTAATAAAAATTAGTGGTCTAAACCCACAGCTTTTAAAATCCAATTGAACCACACAAAACTGAAACCACAGAAATTAAAGTAACTTGACCAAAATCATCTACTAGTAAAAAACAAAGCCACACTTTCTGAGTAAAAATTTTTTCTGACCCAAATTTCCTGCCTATAAATCCAATGCTTATATTAAAAATTAATATCATGTTCATGAATGCCTATGAAACCCAAGTATAAATTAGGGATATTGGCTCCTTCAAAGAAAGAACAACCCAGCATCCCTAGGAATTAAAATTCTTTCATTTAATTATGTGGAAAGAAATGCTTAGGTTACTACCATGCTCCTTGGGAAGTCACCAATTCAATTCCCCATGAATGATATCAGAATGTTTATAGAAAATACAAACATATATCTTACACATCAAACTGACTAGAATATCAACTCCACCACAAGAGTATAAAGTTTGCCTGTTTTGTTATTATATTCCCAGTGACTGAAACAGTATCTGAATTTTGGTAAGTGCTCAGTAACTTTGTGTTACATGAATAGACCTAGAAAAATTTCAAAAGCCATCTTCCCACATTCACTGTCTTACAGACCAAACTGTACCCACCTCTCCATTCATTTCTTAAAGCCCAAATCCTCATTTGGAGCCAGAGCTTTGGGGAGGTAATTCAGTTTAAAAGGAGGCCATTAGAGTGGGACCCTTCTAAGAGATTAGTGCCCTTAAAAGAAAAGGCACCAGAGGACTTTCTCTGGATCTCTTTGCCTTGAGGAAGACACAGGATAAAGACAGCCATGTGCAAGCCAGGAACAGGGCCCTTAGCAGAAACTGAATCAGTCAGCACCTTGATCTTGGACTTCCCAGCCTGCAGAATTGTGAAAAATAAATTCCAGTTGTTTAAGACACCCAGCCTATGGTATTTTGTTATGGAAACCTGAGCTAATAGAACTCTAAGGCTCTAATCAGATAAATTCAGAATAAATTATAGGAAATAAAGTTTCCTTGAAAAACTTCAAACCTCATGGGGAACTTAAAAATTCATGGAAATAAGCTCCCCTATTTTACCAGTGGGGAAAATGAACATCTGCCTCAGGTCACATGACTACTTGACATCATAAACCTGCAGAGGCATCTCCTATTTCAATGTTCTTTTTTAAGTCTGGTAAATTTATTACTTCCAAAGGGCCATGCAGAACTAAAATACAGATTTAGAAAAACTAATGTATCACTAAAGGAGAATATGGTATTTTTTATCATGTCCCTAACCTTTGAAACTAAGATCTCAGGGAACAGTTGTTTTCTTCCATCCCTGTCTCTTGGGTTATTGCTTGAAACAGACACCTTACATGGCGATCTTTGGAAGATACTGCTGGTTTGTGTCTAGGTTTCTTATTGCATATAAGTGGAAACTAAGATTCAGGAATGATAAAGGGGGGGTTTCTAGCCTTGCAGTTACAAAGAGAGAATTATAAAAAGAGGATAATCTTACCTTTATTAACATTTGAGTGATTACCAAGTGCCATACATTGAACTAAGTGCTTTACCACCATCTTTTAAAAATCTCTTATCAACAGTAAGGTAGAAACAACCAAACACATCTCCCATTTATAGATGAGAAAAACAGAGAACGGAAATCATTTGTCCCAAATCAAACAGTGAATTGGTGATAGATTTGAACCCAGGTATGCCTGACTCTTAGGTCTAGGATATAGTTTATAAAGAAAGTGGCTTCTGGTTACTACAGCATGTCCTTTGACCCAATGGGGCTGTTGCCACATCCTCCTTCCCTGAGTTTAGGATTCTGTGATAAGACTCACATTTAATCAGAGGTCCCTCTTAATGAAAACAAAGTACTGTTATGCTAAGTGAAATAAGTCATACAGAGAAAGACAGATACGATATGTTTTCACTCTTATGTGGATCCTGAGAAACTTAACAGAAGACCATGGGGGAAGGAAAGGAGGGAAAAAAAGTTAGAGAGGGAGGAGCCAAACCGTAAGAGACTCTTAAAAACTGAGAATAAACTGAGGGTTGATGGGGGGTGGGAGGGAGGGGCGGGTGGGTGATGGGTATTGAGGAGGGCACCTGTTGGGATGAGCACTGGGTGTTGTATGGAAATCAGTTTGACAATAAATTTCATATTAAAAAAAAACAAAACAAAGTACTTTTGCAAAGAACATTCTTTCCTACTGACCATTACTTCCCTGTCTCCCTTATTCTCCCCAGAACATCTTCATCAATGTTGCACTTCATTACTGACTATAGGGTCTCAGGCTTCATTACACCTACTCTAGAATACCCTCTTGTGTGTTTTTCCTCCGTTTGCTAACATGAGGATTGGGGTGGAGAGAAAGTCAGCAGGCCTTCATTTAGCCAGCTGGTCTTCAGAAGTTCACACACGTCACTGCCAAGATACAGGTCCTAGGAAAGGAGTCTGAAAGTTTGCTACATCCCATTTGTTTTCTTTCAAAGGCCACTGCACTGGCTGTAAACAGATATCTGTAAGGCTACATATGAGGATATTTACTCCACACCTACCCACAGATGTCTTTACCAAGTTTCATAGCATAAGTTTGATTTCTTTCCCAAGCTTCAATTTGTAAGTAGGGATTCACAAAAGTTATGGCTGAATACATACTATAATTATGACTTATGACAGCTAATATTTGAATACTCACATGCTAGACAATATACAAAATACTTAATAATACCTCATTTAATGCTCACATGAACCCTTTAATGTAGGCATTATCATTATCCCCCTTCTAGGAATGAATAAGCTAAGAATCAGAAGGGCAAGTCACATAGCTAATAAAACATGGAGTTGGCTTTAAAGTCAAAGTAGAGCCTATGTTCTTTACCACCGTTTAATAAAAGCTAATAGAGATGATTATGATATTGTTAAGGATAACAACAACAGCAACAAAAATCACAGCCACACTCCCTGCATTGTGACAAGTACTTTACATGCACCATTTCATTGAGCCCTCCCAGTTCTTCATGGGATGTGGTATCAGTATCTTCAGCTTACCTGAAGAAACTGAGTTTAGAGAAGTTAAACACCTTTCTCAGTACTGCACAGACGATGACAACACCAGGACGGGGCCAGTGCCAGTCCAACCACCCAAGCTCTTATTGATTACTAACACTAGCACCTTATTTTAAAGGTAGGGAAATGGAGGCTCAGAGAGGGAAAGGGCCAGACCCCTATACCCACAACAAACTCGTTGAGAAATCTGGTGGTGACATCCCCCAAGCCTGGATCACCGACTCCCAGGCAAGTGTTCTCTCCTTAGTGCCACCTATGAGAAAACTCAACCAGGTCTCATTTCAAGCAGTGGAGGAATGTTCTGAGAAACAGTGGGGGCAGAGTGGCCCTGGAGCCAGAAAATAAGAACTGAACCATGTATTAGCTGCTTCACTTTGACTAAGACACTTAACTTGTCTCTGGCTCTTCCTCCGTCACTAGAGAACTTATTATGTGATTGGAAAGTTTTTCCATTAGAGACTATTCCAAGACAGTGAGTAGGCAAGAGCTAAATTAGGCTGTAAAAATATTAACTGCTATCATTTGAGACTGAATAGATCTCTATGGGTCAAAGTAATAAAAAGTGCCTTAATTGAGAAGGTGGCACCTAAGGTTGGCTCTGCACTATATTAGAACAGTAACTTCTTTTTAAATTATGTTATTACTATGTATCAGGTCCTGAAATAGGTAATTTACATATATGGTTTCAGTTTTTCCTTATGAAACCCTATACATTTACTATTATTATGGTTCCTGTTCTGGAGGTATAGTAACTGAGGTCCAGAATGGTGCATGTTTAAAGAGCTGGTAGATGACACAGCCAAGATTCAAACTGGGATTTAGACTCCATCACTGCATTACGCTTCCTCTCTGGGCTGGCTGAAAAGACAACTGTGGGAATGGCTCTGTGAAAGCAACAGGCATCCAGAGAGTTAAATTCTCCATTGAAACTAGCAATACATGCATTCTATAATATGAGATTTGGTACTGAAGACACCCTAACATGATATTCTAGTTGTGCCTTGTGCTTTCAGACAGGGCAAGCATCACCACCATACTGTTTCATGCTTGAAGGATACTCCCAAAGTCAGACATCTAGATAATCATCCCCTCTTTCCATGGCAGTGCTTCTTCCTTAATCCCTTGCCTTGAAACCCTGTTTAAATTCATGGACATCCAGGTCTCAGGTAATAACTGCTTTGTCTACCTTATACATATCTGTTCTATAGGCCACAGATTATAAATAAGGGTGCTGAGGGTCTCTTTCACAGACAGAAAACTATAAATACAAGGTATATGGAAACCTAGAATAGAAGGCCTGGAACCTTCTATGTATTCATAGACACACAGCCAAATGGAAAGTGGAATGCATAGCCTTTGTGCCCAGAACAGTACTTTAGGTGGAAGAAACCTTGGAAGTTGGTTAATCCAAACCACTCATGTTACAGACAGGAAAACCAAGAAGCAAAGGATAGAATGATTTGAACAAATTTACACAGACAGCCAATGCTGACCCTAGGCCAGCACCCAACTTCCAGATTTTTAATTTTCTGCTCTTTCTTCTTCACCATGCTACCTTCTCCCTCACATTTCTATCACTGTTAGGTCTACCCCATTGCTTCTCATTTGAATTACTTGCCAGCTTACCTGAAGCCATGCCCCCATAATCCGTTGCTTTTTAACTATCTGTCCCTTATTAAAGCACTCTCTTTGCTGGCCTTTTTACCCTCTGCATACTTGGTTCCCTCAGAGAGAGGCACTAGAAAGTTGTCATTAACTGACAGGATGCTGATGGGACTCTCCCACATGTGAATGTGCCCATCCTACTGATTTGGCCTTGGATACACCATGCAGCATAGGCCTTCTTTTTGACAGAAAGACCAAGAGGATTCTGAAGCAGGACAACTATCAGTGTGTGGGAAAAGAATAGCCTGCTGTGAGCGGAACAGCTTCTCAGTATAAAAACTCATTTGATTTTACATAATGGAGGCTGAGAGAACTCAGAGTGAATGATGGTGGAAGTCCATTTACATTTTTAATGAATATAACATTTGCTTAGGGGCAATACTTCCTCCTAATAATCTAATCTGTAAAACACACTATTCCTTTTTCTCTTTTTTCAAATCCTTTTCCTTAAGGTCAATAAACAAGGACTTTTCTGCTGCCCAAAGGTTTTACTATCTGTATATCTTTTAAGCATAAAATCAAGACTGGGCCTTCAATGAATGACTGGTGGAAGCCATATAAGCATTTCCATGAGAGTTAATAGACTGAGTGACTCCTGGGATTCTGTCTTCTTCAAATGCAAAGAATTCTCAATGGAGACAGATTCCCTAGCCAGACCTCCAAACTCCCCTTCCCTTGCAGGGTAAGGAAAAGAAAGAAACATTGCCTGACAAGAATGACTTCACAGATGCTTCAGTGATTCCCAAGGTGATTCCACAGAGAAACCTGCACTCCCTTCAGGCACCTGGGGCCACGTGACCTGAGTGTGCTGCACATTTGTTACTCAATGAAATTACATGTTTGAAACAGAATCAACTGAGGACGTCCAGAGTCATGAGAGAGAGGCCTGGCAGGAGAAGAGATGATTAATTTTCTTATCACTAGCTTCTCCAGCAAGGGTTTAGAGGGACCTTGTATAATTTAATTCTGCCAGGGTTGTATAGTAGAAAAAATACAAATGAACAAAAAATTAGTTATGACCCCTCCCATCCTGTGACCATATCAAGGGACATACTCTTACCCTCCATCCCCAAACATCCACCAAGGAAAACAAGACTTCATGGGAGACTCTGACTCCTCGTTTTGTTCCTTCCTTTACTTGATCAGGTCGTCACACTTTTTAGAACCTTGCTTACCTATCCTTAAAACTACGAGAGAGGGTTTGCTTCACCTTCCTTCTGTACTTTCTCCATTACCACTGGGACAGGAGCAGAAACATGAATTATCAGGAGAGTTATCAGGCTGATATCTAGACCAGTGTTCCCAAAATTTGGTTGCATACTGTCTTCAGTAAGTAATTTTTAACTGTGCATGCTCAGTATATTTATGAATCCATACAGACCCCATATAATGTATATTATAAACATATACAAAAATTTTAAATACTTAAACCAATATATTAAAATACAAGTGAATATAAGTTCTAACTCCCTCCCCCCAAGCCTCCGTGTTGCCACCACTCAGTATGCAGACATTCCATTTTGAAAACCTGTGATCGAAACCATCACTGAATGACCTCTCCTTTCAATGGGTATCACCCCAGAATCAGACAACCAGTGAGAGAGCAACTGTCGTGCTCAGGTAAAGGGCAGGTAGTGTGGGAGCTTTAACAAGTTGTCACATCTTGAATGCCCTACGCTTGTGAAAAGCTAACTGTTCAATTGTTGGTTAGGGGTTATAACAGTTCTACCATCTAAATAACCCTTTCCTGGCTCTTTGGATCTGAAGTGTTCCTTTTTCTCCAATAAATCCCTGTAATGAATTTGTTGAGTACCAGGCATGTAGTAGGTGCTTTATAGGTGTTCTTACTTGTGTAATTTTAGTAACACTAAGAGAGAAGGAAATTAGTTTCCTTTTTACCAGATTAGCAAAAAAGAAAATTGGTTGAAATCTCACCGTTATTAAGTTGTAGACCTAGAACATTCAAACCCTAGTGTTATGCTAAATTGTTATGCTAAATTATGTCAACTACACTGTCTTTACAATAATACAAATCACCTGTGCCATTCTCTGACATTTAACACGTACTACCTTCTACAATAGTAATTAGCTGGACCTTCAAGCTCCTTCAGCAAGCCATTTCTGAGAGTTCCTACTGTGATATTGTCTCTTTTAGCACTGAAATTCCTCCATGAACTTACACTGAGTACTTGCTATATTCCAAGAATAGCACATAAGCTATCTCACTCAATTGTCCTGGTCATTTTTCAGCATTTTGTAATTATACTCATCTTAAAAATGAAAAAAAAAAAGTCATAGATCAGTTAAAAACTTTCTAACCAAGATATTAATTTTGTAAGGAATGGAGTCAGGATTTGAATTGTGCCTAAGTCCCAAAACCTTGTACCATTGGATCTCTTCATATGCCCCTTACTATGTGTTGGTCCCTCACTATACATCTCACTGATGAGCTTCACACTTTCCTGTTATGTGTGACTGGCATCTCTATTAGCATCAGTTACATGGTATATTGCAAGTGAGTGACTCAGCACAATGATGGTTTATTCTTCTGTGATGTGCTACTTTAGAAAAAGGATAATTGCTGTTAGATGCTAAAGAATATACTGTACTTCATTTCATATATATATATATATATATATATATATATATATATATATATGGAATTATATATATGGGGCCTTTCTGCCTGCCTCCTTTCAGCCTAGTTTAATATTTTCAAGGTTCATACATATTAGAGCATGTACTAGTACTTCAGCCCTTATTATAGTGGAGTAATATTTCACATTTCACTGTATGGATATACCACATTCTGTTTATCCATTCATCATTTCATGGACATTTGTGTTGTTTCACTTTTTGACTATTATGAATAATGCTGTTATGAACATTTGTGTGAAAGCTTTTGTGTGGACATATGTTTTAATTTCTCCTTGATAGATGCTTTGGGCAAAAGGGACAGAAAGAATATTTTAGGAAATGATGGCCAAAAATTTCTCAAACTTGATGAAAAATATTAATCTATACATCTAAGAATGCTAATGAACTCCAAGAAGGATAACTCAAATAGCTCCACATCTAGACACATCATATTCAACTATTGAAAATCAAAGACAAAGGTATAATTTGAAAAGCTGCAAGAGAAAAATTATTCTTCACATACAAAGCATCCTCATAAGATTAAGAGCATACTTCACATCAGAAACCATGGAGGTGAGAACAAAGAGAAGTGACATATTCAAAGTGCTCAAAACATATCAAGGGGCACTTAAGTGGCTCAGTCAGTTAGGCATCCAACTCTTGATTTCAACTCGGGTCATGATCTCACAGTTCGTGGGTTCGAGCCCCATATCATGCTCTGTTCTGACAGTGTAGAGCCTGATTGGGATTCTCTCTCTCTCAAAACAATAAATAAACCTAAAAAAAGAATACCAATCAAGAATTCTATACCCGGCAAAACCTAGGCAAATCTGTGAAGACAGAAAGATGAATGGTTGCCAGACACTGTGGGATAGGAGAGGTAACTACTAATGGGTACAAGATTTTATTTATAGGGTGATAAGTATATTATACAATTACCAGTGATGATTTCATAACTCTGTGGATATACTAAAATCTGATGATTTGTACGGTTTAAAGGAGTGAATTTTGTGATATGTGAATTATATCAAAATAAAGCATTTTCTTAAAAAATGGGATCTGGTACATAGTAAATACTACATTAGGGACAGCCATTACTCTCTATTCTTTATATTATTTTTATTGTTTTTAGTTTTACTTTTATTCATATCATGGATCATTCATATCATGGATCTGTGTGGAGAATGAATTGTTTGGGGGCAACTGGGTAAGAGATGGGTGCAGTACATTAAGGTAAGAGAAAATGGTAGCATGGATGAGATGACTGTGCAGATGGAGAGAAGTGGCAGGATTCAGGATAAATTCTGAAGTAGAGTGCCCATGGTGTGAAAGAAAGCACTCTCTTTGGATAGGATTTATGAGTGACTGGATGCCTGTAATAACCTTGGTGAACAAATAACTATCAGCTTCCCCAGTAAATACAGCTGCTATCAAAGGAACCACTTGAGTGGAGACTATTTTCTTTTCCTGTCCAGTTGCTGGCCCCAAACCTATTTCAATCAGGTACCTCTGGTTCTTAAAATAAAAGAAAAAGACTTTTCTCCAAGCTGATTATTATAAAGATTTTCATGTAGGAAGTCTTGAGAACTTCCACACTGAGGAAGTACAATTTGAAGGAAAGGAACCAATTCAGAAGACGAGTGTCTAGCTTCCTAGTTCAGCAAATACTGATTGATTAGATGTTCGGTGGCTCCATCAGTTAAACGTCCAACTTCAGCTCAGGTCATGATCTCACAGCTTGTGGGTTCGAGCCCTGCATCAGGCTCTGTGCTGACAGCTCAGAGCCTGGAGACTACTTCAGATTCTGTGTCTCTCTCTCTGTGCCTCCCCCACTCGCACTCTGTCTCTGTCTCAAAAATAAATAAATATTTTTAAAATGAATTTTGAATACCTTTGCAGATCGTGTGATTACTATAAAGCGCCATTATCATGAGTACCAGAATTCTGCCTTGAATAGTGAAAAAAATTTGATGGTCAGAAAGGAGGATGTTTTACCTTAAGAACAGTTACATGGTCTATAGAACTTATAAAAATTTCAAGAACTGTTTCCACCTACTTTTAAAATTACAGAATTATGGACTAGTATGGTAATTCTTAAGAAACAAACAAACTTGAGATATGAGAAGGAAAGGACACATGGACTCTGTCTTCAAAGGCAAGATTATCCCAGGAAGAAGTGGCAGACTTGCTTCTTGTGGCTTCAGAACTGATGGTTGGATGTCAGTAGAAAAAATATTCTCGTATGCATTTACTAACAAGGACACTATATTAATAAAACATGTTTTTTTTTATTTAAAAAAAAATTTTTTTCAACGTTTATTTTTTTAAGACAGAGAGAGACAGCATGAACGGGGGAGGGGCAGAGAGAGAGGGAGACACAGAATCGGAAGCAGGCTCCAGGCTCTGAGCCATCAGCCCAGAGCCTGACGCGGGGCTCGAACTCACGGACCGCGAGATCGTGACCTGGCTGAAGTCGGATGCTTAACCGACTGCGCCACCCAGGCGCCCCAATAAAACATGTTTTTAATGGTAATTGGAAGCTGGACATTTTGTTGTTTTAGAGTTGTGGGGAGAAATACCAACACAGTAGAAACCCAGTCACTCTGGCCCCATAGTGGTTTGCTCAGCTGACTTTGATGTCTTCATACCATACCCATGATAGGGTAGTCCAATATGATAGCATTTTCATACCTGTACCCATATCTACCCTATAACACCCCAAATTACCTATTCTCCCCTCTAGATAAACTCACAAAATTCAGTTAACTATTTGATGACTGCCCTATATTCCTGGCTCATCTTGATGCATTTCTCTCTTCTTTGAATTCATGTAACATGTACTCTTTGAGTCCCACAATACTATCTCTTTATTATTTCTCTGAACCAATCTAATTTTCTAAGCAGCAAAAGGCAAATCCATATCTTCTTTCTCTTGTGTAGTTCTGGAACAGCATAATGCAAATACAGAAACAAGATAGATGGTAAACAACAGCACAGATCATTTATATTCCAATAACAGGTGACCAGGTACTCCTACATACCTTCTTCAGTTGAAATCCACAACAACCTACTAATGCAGTTGTTGAGAAAACAGAAGTTGAAACATTTAAGTGATGTGTCCAAGGTTTCATAGGTATTAAGTAGCATGAGTTCTACTCCTGCAAAACTGAGCCTTATGTGATTAGGTTATTTTATTATATGGTTTCATAGTGCTCTGGACTTCTATATGCTCTCTGCAGAATAAATAGATCAGCAATCGTTTTTTTGTTTTTAGTTTCTTCCCCATGTAAGTCTAAAAACTCCATATGAGTAAGACTCTGTCTGGTTCGCTTCAGCACTTTCTGTAGTCTCTAGTATATACAGGCACAAACTAAATGTGTGTGGAAGAAAGGGAGAAGAGGGAAATAAGAATTTGGGGTGTTGAGAAATATCAGACTGGATTTTCTAAGTCTAAGTCAAAAAACCTGGATTTTAAGTTCTTCTAGGTTACATCCATTTAGGTAAATTCAGTTAGACTGTTTCTAGGAAAGCAAAGAGGAGCAGTGAAGAGGCAAGTGAGAGAAGGGATCAAGATAGCATAATTCCACACATCATTCCCCTTATGAGCATAGTACCTGGCAGAAGTCCTGTTGGACTTCTGTAGTATTATGTTACCTGCCTAGAGTATTTTTAAGGGTAGTGATAGCCAGACTGAGTTTTTTTTCACATGCTGATTTGAGAGCCTAACTCTTTCCTAAGATGAGGCCTGACTGCCTCATTAGTCTTCAGTAATCCACTCGTACTACTCAACTTTCCTTTTACTTAACACCTTGATATTCTATGATTTTAGAACATAATTTTCCTTTTTTGATTTTTTTTCTAACTCCCAAAATATATATGAGTCTAAGTATAAATAGAAATCACCCTTTCCTTCAAAATACCTGCAAAATACCGTTGGCTAAGAACTTCAAATCAAATTAAAAAATTCACACACACACACACACACACACACACACACACACTCACTCACATCTTGAAGAATTGCATAAGGTGGTCTATAAAATCAATATGGCTGCAATGCACTCAGTACCGATGAGCTGGCCTTGGAAAAAGAGTACTCACCTAAGAAAGCAGAGATTCTCTCCTACTGAAACTGAGGTTAATTAATTACTTTATAGGAAAAGATTTGCTTTCGTGAGGATCTGAGATTTGGTTTTTAAGCCCTTTTACTGACTTCTGTTGTGACCTTCAAAATTTATTCCCCATCTTTGAACTTAATATCATCATCACTTTAAAGAAAGGTCAAAATAAGTGATATATATGCCTGCCTCCATCCTTGGCAAGGCAACTTTCTACTCCAGCTACTCCAAATAAGTATATAAGTCAAAACAGTATGTCATATCAAGACCAGGTTTCTAGCCCATCGAAGACTCTCCAGTAGGAAAATTCTGGTACTACAACTAGCTGCAACTATGACCTGGTTTGAAAAGTTGGGTAATATAGGAAACAAATAGCCCATTTTTGTTTATCATGTTTTTCAAGTGTAACTAAAATTTCCAAGATAACTCCCAAGGCTTCCTTAAGTATACAGTGAAAAATAAAGCCTCATATGGATGGACTTAGGGTATGTCCAGGTCAATTAACGATATCTTTCACAACCCCAGAAACCTTTCAGAAATTTTACCTTTTAAAGGTAAAAATACATCTTTAAGATGTATTTTCTGAGATGATGGGCCTTTTAACTTCCCCTATTAGGAGGCAAATCCTATTGGCAGGGCAACCTCTTAACCTGTGTTTGTTACTCAGGGGCAGAGGTATAGAAATACACAGATTCAGGGCATGAAAGCCACATTTCCTTTTTTCCACAACTTGCCAAGGTAGCCTTCTACACTTAGGCCTTTAGATGTTATAGATAAATATTTCATATGGTTCTGCCCAAAAGGCTGCCCACTTTGCCAAATTTTTTTATCTTGAGCCTCAAAGAAGATGAAGCCTTTTCATTCTATTTATTGAGATACCCAGTCCTGGAAACCTAGGAAGCACAGGAATTCAGAAGAGAAGCCTAGAGCAGAGACAAAGCTGGAAGGTGAGCAGGGGGGAACTTTCTATACCAGTTATGGTTTTATATAAATTAATAAAAATCATATAATTGGCTTTTGTTAAGACTCTGATGAAGCTATCAGAGGAAACAGTCATAAAGCAAGACCTAGGGAATCCTAGACTACACACAAAAAGGATGGTGACTTTCTTCATGACAATACACTTCCATCAACCAACAGTACAGATAGGGCTTGACTCACCAACTCCTTCCATGGTCATCCCCCATGGCTGATCATAGATATTGCTTTGCCAAGATATCACCTATTCTAACTCCCCCACTCACATTTGGAGTGACTGAGGCATAGTAGCAAAAAAAAAAAAAATGATTTGCTTATGGACAAAAAACTGGTTTCAGTGGTTAAAACAAGAATAAAACCTGATAGGGTTCAAGAGAGGCTGCCCCAGAATGAGCCATTTTGGCATGTGGAGTATTTCAAGATGAAGATAACCAAGGCCCAAAAAAGTCAGAAGAATTTTTACCTTTCCTTTTAGTGCCTGGTTCATCTAGCACCAGAAACAAGTACAAAGAGTGTGGGGTGGGTGTGGTAAGCTGGGGGAAGCCCAAGTGGGGCCTGTTTGTTCCACTGTCTCTGCACTGCATGACAAACATTTGTTTGCCAAATGTTTGCTCTTCCCACCTTCCTGTTGTCTGTCTTCCTTCCCTTAGGAGCCCCAGACCCTAACCCCTTCTCCTCAGCTCAGGATGGCATGTAAGCCTCAAATGCCTCTCTTTGAGCCCCCTATCTTTTAGGTTCTCATACATACAAAACTAAATTTTTCTCCTGTTACTCTGTCTTATGCCAATTTAATTATTAGATCAGCCAAAGAACCTAGAAAGGAAGGGAAAGTTTTCCTCCCCTACAAACTTGATCTTTCCTGAATACAACTTAGCTGGTGGCTGTGTTTATGACAGTGTCTTAAATTATATTCATTCTCCCATGAACAATTTTTTTTTCCAGAACCATGTCAACCTGTGAGCAGTCACAAAATTCATAGGAATTACTCAATTCATTCTTTCTTAGGACAGAAAACGACAGAAGTGCCTAAATGAAAAAAACAAAACAAAAACCTTAGAATTCTCCAGTCTTTTCTGCCAAGTGCAGAATTTCACACTAATTCATGTCTGTTCACTTCCCACAACCATGTCTCCCATTTATAATCGCTAAATATGCCAGGTTCACAACATCTCCCCATTTAGGTGCCCTATTTGAATCTGTGTATAAATACTCACTCCTCCAAATGTTCTATTTGAATACACAAAATATTCATTTCAGCACAGAGTGCATAAATTCAGGAATGGAGGCGTGTGGTATACTGCGGAATAGCACTGATTCAGGAGTCAGCTTGTGGAGGTGTGGATATGGTTCAGCTATATATTCACGATAGGACCTCCGGGACATTGGTTTCCTTCACTGAACATGTTTTCTGATCCTAAAACTGGGGTAAATGAGACTTTTCATTTTCCTCTTATGGATGAGAGACTCATAGGAGATTGTGGACACATTTTAAAAAAAAAAAACTGTCCATGATCCTCACATTGAGAATAAAGGAGAGAAACATAAGCAAAGGCATGTATTTAAAAAAAATTACAAGTAATGTGAAGAAAATAAATAAAGAAAGTCAAATAATATGGACTCAGTTCCCATCTTTTCACTATTTGATTGCATTTCTTCTCTGGGATGCAGAATCTCCATTAGTAAAATGTGGGATCAAGACTAAATCTTTTATGTCTCCAGTTTGGTTTCTGGCTGATTGAGTCTGCAGCATTATTAAGCAGTACTTAATTGCAGCCTGAATTTTAGTCATAGCAGTGCTTGAATTAACCCTTCAGAATGCCTTCAGAGTGAGGATTCAGCTACTGTAATGTAAAATATAGGATTATAATCTAAAGCAAAAAAATTTGTAGCAAAAAAACCCCTGATGAAATATGAATAAAGTCTATGGTTAGCTAATAATATTGTTCCAATGTCAATTTCTTCTTAGTTGTACTATATGGTTTTATAGAATGTTACTATTAAGGAAAGCTGGATGAAGGGTTCAGGGGCACTCTCTGTACTATATTCGCAACTTTTCTGTAAGTTTAAATTATTATTCATTAGTAGAAGTAGTATATTTCAAAAGAAGAAGGAAAAAAACACTGTATTCCACAGAAATCACATCAAGTACATGTTGAAAATGCAACATTTCCAATTTCAAAGATAAGGAAATGATAGCCCTGGAGCAAAACTCAGGAGTCTTCTTCCAACAGGCACACAAGGAGTTCCTGATACAAATTTCTTAGTGATCGTAGCTGGAGAAACTTGGAAAAAAAAACACTGATCTGTAACCAAACGAATGATAATATGGTAAATAAAAAATATAACCAAGGCTATAAAAAAGCTCTCAGGTGAGATCTAGGTTTTGGCTCTACCTCTGCCAGTTACTGTTTAAAATTAAGCAAGTTATCTGCTGGGCCTCAGTTTCCTCATTTATAAAGATAGAAGGTATCAGATCTATAGATTTCTAGTGGCCACTCATTCCTGTATAGGACATAAAAAGAAAGTCCAGAATGGTAAATAGTAGTCTTTAAATCCTTACTTTGGTAGCCCTACATCTTTCCCAGCATCTCTGCAGATTCCTTTTCTCTTATGGCATCCAACAGAACTAGGCTTCATGTAGTATCATTCCCATGCATGCAAGTGTCTGGCCCTTCAGTGAGTTAAACACAGCCAAAGGGAGACACAACCATGATGAAAAAACACAGCCAATGTAACAAGGTCAGCAGCAGGGGACATTAGATTTTGAATTTGCTTTATTGAGTAGAGAAGCAGAGACCATAGTTCCGATAGCATGCCCTTTTGCTTTGTGAAATAGAAATCCTAACTTCCATCTGTGAAGGCTCGGGGGAAATGAAATGAGGTCTTTGGCTCTAGGCCTTTCATTAGAAAGCAGTTTTATACCAGACGAGGCCACAGATTCATAGCTACCATGTCTCTACAGAGAGTCTGCCCAAAAGGAGGAGAAACATGGATATAAGTCAGCTCAGAGTCTTGGGATTTTCCCTGGTTTTTTGTTGGACTGGTCTTCTCTGCTAAGTATGTGAGTGCTCACAGACATTAACACAAGTTTATACTTTTCAAACCAGAGAAGATGAGGTGATATATCCAAATAAAAATTCCTATGGGGCAGATAATATGCCAACCTCACCCCATTCAAATTCTGTTGACCTGACTCAACAGTCTACACAGATGAACAATCTTTAAAGTACCTATAAATCAACTTTAAGCAGACAGCATATCAGAAAAACATATGACACTAACATTTTCTGAGTACAAAAATGTTATTTGCTATTGTAGAACATAATTGTACAGCGTATTTAACTTTTCTAAACCTTTGTTTCCTCATTTGTGCAGACAGCTAATAACACATACAAAATTTAATTTGATCTTGACAATAATCCTAGGAGTTTTATTTTATATGACCTTATACACATATATGGAAAAGGTAAGTGAAATTTAACATCTCAATTTCTCACTGTAGACATTAAGTGCAGTAAAGTGTAAGAACTTGGATTTCAACTCAGATCAAACAACTCTAAAACTCACACATCCTTTGGGATGACTCCAGGCAAACAACTGTTAACTATGGTGATTTTCCTAAAAGTCAAAATGAATTTTTCTCTTAAGCATAAAAAGAGAAAATGGGGGGGGGGGATGGTATATCCTCTTTAATATCTGTTTTGTCAGTGTGATAGTTTGTGATTAAGTGTGGTTTCCTTAGAATGAAATGTATTAGCTATATACAAACAGTCCCCTCTTGACATTTGGGAACTGAGATCTACCCTCCAGTGAAGCATAATGAACAGGAAGGATTATATTTATTCATCCCAGAGATGCTGGTCTTCTGGATTAAGAATTAGAGAAGACAGAGTAGGAAAATTAAACAGATTGAGTAAACTGGAAGATGGTAATATAACTAAATCAGGAGTTTGGTTTTCCTTTATGTTTGTTTTGTTTATGTGGAGGGAAGATCACGTTATTTATTTTGCCAGGGCCATTCCTTATTGTTGTGTACATTTTCTGTTTCCCAACATTAGAGGATATCGTTATATACTTGTTGAGATATTATGTTAATTCTCAGGCAGATGACAATAAAGTGACTTGAGGAAGTCTAGCTTTAGAAATGTATCATCATGGGGCGCCTGGGTGGCTCAGTCGGTTAAGCAGCCGACTTCGGCTCAGATCATGATTTCACGGTCTGTGAGTTCAAGCCCCGCGTCGGGCTCTGTGCTGACAGCTCAGAGCCTGGAGCCTGTTTCAGATTCTGTGTCTCCCTCTCTCTGACCCTCCCCCATTCATGCTCTGTCTCTCTCTGTCTCAAAAATAAATAAACGTTAAAAAAAATTTTTTAAAGTATCATCACTATGAGGATACAGTTTTCAATGATTTTAAGTTATATTACAAAGTTGTTATCATCAAAACAACATAGTACTGGCATAAAAACAGGAGCATAGGCTAATGGATCAGTATAGAGAGTCCAGACATAAACACATGCATATACAGTCAACTATTTTCTTACGATGGTGCCAAGAACACACAATGGGGAAAGGATAGTCTCTTCAGCAAATAGTGTTCAGAAAACTTGACAGCCATATGCAAAATAATACAACTGTACAGTTATCTTATACCACTCACAAAAATTTACTCAAAAGAGATCAATGACTTAAATAAAACACCTGAAAGTATAAAACTCCTAGAACTAAACAAGAAAGAAAGTTCCTTGACATTGGTTTTGGCAATGATTTCTTGGATAAGTCACTAAAAGCACAGGCAACAAAAGCTAAAATAAGTAGGACTATAGTAGGGGAACCTGGGTGGCTGTGTCAGTTAAGTGTCCAACTTCAGCCCAGGTCCGTGAGTTCGAGCCCCGCGTTGGGCTCTGTGCTGACAGCCCAGAGCCTGGATCCCACTTCAGATTCTGTGTCTCCCTCTCTCTCTTTTCCTCCCCCACTTGCACTTTGTCTTGTTATCTCTCAAAAATAAAGAAAGAATAAAAAAAATTTTTTTTAAGTAGGACTATAGTAAACTAAAAGCCTCTGCACAATAAAGGAAACAATTAAAAAGGCAACCTACATAGTGAAAGAAAATATTTGCAAACGATAAATCAATAAAGGGTTAATATCCAAAACAAAGAAATAATTCATACAATTCAATAGCAAAAACCTAAGGAATCCAATTTAAAAATAGGAAAAGGACCTAAACAGACATTTTCCCAAAGACGTTCAAATGGACAACACATACATGAAAAGGTTCTCAACATCACAAACCATTAGGGGAATGCAAATCAAAACCATAATGAGTTATCAATTCAACACCTTAAAATGGCTATTATCACAAAAACAAGAGATAATAAATGTTGATTAGGATGTGGAGAAAACAGAATCCTTACATGCCATTAGTGATATTGTAAATTGTTACAGCTATTATGGAAAACAGTATGGGGGTTGCTCAAAAAATTAAAAATAGAACTATCTGATGATCCAGAAATCTTACTCCTGGGTATATATCTGAAGGAAGTGAAATCACAGTCTCAAAGAGATACCTGCCCATGTGCATTACAGCATTATTCACAATAGCCAAGATATGTAAATAATCTAAATATCTTACCACGATAAATGAATAAAGACATGAGATATGTATGTATGTATATACATAAATATATATGTGTGTGCGCAAATATAATATGTATTATATCTAAAGGAATATACAATGTGAGATGTATACATACGTACATATACATATGCACATATACACATGCACACACACAGGAATATTATTCAGCCATTAAAAAAGGATGAAATCTTGTCATTTCCAACAACTTGGATGAAGTTGGAGGACATTACGCTAAGTGAAAATAAGGAAGTATCAATTATATGGTATCAATTATATGTGGAATCTAAAAGGCATAACTTGTATGTGGAATTTTTAAAAATGTGGAATTTTCAATTTCGTAGAAACAGAGAAGAATGGTGGTTTCCAGGGGCTGGGGGAAAGGGATAAATGCAGAGAGGTAGGTCAAAGGGTGCAAACTTTCAGTTATAAGACTAAGCTCTGAGGACCTAATGTATGGCATGGTGACCATAGTTAAAAAATACAATATTTTACACTTGAACATTAGCTGAGAGTAGAAATTAAACATTCACCGTATAGACACACCACACACATACACACACACGCACACACACACACACACACACGGAGTTAACTATGTGAGGTGATGGATGTGTTAATTATCTTGATCTTGGTAATCATTCCACTACGTATGTATGTGTGTGAGTGTGTGTGTGTATGTGTGTGTATAAAATCATCAAACTGTATACTTTAAATATACACAACTATATTTGTCAATTAGTACTCAGTAAGGTTAGAAAACAAATTTATCATCAGATAATACTAGGGTTGCACTTTGCCTTAGAATCACAAAGGGAGAAAAAGGAAAGAATCATCTGAAGTTTGCCTTAAGTTACAGGGTGAAGTCTTACTACAAAGATGCTAAAGCAGGAAAATTCCAGGAATTCACAGGAGAAATGAAGTGCTCAGGGATTGTGGCACACTCTTTTCTTGCTTTCTGTCCAGGTTTTCCACTCCACCTGAGTTCCACACACACTTACAAAGCCCATGATTTGGATCAATTCTACAATCTTCTCTCTCTGCTCCTCTGATCAGGCCACCCAGCATTGCTGAAGAAATCCAATTCACTGTGTAAATTGGCATCTCTACAACTTCATGAGTTGGGCATATTTACAAGCTTTATGCTTTTTTGGGTCAGCTCACTTTCCCATCCTTTTTGGGGATTTCCAAGCTTTTCTCACTCTCTTCAAGCCCAACACTCAGCCCTTAGATGGCCATATCTCCCATTTCATAAAACAACTGAGGCTACCAAAAGTCATTTGTATCAACTTCCTACTCTACCCAACCATTAACATGCCTATATCTATACCAATCCTCACCTTCATTACTCTACTCCTTGAAAATAATATGCTGTGGTATTCCCTCTAGAAGCTGCTCTCTCTTATATTAACATCCCTTTTCCAACCTCTGGTTATATATGTTCAAGTGTAGTCTGAACAACTTCATCTGAATCTCCCATAGCTATCTAAAATGCAGCTGGTCTAAAACTTACATCTCCCCCCACCCTTGCTTTTTCCTACCAAGATTCTCAATCACTTGTTAGTACCAAAAAGCTGTAAACCCGAGGGTCATCCCTGAATTTCATCTTTCTCTCACTTTCACATGCAATAGAATTATTTATCTAATCAATCATTAGGAGTTCTACTGATTTTGGCTTCTAAATACTTCTTGAATCTGATCTACCTTATTTCTGGATATTATTTCTCTTATGGACAGCACTTCTAGTGATATGGTGGCCTATGGTGCTTTTTTCTCCTTCTGATATTTTTTCTACCTGGTGCCCACAGGTATTTATATAAAATGAAAATCTGAACATACTGATGCTTTACCTAAAACCCTTCACTGAATACCTACTGACCTACTTTTCCAACCTCATCTTCCACTAGAGCACTATACCTTCTTAGAAAAACTCACTCTTAGCCTTCTCTTTTAAGTTTCAGAAAATAAAAATCTATCTATAATTCTCTATATATGCCTACATATCTCTGTTCATGCTATTTCCTCTTAATTAAATGTCGCTTAACTGCCCCCTTCCCTCTATAATAATTCTTCATCTAACTTCACTTTCATTTTGGAACTTATCTCAGACATCACTTCCTCTAGGAAGACTTTGGTAAGCATCATTACTGATAGACTAGGTTATATGACTTGTATTCTGACTTGTATATGACTTGTATTCCCATAGTACATACTATGTGATTTCATCACTGTTCTCACACAGTATTCAACTTTCCCCTCTCCTCTGCAATCCAATTTTTAGAGAACAGTGAAACTATATCCCAAGTCCAGTCTGTCACCTGCTTTAGTAAATAAAGTTTTATTTGAAGACAGCCATGTCCATTCATATACTTATTGTCAGTGTGCTTTTGCACTACAACAGCAGGGTTGAGTGGCTGTGACAGAGACCATATGGCCTGAAAAGCCTAAAATACTTACTATCTGGCCTTTTGCAGAAAAAATGTCTGTCAACCTCTATCTTTGAGGAAGCAACTCTTTCTCATGAACTTTTGTATCCCATTACCTTATCAAAAGTATTGCATAGTGTAAAAAGTTTGATATTGCTTAAAGAAATGTTACCAAATAATTAAAGGTAGTTCTGAAGTTTCTCAGCCAATTACATTAATTAGTGATCTACCTATAGGACCTATTCGAGATCAAATTTTGAGGTTGAAATATTTAATGCAATTCTAATGACATAAGGGTCCTATGTAGGTATTTTAGCAGGAATCCTTAAGAAATCTATTTTGAATATTGATTTTAATGACACTGAGCACCTTGTAACAAGTACTTTCTGTCTTTCTCTCTCTCTCTCTCTCTTAAAGAAAGTAAAAATATTCTCAGGTGAAAGAAAATTTTAAAAACTGTTGCTTTAAAATACTTGCTTAAAAAAGAAAAGTAACTAATGCAATTATTGAGTCGCCTTGGCGGCCAACTCTTGGTTTCAGCTCAGGTCATAATCTCACGGTTTGTGAGTTGGGAGTCCCAGGTCGGGCTCTGCGCCAACAGCATGAGGCCACTTGGGATTCTGTCTCCTGTTTACTCTCTCTGTCCCTCCTCCACTCTCTTTCTCTCTCTCAAAATAAATAATAAATTTTAAATTAGTGTAAAATATTTGGGATCTCATGATCTCACAGTTCATGGAATCAAGCCCTGCATTGGACTCCATGCTGACAGAGTGCAGCCTGCTTGGGATTCTCTCTCTCTCTCTCTCTCTCTCTCTCTCTCTCTCTCTCTCTCTCTCTCAAAATAAATTTTAAAGAATAGTTGCTCATGAAAGATCTTCAGACAGAAGGAAAATTATACAGAAAGAAAACTGGGAATATCACAAATGAATGAAGAGCAGCTAAAACAGTAAATTTACACATGATAAGTATATACTACTAAGTTTCTATTGAGTTTTTAAATATAAATTTGACTATTTAAAGTTGAAAGTTTAACATTGTCTAGAAGGGTTTTCCAGGGAGGTATATGTAATCTATAAGAAAACTGCAACATTAAGAGGGTGGGAAAGGAACTCTATATAAATGGTTGCCTTTTAGTTTTGTTGATTGTTTCCTTTGCTGTGCAGAAGTTTTTTATCTTCATGAGGTCCCAATAGTTCATTTTTTCTTTTAATTCCCTTGCCTTTGGGGATGTGTCAACTAAGAAATTGCTGAGGCTGAGGTCAGAGAGTTTTTTTCCTGCTTTCTCCTCTAGGGTTTTGATGGTTTCCTGTCTCACATTCAGGTCCTTTATCCATTTTGAGTTTGTTTTTGTGAATGGTGTAAGAAAGTGGTCTAGTTTCATCCTTCTGCATGTTACTGTCCAGTTTTCCCAGTACCATTTGCTAAAGAGACTTTTTTCCATTGGATACTCTTTCCTGCTTTGTCAAAGATTAGTTGGCCATACATTTGTGGGTCCAATTCTGGGGTCTCTATTCTATACCATTGGTCTATATGTCTGTTTTTGCGCCAATACCATACTGTCTTGGTGACTGAAGCTTTGTAGTTCAGGTAAAGTCTGGGATTATGATGCCTTCCACTTTGGTTTTCTTTTTCAACGTTACTTTGGCTATTCGGGGTCTTTTGTGGTTCCATACAAATTTTAAGATTGTTTGTTCTAGCCCTGAGAAGAATGACAGTGCAATTTTGATTGGGATTGTATTGAATGTGTAGATTGCTTTGGGTAGTATCAATATTTTAACAATATTTGTTCTTCCAATTCATGAGCATGGAAAACTTCAGTTTATTTCATACGTTTTCTATGGTGTTCAGCATACAGATCTTTTACATCTTTGGTTAGGTTTATTCCTAGGCATTTTATGGTTCTTGGTGCAACTGTAAATGGGATTGATTTCTTGATTTCTTTTCCTGTTACTTCATTATTGGTGTATAGAAATTCAACTGATTTGAGAAACTTATTTCAAATGTAATGATGTAAGCAGTTTAAAAATCAAAAGGATGAAAAGAAATTGTACTGGGAGAACTGGACAGCGACATGCAGAGAATGAAACTAGACCACTTTTTTACACCACACACAATAATAAATTCAAAATGGATGCAAGACCTAAATGTGAGATAGGAAACCATCAAAATCTTACAGGAGAAAACAAGTAGCAACCTCTTTGACCTGGGTCACAGCAACTTCTTACTAGACATGTCTCCCTAGGCAAGGGACATAAAAGTAACAATGAACTATTGGGACCTCATCAAGATATAGAGTTTCCACACAGTGAAGGAAACAATCAACACAACTAAAAGGCAACTGATGGAATGGGAGAAGATATTTGCAAATGACTTATCAGATAAAGGTTAGTATCCAGAATGTATAAAGAACTTACAAACTCAACACCTGAAAAAAAAATAATCCAGTGAAGAAATGGGCAGAAGACATGAATAGACACTTTTCCAAAGACATCCAGATGGCTAACAGACACGTGAAAAGATACCCAACATCACTCATCGTCAGGGAAATACAAATCAAAACCTCACATCTGACAAAATTGCTAAAATGAATGACTCAGGAAACAACAGATGTTGGCGAGGATGTGGAGAAAGGGAAACCCTTTTGCATTGCTGCTAGAATGCAAACTGGTGTAGCCACTCTGGAAAACAGCATGGAGTTTCCTCAAAAAGTTAAAAATAGAACTATCCTACAACCCAGAAATTACACTGCTAGGTAATGATCCAAAGGATACAAAAATGCTGCTTCAAAGGGGCACATGCACCCCAATGTTTATGGCAGCACTAATGACAATAGTCAAATTATGCATAGAGCCCAGATGTCTATTGACCTACAAATCGATAAAGAATACGTGGTATATATATACAATGGGATATTACTCAGTGATCAAAAAGAATGAAATCTTGCCATTTGAAACAACATGTATGGAACTCGAGGGTATTATGCTAAGTGAAAAAGTCAGTCAAAGAAAGACAAATAGCATATGATTTCACTCAAATGTGGAATTTGAGAAACAAAACAAAGGAGCAAAGGGAGATAAAAAGAGAGAGCAGCAAACCAAGAAACTGACTCTTAACTATAGAGAACAAATTGATGGTTACCATCAGTGTGGAATTTGTGAATCACTATATTGTACAACTGAAACTAATATTACAATGTATGTTAAGTAACTGGAGTTTAAATAAAATAAAATAAAATAAAATAAAATAAAATAAGATAAGATAAAATAAAATAAATAAAAATAAAATAAAATAAAAAAGATTTAAACAACAATCCTAATTATATATAGACTTAATAGAGCTTAAAAAATGAAGCAAAAGTTAACAGAACTGAAAGGATAAACAGACAAATCCACAGTTATACTTGGTGACTTCAACACTCCCCTCTGAGTAACTGAATAGATGATAAAGTGGTTAGGATATAGAAGAACTAGGCTATATCACCAACCAACTGAGTTTAATTGACATTTTTACAACACTTGACCCAAAAATAGAACATATACTCTTTTCAAGTACACATAAGAATGTACACCAAGATGGACCAGATCTCAGATTACAAAACAACCTCAGCAAATTTTAAAGAATTGAAATTGTATAAAGCATTTTCTATGACTATAATGGAAGTAAACTAGATTTGAATTACAGAAGGATAGTAATAAAATCTCTAAACACTTAAGAATTAAACAACACACTTTTAAATAATCCATGGATCAAACAAAGTCTCCAAGGAAATTAGAAAATATCATGAATAAAACAAAAATGAAAATGCAATATTCCAAAGTCTGTGCAATTCAGCTAAAACATTGCTAAGTTAAATGTACACTGTCAAATTCTTATATTAGGAAAAAAAATGGTCCCAGGGCACCTGGGTGGCTTAGTTGATTGAGTTTCCAACTCTTGATTTTGGCTCAGGTCATGATGTCGTAGTTCATGTGATTGAGCCCGTGTTGGGTTCCACACTAAAAGTGCAGAGCGTGCTTGGGATTCTCTCTGGCTTGCTATCTCTGCCCCTCCCTCACTCACACTCTCTGTCTTTCTCTCTCAAATAAACATTTTTTAAAAAGAAAAGAAAACTTGTCCCAAATCACTAAACCAAACGTTCATTTTAAGAAACTACAAAAATAAGAATAAGCATAGGAGGGAAATGACAAAGGTAAGAGAAGTCCATGGAATATAAACATAAACATAATAGAGAAAACCAATGACACTAATAGCTACTTCTTTGGAAAGATCTATAAAACTGACAATCTTCTGACAAAACAGAAAGAGAGATAGAGAAAGCCTATTAAAAAAAACAACATTCATTCATTATAACATTCTAAGCAAAGTAGGAATATAAGGGAACTTAATGTAATAGAGGTTGTGTGTGTGTGTGTGTGTGTGTGTGTGTGTGTGTGTGTGTGTGTATGCCTATGGCTAATATATTTAATAGCATTTTATGATAGCAAGAATGAAAGTGGAGATTACAGTACAGATTCTTCAGGTATTGAGATAAGGAAATATTACTATGAATATTACTATGTATATCAATTTAACAACTTGAATAAAATTGACCAATTCCTTAAAAAAATAAAAAACTACTAAAAAGATCGAACAGGTAAACTGAATAGCTCTAGAATCATTAAAGAAATTGAATTCCTAGTTTAAAATCTTTAGAAACAGAAGTTTCCAGGCCCAAAAGATTTCTTTGGTGAATTCTGCCCAAAATTACATGAACAGGTAATATTAATTCCACAGAATATTTCCAGAAAGCTGAAGATAAGGGAGCAATTTTCTGTTCATTATATAAGATCTGCATTACCCTAATATCTAAACGAGGCAATGACATTGATTACCTCTCGCCATGAAGTCTACAACACTCAGGGTATACACCATTCAAAACTATGGAAATCATATTTTCTGCCTATTTTACATTAATAAATTTATTAATATAATAATTTTTGAAAACAGTCAATTACAGTTTAAGAAAACTAAAAACCAATATCCACCATAAACATAAAAACCCTTTACCAAATGTTAGCAAATCCAATTCAACACTATGTAAAAAGAATGATACACCACAATTAAGCAGGGTTTATCACAAGCATGCACTGTTGGTTCAATATTTGAAAATCAACCAATGTAATCCACCATATTAACAGTCTAAAGAATAAAAGCTACAAGATAAATATAAATTGACATAGACAAAGCATATTAAAAAAATCAACATTCATTCATGATAACACTCTAAGTAAAGTAGGAATATAAGAGAACTTCTTCAACCTAATAGTGTGTGTGTGTACCTATAGCTAATATCATATTTAATAGGAAAGGCAGAATGGTTTTTCCCTACAAAAGGGAATATGCAATGAATGTTGACTCTCACCACTTCTATTCAGCCTCATAATAGAAGTCCTAGCCAGTGAAATAAGCTTAGAATAAGAAATAAAATTCATATAGATTGGAAAGGAAGATGATTGTAGAAAATCCCAAGAATCCACAAAAACTTCTTAGAACTAATCATTGATTTTAGGTCACAAGATACAAGGCAACACACAAAAATCAATTGTTTTTCTACATATTAACATTGGACAATTGGGAATAGATTTTTTTTAAATGTATGAGTTCCAAAATAATGAAATACCTCAGTATAAATCTAATAAAACATGTACAGTATCTGTATGCCAAACATAACAAAATGTTGGTGAAATAAAATTTAGAAACCTAAGTAAATGGAGAGACATAGGATGTTCATGGATTGCAAGACTTATAAAGATACTAATTCTCCCCAAATTGATCTATAGATTTAACACAGTTCCAAACAAAATCCCACCAGGGTTTTCTATAGATATAGACTAGCTTATTCCAACATTTATATGGAGATGTATTAAGAGTAACCGAAAGAAATTTGAATTAGAAAAATAAAGTTGGAGAAATAACACTACTAAATTTTAAGCTTACTATAAAGTTATAGTAATCAAGACAGTGTGGAATTGACAAAAGTGTAAACAAATAGGACAGAATCCAGAAACACACCAGCACAGATATGGCTAAAATGTGCACAGGCAAATCAACAGAGGAAAGATAGTCTTTTCAACAAATGGTGCCAGAACACTCGACAGCCATCTAATAACAACAACAACAAAAAACTCACCTCACTTGAATGTCACACTTAATATAGACACTAATCCAACATAAATTATAGATCTAAGCATAATATAAATACAACGGAATATTGCTCAGCCATCAAAAAGAACAAAATCCTGCCATTCGCAATGATGTGGATGGAGGTAGAATGTACTATACTAAGTGAAACAAGTCAGAGAGAAACAATTACCATATGCTTTCACTCACATGTGGAATTTAAGAACCAGGGGTGCCTGCATGGCTCAGTTGGTTAAGCACTCAATTTCAGCGCAGGTCATGATCTTGTGGGTCGTGGGTTTGAGCCCCACATCGGGCTCTGTGCTGACAGCTCGGAGCCTGGAGTCTGCTTTGGGCTCTGTGTCTCCCCCTCGGTTCCCACCTCACTCACTCACTCTCTGTCTCTGTCTCCCTCTCTATCAAAAATAAATATTTTTTAAGTATTAAAATAAAGAAACAAAACAGATGAACATATGGAAGGGGAGGGAAGGATAGAGGGAAACAAATCACAAGAGACTCAAAGATAAAGAACAAACTGAGGGTTGATGGAGGGAGGTGGGAGGGAGATGGACTAGATGGATGATGGGTGTTAAAGGGGGCACTTGTTATGATGACCACTGGGTTTTATATGTAAGCGATAAATCACTGAATTCTACTCCTGAAACCAATATTGCACTGTATGTGAACCAAAAGAAAAACCAAAATAAATTCGAATTAGAACAAATTTTAACTGAAATTTAAATAAAATAAACAAATAAATAAATATAGAAATATAATATAAAACTATGTATTTTTCAGAAGAAAACATAAAACAAAAATCTTCATGACCTTGGGTTAGGCAAACAGTTATTTTTAAAATAGTGTTATTTCAATCAATGTAATGAATCAATTTATTTTAATTAATCTAATCAAGTATAGCTTATTACTGGTATAATAATTATAAATTAATGTGATTACTCTAAATAGTATTTTTGAGATACACAAGATAATAAAATACAAATTTATGATGTATAATTTATTTAATATAAAATTCACCCAAAAGATACAAATTCAAAGACTTTTAGTATATACACAGAGTTGTGAGATTATCACCATAATCTAATTTGGAACATATTCATCACTCTAAAAATAAATTGTGTACCTATTCACAGTCCCTTTGCATTCCTTTCCATCTCCCCAGCCTTACACATTCACTAATCTTTCTTAGACAGAATTCTTACACAACTCGAAAAAACATGATCCATAAGAGAAAATATAGACAATTTAGACTTCATCAAAATTAAAAACTGATGGTTTGCATTGGACAGACACTATATAAAGAATGAAAAGATTGGGAGAAAATAGTTGCAAATTATATTTCTAACAAAGAGCTTGAATACAGAATATACAGAGACCCTTCTAAATTCAACAGTAAGAAAGCAAAAAACCCAACTAAAAATGGGCAAAAGATTTGAACAGATACTTCGTCAAAGAAGATGTACAGATGGCAAATATTCACATGAAAGGCATGTTATCCATCACAGAAATGTAAAACAATTTTCCAGTTTCTTATTAAGTTAACCATATACTTACCATATGCCCAGAAGTACAAGTTCTGAATATTTACCTTAAAGAAATGAAAACTGACATTCATATCAAAACCTATACACAAATGTTTATAGCAAATCTATTCACAATCACAGAAGGGAAACAATCTAAATGTCTTTCAGTAACTGAATAGAGGGCTACTACTACTGTTCAATATCTATATCTATATCTATATCTATATCTATATCTATATCTGTATATGTAGATATATATATATATATATATATATATATATATATATATATATATATTTAGATATAGATGGAGAGAGAAAGAGAGATAATAGGTAGGTAGGTAGGTAGGTAGATAGACAGACAGACTGATTTAACCATTTGGATGAATCTCAAAGACATTATGCTGAGCCAAAGAGGCCAGTCTAAAAAACATACATCCCATGTTATGCCAATTGTATATCATTCTTATGAAGACTATAGTGATAGAGAACAGATCAATGGTTGCTAAGGGTTAGGAGTGTGAGACAGGTATGAATAACAAGGAATAATATGAAAGAGTTTCATAGGGTAATAGAACTGTTTTATACCCTGATTTTGGTAGTGGCTACACGAACCTATAGATTTATAGAACTATATATAGACAAAATTCAACTTTACTGTAAATTAATTTAAAAATTATACTGAAACACAAAAAGAAAATAAAAGACAAGCAAAAGCATATCAAATATGAAAAACAACCACTAGCTTTTCCCACCTATCTGATTCCCTCCCCCCCAAAACAAAAACCTACACATTCTTTCCTCCTCAATGCTGGGCTTTTATTCATTTGTTTATGTTCATTTATGTTATGTTCACTTATGAATGTTTATATAGCAAATATTATGTGAAGAAAAAAGATTATTCACTTCTGGTTGGAGAAAATCTAGAAAGAACATGGGAAGTTCTATGGAAAAGGTGGTACATTAACTACATACTGAGAAACAGAATTTTACTAAGAAGAGATAGAAGGAAAAAATTGGACATCTCTTTGTTTAAAACCAGAAAATAGAGTTGCGGCAAGATGGCGGCTTAGGAGGATGCTGGGCTCACTGCACGTCCTGCTGATCACTTAGATTCCATCTACACCTGCCTAAATAACCCAGAAAACCGCCAGAGGATTAGCAGAACGGAGTCGCCGGAGCCAAACGCAGACGAGAGGCCCACGGAAGAGGGTAGGAAGGGCGGCGAGGCGGTGGAAGAGGGTAGGAAGGGCGGCGAGGCAGTGGGCGCTCCACGGACTGGCGGGAGGGAGCCGGGGCGGAGGGGCGGCTCGCCGGCCAAGCAGAGCCCCCGAGTCTGGCTTGCAAAAGCGGAGGGGCCTGACGGACTGTGTTCCCACAACAAGCGCGTCTTAGCGTCTGGGAGGTCATAAGATAACAGCTCTGCTCGGAAAGCGGGAAGGCTGGAGGACAAAGGGAGGGAGAGCTGCTGAGCCCCCTGACAACAGAGCTCAGTTTGGTGGGGAACAAAGGCGCTCGCCAGCGCCATCTCCCCCGCCCATCCCCCAGCCGAAATCCCAAAGGGAACCGGTTCCTGCCAGGGAACTTGCTCGCTCAGCGCAAACACCCAACTCTGCGCTTCGGTGGAGCCAAACCTCCGGCAGCGGATCTGACTCCCTCCCGCTGCCACAGGGCCCCTCCTGAAGTGGATCACCTAAGGAGAAGCGATCTAAGCCTGCCCCTCCTGCCCCCGAGCACCTTGCCTACCCACCCCAGCTAATACGCCAGATCCCCAGCATCACAAGCCTGGCAGGGTGCAAGTAGCCCAGACGAGCCACACCACCCCACAGTGAATCCCACCCCTAGGAGAGGGGAAGAGAAGGCACACACCAGTCTGACTGTGGCCCCAGCGGTGGGCTGGGGGCAGACATCAGGTCTGACTGCGGCCCCGCCCACCAACTCCAGTTATACACCACAGCACAGGGGAAGTGCCCTGCAGGTCCTCACCACGCCAGGGACTATCCAAAATGACCAAGCGGAAGAACTCCCCTCAGAAGAATCTCCAGGAAATAACAACAGCTAATGAGCTGATCAAAAAGGATTTAAATAATATAACAGAAAGTGAATTTAGAATAATAGTCATAAAATTAATCGCTGGGCTTGAAAACAGTATACAGGACAGCAGAGAATCTCTTGCTACAGAGATCAAGGGACTAAGGAACAGTCACGAGGAGCTGAAAAACGCTTTAAACGAAATGCATAACAAAATGGAAACCACCACAGCTCGGCTTGAAGAGGCAGAGGAGAGAATAGGTGAACTAGAAGATAAAGTTATGGAAAAAGAGGAAGCTGAGAAAAAGAGAGATAAAAAAATCCAGGAGTATGAGGGGAAAATTAGAGAATTAAGTGATACACTAAAAAGAAATAATATACGCATAATTGGTATCCCAGAGGAGGAAGAGAGAGGGAAAGGTGCTGAAGGGGTACTTGAAGAAATAATAGCTGAGAACTTCCCTGAACTGGGGAAGGAAAAAGGCATTGAAATCCAAGAGGCACAGAGAACTCCCTTCAGACGTAACTTGAATCGATCTTCTGCACGACATATCATAGTGAAACTGGCAAAATACAAGGATAAAGAGAAAATTCTGAAAGCAGCAAGGGGTAAACGTGCCCTCACATATAAAGGGAGACCTATAAGACTCGTGACTGATCTCTCTTTTGAAACTTGGCAGGCCAGAAAGAATTGGCACGAGATTTTCAGGGTGCTAGACAGAAAAAATATGCAGCCAAGAATCCTTTATCCAGCAAGTCTGTCATTTAGAATAGAAGGAGAGATAAAGGTCTTCCCAAACAAACAAAAACTGAAGGAATTTGTCACCACTAAACCAGCCCTACAAGAGATCCTAAGGGGGACCCTGTGAGACAAAGTCCCAGAGACATCACTATAAGCATAAAACATACAGACATCACAATGACTCTAAACCCGTATCTTTCTATAATAACACTGAATGTAAATGGATTAAATGCGCCAACCAAAAGACATAGGGTATCAGAATGGATAAAAAAACAAGACCCATCTATTTGCTGTCTACAAGAGACTCATTTTAGACCTGAGGACACCTTTAGATTGAGAGTGAGGGGATGGAGAACTATTTATCATGCGACTGGAAGCCAAAAGAAAGCTGGAGTAGCCATACTTATATCAGACAAACTAGACTTTAAATTAAAGGCTGTAACAAGAGATGAAGAAGGACATTATATAATAGTTACAGGGTCTATCCATCAGGAAGAGCTAACAATTATAAATGTCTATGCACCGAATACCGGAGCCCCCAAATATATAAAACAATTACTCATAAACATAAGCAACCTTATTGATAAGAATGTGGTAATTGCAGGGGACTTTAATACACCACTTACAGAAATGGATAGATCATCTAGACACACGGTCAATAAAGAAACAAGGGCCCTGAATGAGACATTGGATCAGATGGACTTGACAGATATATTTAGAACTCTGCATCCCAAAGCAACAGAATATACTTTCTTCTCGAGTGCACATGGAACATTCTCCAAGATAGATCATATACTGGGTCACAAAACAGCCCTTCATAAGTTTACAAGAATTGAAATTATACCATGCTTACTTTCAGACCACAATGCTATGAAGCTTGAAATCAACCACAGGAAAAAGTCTGGAAAACCTCCAAAAGCATGGAGGTTAAAGAACACCCTACTAACGAATGAGTGGGTCAACCAGGCAATTAGAGAAGAAATTAAAAAATATATGGAAACAAACGAAAATGAAAATACAACAATCCAAACGCTTTGGGACGCAGCAAAGGCAGTCCTGAGAGGAAAATACATTGCAATCCAGGCCTATCTCAAGAAACAAGAAAAATCCCAAATACAAAATCTAACAGCACACCTAAAGGAACTAGAAGCAGAACAGCAAAGGCAGCCTAAGCCCAGCAGAAGAAGAGAAATAATAAAGATCAGAGCAGAAATAAACAATATAGAAACTAAAAAAACTGTAGAGCAGATCAACGAAACCAAGAGTTGGTTTTTTGAAAAAATAAACAAAATTGACAAACCTCTAGCCAGGCTTCTCAAAAAGAAAAGGGAGATGACCCAAATAGATAAAATCATGAATGAAAATGGAATTATTACAACCAATCCCTCAGAGATACAAACAATTATCAGGGAATACTATGAAAACTTATATGCCAACAAATTGGACAACCTGGAAGAAATGGACAAATTCCTGAACACCCACACTCTTCCAAAACTCAATCAGGAGGAAATAGAAAGCTTGAACAGACCCATAACCAGTGAAGAAATTGAATCGGTTATCAAAAATCTCCCAACAAATAAGAGTCCAGGACCAGATGGCTTCCCAGGGGAGTTCTACCAGACGTTTAAAGCAGAGATAATACCTATCCTTCTCAAGCTATTCCAAGAAATAGAAAGGGAAGGAAAACTTCCAGACTCATTCTATGAAGCCAGTATTACTTTGATTCCTAAACCAGACAGAGACCCAGTAAAAAAAGAGAACTACAGGCCAATATCCCTGATGAATATGGATGCAAAAATTCTCAATAAGATACTAGCAAATCGAATTCAACGGCATATAAAAAGAATTATTCACCATGATCAAGTGGGATTCATTCCTGGGATGCAGGGCTGGTTCAACATTCGCAAATCAATCAACGTGATACATCACATTAACAAAAAAAGAGAGAAGAACCATATGATCCTGTCAATCGATGCAGAAAAGGCCTTCGACAAAATCCAGCACCCTTTCTTAATAAAAACCCTTGAGAAAGTCGGGATAGAAGGAACATACTTAAAGATCATAAAAGCCATTTATGAAAAGCCCACAGCTAACATCATCCTCAACGGGGAAAAACTGAAAGCTTTTTCCCTGAGATCAGGAACACGACAAGGATGCCCACTCTCACCGCTGCTGTTTAACATAGTGCTGGAAGTTCTAGCATCAGCAATCAGACAACAAAAGGAAATCAAAGGCATCAAAATTGGCAAAGATGAAGTCAAGCTTTCGCTTTTTGCAGATGACATGATATTATACATGGAAAATCCGATAGACTCCACCAAAAGTCTGCTAGAACTGATACAGGAATTCAGCAAAGTTGCAGGATACAAAATCAATGTACAGAAATCAGTTGCATTCTTATACACTAACAATGAAGCAACAGAAAGACAAATAAAGAAACTGATCCCATTCACAATTGCACCAAGAAGCATAAAATACCTAGGAATAAATCTAACCAAAGATGTAAAGGATCTGTATGCTGAAAACTATAGAAAGCTTATGAAGGAAATTGAAGAAGATTTAAAGAAATGGAAAGACATTCCCTGCTCATGGATTGGAAAAATAAATATTGTCAAAATGTCAATACTACCCAAAGCTATCTACACATTCAATGCAATCCCAATCAAAATTGCACCAGCATTCTTCTCGAAACTAGAACAAGCAATCCTAAAATTCATATGGAACCACAAAAGGCCCCGAATAGCCAAAGGAATTTTGAAGAAGAAGACCAAAGCAGGAGGCATCACAATCCCAGACTTTAGCCTCTACTACAAAGCTGTCATCATCAAGACAGCATGGTATTGGCACCAAAACAGACACATAGACCAATGGAATAGAATAGAAACCCCAGAACTAGACCCACAAACGTATGGCCAACTCATCTTTGACAAAGCAGGAAAGAACATCCAATGGAAAAAAGACAGCCTCTTTAACAAATGGTGCTGGGAGAACTGGACAGCAGCATGCAGAAGGTTGAAACTAGACCACTTTCTCACACCATTCACAAAAATAAACTCAAAATGGATAAAGGACCTAAATGTGAGACAGGAAACCATCAAAACCTTAGAGGAGAAAGCAGGAAAAGACCTCTCTGACCTCAGCCGTAGCAATCTCTTACTCGACACATCCCCAAAGGCAAGGGAATTAAAAGCAAAAGTGAATTACTGGGACCTTATGAAGATAAAAAGCTTCTGCACAGCAAAGGAAACAACCAACAAAACTAAAAGGCAACCAACGGAATGGGAAAAGATATTCGCAAATGACATATCGGACAAAGGGCTAGTATCCAAAATCTATAAAGAGCTCACCAAACTCCACACCCGAAAAACAAATAACCCAGTGAAGAAATGGGCAGAAAACATGAATAGACACTTCTCTAAAGAAGACATCCGGATGGCCAACAGGCACATGAAAAGATGTTCAGCGTCGCTCCTTATCAGGGAAATACAAATCAAAACCACACTCAGGTATCACCTCACGCCAGTCAGAGTGGCCAAAATGAACAAATCAGGAGACTATAGATGCTGGAGAGGATGTGGAGAAACGGGAACCCTCTTGCACTGTTGGTGGGAATGCAAATTGGTGCAGCCACTCTGGAAAGCAGTGTGGAGGTTCCTCAGAAAATTAAAAATAGACCTACCCTATGACCCAGCAATAGCACTGCTAGGAATTTATCCAAGGGATACAGGAGCACTGATGCATAGGGCCACTTGTACCCCAATGTTCAACTCTCAACAATAGCCAAATTATGGAAAGAGCCTAAATGTCCATCCACTGATGAATGGATAAAGAAATTGTGGTTTATATACACAATGGAATATTACGTGGCATTGAGAAAAAATGAAATATGGCCTTTTGTAGCAACGTGGATGGAACTGGAGAGTGTGATGCTAAGTGAAATAAGCCATACAGAGAAAGACAGATACCATATGGTTTCACTCTTATGTGGATCCTGAGAAACTTAACAGGAACCCATGGGGGAGGGGAAGGAAAAAAAAAAAAAAGAGGTTAGAATGGGAGAGAGCCAAAGCATAAGAGACTGTTAAAAACTGAGAACAAACTGAGGGTTGATGGGGGGTGGGAGGGAGGAGAGGGTGGGTGATGGGTATTGAGGAGGGCATATTTTGGGATGAGCACTGGGTGTTGTATGGAAACCAATTTGTCAATAAATTTCAGAAAAAAAAAATAAAGGAACAGAAGAAAAAAAAAATAAAAAAAAAAACCCAGAAAATAACCTGTCTTATTTGAGGAAGTTTCACTTTTTGGAACTTAGAATATAGCTAATTTGGAGATTACCAAGAGAATTAATTCAGATAAGCTAGATTGAGGACAGATCATGAAAACCTTGAATGCCAGACAAAGGTGTTTATACTTAATTTATATGCTATCTTCCTGGCAATAAAGAGCATCTCATATCCTATTCCTTGCCCTTATCATATGGGTCTTATTTAAAGGAGATTTTACATCATTAAAGCCAACAGTAAGTGTTAGAAGATGGATTCCAGTATTTACTTAATCACTTATTTATCATATGATCTTTAGCAAATTAACTTCAGCATCTCCTTTTACCATACATAACATACCAGAAAAATATGCTAGTCTTTCCTATTTTGTTAAGTTTATCTGACAAATGAACCTGAAAATAATGAGAAAGGAATTTTTAAAGTGTAGTGTAACTCATTTTCTCAAGGTGTGGTCCTTGGGTCACCAACATTAGCAAAACCTGGGAACTTTGTATAAATACAAATTCTCACACCCTACCCCAGACTTACTGAATCAGAAAGGCTGAGGGTGATGGCCAGCAGCAGTGTGCATTTAACAAGCCCTCTCCATTATTCTGATGTGTGCTAAAGCTTGAGAACCACTAATATAAAATATTATACAAATATACTCAAGCGCCATTAAACTCAAATGGCATGTCTCAGTCCACTCTCAACATTATAATCTCATGAAGGGATAATGTCTTATTTGTAGACAGAAAACCACATATTCTTCATTGGCATTTTGCTTTTTCCAACATCTAAGGCTGATTTTCCTAGAGGAATAATTATTTTCAGAAATACTCAGCACTCTATATCAGAAGGTCCAAGAATGATTTCTTCAAGAGAAAAAAAAAAAGGAATTTTCTTCACTGATTTATATTTTGATAAAGCAATTCTGCTTGTGAGAATTGATGTCAGCACACTGACCCACAGTCACAATAAATTTGTGTCAATTCACTCAATGAATCATCTCTAATGTCAACATTTTCCCCTATACCCAAATGCTCTTAAGCATTATAAATCCCTGCTGCAAAAAGGATGAACAACAAAAACATTGCTAGTCAAAGGACAAGGCACAATTGACAAGGAGGTAGCAAGGATACTTTTCTCTCTCACTACAAAATAATAAACAATATATATTTCTGTATAACATATTTCAATATGAAATATCACCCAAATAAATAATTGAAATAGATCACTAATGCCTCACTCAACAATTAGAAAACAGTGAGCTTGTTATTGTCCTAATCTGTATCTTCTTTCACTGATTCAGAACCTTTTTTCTATCATTCGCTTGGTTCAAGATATCACCATCACCATAAAATATCAGCTCTGTCCCTGAATCTGAGACTTCCCTCTAGGCCAACCTGGTCAATATTAACTCTAGAAAACATTCGAATTTAGAAATCACTTGTTTTTGAACTCTACTTCTATCAGGATGTAAGAAAACCAACAGGTGGAGTCTATTGACCAAGCACCAAGTTCAGCCATGAACTATGTGCTATAATTACAGTCTTAGGCTTCAGTTTTATATCTATAAAAGAGGAACTAATAACTTCTATGGAAAGGGGTCTCATAATTTTTTTTATAACCATGCTTTATTTTAATGCTCCTTCACGGTTTCCCACAAAACATTCAATTCCCTATTCTGCCCACATTAGCCCGGTCTCCAAAAGAAATAAATCAAATGAATCATTGCTATTTAGGCCAGAGGTCACAAATTCAAATGCCTGCAGGTTAATAAAGTTATCATAATGCTTGCTGGATATACACAAATGTGTACTAACCAGCTTGTCCTGTAACCAAGCAAAACACTAGTTAGATTATCTTTAAAAATCTATATAAGGGCATATGTAATAAAATGCCCAGATAAAACACCTGTACTAGCTGTAAAATTTTGAAGCCATCAGTTTGAATTCCTCAGTTTAATTCTTGAGTACTTCATACCATAGTCACTGTCAACTTAAGGCCCTATCATCTCTTTCATAGTTAAAATACAAGATTACTACATAGGTAAAATGATGCTTCACCATGACTCATTACTGTTTATTTAAGTATTGTCTATTTGTCAAAGATCCTCTCGAATGCCGACTTGTACAATTTTTGTTTTCCTATCAAAATTTATCTCTTTGGTTTATATCCCTATTACATTTGTTTAAAGTTTGTTTGTTTATTTATTTATTTAGAGAGAGCGAGTGAGTGCAGGGGAGGGGCAGAGAGAGATAATCTGAAGCAGACTGCACTGCCAACACAGAGCCCATGCAGGGCTCAAACTCTCTCTGCTCCTCCCCCAGCTTATGCTCTCTCTCTCCTTCAAAAATAAATAAAAACATTAAAAATTTTTTTTAATCCAGGGAGGCCAGTTTTTCTTCCAATCTCCTCTTACAGATGAGGAAATTACAGCTCATGTTCTCCTGTTCCACCTGTTTCCTTCCCCACCTCCTGCCAGCCCACAATTCCTGCAAAATAACCACGATGCAAACTCTAAATCCCAACTTGATCCTTCTTGCACTATGTACCCATCACCACACTGTTCGTATGTTGGCACGTTAAGGGATACATTAATAGATTATCCACTTCAAGATTCTGGACCTCAACTAAAATAATTGCATGTAAAATTTGCACCCTGTAGAGCAATATGCAATTGAATGGACAATAATGAACCCTGAAAATACAGTGACATTCCTAAGCATTCTGGAATTCCCAAGTATTTTAGGTTTTCAAGGTAATGGGAAAATACGGTATGATATTGTACTCAGTGGGTGGCAAGATGTGGTGCTGCAATTGAGTGCAAGGAAAGGACTTGCATCCAGATTCACATATGGGCACGTTAGCAAAGATTCAGCACCGTGAGATCATGACCTGAGCTGAAATCAAGAGTTAGATGCTTAACCGACTGAGTCACCCAGGCACCCCTCCAATTATATTTTCTTTACCTCTGAGTAAAGGTATTAGCTTATTCCACCCATACTAAAGATGTATTAGGTAATATGGCACTTGGTAAACCTTCTATTTTATAATTTGGCATCAGAAATTATGCATTATTGGTATTTAACATAATTTAGAACTGTGCCTGAAATATCTCTCAGTCAGCCCCAAAGGACTGCTAAAAATGGACTTTTATTCATTGAAATAAAATAACCATGTATAAGTGACTATTCTTATTCAAATATAAGCACTAATCACGGTCACCTTCACTATTATAGATTCCCACATTTCTATGAAGTAAAACATCTTTGTGTCTTACAGATTTTACTATACTTTATCCATAGGATTTTACTATGAAGAAAAGGCAGATGTTGTATAGAAAAAAAAAAAAAAAAAAAAAAGACTGCCTACTGCCTGCAGTGGGAGATTAAGGAGGAAACAAGACACAAAACTTTTCAAACACCATAGAACACTGATTCATTTCTAAAATGTTTTTTCCTTTCTTAAGTCCTTATTTACTAGAAGTTGTTGTCAGGCTGTGATTAAACACATTGATCGCTAATTCCTCCCTGTTAACAAGACTAGCAATCAGTTCTCTTAGAGGAAGTCTGATTGCCCCCATTGTGAAGGTTTAAATATTCCAGATGGCTTTACAGAAATTTTTGGGTTTTGTCCAGTACCATGGACAGCTCCACTTATTCATCTACAAAGGCCTGTGTACAAGTCCTTCCCACAAATATTATGCATCCTTTGTCCAGCGTTTTTCACAATACCAAGTGTATGTTTTTCTCTTCCACTAAGAGATGCAGTGACATTTCCAGAAGCTGCATCCGCATTTCATGAGCATTAGACTTCTGAGTGATCACCAAGATATATAGCAAGTTCTTTGATGAAGCACATAAGTCAATGATAAAAAATAATTTCTGCCAAATCTCAAGAAAACCTCCAACTTGGCATCTTTTTTTTGTCTACAAACTGAGAGGTTTTTATGAGTAATTATTGCTGTCTTTTTTTTCTAAGAAGCATCATCATTATTATTAGGGTGTCATTGCAGAGGCAAAGAAAAGAAAGAAGAAAAAACCCATAGATCTCAAAATTATCATAGGCAAGGCTTAAGGTTTTAGATGAGAAAAGAACTGTTGTTAGGATTTTAGTAAAAATAAGTGTTCTGCTGATGACTGATTTGTTTCAATAGGGAGATAAACAATCCCAGAAACCATAGTTACAAATACAAAGTTGGCGTTGCATTGTCAGATCACAAAGACTTAGCATTCTCAGTCACTCCCAATAAAGTCAGACCCAATAGGTCAATGAGAATCTGTCCCCCTCTAGTGTCTCTAGTTTAAGAAGGGAATCAGTCTTCCTACAAGCCACAAATATATTTTCTTAAGTATCCTTACAAAAGGGTCACTCAGTCAACATGTTCATAAGGATCTTGGTAAATCCTCACAGATATTCCTTTAATTCCATCTAAAGTTCCCTATGGTGGAAATAATAGCTTGGATTTCCTCTAGGAACTGAATTACCACTACATCTGCATACAATCAAGAAGTTAAGGCACAGTTCTAAAATTGTGTCCATCATTTAATGTCATCTGATATTCAAATATAAATAATGTCCCCATACCTGATCAATTTGTTCCTGGATGCAATTAAAAGAGAATATTTTTTAATCTGGATGCTATTACCAGATCAATCCAACACTGAATAAATGGTGCCTTCTCCCTGCAAAAATCTCCTCTTTGAAATGACAGGTTTAAACAAGATGGGCTCCATGAATTTTAGAATTCTACCAAATAGCAAGTTCCTTGATCAAGTCATTTTAGGCCTCTAAACCTTAGTTTCCTTATTTATGAAGATAATAAATGTATCTTCTCTACCTCACAGATAAAAGGAATATTATTAACATAAAATTCCATAATGATTTTAGCTAGACAACTCCATTATATTTTATTTTGTCAGCGTTACATGCCAACAATGGCCAATATTTCATAGCCAAGAAATGTAGGGGCTCTAGAGTTAGACTAAGTTCCAAACTCAGCTCCATTGCTTATAAGCTATGTTACTTTAAGCAAGTTATTTTTAACCTCTATTAGTATAAATTCACTCATTTGTAAAATATTGTTGTTTATGGTGATTACAATAACAATAATAGGAGGAAAAGAAGAAAGAGAAAAGTGTTAATTGTTAAGGATAACAAGATCATCTGCATGGTAGGGATCAAGTCAAGAAACTAGATAACAATTATCAAAACAGTGACAGCAGCAACTACTTCAGCTGCACTGAAAACCTGCCATGTACTGGGTGGGGATTGTGCTAAGTGTTTTTTAGGTATCATATCCTTCATATCCTTACCTGTGGCCTTCTCCTTCACTTCTTTTACTTATCATCTTGCAAAGAGAGATCTTGTCAGGATTCTTTTGTTTAAAAAAAAATTGTCTTACAGTTAGAGAATACTTTCTGTGTCCTCTCTTATTTAATTCTAGAAACAATCTAGGAGTTAATTATTGAAATTATTATACCCATTTTGCAGAGATAGAACTATTCTGAGAGGTTGCAAAGTTCATAAATAGGAGTACATAAATAGAAGATCAAATCTCTTGATTGCAAGGCTGGTATTCTCATTGTCTTCCTTCACTGCCTCTCATTGCAAAGACCCACTAGGTAAGCAAATGGCATAGGGCTAATTACTGACGGGCACTGAAATGGAATGGTATCCCACCGAGGAAATCTGAGCACATGGACAGCTGGATATCTTTTGAGTCCTCCCTCTGCCAAAAGTATATTCTAGCCAAGGAATTATTTTATTCATCAAATGCCAGAGGGTTGAATTTTTATGTAAGCTCAAGACTGAGTTGGCTGGCCGAAGAAGGCAAATAAAAATTGCATGAAGTTTGGAGTAGGCTGGGGGTGGGTAGCAAGTTTCCCTGCTGACTTGGCCTTTACTGCATGAAAGAGAAAGCTGAACCTCAGCAAGCCTTGTGTGTATCCTAGAGAAACTCATTTGACAAAAAATAAACCTTCTGTATGAAGGGAAATTCATGAGGCTGCAAAGGCCAGAGAAGCCGACCATTTATTTTTTTTTAAGAAGGAAATGTGAAAAATAGCAACTCTCTTTTTTCCCTTTGTTCATTCAAGATATATTTAATGTCCATTTTGTATTCAGATTTGCTAGGCACTGGGAAGCACATATAAGAAACAGATCATATCCCTATGCTCAAAGATATTAAGTACCAATGCTGGGCTCTGAAGAATAGAAAAAAATGGTTCCAGCCTCAAGCAGCTCACATCTAATAGGAAAGGAGACACCCATAAGAAACTACAATGCTACTAATACTATAATACTACAGTGTTCGTGCTATCAGAGGCAGACTATGATAAGACCTATGACAGAATGGAAGGAAAAAGGAAGGATAGAGAAATTCTGATGGAGTAATCATGGAAGTCTTCACAAAGGAGGTGATATTTTAGGTAGGCCAGTGATAATATCTGAATAGCAATACTTCAGAAACTAAGACTTACAGAAATGCTGAGGCATTCAGGGAAGGCTGAATAGTGGAAGCAGGTCTCCCACTCCAGAAACATCAAATATTACTTTTTTCTTTAAGATAACATCTTAATGGAAGCAGTAAAGTGGGAAGAAAGTGATTATTGCTAATGTGATATAGCAAAAGCAGAAGAGTGAAGCTTTTAAGAGCTGGCACTAGGAGTCAGGCAGTACCAGCTTCAAATCTCAGCATCATCGTTTTCGAGATTTGTGACCTCAATTAATTCAGTTAAAGTCTCTAAACTTAAGTTTTCTAGGCTGTGGAAGGGGTGATACAACCAACTTAGGGTTAATGGAAACATATTAGTAAGCTTGTTAATAATATCTAAAGTGTGAAAGTACATAGTATTTAAATGAAGAGAAAGAGGAAAGAGTCCTAACTGATGTCCAGGAATTGTGCCAAGAAAGAGTGGATGATTAGGCTTATGGGAATAAAAAGTCTGCAAGAAAGAGAAAAATAACTCAATTTGAGTTGAATTATTTTACTTGATATTCAACCTTCTTTGGAAACGTCTCCTCGTGGGCACAGGTTGTACATCATCACAGCTCAAAGACCAAGTAGAGAACAATGGTCAAAAGCAAGTTATATACGCTGCTTATTTTGAGCTCTTTACTTGATGATTTTCTCATTGAAACAAAAGTGATCAGTTGTCCAAAAGCACATGCATTTGCATAAGAAGTCATGAATTTTACATAGTCTTTGACACCTAGGAAAGTAAGTTATATCAGGGTGCCTGATGGAAGAAGCGCTTCATATAGAAAAAGTATGAAAGATTTAGCAAAGATGAAAATTTTCAATAACTTAATGTTTTATTACTATTCTTTATGCTTTTCGCATTCCTGAAAATTTTACTCTTTACTTTTTCTCTTACCCTACAGCCATCTCACCAGAAAATACCATCAACTCTACTTTTGAAATGTGTCCAGAATCTGACCACTTTTTTTTTTAACCTCCAAATCTATCACTTTAGTCCAAGCCACTATAATCTCTCACTGGACCATGACAATGGTATGAATTTGTCTCATCTTTCCACTCCTACCCCCTCTAGTCTCTTTTCCACACAATATCTAGACAGATGGTTCAAAATCGTATCAGATCACATCACTCCTCTGCTCAGATCCCCCAGAGGCTTCCCAGTCACTCACGGTTTTTTTAAAAAACCTATTTGATCTGACCCCATTACCTAAACCTTCTCCTTCTTGCTCAGTGTTCTTCATTTATTCTGGCTTCTTTGCTCTTCCACAAACATGGCAAACACCCTCCTCAAGGCCTTTACACCTCTCTCATTTGCCAAACCATTCTTCTAGGTAACATCAAGACTCACTCACCTTATTCAGGTTCTAATAAAACAGCAATGCAGTAAGACTCCCTCCCAGATTAACACCTCTGAAAGAGTAATCAATCCCTATTATCATTCTTTCTTGCTAACTTGATTTTTATTTCACAGCATTTATCACTACTGATAGAATAAACATATTATTTTCAATTACCTGTTTCCCCCTACCAGACTAAAGCTTCACAAGGACTAACACTTTGTTTTGTCCTCTGCTGGATCTCCAGTGCCCATTACTCATGTCGAATAAGTACCACCAGAGAAAGCCTTAGGAATTGAAATGTAGAAACTATCCCCCTTCACTGTCTAACTTCAACCTCAGAAACTTAAAGATTCACCAACCATGTAATACAAAAATCCATTTCAAGATATTGCTGTTCATTGACTTAACACTAAAATGAGATGCTAAAAACTGAAATGTTTATTAATGTACACATCAACATTGAATGAAAGCCATCATATTAAATACATCCTAGGTTATTGGATCTTACAGACCCTATGTTGCATTTTACTAAATGTAGAAGAGGAATTGCAAGCCCCAAGTTGAAGATAAAAAATAAATAAAACCAAGAGCTCATAGTTTAAATAGCTACTTCATAAATATAAAATCTATTTTTACCTCATTAAAAATAATGGTCAACATTTACTGTAGAATTACTGCTGGAATGGTTAAAGTCATTCGTCTTCTATTTTATTGATTTTACCAATATGTTGGTTTTATGAAAGCACTGAAGATTGTGGAAGTATAAAGTGATATATAGCCAAACTATCAAAATTGTTTCATGTTTAATTTATCATATGATTTGGGGTAAATGGCTTGAACTCATGTTTCTGCAGATATAATTGCTTTGAAAGCAATGCAGATATTTGAGATTTTTTAAAGTGAATCAGAAGAAAATATTAACTAATTAATAGCAGAGGTGTTACTTAGATGTAGCAAAACTTGTGAAGGCTGTCTGTAATTTACTCAAGTTTGAAAAATGCTGACACATAGTATTTCAATTTACCTTTGCAGAAGTCCTGTGAAGATACTATTAATTGTTCAGACATGTCTCCTTTCAGATAAAATATTGATAACCCGAGAGATGAACTACTCAAGATCTCATAACTAATGTTCTAGAGAACTGAGGCTAACACCATGTCCCCTGAACATAGTTTGTATCCTTTCCATTAATCTGTCATAATCAAAGGCCTCTTTCATCTCAAAACCAACAATGGCTATCAAAGACTAGGACCAGGACTGCAGGCTGGCAACCCACCATCTAGGTGTGGCCCATGGACAGATTTTGACTATATCATAATGTACATTTTATAAATTTGAACTTGTATCCAACATTTTTTACAACCCAAAATTTTTCACATAAAAATTGTATCTTTCTGCCTTCCTATGAAAATTCCAGACAGTCAGACAACAAACAGTTATATAAGCCAAAAGTTGAGTTGAATCCCACGCATGTGTATATATTCTCTAGAGAGTGATAGCATCTCCAGATGGCCAGCTACAGTTTCAGTACCTGACTGTTATTACAGGCATTTTGGACTTTGAGACCACAGGATTGCAGAACAGTTATGTTTTAGTCAATAGGGTTCTAGTTCTTTTCCTGAAGTTGGACAGAGAAACACTGGATAGAATTCAATCAGATTCAATTAGCAGGACCACAGATGCTTCGTTCAATACCTGAGACTCAACTGGTATTACATAATTTCTAGTGTACTTCTGTTCAGTCTCCTATTTTCATTACCCTTTCTTATCGAAAGGGATATTCTAGAAAATATAATGTTTTCCAAATAGTGGCTCATTGATCCCTTGCATTGGAATGATCTTGAACTAGGGCCTTATCTATGGATCATCTCTAGAGTTCAGTTACCTCCACATAGAGCTGTGCTTCAAGCGATGGCATTTACATAGAAGGCAATGTGAATGGTGTCCCTGGAATTGTACAATATGGCAACCCTGACTGACTCCCATATATTCTGGCTCAGGACACCAGAATAATACTGGAACAAAGGTAAAGATATTTATAGGAAAATAAAAATTCAGAAACACACAAATATTTCTTTGAAGAGATGGCAGGCAGCTCAAACTAAATAGGCTCAAGCAGCCTGTTTGTCATCAATTTATCATCAGCACCAGCACCTGTAAGTGAAGCTTTGGTCCATCAGGCCTAATGATCTCATCCCAAGCTTAATACTGAGCATCATTTCAAAATCCTTCCTTAGAAAGTAAATTACTCAAACGCCTTGGTCACGCTAGTGAAATTGTTCTCTTTATTTTTTTCCTAAAAAATGGAAATTATTCTCAGGTGACTAAATGTAAATTTCAAACCCCTTATCAGCAAAGGAGGAGGCTCTTCATCAGTTATGTCTCAAAAGCCATGAAGTAGTTCATGGAAAAGCACAGAAACCACAGCTAAGCTTTTTGAGAACTTCTACGAGAATAGCTGCCACAGAGCCAAGCTGACACACACTCCACACATTCATGTTCCTTCACAGCCTGCAATTCCACCTTTCTGTTTTCTATTTGAAAAACAATAAAAATCATACCTCCCGAAATTCTGCGCTGCTTGTGTGCTAGTCATGGAATAAGGTCTTAGCCAGCTTCTCATGTATAGATGGATTTCACCCCAGTAAGAACTAAAGTTGTAATATTGGTAAGATACGTCATTTACCACCTTCCTACCCCGTGGCGTTAGATCCGTGTCAACCCTTCAAAAGTATTAAGCCTGCTTCCGACCCTCACTATTTAAATATTTAACAATTTTTTTTTGCAGTGCAGGGAATTAGAAAGCAATCTTGTCTCATATTTGTAAGCACCATGAAGACATCACCAAGGAATAAAATACCACAAAAGCTGTCAGATAGAATTGTTCAAAACAAATTCAGTTTCCTGCTTGAGTGAACATTCACTGCCCCCTCGTGGTCACAAGAAGCCACAAGACTGTGTACACAACAGGAGCAATGCTCGGGAAGCCTTAGAAATGGGGCCCAACACAAGGCATTTGGGATGATGGATGGTGCTGATTTATAAAGCCATTTTTGTCCCTGTTAATATGGCAATTGCAGTTAACTTGCAGTAGTAAGCTTAACGGCGACAATCTCAAAAGCATACATGGCTTCTTTTAGACATGGACAGTCTTCCAGGTTACTAAATCTTTCATTGGTTCATTATAGACACATTTATTCAAGAAATATTGATTGCCTACTAATCACAAAGAATTTTTTATGGATATTGGGGATATCTGTGGGGAAAATAGATATAATCTTTGCTCTTACAGCACCCAGTACTTTATGGGTGCTGAGGATATATACATTAATAACAATCATGGCCTAAGTTTACTGAAAGCAAAGAAAAGCACCAGGTTCGTTTTGATTCCTCCCTCAAGATGTAGAAAAGAAGGCATCATCTTACCACTATACCATTCTGCCATTGTAAAACAGACGGTCTCTGGTGGAAGGGCTCCAAAAGACAGTAAAGCAAATTCTCCCATTTGCAGTGGTGGCACAATAGGGTTGTGATCAAGAGAGGGACTTTGAGTTCCAGCGTCAGTATCCACCTTTCTGAATCTCCATGTCCTCTTTTTTGTAGAGATCACAAGTTAATTTGTAAGTCTGTAGCAAAATTAAAAGAATGAAAATATAAAGTGCCCAGTCAAGCAACTGGCAGGGGTATTTCGGGTGGGGGCTGTGGGGCTCAATCATTCAGAGGTGGCAACAGAGAGTTGTCCCATAAACTACCTCTCCTTGTACTTCTATTTTTCTTTCTTTTTTTTAATCTAGAGAAAAAAAATCTGATTTTCACACTTTTGCAGAACAAACAGAACTGTGACTTTTGTTTCACATTGTACTTTTGTGTTCTTTTGAAAGGTTTGGCACTTTCCAAACGATCACATTTTTCTGCTCCTTTCCCATATCATGGGAGCATGTTGAGATGTTATGCCAGGTCATCAGGGAAGAGCACTCAAAGGTGCCTGCCATCCTGATACTGATGCTGCACTTAAGGTGATTGAGTCAAGTTGGATTCAATAAATGTAAAAAAAAAAAAAAAATCATGCTGTAATAATATTATAGGCCACACTTGTCACTATTAATAATGATAATAATAATGAGCTCTACTATTACTTTGAGTAGATCTGCCCAAAATGGCCCTCAGGTAACAAATGGTAGCCCCCAAATCTAAGAGCTTCATTCAAAGCATGTTATGTCTAGATCACTTTCAGCACTGTCTCCTGAAAAACTGATGCCATATGGAGGATACAAAACAAACTACAAACTGCCAGACCACAATGAATGGCAGAGTAAGGACCACCAGAGATGTGTAGGGTCTGTGTACCCCTTCTTGGCCTTTAACATGGGAGCTTTTATGGCGATGGAGAACCAAGTTACCAAATCATGGAATCAGAGTTAAAACGAGCTTGAGGACCTACTCCAAGGGTCATTCTTTTATGGGCCAAGTAGAGACCACACATAAGTGAACTGGTATAGTTGTGGAGAACTTGATCAACCAAGGAGCAATGAATGTTCTGTCTTGAGAGGACAGCTACAACTCAGAACCAGCCAATTGTTTTAATGCAAGAATGTGGGCCCACTCTTGCCAGATCTGCAGATATTCCAAGCAAAGGCAGAACTCTAGAATTTATGTAGTATTTCCCTTTTTTTTCAAAACATGGTGAAAGTTGAAGCAGGTTGCAAAGGAGTATTGAGCCCACAGACCTCCCATTTGCCACTCTGACTCTTTAAAGAGGACAACATTTTAAAGAGAGGAATCTGAAGTCTAGAATGGGGAAGGGATTCTTCAAAGGTCATATAGTTAGTCAACAATAAAAAGAGGCAGACAACAGAATCCCTACCCCTAATTATAGAGGTACTGATAATTTATTTCTTACACATTATCTTTTCTCTCACACACATCTTGCTACATCTAGCATTTGGCACAAGTCTCAACTACAATGATACAAGCAGAGGACTTCTCATCTATGGTTGGTTCCCATGGTTTTCCAGGAAACAAACACAAAGACGAAAAACAGCATGCTAGTTTGGGTAAGAAATGTAGCCCAGATGGATTGAAAGTACTTGGAGGAAAAAAAAAGGATGTATTTAAGCTGAATTATTATTATTTTTGTGCTTCTACAAGCAGTTTACATCTGGAATGAGTTATCCAGTTAACGTAATGAGATTTGGGGCCATAATCATCTTTAAATAGGAGAAAGGAATTATGGAGGAACTTAATTACCAATCTAAAATTCCTACTGGGACTTAGAAAGTTTTCGTTACAGCCCCATTTTGAGATCTAAGTACCCAATGACTTGGAAAAGTCACTTTACCTCTACAGCTCCCCTGAGGTGATTAATCTCCCTCAATTCCAAAATTGTTTAACTTTTTCTATTTTTTAATGATTAAAACAAGTATTTAGCAATCTAGCACCCAGGACAAGACAACAAAGTGCTCAATGCCACATTGGAGGGATCCATGAAGGAAGTAACACTGGACCTGTTGCCCTTGACCTTGGGTATTGCAATTTCTTTCTTTATTGCTATCAAGAGCCTGGCCCTGAAGCTGAAGCTGAGTCTGCCATTGCTGTCAGGGAAACATTGTGAAATGAAGGGAACAATTTGCCAAGAGAGAACACTGTGTAAAAACTTAACCCCACATTTAAGTACATTACTTAAAAAGTCTGAATCCTATAAATCTCCGGGTCCTAGGTCTTCAAATCTAGTTCATGGCTTCATTTGAAGGAAGCTATTTTTCAGGTGCTACAGACTGAATTATGTTCCCCTTAAATTCATATATTAACCTCCCCCCCAGTGTGGTTGTATTTGGAAATAAAGCTTTTAGGAAGTAATTATAGTTAAATAAGATTATGAGGGTGGGGTCCTAATCTATTAATGATACTTGGTAGCTTTCTAAGAAGGGGAGAAATCTATTCCCTGCCACATGCACACTCAAAAAGAAAAGACCATGTGAAGACATAGGGAGAAAGCAGTCAGCAGCTTGATCTTAGATTTCCCAGCCTCTGTAACTGTGGGAAGTAAATGTCTATTGTTTAAGTGCCGTCCCAACCCCACCCCGGTCTGTGATATCTTGTAGTTGTAGCTGAGCTGACAAAGACACCAAACTCCATCTCATACACTGGAAAGATACTTTTACTATTATACGCACATTCACATTCATTTTGGGCTCCCATACACACTGGGCAATAGAAAAGTTAAGAGTTCTTCACGTCCTGATGTGGAAACATACACAGAGATATCGAGAGACCTGCTCAAATCATGGAGCAGGTGTGTGGCAGAGACAGTATCAGACCTTGGGAACAGCTCCACACCCAGCTTTTCTTCCCTGCCCCAGAAGCAGATGCTCCCATGTTGGAGATCGGCCTTCTCCAACTGCAAACTCTTCTATCAAAGGGACTTTGATGACACTGTGCTAGCTTCCCACTGGTCACCTTTCACCCTACAGCATGTTTCTAATTAGTATAAAAGGAAGGGGGGGTGACACTTTGAAGCTGGGGCAGAGGAAGGAGGAGTGACTGAAGGATTAATTGCCTCCCGGCTGTCAGGATGGTAATTAAATTCAGGTTGTTGACTCCAGCCTTGTTTTGATTATGTGAAAGGAATCTCCAAATGCAGCCACAATTTCCACTGTCTTCTACTTTTTTTTTTTTTTTTTTTTTACAGAAGACAGGGTGACCTAAACATGAAAACATAGAGAATGACACATACTTGGCCAGCATCCAGGCCAAGCAGCTTCCTGGTGCTGAGGAACCGTCTTTCAGTGCTCTTTATAAAACAAAACTGCTCAACTCGTGTGCACATGCAGGACCACCTTTAGAGAAAATGGTATCTAAGTGTTAGGAAGTCATTTTTTTTTTAATTTGCATCTTTGCTTTTATTTTTAATATGAAATTTATTATCAAATTGCTTTCCATACAACACCCAGTGCTCATCCCAACAGGTGCCCTCCTCAATGCCCATCACCCACTTTCCCCTCCCTCCTACACCCCTATAAACCCTCAGTTTATTCTCAGTTTTTAAGAGACTCTCATGGTTTGCCTCCCTCCCTCTCTAACCCTTTTTTTTTCCTTCCCCTCCCCCATGGTCTTCCGTTAAGTTTCTCAGGATCCACATAAAAGTGAAAACATATGGTATCTATCTTTCTCTGTATGACTTATTTCACTTAGCATAACACTTTCCATTTAAACAGATGACATAAGGTACACCTGAGTGGCTCAGCTGGTTGCGCATCTGACTTTAGCTCAGCTCACAATTTTGCAGTTCATGGGTTTGAGTCCTGCATCAAGCTTGCTGCTGTCAAACCGGAACCCACTTTGGATCCTAGGTCCCCCTCTCTCCCTGCCCCTTCCCCGCTTGTGCTCTCATTCTCTCAAAAATAAATAAACATTAAAAAAAAAAGTTGAGGTCAGCATGTCATCCACAGGCTCAGGGAGTTTAAACTATTCCAAAGAGATGTTGGGGTCCTTAAGCAGTGATGTTGAATTGCAGGTCTGGATTCTTAGGTAGAAATTCTGGATCCCAGTGAAGGTTCTACATTCAGTCTTTGTGACTTTGAGCACAGTGTATTTTACCTTTGAACCTCAGGTTAAATCCCTATCCCACACCTGTGAGAGAATCAGAAAATAAGAACAAAGTGATTTTCTTCCAGTGCTGAGTCCTTGACTATGACCTTTCCACTTTCAATGAAAATCTGTTCATGTCTAAATATTCCAGGCTTCTTCCTTAATAAAATTGTAGCTACTGAATAGCCAGAATTTTCCCCTGGTCTCCAGATACCTAGGAAAAAGAACATCAGTCTATGGAGGTAGAACAAATTAGCTGCCCACATGTTGTGAACTTTAATGATCCTGAAGTCTATTTATACCTGTTCCCTGATGACCGGAATTCCTTTTGGTGAGAAAAGTCCTAGTAGCCCTCAGGGTCAGACTTAAAGTACAAAACCCCCAGGAAAGGGGCCATCTTCCAAGGTCAAGATGACTTATGTCAGAGTCTTTCCTTTAATGGATACAATTACTTAGATGCTAAGTAATATGCAATTACTTGACATCCAGGGGTGGGGTGGGACAAAAAAAAAAGAGGGGGGTGCACTTTTTGTCTAAACTGCTCCTGCATCGCAAGACTTAATACCAAGATAAAACTGTATTCTTTGCCTGCAAGACAAAGAAAATGCACACAGAGAAATGACACTAGCACAGAGTTTAAGTCTTGGTCTTCTCGTTAGAAGACTACGAACAACAATGACTTCAACACAGAGCTACTGCAAACATCTAAAGAGATAAGGATGCAAAATACTTTCAAGTGACTATTTCAGAGAAAAGATAATGTTGAATTTTTGTAGGACTGAATTAACAAAACTAAAACTTTTACAGAGGACTGAATACGGGCCAGGTACTCTGGTAAGTGGTTTCCTTTCATTACCTCATTTAACCCCCATATCCACCTTATGATGCCAGAACTATCCCTCCCTCCCACCCTCAGCATTTTCAGCCAGAGATTTAGAGCCGTTAAGTCACTTTCTCAAGGAAAGCACTTGATAAATTATAAATCCAGGATTCAGGTAAGCCTTTCTAATTTCAGAAATTGCATTTTAAACTAACCCAACCCCTGTAATGTAAGGATGGGTCTCCTTTCACTGGACATGTCCAAGCAGAGGCTAGAAAAATGAGTGTCATGAACAGAGTGTGAAACTTTTGGATGAGGTTGGAACCAGACTATGGAGACTTCTAAGGCTCATTCTTAGAGAACACAGATTCTACACACATGGTCAGTGGTTTAAATGTCAGCTCATCCTTAGTTCTGGGCATTCCTTTAATGGCTGAGCAGAGCAGAAGTCAGAGATGAGTCCAGTTCTAAAATATGAAAACCATCTTCCTTCCTGTGAGAATTTACCTTCTGTCTCCTTTGCTAGAAATTGCTCAGTTACCCATGGATTTTTCAGAATATGCATTTTGTTCCTCCCTCATCCTATTACTCATTATCTAATCCTCTTTATTTGGTGTGCTCCACCATGGGCTATGGTGCTGAATCCCCATGCCCTCTCATTAACCCAATTTTCTTTCTCATGATCTGCAACAAAACCATGACTGATATTCCTTTCTTGGCTCTATGCTATGGGCCCTGCATATTTGCCACAAGTTAATGGAACAAAAAGATAATTAATCCACCCAGGTACCATTACTTCTGTGGAAAAGTCTATTGTTCATATTTTTAGAAGCTGTAAGGAAACTCTCTTCAATAGGAAATTTGCCTTTGGATAGAACAGTAACATCCCTGTAGCTTCTGTTTATGGCCTGATCTTAGTCAGCATTTACCAAGCACCTACTATACATGCAAGACTGTGCTTAAAGAATAAACTTCAAAAATTACAGAGAAGACTCTTTTTCTCCCTGATATGGATGGGAAAAAAAATATTATCCATAAGTTAATTTCACATAATTAAAATTTATCTTTTTGAGTCCTGAAACATAAAGTAGCCCTTTTCCCTGTAAAATCTCTACAATACAATAAATTAAACATTTCCTCATGTGCTTTGACAGAACATACATGTAACTAGATAAGCCTCCTTCTTGATAACTTAGAGTCAGGTACATAAATGATTATGCAATAGCACACATATTAATTCTCTTGGGGACCCAACAGGCTTTTTGCTTTCACATTAAATACACAAAGTGCTGTACTTTGGGAAATCTTGAACCTTTTACATGTTTACGTGTTTTCCACTACCACCACCCACCTTCACACATGCTCACACCAACACAGACACTAATGGAACAAAATATCTGCCTTTAGTTCCACATTCTGAATTGTACTTCTTTATCTTCTAAGTTCTAAGAAAATGGCATTATTTTATCTGCACCGATGGCTACCTACAATTCCTCCCATCAACAAGCAGATCTATTTGAATCTGGGTCTATGACTTGCTTTGACCAACAGAATTCTCCTGAGGTTATGCTATTGCTAGCGCTGGACCTAGCCCTCAGCAGCTCGACACCCTAGGAAGCCGGCCTCCATGTTGCAAAGAAACTGAGAACAGACTGTGGAATAATGAGAGCCCACAAGAAGATAGAGACCCTGGAGGTCTCAATGGGCACTGCAGCCACATTCTAGATCCTAGCTGAAGGTAGCCATTTGCATGGCCTCAGCTCACATGAAGCAGATCTGCCCAATGGAGCTCAGTATACCTCAGATTCATGAAAAATAATTAACTTTTGTTGATCTAAGCCACTAACTTTTAGGTAAGTAAAAAATATTTTGAAATGATATATAAGGGAATAAAAAAATCTCTGAATAAGCATTTAGGTCACCCTATAAATTAAGTACATCATACTTAAAGATAGTGGAGTAAGAGGACCCTAAGCTCACCTCACCCCATGGGTACAATTAGATAACCCTCACGTAAGTGTAAGTAATCCAGAAAACATTCCCAAGACTGGAAGAACAAATGCCACAACTAATGGCAGAGAAGATTCCACATTAAAGAGGGTAGGAAAGGCAGAGATGTGGTAGGAACTAACTGGATGATAGCCTTCCACAGGGTGGGGGCCATGGAGGGATGAGGGAGCCCTGGGCATGGATAAGGGAGAGAAACAGACTATCACACCAGGAAGTCTGCACGAGGAAGATGTAACATTTGGCTGTGAAAGTGAAAGGGGCTGAATTTCCTGAGTTCTTACAACCAGTGGGACTTAAAACCTGGAATTCTAAAATTTAGCAGGCTTGCTTCTGGGAGAGACCTGAGGGCAATAGGAAGCTGAGCTCCTAACCTTATAGAGACAGGACAACAAAAAGCCTGTGGAGTTATAGTGTAGAAGCAGCAGTTTGAAAACAGAGGCACACAGGAGGGAGAGTAGTTTACTAATTTCAGACTGTGTCCTGGAGGGACAGGGTCACAGGGAGACTCCTGGGAACAAAGGAGCTTGTAGATGCTATCTCCCTCAATAACCCCCCAGCACGGCCACCTGTGGGAACCAGCACAGCACCAACAATCACTACCTAATTTGCATACACTGCCCCCTGCCCCCTCCCCTGTGCTTCAAGGGACCAGACTTTTTCAGTCATATTTGCCTCAGTCCCAGCACTGCAAATTCTCTGCCCCAGAAGACCATCACAAACCTTGCCAACACTGATATTCCCTACTAAGGAACTTTGTGGGGCCTTGGTCCTAGTGGCAGTGGCAGCAGCTCTCGTTTCGCAAGCAGACTTGCATGCACTTTGTTAAAACTGCATGCCCCATCTTGAGAGAGATGAAACACTTCCCTCAAAAGGCAAAGATACCCTTGTAGGACAACTGGACTGAAGGGAAAACCACCCAAGACACAACAGCAGGGCACACACAACACACATAGGAGACATCCCCTAAAATGCAAGGTTCCGATGAACAGGGGACACCTCACCACAAGAAACTATAGGACCTCTTTGTCATAATACCACTACTTTCAAGAGCAGGAGAAACAGTGGGAAACAGAAACATACAGAGAGTTAGACAAAATAAGAAGACAGAGGAATATGTCTCAAATAAAAGAATAAGACGAAACCACAGCAAGAGACTTCAACAAAACAGATATAAGTAATATGCTTTATATAGAATTTAAAGTAATGATTATATTCACTGGACTTGAGGAAAGAGTGGAGGACAAGAACAAAACCCTTAACAAAGAGATAAGAAAGAAAGAATAAGAAATGAAGAACACAGCAAATGAAAGTAAAAGTACATTAGATGGAATAAATAGCAGGCTAGAGGAGGTAGAGAAGCAAACTAGTGACCTAGAAGACAGAGTAAAGAAATCAAGCAGAGCAAGTGACAGAAAAAAATATATATGCAAAATAAGAATAGACTTTAGAAATTAAGTGGCACCATAGATGTAATAATGTAACATGTAAATGTACATACATGTAATTATGTTCATACTATAAGGATCCCAGAAGAACAAGAGAGAGAAAACTGGGCAGAAAATAATTTATTTAAAGGAAACAGATATCCAGATCCAGGAAGCACAGAAATCCCCCAACAAAATCAACTCAAGGAAATCTATACCAAGACACATAGTAAATAGGGTGGCAAAGTAGTGATAAAGAATTTTAAAAGCAGCAAGAGAAAAAAAAGTAGTTACATACAAGGGAAATCCATGAGGCTACCAGATGATTTTTCAGCAGAAACTCTGCAGGCATGATATATTCAAACTGCTGAAAGGAAAAAACAAAAACAAAACAAAACAAAAAAGAAACAACAACAACAACAAAAAACACCTGTGGCTAAGAATACTCTATCCAGTAATGCTATCATTCATAACAGAGGAGAGATAAAGATTTTCTCAGAAAAACAAAAGGTAAAAGATTTCATGACCACTAAACCAGCCCTGTAAGAAATGTTAACAGGGACTATTTGAGTGGAAAGAACAAAAGTAAAAGTATGAAAAATAGAAAACACAAAAGCAGTAAAAAATAAGTGTATCTATAAAAATTGGTCAAGGAACTCACAAAATAAAAGGATGTAATTTATGACACCATATACCTAAAATGTGGGGGAGAGAGAAGTAAAGAATGAGTTCAAACTTAAACAACCACCAACTTAATATAGATAGCCACATGCAGATGTTATATGCAAACCTAGTGATAAAACCTCAAATCAAAAACCAGTAATATATATACAATGAATAAAGAAAAAGGAATCTAAGTATATCACCAAAGAAAGCCAGCAAATTATGAGAGAGCCAGAGAAGAAAGGGTCAGAGAAGAACTACAAAAACAACCATAAAACAAGTAGTAAAATGGCAATAAATACATATATATCAACACTTACATTGAATGTAAATGGACTAAATGCTCCAATCAAAAGAAATAGGGGACAGAATGGATTAAAAAAAGACCCATCTATGTGCAGTCTACAAGAGCCTCATTTCAGACCTAAAGACACATACAGATTGAAAGCAAGGGGTTAAAGAAAGATTTATCATGCAAAGTAATGTCAAAAGAAAGCTGGAATGACAATACTCATATCTGACAAAGCAGACTTTAGAAAAAAGACTGTAACAAGAGACAGCGAAGGACACTAGATAATAATCAAGGGGGAAATCCAACGAGAAGATAAAACAATTATAAATATTTATGCATCCAACATGGAAACACTCAACTACATAAAGCAGTTAATAATAAACAAAAAGGAATTAACTGATAGTGATACACTATCACTATAGGAGACTTTAACCTCCCACTTACTCAATGGACAGATCATCCAAACTGAAAATCAACAAAGAAGCAATGGTTTTGAATGACACACTTGACCAAACGGATTTAACAGATATATTCAGAACATTCTATCCTAAAACAACAGAATCCACATTCTTTCCAAGTGCACACAGAACATCCTCCAGAACAAATCATTAATCAGGCTACAAAGCAAGTTTCAACAAATTCAAAAAAATCAGCCATACCATCCATCTTTTCTGACCACAACACTATGAAAGTAGAAGTCAACCACATGAAAAAAAAATCTGGAAAGACCACACATACGTGGAGGTTAAATAACATGCTACTAAATAATGAATAGGGCAACCAAAAAATCAAAGAATAAATCAAAAGTTACAGAGAGAGAAATGAAAATGAAAATGCAATGATTCAAAATCTTTGGGATGCAGCAAAAGTGGTTCTAAGAGGGAAGTTTATACAGCCCTATATCAAGAGGCAAGAAAAATCTCAAACAACCCAACCTTATACCTAAAGGAGCTAGAAAAAGAAGAACAAACCCAAAACAAACAGAAGTAAGGAAAAATAAATATTTGAACAGAAATACAGGACACAGAAACAAACAACAAAAAAACAATAGAACAGGAAAATAAAACCAGAAGGTTGTTCTCTGAAAAAACAAAATAATAAAATTGACAAACCTCTAGCTATATTCATAAAAAAATAAAATAAAAATAAATAATAAAAAAACAGAGAGGACTCCAACAAAATTACAAACGAAGGAGGAGAAATAACAACTGACACCACACAAATACAAATGATTCTAAGAGAGTATTATGAAAAATTGTATGTCAAAAAATTAGACAATCTAGAAGAAATGGGATAAATTTATAGAAACATAATTGAAGCATGAAGAAATAGAAAATTTGAACAGATTGATTACCAGCAATGATATTGAATTGGTAATCAGAAATCCAGGACCAGGTGGCTTCACAGGGGGAATCCTACCAAACATTTGAAGAGTTGATGTCTGTTTTTCTCAAACTTTTCAAAAACAAAATAGAAGAGTAAAGAAAACTTCCAAATTGGTTTTATGAGGCCAGCATTACCCTGATATCAAAACCAGATGAAGACACCACAAAGAGAGAGAGAGAGAGAGAGAGAGAGAGAGAGAGAGAGAGAACTATAGGCCAATATTTCTGATGAATATAGATGCAAAAAAAAAAATCCTTAAAATATTAGCAAACTGAATCTAATATAAATTTAAAAATTCATTCAATCATTCACCATAAGTGGAATTTATTCCTGGGCTGCCAGGGTGATCCAATATTTGCAAATCAATCAACATGATACATCACATCAATAAGAGAAAGGATAAAAATCATATGATCACTTCAATAGATACAGAAAAAGCATTTGACAAAGTACAATATCTATTCATGACAGAAACTCTCAAAGTAGGTTTAGAGGGAACATATCTCCACATATATGGCCTTATATGAAAAACCCACAACTAACATCATACTCAATGAGAAAAAACAGAGATTTTCCTCTATAGTCAAGAACAATGCAAGGATGCCCACTCTCACTTTTATTCAACATAGTACTACAAGTCCTAGCCACAGCAATTAGACAACATAAATAAATAAAAGCCATCCAAATTGGTAAGGAAGAAGTAAAACTTCCACTATTTGCAATGGCATACTACTATATACAAAAAAAATGCTAAGATTCTTCCAAAAACTACTAGAATTGATAAGTGAATTCAGCAAAGTTGCAGGATACAAAATCAATGACAGAAATCCACTGCATTTCTGTACACTAATAATGAAGCAGAAGGAGAAATTAAGAAAACAATCCCATATGCTATTGTACCAAAAACAATAAAATACCTAGGAATAAGCTTAACCAAAGAGATGAAAGACCTGTACTCTGAAAACTATAAAACGCTGATGAAAGAACTTTAAGATGACACCAAGAAATGGAGAGACATTCCATGCTCATGGATTGGAAAAACAAATATTGTTACAAATGTCTATATTACCCAAAGCAATCTGCACATTTAGTGCAATCCCTACCAAATACCAATAGCATTTTTCACAAAACTAGAACAAACAATTCTCAAATTTGTATGGGACCACAGAAGACCCTGAATTACTAAAGCAATGTTAAACAAGAAAAAAAAAGTGGAGGCACCACATTTCTAGACCTCAAGTTTTATTACGAAGCTGTAGTGATCAAAACAGCATGGTACTGGCACAAAAACAAACACATAGATCAACGGAACAGAATGGAAGCCCAGAAAAAACCCCACAGTTATATAGTCAACTAACCTTCAACATAGTAGGCAAGATTATGCAATGGGGAAAAGACAGTCTATTCAACAAACAGTGTTGGGAAAACTGGACAGCTACATGGAAAAGAATGAAACTGGACCACTTTCTTACACCATACACAAAAATAACTCAAAATGGATCAAAGACCTAAATGTGAGACCTGAAACCATAAAAATCCTAGAAAAGAGAACAGGCAGTAATTTATTTGACATTGACTATAGGAATATATTTCTACATAGGTGTCCTGAAGCAAGAAAAATAAAAGCAAAAATAAACTATTGGGACTATATCAAAATACAAAGCTTCTGCACAGGAAAAGAAACAATCAACAAAACTAAAAGATAACATACTGAATGGGAGAAGATTTTTGCAAATGACATATCCAATAAGGGGTTACTATCCAAAACATATAAAGAATTTCTACAACTCAACACACACACACAAAAAGAAAAAAAATCCAATTTAAAAATGGGCAGAAGATATGAACAGACATTTCTCCAAAGACCTACAGATGGACAACACATACATGAAAAGATGCTCAACATCAGACACTATCCAGAAAATGCAAATCAAAACTACAATAAGATATCACTTCACGTCTGTCAGAATGGCTAAAACCAAAGCCCAATAAACAACAAGTGTTGGTGAGAATGCAAATGGGTGTAGCCACTCTAGAAAACAGTATGGAGTTTCCTTAGAAAGTCAAAAATAGAACTATCCTACAATTCAGTAATCACACTACTGGGTACTTACCCAAAAAATAGGAAAATACTAATTCAAAGATATATATGCATCTCTGTGTTTATTGCAGCATGGTACGCAATAGCCCAACTATGGAAATAAGACAAGTGTCCATCAACCAATGAATTAAGAAGATGTGGTATATGTGTGTGTACACACACACACACACACACACACACACACACACACACTGGAATATTACTCGGCCATAAAAAAAGAATAAAATATTGCTATTGCAACAACAGAGATTGAGCTAGAGTATAATTTTAAGTGAAATAAGTCAGAGAAAGACAAATACCATATGATTTTGTTCATATGTGGAATTTAACAGCCAAAATAAATGAACAAAGGAGAAAAAAGAAAGAAACCAAAAAAAATTTTTTTTCTTAACTATAGAGGACAAACAGATGGTTACCAGAGGGGAGGTTGGGAGGGGAGGGAACGGGTGAAAAAAGTGAAGGAGATTAGGAAAAAAAGTATATGTACATCATACTTAGTAATGTACTCTGATACATTAGAATAATCAGAAAACTAGTTTTCTCATTTTTCTAGTTATGGCTATATTCCATAAAGTTGGTGTCACTAAAGAACTGTCAGCAGAGAGAAGTCTGTTCTTAAATGTGTCTCAGGAAAAACACAAAGGCAGGGCTAAACATGGTTTAAGACTAGATGGGAATATGGGACTAGTTAATGAAACCAAAATAGGTTTATGTTAGGGGAAAAAAGAATGGAGAGTAGGATGGCAAATGAAGAATCTTGTTAGGATTTGCTAGATAGCTGAGACCTTCCTCAGAGATGTTTTTGGAACCATAAATTGTCAATTCTAAACACAAATAATATAAGAATAGCTGTTGCATCATCCTTAGCTGTGACTAACTAAAAGTCTACAGTTTGGCTTGAAGGGTTTTATAAACACAAAATTATTGGATAAGTTGACTAAAGTATAAAGCTGGCAATATTCAGTTAATTTTTTCAACCAATATGTATTGAGTACCTGTTCTAGATGATAAATACAAATCCGTGGACTAGATAGTAGAGATAAAAAAAAACTAAAAATATTTTGAAGTATTTAAGCTACAAAATAAGTAGAATGTACTGATTGACCATATATGGTAGAGAGGTGAGAAGGAAGAAAAGACGGTAGCCAAGTTTTATTGCAAAACAAATGCATATCCTTTACTCAATTCACGTTTTAAAAAGAGCACTTCAGATTTTAAAGGTTAAGTAGTATACAGTAGAAAGAGCACAATACTGCCAGTTAGAAAATTTGGATTCTATTCTCATTTTTTGCCATTGGCTATGTAGCCTTCCCTTGCTAAAAGAGTTAAGAGGCTTCATCCCCCACAAGGTAGGAAATCCACTGATCTTTGGAAAACAGGAGGCTTCAGCTTGATGGTGAGAGCCAGGCTGATGCTGCAAACAGAGAAAACATCTCTCACTCTCTCTGTCTCTCTGACTGTCTGGCAGGGGGCCACATAATACACTGATTCCATTTGGCAGCAGTAAAGTAGTTAATGGAAACTCCTCTTTCAAGATGTGACATGTTCCGCGTGATCTGTCAGAAGGAAAGTTTACATAATGAAGAGTACTGGCATGGATCAAAGCCATCTGGAGTAGCCCAATTCCCCTCTGGGCATTTGTGACTGGGGAGTCCTTATGAGAGCAAAGCAGAGAGATGAATTCTGGTTCCCTGAACAGTTAGGGAAGGGGACTGACTCTTGATACTAAAAAAAAAAAAAAAAAGTCAAGATTAGAGGCTTGATTTATGAGAGGGTCAGCAAAGTAAGATTTGGGTAGAGGACCACCCAGAACATGTTCACTGTAAATCTAGCAATAAACAGTCCCCTATTTCAAGTTGTCATCTCGTCCACTCACTCCATGTTTAGGTAGCTCAGACCCACAGTAGCACTCCATTGCTCAAGATCTGAAGAGTGGTTCTGGGGTGCGCACAGGAAATATGTGATTCCTAACAGAAGAAAATCTCTTTTCAGGAAATTCAGGGGCCAAGGAGCTCTCCCTCTCAGCTGTCATCCCTAGCAACCCCCATCCCCACTCCCCTTACACGCACCACACTCCCCATTTCAATGTGCAAAGATGTAGCTCAAGGAGCAAGCTTGTGCTTCTCTGACCACTCTGACAGGGGAAGCTCAGCACTAAATTTTGATTGCTTATAATACCAAGATTCCTAATTGACACAGACTTTTCTTTCTCTGAATCCAAGGTACTGTTACACCTCGTTTGTGTTTTTGCCAACATATGACACTAAATATTAAAGAAGGTATAGAGGAGAATCTGTACTCTTCTTCCCTCCATCAGGGAGGAGGGAGAAGGGATGAGGAAGAAGGGGAGGGGAAGGGAAAAGGAGGAAGAGGAAAAAGAAGGGCAAATGGCCTGTGTTCTAACTTCAAATTATGTCCCTATGTTATTCAATCTCCCAGGACATGACAGAGGGGGACTTCAGGGTCCCTGTAAGTAAGAGGCAGATTACGCCTCATGCCATACCTTCCTTTCTAATGAGGCTGTTGGAGTATGCAATGACAAAATGCTTGTGAAAGAATTTTGGCAAGTCTACAGCCTGGTATTTCTGGTATGACGATTAGCTCAAAATACATGCTCTTCTTTATATGCTCGATTTAGTATCACATTCGTTTATGAGAAACAACCTGCCAATACAGAATACAGATACACGTTTGGTGTTGGACTAGACAGGATGAGAGGTCTAAACAGTCGTTCAAGTCAAAATTAATCATAAGAGATTAATAATTAGCACATCTGGACTACATACTGCTCTTTTGCTGAAAGTTCTATTTCTAGAAAACAAAGCGTGTAATGACATTTCACATTTTTTCTTTAGCAGTTAAAGGTGATTTCCTTGGCTCTAGAACCCAATTATCCCATGATTCGACAGAAGAATTTACCTTCTAAAATCCAAGTTCTTGACAATTTTTAAAATCAGTGAAGCTCACAAAAGTGACAGCTGAAAAACAGCTATTTGCCTGCACCCCGTACCATAGGCATTTCATCTGCATAATGACTATCTCCGTGCATAGATCACTAATCTCTATAGTCTGAATATCTATACATTTAGAGAAGAAACTCCAAATCAAGGATTGACAGCTTTAAAAATAGTTAAGCTAGGGGCGCCTGGGTGGCTCAGTCGGTTAAGCGTCCGATTTCAGCTCAGGTCACGATCTCACAGTCTGTGAGTTCAAGCCCCGCGTGGGGCTCTGGGCTGATGGCTCAGAGCCTGGAGCCTGCTTTGGATTCTGTGTCTCCCTCTCTCTCTGCCCCTCCCCTGTTCATGCTCTGTCTCTCTCTGTCTCAAAAATAAATAAACGTTAAAAAAAATAGTTAAGCTATTTTAAGTCAATTTTCTATTCTCTTGACTTCCTCTGTGTTTTCTCTCAAAAGCTTTCAGGAAATAAATGTTCTCAGGCCTCATAAGCTACTTTCCTTCTAACAATGTTTAAAAAAATGAAAAGAACATTTCTCTTACATTTAGTCCTTTATAATTGATTAAAATCTTATTAAAAACATTTTTTAAGTTTATTTCATTTTGAGAGAGAAAGAGAGTGAGAGAGTGGGGTGGGGAAGAGAGTGAGGGAGAGGGAGAATCCCAAACAGAGTCCACACCATCAGCACAGAACCTGACCAGTGGCTCAAACCCACACTATCAGAGATCATGACCTGGGCTGAAGTCGGACCTTCAACCAACTGAGCTACTCAAGCACCTCAAAAACAACATTGTTAAATTAGTATTTAGTTTGTTTTAATTATTGCAAGCATGGGCCTTGTCTAATTTCAAGTTTTTGTTTTGTGGTGGGCAAGGTTATTTTCATAGTTAATCACATAACAGAGTAGGCAGATGATCGAATGTAATTGGTAGATGCTGTGAGGTGCTCCGGAATGTGGACTCCATGGGAAACAAGCGATTGGAAAGTGACCATGGTGATGGAAAAGAGACCCAGGTACTCCCCAGGAGATAGCGTGGAATCAGCACACACACTGCCTGGTTTCTACCTTATGGGCTCTTGCCTCCTTTCCAACTTTTTCTTGTAAACACCACTTCTTAGCAGTCTCCAACTACTTTTTCAGTCCATCAAACATGCCAAGCCATTTCCCTATCGGTGGGTTCTTCCCTCTGTTTCCTGAGAGTCTTTCTCTAATCGGCTCTTAGTCAATCTTCAGACCTCAAGTTAATGTGGTAACATGTTTTGCCCAATCAACCCTTAAAATACATTCCCTCTCATTTTTCTCTAACTTAGGAAGTCATTTTTTTAAATTAGTGTTTATTTATTTTTGAGAGAGAGAGAGACACAGAGTATGAGTGGGGGAGGGGCAGAGAGAGAGGGAGACACAGAATCTGAAGCAGGCTCCAGACTCTGAGCTGTCAGCACAGAGTCTGATGCGGGGCTTGAACCCTCAAACTGCGAGATCATGACCTGAGCTGAAGTTGGACACTCAACCAACTGAGCCACCCAGGTGCCCCAGGAAGTCATTTTTCTTATTTCATCCCACCCAAGGTAATCTGTAATTATTCCTTTAAGTATTACCGGTTTATTGTGGATCACTCTTTCTGTGAGTGGCAGACAATAGAACTATGCTTTGTAACTCAGTAGCTCACTAGCTTGCAGCTCACTAGCTGCATATGGCTATTTATGTTTAGATTAAAATTCCAGTTGGCCCTTGAACAACTAGGGGGTTGGGGGCTCCTACCCCCTACAATCAAAACTCTGCTTATTATTTTTGACTCCCCCCAATTTCTAGTAGTTTGTTGTTGACTGGAAGTCTTACTGATAACAAATAGTTAACACACATTTTATATCTCATATGTACTATATACTGTATTCTTACAATAAAGCTAGAGGAAAGAAATGTTAAGAAAATCATAAGAAAGAGAAAATACATATACAGGGCTGTCCTGTAAAAAATCCACATATAACTGGACTGGCATAGTTCAAACCTGTATTGTTCAAGGATACATAAAATTACAAATTCAGTTTCTTAATCACGCTAGCTATACTTTAATAATCATAGTAGCTAGTGGGTACCACAATGGACAACACAAATATGGATCATCTCCATCACTGTAGAAAGTTCTATTAGAATAGCTTTGTTCTAGAAAACAAGTTCCTTTAAGGCAAGGCTCACTGTCCATCTTGTTCCCTGTTGTATTCTAATGACCATCACAACGCCTAGACTATCAGAGGTGCTTAAATATTTGTTGAATCAATGTATAAATGAATGAATTAAAGAAATAATAAAAATATTACTGAATGACTGCTAATAAAGAAAATCTTAAATTAACACTAAGAACTAGAATGGATAGTTGGGGTAGATTATTTGTAAAGGATTCAAACTCTAGCCCTGAGACAGAGGTTGCCAAAAAACACACTACGTATGTAATTGTCAGTTGTTCCCTCTCACACACTAGAAGATAGTCTCCCTGAGAGCCCGGACTTCTTGTCTACTGCAGTATTCTCAGTACCCAGAACAGAGCCTATCTAGGGTGAGAAAACACAGACCACTTTGTCCCTTTGCATGTCCTTCCTTTTGTCTATAGAATGACCATTTCATTTTCAGAAAAGGATACATCCATTTTCCAACTATTTCACTTGTATCACTGGCCTTCCTACTGCCTTCCAATTTTCTCTTATTTTATTTCATTTTTATTTTATATATTTTTTAATTTTTTTAACATTTATTTATTTTCAAGAGACAGAGTGTGAGCGGGGAAGGGGCAGAGAGAGAGGGAGGCACAGAATCCGAAGCAGGCTCCAGGCTCTGAGCTGTCAGCACAGAGACCGATGTGGGGCCCGAACCCACCAACTGTGAGATCATGACCCAAGCTGAAGTCGGACACTCAACCGACTGAGCCACCCAGGAGCCCCTTGTCTTATTTTTAAAAAGTCTTTTTAAATCTATAGATCTCTCTTTTAAATTTATAGGTGTCTCCTTGTTCTTAGTAACTATTTGACACAGGATGTGCTCTTCAGCTCCTGTGGCTTTTTCTTCACTCCTCAGGCAGCGGCTATGCTTAGCATTTCCTCTTTCAATCAGCATCAGTATCAGGGTGGCTACTTTTAATTCTAACAATTGGCTGTTACCCCAAGCTAACTGTGAATGGGTTAACGTGTTCCTTCTCCGGGAGGATAGGAATCTTTAGCAAGATTTCTTGCAGTGGTCATAATTCTGAATCTTAGTCACCTCTCCAGGGCTCAGCTTAAACCTCTTCTCCTTCATGAAATCTTTCCTTTTTTCCAGAATTAAACATGAACAGGATTTTGACTTTAGCCTGGGCACATTTGAAGTAACTCATTTACTTGTAGCCAGAAGATGTCCAAGCAAAGCACCCCTTTAGTCCATCTAGACCACAGTAATTTCTTTATACTCTTACCTCCCCCCAGCAACCCATCCATTCCTCACCCGCAGCACATATTACCATCTATCTTGTACTGTAATGATTTATGCCTGGGTCTTATCTCTATAAGACAGCAATTTGTCTTTATGTATCACCCAGCTTTACACAGAATAAGCATTTGAGAAGTGATATTCACATGAATGAGACAGAGTATCTTGTGTTAGGCCCATGGTTTGGATTTCAAATTCTTAGCTAACAGTATCTGTGTGTCTGAGACTGAAAATAAAAACAAGTGAAATTGATTTGAAATACACAGGACTTAATATAGGATTTAAAAGTTGCCAAAAACTCTGCTCCAATCTAAATTTGTATTAATATTAGCTTATTATCTAATAAGGGAAGTAGGAGAGGCCATTTTCTAGAAAAGGGCCACATTTTTATTGTTTAATGGGTTAGAATGAAGATCTTTTTAAGTATGGGGTGAAGAAGCCATTTATGAAATGACGCCCGCAGAAGCAGGAGGGTCGCAAGACAGACAGAAAGGCAGTCAAGGCAGATAGAGGCTTTTTAAACTAATTATTCCCTCCCCAAATGAGGACACAGATCCAGTCTTTGCTCCAATGTTCATTCTCCTCAATGTTCTGAACTACCTGCTTACTTCTGGTAATAATACCTAAAATTACAGCATTTGAGACACATACCTTTGAGTTATAGCTTATTTTTAAAGAGATTTTCACACATTATAAAATCTTTTTAAAGGGTTAATATGCAAAACGTAAGATATACATGAATATTTTAGCATGATCCAGTTAAAAAAAAAAAAAGTCCACTGGGAAATATAAAACTGGCCCTGTCATATTTGTTAGTGGGATTCTGGTGACTTCTCTGTGTTTCAGTTACCTTGTATGAGTAATATATGTACACATGGACATATGTATGTGCATATATATTTTTATGTAAAATATTTAATAGGTACTAGAAAAGGATACAAAGTACAGTTCCCCTTTTCATGGAAAATTAAAATAATTAGGCAACTCATAAGATCAACTGATTTATATTTTCTCTTTTGCATATAGGAAACTGTGGCCAAAAGCAGTGATGTCATTTCCTAGAAAATGATTATTCATTTCCTTTTCCTCTGGTGTAATTTTCCTGTGGGAAACCTATCGTTTTACTAATTCCAGATTATGAGGTTCAGGAGAAATCACACCTGTTCTCCAAATAATGAGCCTGTAATCTAAGAACAGGGAAATATATAAAATATTTAATATACAGAACAGCATAAAATAGATGTCAGCCACAGACAACCATAACAACTATAAAGGCAAGTGCAGTAAAACCTTGGTTTAGGAGCATAATTCGGTCCAGAAATATACTTGTAATCCAAAGCACTTATATATCAAAGCAAATTTCCCCATAAGAAATCATGGAAACTCAGATGATTTATTCCACAACCTCAAAATATTCATATAAAAATAATACTGTAATATAAAACAAAATAACAAAATACAAAATCTAAAGAAAAATAAACAGATTAACCTGCACTTACCTTTGAAAACTTTAGTGGCTGATGTGAGGGAGACAAAACAGAGGAAGGTTATTGTGTAGGACGACTCTCACTATCACTAATGGAATCACTGCTATCTATTGGCTCAATGGAATCTTTTTCTGCCTGGGGACCATTGTATATGCTCACATGGATGTTGACTACATAACAGTATTTATTTATTTATTTACCTATTTATTTATTTTAAAATTGTCAACCTTTTTTAAATTTTCCTTTGTTTTAAATTTACATCCAAGTTAACTAGCATATAGTGCAACAACGATTCCAAGGGCAGATTCCTTAATGCCCTTGTCTACAGTACAGTATTAATAAACTCTTGTCATAGACTGTATCGAATGTAACTGGCAACAAGGCAGCCGAGGAAAGGGTCTCGATCTGCAGGCAGCCTGACCCAGAATGAAGCAGAGCATTCCTAAGCTTACTCTTGTATGGAGCAGCAGAGGGCTGTCCATAGGTGCTTTGAAGTGACAAAAAATACACTACTGCCAGTTGTGAGCACCTTCCAACCTTCTGAAAAATCACTGATTTCTGCCAAAACCTGGCCTGAGACTGACCACCTGCGCATGGGAGACAGTCACCCACAATTCTGCAGCGAGAGAGAGAGAGAGAGAGAGAGAGAGAGAGAGAGAGAGGAGACATTGGCTCAGTTGTGATCACATGACATCTGGTGTCACACACTACTCGTATTGCAAGACATCACTTGTTTATCAAGTTAAAGTTTATTAAAAATGTTTGCTTATCTTGTGAAAACACTCACAGAACAAGTTACTCACAATCCAAGGTTTTACTGATTAAGGGAGAGACCTCTCTCTCCAAAAGTAAGCTAATTAGGCTGTACATCCCCACTGGCTATAGTGAATGGTTCAGAAATGATCCCAAAAGACAAGTCGGACAAAAGAGTGGAAGCTAAGTCCTTTAGAGGATTTACTGGGGAAAGAAATTTTCTCCCTCTTTGGAGGTTTGTTGAATTATCACAGTGAAGTAATCTCTAAGTGACCCCAATCTCCAAGTCACCACATAGAACCTAAGAACACCAATACAGAGGAAGGAAGAGCTAAAGAGATGGGAAAATATAAGTCCCTTATGATATTGCGTGATTTCTTGATCCATCTGTACCTACAAAATACAACAGTTTTTTACATATGGCTTTGAACTGAAAAGCTAACGGAGACTGTTGGGCAGGTCTGTGCCTAAAGTAGGAATGGCAAATAAGCCAATTCTGAAAAATTAGCAGTTCCTGCCAGGAACACAAAATTGATGGGGGATGGGTGATGGGTATTGAGGAGGGCACCTGTTGGGATGAGCACTGGGTGTTGTATGGAAACCAATTTGACAATAAATTTCATATTTAAAAAAAAGGAACACAAAATTGATAAGAACTATGAAGTCTCATATGGATCCAATGGAAAAGTATATCATGATCAATTACTGGTGTCTCTCATAGTTGTGGAAAGAGAAAGTGGTAGCTTGAGTGCAATCTACTTATCCTCTCTGACCTAAACCATCCACAACTAATAAAGGCCCGCACTTCTATTTTTCAACTTGTACAAATTTGTGTAAATACTCCCCAAATATGTAATTGTATTGGCACTTGGCCATTATTTTAGAGCTAAATAGCAACAAATTGGCTTATTTTGAGACATAACCCTTAAGCTGTGTCAACCGCATCAACAGCTACACTTCTATTGACCTCTGCAGGGAAACATCTCCCACAATTCCCTTCCAATTAGTACAAGTGAACAGGATGGATGTAAATTGATAATTTTCACTTTTAGAGAAATATGCTGTTTTATTCTTGGAAAAACTAAGTTATAGGAATTAAATTTTTATACCAATCTTCCTTCCCAATGTCAGCTGTGCATCCTTGTACTAATCATTTGGTCTCTCTGAGCTTCAGGTTCTCCAACTGTACCATGGACAGACCTATTAGCTATGGGATGCTCCACTGAAATAATGTATGCAAAAGTGCTTTGGATATTGAAAAGTGCTATATAAATTATGACTTGTTACTCTGGAGAGATCCCAAATAACACTGAGGGATCTTTTGTTAATTGCAGGCCCCCTAACGGTCTATCTATTTCACTTATGATTAAGTGAACTCAATTCCATCATGTAGGGTAAGAACTTTGCTAAGTTCTCACTAACTCACTTGATACCTTCAGCCTTGTCACCCTGTTGAGCATTATTTCAACCTCCTTCCAGTTAGAGCTCTCTTAACAAACTCTCCACTCTAGTCTGTCTTGATCCCCTACTAGAATAGAACTTGTTCATGTTGCCATTTTCTAGCCCATATAGCTGACATTCTCCTTATTCCTGTGCAGGCTGTTGACTCTGTCCTTGTTCTAGAAACACAGGTTCCAAACTCCTCAAACCTCTAGCTCTGTTCATCTTCTATTGAATCATCTGAGCAATGTTAGTGGGCTTGGTCTTTGCATCGAAACCAATATTTGGGGAGCTGTCATTTTATAATCTCCACATTGCTCTCCTTGAGCACTTCTTCTAATTTTATATTTTTTCTCACTCATATCTTTCCTTTAAAAAAAAACTACAAAAGTAATAGGTACTTTAGGATGTAGGTAAGAAAATGAATACCAAGAAAGGCTAATGACAGTGTCTAAGATCACAGAGATAGTGATCACAATGGAGAAAGAATTTAAATTCAGGTGTCATGACTCAAAAGCACACACTCCTTCTGGAGTACCATGCTGCTTTAAAAATCCTCATCAATCTTCCAGTTATCCTCATTCTATATTTCACATCCCAATTGTGCCAAAAAAAAGCCTATGACAAAATCTGTTCATCATCTGAGAAACAGATACACCATTATTACAAGCACAATTTAAACACTAGTCAGCTTTGCTGAAGTTGACAATCAGCCTCTGTATCCCAGAAGATCAAAGGACTTTGAACAATAACATTAAGGGAAAAACTGTATTTTTGAATGACTAGTATTACTGCTCCTTCAATTAGGACAGAATGAGAATTTTAAACATCTCTATTTTGCTAGTTGGAAATGAATATGCAGGTCAAATTCTTATGGCTCTCCTGGGTTATGTCAAAGATTTAGAATAGAACTACTCAATTTTGTTCCAAAACTATGGACTCTGAAAAATCACCAAGTTTAAAATTAGAGAACTCAGAGTTTATTTTCCAGCCCCATAATTTGAGAGAAAGTGAAATTAATATCAAGAAGGTCAAGTGACTTACCTACAATCACCACAGCTAATACTATTCAAAGTGTCAGACTTATAATAGACCATGAAATAGCACATATGGATTCCTTGCCTGAGCGCCCAGTAGTGCCTGGTGATGTGATTGACTGATATTCAGCATGAGCTCCTTACATAGTACAGTCTAGTAGTAAGAAGTTTGGGAACTTGCAGTCCCTGGATCCTATTTCAAGTAGGACTGACTGCAGCTAAGTAGTATTTCCACATATCCAAACTTATTCTCTTTCAGTGAAACTAGCATTTTCCACAGTGTTTCTTAGAGCAGTATTCATGTAGGATGTCAGATAGTAGGTGCTCCACACTTTCAGGAAGTTTGGAAAATACAGTTCAAACACATTTAATTTATTCTCTTTTATACTACCAAATTTCTTGGTGCCTTTATTATGTTAATGAGCTCCTTGACACGAAGAAATGGCTATATATTACTTCTTAAGCCTTACTGCACAGTTATTAGCATAACTAAACCAGTGACTCAAGGAATACAGTTTGGGAAACTATACCCACTACCTAACCCACATTTGCGGATTAAATGCTATACTCCCCAGGCAGGTTTCCTCTTTACCCTTTGCTCCTGTTCTTTAATGAAGCCCTAAACAACAGAGATCTCTGTAATGCAACCAGAGTTTACACAAACCCAGAGCAAGATAAAAATGCCAGCAAAAAACAGACAAGCAAAACCATGACAAACGGCCTTAGCCTGATATTTTTCTCCCTTCATGTAGCAAAGGATTACTTCTTATGGAGTGAATTGAAAGTCTTCTCCACAACAGGCACTTTGGTAAAGGACAGACATGAACCAGAACACCCCATCTTCACAGGCCTTGAGGGCCATCCATGGCAGCTACAGAATTTCTACACATTAGAAATTAGAGCCAGTTAGGGGGACAGGATGAATGGGGATTTGGGAAAAGTGAAGTGACTTACTTTGACTTTTGAGTGCATCACAAAATCATTGCTAGATGGAATTATTTGTTGAGGGGCAAAATTGGGTGGAGGTGAAAGAAATTGTGGAAAGATGACATCCCTGAATCTCCGCTTGGTTCTGCCATGGGAAGCAGGTCTTGTAACTGGGGAGATACATGACAAAACAGATTATCATACAAAAAAGGAGTGCTCTAAACAAAGACCAGCATATTGTGCGCAGGGAGTCCAGAACAGTGAACGGACCCTAGGGACGTTTTAGTCTACATCTGTAAAGGAAAAAAATATTTCAAATTGCTGCTAGATAGCCATCTAGCGAAGAGAAAACATGGTACTCTCACTTGTTGCCCTGCCAAAGATGTTGTATAGCACAGTCTCTTTGAATAAAAATAAAAATAACAACGTACTGGATTGATTCTTCAGCTGTGTACTTTCAAGACCTCTTTTGATCAGAACTAGACTGGGAATGGAAAATATAAATTCTTATACTGTCAACCCTCCACCAAATGATCCTAAACAAATCCTGTAATATCTAGGGGACTGTGTTTCTTCACCCATAGGTTGGGAGAGCTGAACTACAATATCAAGTAAACCCATCTTGGCTCTAAAATAATATGATTTCATAATATTCTTCAATGCCTCTTGGGTATTTAGTGTAGTGGTTAAAATGATCAGGCTCTGGAGTTTAAATCCCAGCTTTGTCATTTACTGTTTCTGTGACCTTGAACAAATTACTCCTTATTGGTCTTATTTCCCTAATCTACAAAATAAGGATAATAATAATACCTACCTGGTAAGTTTTAGGGAAGATTAAATAAAGTAATGCAATTAGAGTACTCAAGTTAGTTTTTAGCACCTAGTTACAGCTCAATACATAGAAATTATCATCCACACTATTACAGTTTTAAGTTTTACACAGAGATTATCCCAATGTCTGGTATATAGTGCTCAATGAACAGGCACTGAACTGGGCACATCACAGGCCTGTGTTTAATCATTAACCTTATTCGCACTTCTTAGGCCTTGTACTATGCAGAACCTTGTTTATCCAACATACACATAATGAAATGCCTATTAAGTGCTGGACGCTCTTCTAAATGCTTGAAAAATATTATCATTTAATCTTTCCATGACCCTATGAGTGGGGTATTATCTCATTTTATAAATAAGGAAATGGAGGCCAAACAAGGGTAAATAGCATGTCCTAAAGCATGTGCCAATAACTAGTTTGGGCCAGAGCTAGGATTTGGACCCAGGCAGCCTAGCTCTAGAACCTGTGCTCCCGAACATCGGCAGACACTGTTAGCCTTGCAACTCACTCTTCTCCTGCTTACCCCTTCCAGCATGGCTGACCTTCCCCACAGTCCTCCAAACAGGCCAAGAGGCCTGGCTCAGTCACACTGCTATGCTTTGAATCTTGCCTTCCTTCCTACCACTTCCCAACTCACCAAGTGGCCTCTCCCAGGTCCTGTACTCTATTGATCTTAATCTAAAATATCCTTCAAAACTTGCGACTTTCTCCCCTACAATGTTGTCAGTTTTTCCTTCCACCCACTCTGTTTTCTGCTGTCTGGCTCAACTCCATTTGCATGCAGAGGGGTCAGGGTAACGGGTCTTTATTTCTTGCATGTCCAATTCTGCCTACCCCACTAAATTATAATTCCAGGAGAACAGAATCCACAGCATCCTCCTTCATTGAAAGATTGGCTCTCATGGTTGGGTGTCTGTCTGAAGATAGCCACAGAAAATTCCTTATGACTTGAAACATTAAGATGCATGGCATTTATTTGATCCCTTTTTTCCCTTAAGCAAATTTGAGAACAATGAATATGGTATTTGACAAAAGCTAGTCTAGAGTGACATCTGGTGGCTATTTTTTAAAAGGTTCACAAATATTTGCTGCTCCTTACAGGCAAAGTTCATTCCTTAAGGGAAAGGTGCCTTATCCATCAAAGCCTGTGTCACAACTAGGCTACCTGCAAAGACAACAGGAAGAATCAAGGCAGAAGAAATCCTTTTTTTTTTTAGTCATTTTATTTGAACAGAAATCCTCTATACTCACTAAGTCATAAAGATGTGAAACACAGGTACCAAGACCCACGTTTAGAGGCAGAAGTTGAAGTTTCCTACTCTAGTCCTTGTTGTTAGCGTCTAGTGAATAGGCAAGCCCCATTTCCCCCTTTGAGCCTCAGTTACTAGATATATATATTTTTTCAACGTTTATTTATTTTTGGGACAGAGAGAGACAGAGCATGAACGGGGGAGGGGCAGAGAGAGAGGGAGACACAGAATCGGAAACAGGCTCCAGGCTCTGAGCCATCAGCCCAGAGCCCGACGCAGGGCTCGAACTCACGGACCGCGAGATCGTGACCTGGCTGAAGTCGGACGCTTAACCGACTGCGCCACCCAGGCGCCCCGATATATATATTTTTTTAATACTGGGATTATACTCAAGGTATTCTTCTCTTTATATAAAAGAGCAATCATTCTATAATATATACAATTTCCCCTAAATTTTCAGTGCCAAGTTGGCAGGTATGATCTCCTAGTTAAATACCACCTCTTTTACACTCATATTTGAACAAAATGAACCAAAATCAAGTTAAAAGTACTCTTACAAAAAGTGGCAACAGTAGTATCATTCATACTTGCAAGAGTAGTAATAATAGATAACCCAGGCCATGCCAAGTATTTTTGTATATATATTGCTTCATACTACCGAATGCCTAACCTGAGAAGGAAGGCATCGGCATCAGATAGTCACAAACTGCACGTTCTGGCCCAGGATGCCATCGAGCAAGAAGTGGGGATGCACACCAGCTCCCTGTAGGCTCATCCACCAGCACTGAGGACATCAACTGGACTACAAGCCTTGCCTGCCCTGACTTTACAGTCCTTTCCCTTTTCTCACCAACCTATCTGTGGTGTAGAAGATGAAGTGTAAAAGGCAAATTAAGTGGAAAAGCTAACCTGCTATATCCCAGCTTCTCCACCGGAGGCATCCAGACAAAACCAGGCACAAACTGGGGCAGAGGAAGGGGGTGAAAAGTCTAAACCCGGAAGCAATACTGACGCTGTGACATCAGACTACACAGAAAATTTTTTGCGCCTGGGAAATGAGACTGTTTATTATTACTGAACATGACAGAAAAAGCTATGAAATCCCAAGTACTATCAGGGCCACAGGAAAGAGGCTTGACATCACACACAGTGACAGCAACAGTGAGAAAGGATACAGTTGTTCTCTGAGGCTTACCCCGTCCAGTTCATCCAATAAACCGTATTTACCGTCTTGGACTCGAATAGAAATTGTCCGTTTTGAAAGGTGAGTAAGCAAAGGCAACAAGCCAGCACAAAACTTCTGAAAGGATGGCAGAGACTCGGAATACAAGAGATAGGGAAGAAAATAGTCTGTTACCTCTGCTTTTCCCTGTCAAGGCAATTAAACAGAACATGAATGCTCTGAAATAGGAAATAAATCTGTAACACACAATGAAAAGAAAACTAGTGCAACAGAGGACTACTAGCGTTCTATGAACTCTTTAAAAGGACTAGGAGTTACCCAGAGCACAATAGGTCAGTGACAGGAGGATATGTTTGAGGGAATAACAAAATCACAAAATTCTTAGGTTTAAAAAAAAATGACTAAGATGAAAATGGTTAAAGAAGTACAGTAAGTACTTGGAGGGCCATTAATAATTGCCCTCCCTAAAGAGAAAAAAAATATACTTGCAATAGAAAAAATTATTAAAAATTATTCTCTGAAGAAAATAACTCAGAAACGAAGCAGGAGTTTATCTGAAGGTCCAACGAGCTTCCTGTTTTCTGGCAAAGTTTCATAAACATTGTCGCAGGTCTATTTGGAGTTATTATACTTCAAAATTAAAAGCATCTCCTTTCCAGCCAGCACTTAGCAATGGGCATCGCTCAGGACAACTAACACAAGTGCCAGCCCTGCCATGAGAAGAGGGAGCGTGAGCTGGGATGCCCCATTGCCAACAATGAATTGGCCTCCATCCGCCCCCCACCCCCTTCCGCACACAGTCTGTTCAGACAAGACAGCAACAAGTAGCATGCCTGGAGGCTGGATGTGGGGAACGTACCCTGGGGCTCCAAATGTTATACACACAGAACAAGGATTACTGACTTTGTCTACGATGCATCTAATAACCAACTGGTCCCACCAAAACCCTGGTGAAGAATGGAATCATTCTCATTAACCACACACTGTCCCAATAGTGGTACGGGTCCCACTATGCACTGACCTTGAACTGCAAGAAGGGGGTCAGACCGACTCCCGAAGATGAAGAGATTTTAAACACAAAACAATCAATGACAATTCAAAGAAGCAGGAGGACAAGAAAAAGAATGCCAAGATTAGAGTCTTCTGAAGGAGCAGTTTCAGCCAGGCAAGCTTCTTGCATACACGGCTTCAAGATCAGGCCAGCGTGGCCGAGCACATGGCTATGTGCCAGAGGGCAGGAGGCTGGAGTTCTATCTGAGGAAAATCAAGGCCCAGAAAGGCAAATAAATTCTCCTCCCCGCCTATTGTCCCTCATGTAATTAAAGTGAAAAATAAAACAAGTACCAACAACAAAACAAAAACCCCCCACAAAAATAGAATACAGAAGACGTAGTTACTACTGAAAGGAAGGTAACATACAGTAACTGACTTCTCAGTTGACATGCAAGCAGTTGGCAGAGCTACGCTGTATAGTTTGGGCAGGGAACTGCGTATTTGTAGAACATTGTCCCCAACCCGTGGAGAATACACGTTTATATACTTACCCTGCCCCTTTCCCTTCCACTCCAAACTCATTCAACTGCCTGCCCCACATCTCCACGTGATTATCTAACAGACCACTCAAAAGTACAATTTCCCAAAGCACACTGTCATCTTCTTCTAAAATCTGGGTCCCGGTTTCTCCACCTGAGTTAATGAAAAGTGCATTTCCTAGTTACTTGGGCAAGCAACAGTGGAGTTATCTTTGACTTCCTTCCCCGATGCCGATCCCTCTCTCTAGCATTCCAATACAGTATTGTTTCAGGAGAATTCAGTGACACCCGGTGTTCATCACAACCAGTGTCCTCCTTAGTACCTATCACCCATTTAGCCCATCCGCCACCCACCTTCTTCCATGAACCCTCAGTCTGTTCTCTATCGTTAAGAGTCTTTTGTGGTTTGTTTTCCTCTATTTTCTTCTCTCCCCCACCCTTTCCATATGTTCATCTGCCTTGTTTCTTCAATTCCACATATGAGTGAAATCATATGGTATTTGTCTTTCTCTAAATCTGGGCATTTTGAATAGGAAAGTCACCCAGGACAACAGGCATAAACTAAGACTGTCTTGCACAAGCTGGGTCACATGGTCACCCTATTTAATCTCAACATGACAGCCCAAATCTCTTTAAAACCTAAGTCAGACCCTGTACTCCTCCACTCAGAGGCTTCTCAGCTCACTTGGTGTAGAAGCCAAGATCCTTCAGATGACCAGCAAAGCTTTCCGTGATCTGCCCCCCACCCCCATCCAGGCCTCTATCTCCTCTTCCCCTCCTTCTCCTTTGTTCACCTTTTTCTTCCTGCTGTGCAAACTCATGCCTCAGAGCCTTTGCTTTGAGGTTCCCTCTGCCTGGAAGGCTTTCTCCTCTGGCATTATATCTATACGATTTATTCCTTCCCTTTCTTCCAGTCTTTGTTCCACAGTCACCCTCTCAGCGAACTTTCCCTGAGAACTTTGTTCACAATTGCAAACCCCTCCCCCCAGTCCCCTGATGCCTCTTCCCCTGCTCTATAACCTTCAAATATTCTGCGTAACTTATTTATCATGTTTTACTGTGCCTGCCCATCACTGCCCTGCTAGAACGTAAGTTCCATGCAGACAGTGTTTTGTTTTTGCTTCTCCTTTGATCTAGTAATCTTGGTACAACAGTAAATGGAAATAAATGAAGACCAACCAAATGAGAGCGAGCAAAGTCTATTTATCCTGAGCTTGCTATAGCAAGGGAGTCCACCACCATTGCTTGCATTTTCATGGAGACTGAAAGGCAGGCAGAGCAGTGGGAAAGCTTCATAGTGGAAAAAGGGAAGACCTCGGGTATGTACCGATTAGAGGCTATTGTCAAAGGGAAGCTAAAGGTGGGCTTACTAGAAGCAGGGCATGTATGTGATTGGTCAGGGGAGCATATTGAGCTTTCTCTAGTTGGTTCTAAGTTGGAAAAGGAGACAAATGTTAGGGAAACTGTCAGTTATTAATCAAGTCCTGGCCATTTTAGACTAACGTTACAGAAGACAGTAATCTGACTTCCTCCAAGTCTGACTTATAGAAAGCTGGCTTCCTGGATGGTTAAAGTAAACAATAGGATTGTTTTCTGGGCAGACTGCTGTAGGTTTTGAGTCAGAATTTTATATTTATATCTGGTCTGGCCATTGTCCACTTGTATATTCAGTCTCTCAGGTATCTGGCATAGAGAAGGTGCTCAGCATTTGTTAAATGAATATCATTCCATTTCTACACAATCCCAAAATTTGGAAAACTATACAAATGTTGCTTAAAGATAGAATCCTGTATGATGGAAATATGGATAAAAATATGCTGGTCATTATAAACTGTAACATTTAAATAAAGTCTGAAATTAAAAGGTAAACCAGAATATAACAAACATGTGAGATTAAAGTGGTCAACAAGCTATTTATATCATTAAAGTGTGGATAAAGATTATGGTGTACAAAAAATATAGGTTGCACTCAACCTTTTAGCACACTGAAAGATACAATACGGACACTTATAAAGTAACACCTGAAGACAATGAAGGGGAAATTTACAAAAAGCAGGAAAGTAACTTAATCTCTTATGAAAGCTAACACTTTGGGTGGGTCAAATAATTATTATAATTATTTAGGGGACCAATAAACTAAGTGTACTGCAAGGAGAGAACACTCTCCTTTCAATTTAACTTTAAAAATTGACTGCCTAATATGGCACAAAGAAAAACTTAGAAAAAACGATAAAGCAGGAAGAATATATTTTAGCTATATTTTCTAATCTCTGCAACAAAACTACACATAATAAAAGGCAAAAGCCAGACAGGAAAAACAGCAGCAGTAGTGATACTGACAACTCACAAAACGTAATTGAACAACCAAGAAATACAAGTCACTCTTCTAGCGGCATTTATATTACAAAACAAGTAAAAAATTGAAGTACATAGGATACTTCAGCAATAAAGTGAATACCACAATAAGGTGAGTCAAATCAATTTTTTGGTTTCCCCATGCATATAAAAGTTATGTTTATATTACACTGTGATCAATTAAGTGTGTAATAGCATTATGTCTGAAAAACAACGTGCATGCCTTAATGAAAAATATTTTATTGCTGAAATATACTAACCATCATTTGAGCTTTCAGCGAGTCATAATCTTTCTGCTGGTGGAGGGTCTGGCCTCGATGTGGACAGCTGCTGACTGATCAGGGTGGTGGTTTCTTTAAAGTTGGGGTGGCTGTGCCAATTTCTTCAAGTAAGATGACAATGAAGCTTTCCCCATCAGTCAAGTCTTCCTTTCATGAATGATTTCTCTGTAGCCCATGAGACTATTTAATAGCATTTTACCCCCAGAACTTCTTTCAAACTTGGAATCAATCCCTACAGCCACTTTATTAACTCCGCTTATGTAATATTCCAAATCTTTTGTTGTCATTTCAACAATCTTCACAGCATCTTTATTAAGAATAGATTGTATCTCAAAAAAGAACTTTTTTTTTTTTGCTCATCCCTAAGAAGCAACTCCTCATCCATTGAATTTTATGAGATTTCAGCAGTTCAGTCACATCCTCAGGTTCCAAGTCTAGCTCTCTTGCTATTCCCACCACTTCTCCACCACACTTCTCCACTGAAGTCTTGAATCTCTCAAAGTCATCCATGAGGGTTAGAACCAACCAAGCCAAGAATTCCAAACCCCTACTTGATGTTGATATTTTTACCTCTCCCCATGTATCACGAATGTTTAACTGACTCTGCCCAGATCCATCAGAGGAATCACTAGGCATGGCAGCTACCGCCTTATGTATTTCTTCAACAATAAGACTTGGAAGTCAAAATGACTCAGTCCATAGGCTGCAGAATGGCTGTTGTGTGAGCAGGCTACGAAAACAACATCAATTTTGTTGTACATCTCCATCAGAGCTCTGGGGTGACCATGTGCATTGTCAGTAAGCAGTCATATTTTTAAAGGAATTTTTTTTTTCTGAGCAGGTCTCAACAGAGGGCTTAAAATAGTCAGTAAACCATGTTGTAAACAGATGTGCTGTAATCCAAACTCTGTTGTTTCATTTACAGAGCATAGGAAGAGTAGGTTTAGCATAATTCTTAAGGGTTCTAGGATTTTCAGAATGGTAAATGGGCACTGCCTTCAACTTAAAATCATTAGCTGCATTAGCCCCTAACAAAAGACTCAGCCCATCCTTTGAGGATTCTGAAGCCAGGTATTGGTTTCTCCTCTCTAGCTATGAAAGTCCTAAATGGCATCTTTGTCCAATACTAGGCTATTTCACCTACATTGAAAACATGTTTTTTAGTGTAACTACTTTCTTTATTTTAGCTAGATCTTCTGGATTACTTGCTGTAGCTTCTACATCAGGATTTGCTGCTTCACATTGTACTTTTTTTTTTAAGTTTGTTTTGAGAGAGAGAGCGAGCATGTGTGCAAGAGAGAGTGAGAAGGGGAGGGGCAGAGATAGAGGGAGAGAGAGAATCCCAAGCAACAGTCTCATGAACTGTGGGATCATGACCTGAACCAAAATCATCCACTTAATCAACGGAGCCACCCAGGCACCCCTCACCTTGCGCTTTGATGTTATGGAGATAGCTTCTTTCCTTAAACCTCATGAATCAATCTCTCTTAACTTCAAACTCTTCTTCCACAGCTTCCTCACCTCTCAGCCTTCACAGAATTGAAGAGAGTTAGGGCCTTGCTCTGGGTTAGGCTTTGGCTTAAGGAAATTGTGCTACTGGTTTGATGTTCTATCTAGACCACTAGAACTTTCTCTATAGCAATAAGGCTGTTTTGTTTTCTTTTCATGTGTGTGTTCACTAGAAAAAGGGAAATGGGAAACTCTTAGGTCCTTGTAAGGTACTGGAGCTCAACTTGAACTCCCACATTAAACCAGAAAACTCAGATGGACTACATTCTGGAAAAGTCTACCAACCAGCAAAGAGAATTTTCTAAAAAGTCTGGCTGCAAATGTCTCCATATATAGTATCCTTTGATAATTTTAAATATAAGCCTGCTCTCACCTGGGTCTGGAGTTAAAACCATGTAACACCCAAACTAAGCCAGGAAAATAAAGGAATCTCTGCTTGGCAGCACTAATAGGGTCCAGCAGAATCAAACATGAGCGTGGCATGGTGCAAAACATCCCTAATTCAAGTCCTCTGTTTTGTGATCAAGTTCAACCCTAAATGAGGTAACTAAAAAAAGAACAAACAAAAACACAAAAAAATAAACACAGGAGAAAATGGGAAACCACAAATAAGAGTCAGCAGACATAGACCCCAGAGGACTTCAAATATTTGAATTATCAATAGCAAGACAAGATAAATCTTAATATACTTACTTTTCAAAGCTAAGCGATAAAATAAAAATGAGCAAGGAAACCCACATTTGAACGGAAGATTCTCTGAATACAGTGGGAAAAGGATGCCAAGGGATCCCACATAGACATATTGGCACAACAGGTATTGCTCCATTTCTTAGGTTGGAAGGTGGTAGGGTCACAGATGTTTGATTATTATGCACCATAACGCATATTAAGTCAAATCCAAATACTACATAAAATACAATTTGAATATTAAGAAAAAACATTTAAGAACCTTTGTGAACATCTAGACATCTCAGTTTGTTTCCTCTGAAAGCCTCGCTAAAATGATATTTACAATATATTAAATGGAGGGAATCAGGCCACAACAACAAAGAGGAGAGATGATAACAAAAACACAGTTGAGGGGAGGGAGGATGCTTCCTGGGGTCATCCATGGCCTCCTGTGCCGGTCCTTCCAGCCACAGCTCCTGTCGGGAAGGAGTGCTACTCCCAGCCCCAGTTTCAGCTTCCGCTCTGAGGAATATATCCCACAGCCTTTTAATGCTGGGTTTCCTTGTTCCACCAGGCTATCCTCTTGGGCAGCATCCTTTTTCAATAGATTCCATACTTCCCTGTCTACCATGGGTTCTGTATTTACACCCGAGGACCCATGCCTTTGTAAACTGTTATCAAAGGGAACTTCAGTGAGACCTATACCTCTTTTCCTTTCTCAGGCAGGACTCAAGCCCCAATGTTTGTTTGCTTTGGTAGTTAGATCCCTTTCCTTCTTTTTTTTTTTAATTTTTATTGATTTTGAGAGAAAGAGAGAGAGCATGAGCACACATGTGGCGGGGTGGGGGGGGGCGGGGAAGAGAGAGAGAGAGAGAGAGAGAGAGAGAGAATCCCAAGCAGGCTCCATGCTGTCAGTGCAGAGCCTGAGGCAAGGCTCCATCTCACAAACTGAGATCTTGACCTGAGCCGAAATCAAGAGTCAGATACTTAACCTACTGAGCCAGCCAGGCGCCCCTAGATTCCCCTTCTTATTCCACAAATTCAGGCAAGTGTTCATCCCCTCCTCCCTTTATAGCCGAGAATTAGAGGTTTGTTCCCTGGAAGGGTAAACAGAAATTTAATAAACACCAGGCACAGTTAAAAGCAGTGCTACCACAAGACAAAGATTAAGCACCATCTAAAGAAGACACACAGACGTCCAACAGACACTTGGAAAGGTGCTCAACGTCACTAATCATCAGGAAAATGCAGATCAAAACCACAGTGAGAGATCACCTCACACCTGTTAGAGTGGCTATTATAAAAAGACAAAAGAGAGCAAGTGTTGGTGAGGATGTGGAGAGAAGGCAACCTTTGCGCGTGGTGGTTGGGAATGTAAATTTGTGCAGCCACTGTGGAGAGTAGTATGGAGGTTACTCACAAAATTAAAAATAGAACTACCATATGATCTGGCGATTCCATTTCTGATTATTTATTCAAAGGAAATGAAAATGTTAACTCAAAAAGATATATGCTCTCCAACGTTCTTGCTACATTATCTATAATAGCCAAGAAATAAAAGCAACCTAAGTGTCTATCAATTAATAAATGGATAAAAAAAAGGTGGCATGTGTGTGTGTGCATGTGCACACACACACATGCACACACAGAAATATCATGCAGCTATAAGAAAGAAGGAAATCTTGCCATTTGCAATAAGGATGGACCTTGAGGGCATTATGCTAAGTGAAATAAATCAGACAGAGAAAGCAAATACTTTGTGATCACTCTTAAATGCATAATTTAAAATAAAGCTGCACCCATATATCCAGCAAACAGATTGGCAGTTGCCAGAGGTGGGAGGTGCAGGGAGTGTGCAAAATGGGTGAGGGGGATCAAAGGTATAAACTTCCAGTTATAAAATGAAAAAGTCATCGGATGTCATGGTGACTATAGTTATCAACCCCATATTGTATATTTCAAAGTTGCTAAGAGAGATCTTAAAAGTCCTCATCATCAGAGAAAAACTCCTATGTGTGGCGATATATGTTAAGTAGAGTTATTGTGGTGATCAGTTGGCAATATATACAAACATTGAGTCGTTATGTCATATATTAGAAATTAATATAATGTTACAGGTCAATTACATCTCAAAAACAGGGAGATTAAACACTAACGTATATCAACTAGGAAAGACAATAGGAAATGTACACCTGGGTGTAGTGCATACTGTAGAGCATACTGTAGTATAACCATAAACATTAAATCAAAGAGAAGGATTTAATGTCAGCCAGAGAGAAGAGCTGGACTCCCTACAATGACTAACAAACAGAAAACAGGCTCCTCAACAGTAAAAATGCAAGTCAAAGAGTTAATGTCAACCTCAAAATGTGAACCACCCAATAAATCTACTTAAACCTGGGGCGCCTGGGTGGCGCAGTTGGTTAAGCGTCCGACTTCAGCCAGGTCACGATCTCACGGTCCGTGAGTTCGAGCCCCGCGTCGGGCTCTGGGCTGATGGCTCAGAGCCTGGAGCCTGTTTCCGATTCTGTGTCTCCCTCTCTCTCTCTGCCCCTCGCCCGTTCATGCTCTGTATCTCTCTGTCCCAAAAATAAATAAACGTTGAAAAAAAAATTTAAAAAAAATCTACTTAAACCTGTTTTTAGATGAATAATTCTTAAGAACTTGTCACCAGCAAAACCTTAATAAAGACATTTTTACAGGATTTCCTGATTATGTAAAATTGAAAGATCGGCCTAGAAAAGTTCTGAGATTTAAAAAAAAAGCCAAGAAATTAATAAATGTAAAAATAAATGTAAACACTGTGTGAAAATAGGAATACCAGGGCACCTGGGTGACTCAGTAGGTTAAGGATCCAACTTCATCTCAGGTCATGATCTCGTGGTTTGTGAGTTCAAGCCCTGTATCAGGCTCTCGGTTGTCAGTGCAAAGCCTGCTTCAGATCTTCTGTCCCCCTGCTTCCTCTGCCCCTCCCCATATTGTGTTCCCCTTTCTCTCAAAAATAAACATTTAGGGGCATCTGACTTTGGCTCAGGTCATGATCTCATGATTCAGGAGTTCTGGCCCCATGTCAGGTTCTGTGCTGACAGCTCTGAAGCCTGGAGCCTGCTTCAGATTCTGTGTCTCCCTCTCTCTGCCCCTTCCCCATTTGTGCTCTTTCTCTCTCAAAAGATAAATAAGCATTAATTTTTTTTAAATTTTTTAATTAAAAAATAAACATTTAAAAAAAACAATAGTAATACCAAATTGTGGACTTTAAAAATTGATATAGGCATACCTTCAAGATATTGAAGACTCAGTTCCAGAGCACTTCAAGAAAGCAAGTCAAATGATTTTTTTGGCTTTCCAATGCATATAAAAGTTATGCTTACACTCTACTGTAGTCTATTAAGTATGCGATAGAGTGTCTTAAAAATGTACAGACCACAGGGGTGCCAAGGTGGCTCAGTTGGTTAAGCATCCAACTTTGTTTGGCTCAGGTCATGATCTGACAGTTTGTGAGTTTAAGCCCCATATCAGGCTCTGCGCTGATGGTGTGGCACCTGCTTGGGATTCTCTCTCTCTGCCCCTTATGTGCTCTCTCTCTCTTAAAAATAAACTTAATAAATGTACAGATCATAACTTTAAAATACTTTATTGTTAAAAAAAAATTTAACCATCATCTGAGCTTTCAGTGAGTTGTAATCACTGATCACAGATTGCCATAACAAATACAACAATAACAAAGTTTGAAATATTCTAAGAATTACCAACATGTAACCCAGAGACATAAAGTGAGCAAATGCTGTTGAAAATATGGTGCCCACTGGGCATCTGGGTGGCTCAGTTGGTTAACCATCTGACTTTGGCTCAGGTCATGATCTTACCATTCGTGGGTTCAAGACTCATGTCATGCTCTGTGCTGATGGCTCAGAGCCTAGAGCCTTTTTCAGATTCTGTGTCTCCCTCTCTCTCTGCCCCACCCCTACTTTCACACTCTGTCTCTCAAGAATGAATAAACACTAAAAAATTAAAAAAGAAAAAAAAGGAAAGAAAATGTGGTGCCCATAGACTTTCTCAACACAGAGTGGCCATAAACTTTTAGTTTGTAAGAAGCACAGTATCTGTGAAGCACAATAAAATGAAATACACATGTAAATACTACACAAAAAAATTTATGTAACTTGGGGACAGATCAGAGATAAAATACCATAAAGTCCTTGTAAATTTTTTTTTCAACATTTATTATTTATTTTTGGGACAGAGAGAGACAGAGCATGAACGGGGGAGGGGCAGAGAGAGAGGGAGACACAGAATCGGAAACAGGCTCCAGGCTCTGAGCCATCAGCCCAGAGCCTGACGCGGGGCTCGAACTCACGGGCCGCGAGATCGTGACCTGGCTGAAGTCGGACACTTAACTGACTGAGCCACCCAGGCGCCCCAAGTCCTTGTAAATTTAAAAAAAAATTTTTTTAATGTTTATTTGTTTTTGAGACAGAGAGAGACAGAGCGCAAGTGGGGGAGGAACACAGAGAGAGGGAGACACAGAATCTGAAACAGGCTCCAGGCTCTGAGCTGTCAGCACAGAGCCTGATGCAGGGCTCGAACTCACGGACCATCAGATCACGACCTGAGCTGAAGTCGGACGCTTAACAAACTGAGCCACCCAAGCGCCCCAAGTCCTTGTAAATTTAAATATTTGTTTAATTTTAGTCAGAGTGCAGAGAGAGAGGGAGACAGAGAATCCCAAATGGTCTCTGCAAGGTCAGCACAGAGCCCAATGCAGGGTTCTAACTCACGAACCATGAGATCATGACCTGAGCCAAGATCAAGAGTTGGACGCTTAACTGACTGAGCCACCCAGCTGCCAAGATGCACTTTCCTCTTTTGCCTTGCTCTATGGGTGACCTTTGTCCCTTAATGAAAATTCTTATAGACTCCAAGACTATTCTTGTCACCTTTAGGGAAAAAGTTAATCTTTAAGACACAAAACTTTGTATCAATTCAGTAACAAGCAATTTCTAGTCAACAGTTTAATCTTTATGGCAAAGTGAGTTTTATTTCCCTTTCTGGAAACAAATTAGATCTAGTTGTAGGTGGACCACATTTTGGTTGGTTTGGTACTAAGTTCTTTTCTTTTTCCTTTTCAGATGTCTCTTCTTCTTGAGATTGCCAATAGTTACTATTGAATGTTGAGCCCTGGCATCCTCTGCCCCTTCCTTGGTTCTCAGAAAACTAGCAGTCAGGCCTCCCCTTTCAGGCAGACATTAAAAAAATCTCTTCTGGGGAATATGATTAGCTTAAGAGGAAAGACCTAAAGATATTCACATTTGGGGGACTCCCTCCACCCCCAGGAAAGGATCCTTTCAGATAACCTCCAGTAAAGCCCACTGTTGACCGGCACCAACTTCATGCTCAATGCTTCTACTAGATATCAAGTGCCCCACTCTTACATAAGAAACAAGGATCCCAAACATCTGACAATATTTTTTTTTGGAAAATATCAAGCCCCAAATGTAAAATGCAGCTGAAAGCCATGAAATTTAAAAAACATCTTACTGATATCCCAACATACCTTCCAAACTAATAGCAAATATTTAATCAATAAAACATGGCTAGGATGCAAAAAGGGGTATGTTTCTGAAAAACCAAACAGAGCTCTTACATATTAAGAAGTTTAGCAGAAACTTAAGTCTCACAGAAGTGTTAGAAAATAAAGTTTAGGGAAACTAGGAAGTAGAGCAAAAAGAGAGAGAGGGAGAGAGAGACCTGGGTGGCTCAGTCCATTAAGCATCCGACTCTTGGTTTCCACTCAGTTCATGATCTCCCAGTGTTGTGAATTTGATTCCTACATTGGGTTTCTCACTGTTAGCACATAGCCTGCTTGGGATTCTCTGTCTCCCTCTCTCTCTGCCCCGCCCCAACTTGTGCTGTCTCTCTCAAATAAATTTAAAAAAAAATAGATAGATTTAAAATTGCAGCAATACATGCATTCCAACATCCAAATAACAGGAATCCTAGAAATAAAGAACAAAGTACATTTGGGGAAGTACAGCATTAAAATTTTTCAAAAAAAAAAAAAAAAGTCCTAGATTCAAAGAGCATGTTGTTACAGATCAAGGGCATCCATCAAATTCCCAGAACAATAAATAAAACAGACTCATTTCAAGACATCATTACATGATGACATTTTAGGATACTGCAGATAGAAAGTAGATCCTACAAGATTCCAGAAACAGAGAGGGAAAAAAAATCACTAATGTTTTTTTTTAAATTTAATACATCAAAATTGAGCTTTGAATTTCTTCCCCCTTCAAGCCACACATCTGTTCCTCCCCATCTCGTACATCTTTATTAATGGCCCTGACATCCATCTAGTTGCTCACATTTTTTGATGCCTCACTTCCCCACTTCTAACCAATCAGGAAGTCCTACTGACTCTAAATCCAAGATTTATCTTGTCTTCATCCCCTTCTCCCCATCTTCACTATTGTTACCCTAATCCTATCCCCATCTCCTCTCAACCAGATTAAAACAGCTGTCTCTTAACTGGTGTTGTTCCCCTCTTGGTCCTTTCCCAACTACGGAATACTTTAGAATTTAAGATCATGTTACCCCTCTGACTACTTCCTATTACCCTAAAGATAAAACCAAACATCATTATAACACCTGTAATGAGTTCAAGGGATTTTGCAGCTGATCTAGGAAAAAGATGGCCATGAGAGGGCAAGAGCACACAACAAGCTTTATTTGAATACCACTTTGACAACTTCGCATGGAGAGGAGCAGGGAGGGTGTGTGGAGGGGGGAGTAGTCCCCCAAAGCAGGAGAGCTTCCAGAGGCTGCCACACAGGGACCACCAATCAGAGGGAAAGATGCTGGAAGCCAAGCTATCCCAGCCTGATGGCAAGGCCCTTGCTGTGGACGGATCGGGACTGTAAGGCAGCCCACCGACAGCGAAGCCTCTTGTACTCCCGCTTTTAGATAATTTGGCCTTAATAAAAGAACCTGGGGAATTGTCTGTTGGGGAATTGCCCTCGACAGGCCCCCTGGGAAAAGAATCATTAGGAAAAGAAAATAAGGTTCTGCAAGAAAATTGTGCGGCCCTGCATTTAGCCCTTGCCACCCCCTACAAGAATCCTCTACCTAAAAGAAGGATAGCCTCATACATTTGCCAGCAAAGAAAGGAACCAATGGATTTAAAAGCCCCACTCCGGCAACTAAGGAGTGTATCTATGGGCACAAGTTACTCCAACCCCTAGGCCCATTTGGCCCCCAGGAGGCATTCCAGATGATGACTGAACCTAGTCAGTTAAGGTACAGAATGGTTCATTAGTTCCTAGGTGCATTATCTCTCTGAGAATGTATAAGGCGTGGGTTTCTAAGGCCGTCTTGGCCCCCTCATGGCACCTCGGACCCAGGTGAACACTTTTGTTCCTCAAACCACAAATAGTTCGGGGAAACAACTAAGAGGTCATGTCCCTGTAACTGTTCCACTTGAGGTGTTGAGAGATAAATGACATTTCATGAAAACAGCAAATACTTTATAGATTATCAATAAAACATAGATACATAATAAAACAATAATAAAAACAATAAAAGAAATTAATCAATAAAATAAAAGAAATAAAAACAATAAAAGAAATTAATCAATAAAAGATTGTTTATTAAACAATAAAAGAAATTAATCAAGAAAATAACCATGCTATTCCTTAAAGGGTGATTACACATAGCAACATTTGTAGAATTAGGTAATGCTAGAAAACATAAATGACGTATGTCACAAGGAAATTGCTAGCAAATATAATGCCACGTTTGCCACAATGAAGCGGCCAGTTCAACACACTGCTGTCATCTGTGTCCATTTTTATTTTTGTTTTTTATTTTCGTCTTGGTTTATTTTCACTTTTTCTCCAACGCAGTGCATCCTTCGGGAACCCCTGGACCTGCTGGAGCTGGACTCTGGCAGAAAGAGGGCAAGGAAACTCCAGGGTCAGGAGAAGCAGAAGAGGGCTCATATTCAGGTGATAATTGCTCTGCAGCCCAGTGGGGAGTCTCTGGGTCAGTGAGCTCAGTACAGCAGCACAGACTGAGGCCTTTGCAAATCTGGGGTTTATCCTACCTATGCCTAGCAGATGATGAGTGCTATTTTACACTGTACACAAAGCAAGTAGGCTCTACATGGGAGTTAGAAGATGTGATCTTTAGTCCCCATTGAACCCTGGCCTTCGATAAATCTCCTAAGTATTTAAATGTTGATGTTTCAGTTTGTTGGTTCGTTTGTTCGTTCACTCGTTCACTTATTCAACATTTGCTCTTTTAATAAATACCGCACCCAAACGGGAAATATGAATGTGAACAGGCAGATAGGATTCTTGCCTTCATGGTTCTTACAGTCCTGTAGGCAACAAAGGTGACTGCATCATAGTACAGTAGGTGCTAGGATTAGTGTGCCACAAAACGCCAACACAGCTTACATTGTAACAATGAAGGTAAAGGATGCTTCTCAATGATAGTCAAGTCCAAGCTTTAAAAATTCAAGACAGGGAGCAATGTAGCCTGGGGCTGGAAGGTAAGCAATGTCTTAAGCAAGGAATACCTCCTAAGCCACGTGAACGAAATGAGAATTCTGAGAAAGTATCCTAAGTGCAGGGAGAAGCTACTGGAGGGATATCAGAATTACATGAGAAGGATTACTTGACCCACAATGTGAAAAACGGATTGGAAGGAGGCCATACTAGAGGCAGAAAGACTTGTAAAGGAGCCATTATAGTAGTTCTCAAGAACAATAATGATGTCCCGAGTTAGGATAAAGGTGGTGGCAATGAGTGCTCTGAAAAGATTCAAAGGAACTTTGGGTGAATTCAATGGAGCTTCAGATGGACTCAAGAGAGCTTTGTGATTTCTATCATCACTAGGACTCAACAGATACAAGTGGTGGGGGAGTTGAGTCAAGGATGCTTAGCCTTCCACTGCTTCCCTTTTCACTGAGCTGATTCTCCTACAGTATTTTAATCCAGAGTAGATTTTTATTTCCCTCACGCCAATAATAGTAATAGAGTTGTCCACATACGACAATCTTAACACCTGCCTTATGGAATAGGCAATTGAAATCAGAAAAGAAGTGGGGCTAGAAAAACAAACCTAAACCAGCAGAAGGAATGAAATAATAAAGATGAGAGAAGAAATCGATGATACAGAAACTAAAAAACAATAGACCAGATCAATGAAACCAGAAGCTGGTTCTTTGGAAAAAAAAAAAAAAATCAATGAAATTGATAAACCTCTAGCTAGAGTTATCAAGAAAAAAAAAAAAAAGAAAGAACTCAAAATCCCAAATGAGAGAGGAAAAATAACAATCAACACTACAGAAAAGAAGTGTGATCAGTTAGGAGTATACTACCTAGCCCCTATGTTTTCACACAAACTCTAAAGCAGTTGAATTTTGTAACTTTAGATATTTTAGTATTTTTCAATGATCAGAACAAAACATTGAACATCCTAAATATAACCATCCTATTTTAAAACCAAGAGATATCTTAGAGGTAATATGATTTGATATTCTCACTAACTAGGCGAAGAAACTCATGCCCAGGAACAGAATGGGATTTGCCCAAGGTATGTAAACCAGAGAATATGTCCATACTTGAGGTTCCTCGATCTATTCATCCCAATTATGTGCCTTGATATAGCAGAATTCAAGAGATGACAGGCTCTGAAATCAGACTTTTGGACTTGAATCCAGGCTTCTCCACTTTCTAGCTTTGTAATTTAGTCACAGTTATAAAACAAAATTTTTTTGAGGTCTCAGTTTCCTCAAAAACGACAAAGATTATAATACCTACATCATAGGATGACAAAGTTTAAATGAGATAATATATGTAAAATTAGGACAGTGACTAAACACAGAAGACACCAACAAGTGTTATCTCTTCCAATCGTCATTTTTAGTATTAGCATTATCCTTATTATCTTGGTTACTGTTCACTAGGGTCCCCTAGAGATAGTTCAATTACTTCACTTACCCCCTGCCTCCTAAGTCCCAATGAATTAGAACAAACAGGTATAGATATTTTGCATGGACCTCTGTAATTCAAGTTTTTTTTTCTATTGCCCTGACTTTATCCTTTTTTTCATAATGCCCTCCTGTTACCTATCCATATCTTCTTCATATTCCAGGACTTGCATCCATTCATACCTTTTCAGTGACATTCACCCTGAGCCATCTGCCCTCTGGGCTTCCCCTCTCCTTCCATCTGCAATTTATAGTTTAATACTGAATCATCCTATCTGGTATGTTTCTAATTGGTCTTTTCCCGCAGAAAGATTAGAAGACCTAGAGACAATGACCATTTTTTAGCCTTTAATTCCTTCCCCACCCATCCCCCCTCACCAAAAGCTCTGTGTATGTATCAAGATCCCAAATCATTTGGTGAATAAATTCAGGTTCAGAATATTAACTTGTTGCCTAATTCTGCTAATTCCCTACCAAGCTTCTCCAAATTTTGGACTTCATTGTAGTCCAAACACTTTTTCAAGGTCCAAAACATTGAAAGGTTTTTCTTACGTGGCACAATACAGGAGGAATTTTGACCGATTTATTTTGAATGAATCTTTTTGTGGTAGTTGTTGTTCTAGGAAAACACATTTTCTCTGTGTCCACTAGATGGCACCCACATCCCTACACTGATTTTGGAGAAATGGGTGGAAAAATTTGCAAAGTAATAAAAGGAAGGCATTGATATAGAGGTAACAATAGCACCCAGCCTATTCGCTGTGGCGCCATATATATGATGTAAAGGAGGCAATTATGAGGATGTGTTTATGGAATTTAATACAATAAAAAATGTCCCAAGTTTTTTATAAAATTAAACCTACTCATACCATACAATATAGCAGTCCTACTCCTTGGTTTTCACACAAATGAATTGAAAATTTGTGTGCACACAAAACCTGCCCGTGGATGTTTATAGCAGCTTTATCACTGATTGCCAAAACTTGGAAGCCACCAAGATGTCCTTCAGTAGGTGATAAACAAACTGTGGTAACAACCACATAATGGAATATTATTCAGCAATAGCAAGATAGAAGCTATTGAGCCACGAAAACACATGCATCCCTTGGGTGCATATTATTAAGAGAAAGAAGTCAATCTGAAAAAGCTACATACTATATTATTGCAAACATAGTGCATGCTGAAAAAGATAAAACTATAGAGATAGAAAAAAGGTTGGTGGTTGCCAGGGCTTAGGAGAGAGAGAAGGAGGACTAGGCAGAGCACAGAGGGTTTTTAGCACAGTGAAACTAGCCCATACACTAGAATGGTAAATACAGGTCTTTAAACATCTGTCAAAGCCCACAGAGTGCACATCGTGAGTGCGCCCTTATGTAAACCGTGGACACTGGGCAATAATAACGTGACCATGCTAATAATGTGTCACACACTGTAACAAATATACCACTGTGGTGGCAGATGTTGATAGAAGCAGAGGCTATACATATCTGGGGGGAAGGATAGGTGAGAACTCTCAGAGCTCCCTTTTCAGATGAGCTATACTTTGAATATTTACACATGTGATGAGTGTTTGGGGCTCCAAAGGTAGGTATGGTAGGGGGAAATGATTCCAACCCTGTGGGATCTGAGACTTTTCCTCTATTTTCTATGGAAACCATAGTTAAAGTTGAAGGAGGATTTAACCAAGCAGAGGGGCCACTCAACAAAGTATACAAAACTGGGTACATTTTTCTCTAAATCTTATTTTATACTAATAGCAGGGTTTTAAAAACATTTGTATAGTGCTTCATCTATTATTTAGGTCTCCATTCCTTTAAGCTAATTCCTAATTCTGGGTTGGGCTAGGAAAAGTACAAGAGGAGCCTGGAACAGCTTGTGCCAGAAGGTGAAAGGTCAAGTACACGTAAGAATGAAGGAGCCAGTTCCAAGGAGCTATCACTGACCAAATTTGTGACAATTTGAACTGTAAGAAAAATGATGGCAATGGATTAAAAACAAAAAATCTTGGGTCTGTAACAGCCCCTGAGAGAGGGAAAAGGGAAAACAAAATTCTTCTTTGTAAAAGACTGCCCAATAATCACTATAGAAAGAAAGAAAGAAAGAAAGAAAGGAGGAAAGGAGGAAAGGAGGAAAGGAGGAAAGGAGGAAAGGAGGAAAGGAGGAAAGGAGGAAAGGAGGAAAGGAGGAAAGGAGGAAAGGAGGAAAGAAGGAAAGAAGGAAAGAAAGAAAGAAAGAAGGAATATTACCACTTTTCAACTTCCAATCTCCCAGCAAATCAGCTTAAAGATGAAGTTCCTTAACGATGATTAAAACCTTTGGGTCAAAGCATATTTGGGGACAGAAGGCTCATACAACCTCCAAGTATTATCCCCCAAAGAGTTTATACAACCAGAAAAATACATCATTTATAGCTGAGATGCCTAGCAGTTGCCATGTTAATCAAGTGATCAAAGCTGGTATCACTAAGCGTTATCATCTGCCTCCTAAAATCTTCAAAAAGTCAACAACCTGAAAAATAAAACATTTCATTTTAGGGGTACCATTCTCGATGACAAGAAACTAAAGAGAGAAAACAACCAAATGTAACCTTGGCTGGTTCCTGGATTAAAAAATGATATAAAAGCCATCCAAGGATAACTTCAATATAAATAAATATTAGAAACCTGAATATAAATAATGTTAGGCAATATTACAGATCTTTTATTATCATTTCATTATTTCAATATTTCATTATTACATTAGCTTCATAGTTGTGTTAATGGTATTGTGGTTTATTGGAAAAGGTCATTTTTAGGTGATGCACACAGAAGAATTTAGGAGCAGAAGGTACAATTTTCAAATATTAATAACTGGTGAATCGACTGGAAGGATGTTTGGATATACAATGAACTATTCTTTCAGCTTTTGTGCAGGTTCTGTTCAGAATTTAAGGAGAACAGGCAAGGAAAACTGAATTAAAATATGTTAACTTTCCACAGAGAAGGAGGGAGGAAGGCAGAGAGGGAGAGAAAGAAAAGGAGAATTCCTGCAGAATTCTGTACTACGCTTCATCTCTCTTAAATCTCCCAAGGACCCTCAGGTGAGGGGCATATTATCACGTTCTCTGTTCCAGAGATGAAGAAACAAAAGAAAAACTCCAGATAACACAGCCTAGAGGGGACATAGCCATGACTCAAAATTGGAGTCAGCTTAATTGTACATCTGAAATATCACAACTGACATTTCCATGTGGAAAAACTCTTTTTATTTTCCTCTTCCCTCAATTTCCTTTTGTGAAAACATGGGCACAAAGTCAAAGGTGAATAGCTGAATGGGGATAGAATAAAAGTCAACAAACCTTGATCATAACAGCTTCCCAGAATATATTCTTATACTTTTCAGTTTTGTGTATTTAGCAAAACCCTCAACAGCGGATATGGAGAAATGCTTTTGAACCCTGAGTGAAACACTGTTATTTTCCATTCCCATGACGTTAAGTAGTGCTTCCATGGTGTGCAGAGATATTTCCAAAAGAGTTCAAAAAATTTACTGCTTATAACATCTATCTTCTTTTGTAAATATGAATTCATAGTGGCTAACTGGGAGGATTTATACAATTTGGGATGGATTCCCATTTTTGTTTATGTTATGAAGGACAACGCCCTGCTCTATATGCAATATAAAAGTCTGAGCACTGGACATAGGTTTATGAAGCCTACATAAAAGTCACCATGCTCATGTGACACTAAGCAAGTTACTGCCTTTCCTTGGGCTATAAAAGGAAGAGGTTGAAATCTTAGATTCACTTTAGTGCTAATATCCTATGCATCTGAACCTCTAACATGCCTTTTAGTCTTGTATTGACCAACTCAGAATTCAGTGTGATACTGGTCTCAGTTTACATTTGTCCATGACATATTTAAATAAAGTACCCATTCATGTTACTTATCATTTTAGACAGGTTTCACCAAAACACAATTTTTTTGACCTGAAGTTGGCTCCAAGGCCACTAGATGGCAAGCTTGCCTATTTTTCTTCCAAGATTTACAAAGCCCGGCTCAGTCAACATTTGCAGAATAGGCAGTACATGTCAAATGCAGAGGGCTCAGCTCTTCCCCTCAGGGATTCACAATGCAATCAACCCACAGATAACTCAGTACCATCCACTTTATTTTTATAAATCAATAATCAGCGGATAAAAATTCTCCCTTTATATCCAATATACAGCACTATCCTTTCAATTACAATTAAATGTTTAAATAATAATTGCCATTTAGAAAGAAATATCAGTAGGGAAATCTAAGTGTCTCTAGTGTTCATCCTGTCTACAGGTCTTTAATTTCCTCCACTCGTAATGACTTACTGGTGAACTCTGAAGAGAGCCACAAGTCTCTTCCTCTTAAAGCCCTCCAGAGCTGGAAAACAGAGATGCTAACAGCACCAAGGGGCAGGTGAAAAAAACATTTAACCTGGGATGGAAGTTAGGTTAAAACCCTCTGCCACTGGGGTGTCTGGCTGGCTCACTCTGTACAGCATGCAACTGTTGATATCGGGGTTGTGAGTTTGAGTCCCATGTTGGATGTGAAGATTACTTTCAAAAAATCTGGCACTGGACACAATAGGAATACATACCACAAGACTGAGCAGATTCAGTCTCCTGAACCATAGCATTCTTCTCTGTAAAAGTGGGTGAAATTAGATACCTAACTTATTTCTCATAAAAATCCTGTAAGTTCTTAGAATAGGGTCTAGAAAAAAAAAGTGCTCAAACAATCCCTACTGCTGTTCCTGCTGCTATTACTACTTAAAAATAAGTAAATAAGTAAGTTTAGGGAAGTCTGGGTGACTCGGTTGGTTGAGCATCTAACTTCAGCTCAGGTCATGATCTCACGGTCTATGAGATCGAGCCTGCTTCCGATTCTGTGTCTCCCTATCTCTCTGCCCCTCCCCCATCCCCTCTCAAAAATAAGCAAACATTTAAAAATTTTAAAAATAAGTTTAATAATTATAAGTATGGTTACTGCTAATTATAGTATTACTTTTTTATGTTTATTTATTTTTGAGAGAGAGAGAGAGAGAGAGAGAGAGCAAGCAGGGGAGGGTCAGAGATAGAGGGAGACACATAATCTGAAGCAGGCTCCAGGCTCCGAGCTATGAGCAGAGAGCCCGACGTGGGGCTCAAACTCACGAACTGCGAGATCATGACTATTGATTATGATTGACCTAATAACTATTTAAGTAGTATTAGGATGACAATTACTTTTTCTATATCAACCATCTCCTCTAAGCCTAACAGTCCTGAGTCATAAATATACTATTATTCACACCTAAGAATCAACTAAAGTTCAGGCAAGTTTAGTAACTTGACCTAGTCACACAGCGTTAGGAGGCAGAGCTAGAATTCTAATATAAGATCTGGGACCATACAACCAGGACTTCAACCTATAGACCACAATTAAATGATAGGTCAGAAACCCTACTGTTTAGAGAAGACCAAGTGTATGACCTCTGTCTTATAGTCCTAGAGTTTCAGTGTCTCCTATAGGTGACACAGAATGTTAAGTGCACAAACGGTAACAGATATCTGGTCCCTTTACTCTTAATCCAATGTCCTCTATCTTATCCAGCAGTGCTTGGGAGTGTGCGAACTGATTTGACTATGAAACTCTTGCCAAACAGTATCTTCCATGCTCAATGTTCCATGAAACACACTTGTGGCCGAATTCCATATGACGACACTTTTTCTAAAAACAATTCTGAACTTTGTCAGTGTCACTAGCACAGTGACCACAGAATTCTGGGGTGATCATTGCTGGCATCACCAAGCCCTGCTGAACATTTAAGTAAATAGAAATATGATGGTGATTTCATTCTATCCAACCTCTTTGAATGCAGCCTAGGAGGTAAGACAGAAAGCAATGTAAAGAACTTTGATGGAAAATAAATCTTAAGAGGGAAAAAAGCCAGTGAAAATAATGTGTTGGGCTAAGTGTTCAGCATTGGTGTTTGACTGTTTAAAAATTCATTTAAGAGGTACTGAATCATTAAATTACAAATGCTCAGACAGGAAACCTGCTCAAGGTATTATTCACTCTTCTGAGAGGTGTTCTCTCAGGAAGCCAGAAAGATGCCATAGTCAACATTTTCTTAAAACTGCCAGGAATCAGATTTGTCAAGTTATGTGAGTATCAGAAAATTTTCATAGTACACTTGTACAACCAAGAAGTGCATTTCAATTTAATCTAAATATTCTTGCTTAGAATTCTGAGTCTTCAGTGAAAATAGGAAACATTTCCATTTCTTTACTGTGCACTTACTTCTATGTATGTATCATCCAATTTAGCCCTCTCAGCTCTTCCGCTCCTTTCCAACCTTGGTATAAACCATGGCCACATATCATCTAGTCCTTGCTCTGTGTCATAGGCAGTAGACAGGGATCAGAAGCAATTAAAAGTTATTGCCATCTTTACTGGTGTTTCGTCAATAACATCACACAAGGAGCTCCAATTTACGCTCCACGGAAACATTCCTTTCCCCTTCTTCACACTATTTTTCCTATACTCATACCTGCTCCAAAGCCTCTTTTCTGCCCCAATTCACCCTCAACCTCACTGAAACTCTTGCCAAATTAAGCTCCTTCATAACTCCATTCTTCTGCCTGTCTTTCTATTTCCAACATACCAGTTTCTTCTATCCCTGGTGGGTTTTCCCTCCCCTATTCACTCTTTATACTCAGTCTGCTTCACCTGTCGTATCTACCTCCTTTCCCAACACTCATTACTGGAATCAAGAAAAGCCCAGACACTGAGCCACCCAAGATGAAGGTCTGTGTTCCTGGCAAACAGTCTCTAAAACCTTGCAATTTCCTGTGATAAGAAGGATAAAGATGTCATTGGTTATGTTAATGAATGACTTTTGGAAAGCTCTTAGGTAACTAAGGTGGGAGCTGGCTGCCTGGAGAACTAGACCAGTGATGACAACATTAGAACATTGGAAATTATAGTGCCCACCCCCCACTTCCTGGAAGGGGACAGGGATGGAAGGTGAATCAATCACCAATGGCCAATGTAATCAATTCTGATTAGGTAATGAGGCCTCCATAAAAACCCAAAAGGACAGGGTTCAGAGAGCTCCTGGGTTGGTGAAGACGTGGAGGTGCTGAGAGAGTGGCATGCCTGGAAAAAGCATGGGAGCTCAGTGCACTTTCTCCATGCCCAACCCTACACGTCTCTTTCCTGTGGCTGTTTCAGAGTTAACATCCTGTAACAAACCGGTGATCTAGTAAGTAAAATGTTTGAGTTCTGTGAGCAGCTGTAGCAAATTAATTGCATCGAGGAAAGGGTCTTGGAAACCTCAGATTTATAGTTAGACATATAGGAAACAGCCTCAACTTGTTATTGGCACCAGAAGTCCAAGGGGAAGATCATGGAAACCCCTCTAATTTGTAACAGGTCAGTCTGAAGCACAGGTAATACCCTGGGCTTGCAAATGGCATCTGAGAGGGTTTTTTTTTGGGGGGGGGGGGCATGGAGGTGGGATTGAATCTCTACCTATGGAATCTGATACTCTCTATGGGTAGTGTCAGAATTAAGTTGAATTGGAGGACAGCCAGGTGGTGTTCCAAGAATTGCTTGTTGGTGGGGTGCCTGGATGGCTCAGTCATTTAAGCATCTGACTCTTGATTTCAGCTCAGGTCATGATCTCACGGTTCATAAGTGCAAACCCAGCATCTGGCTCTGCGCCGATAGAGTAGAGCCTGCCTGAAATTGTCTATTTCTCTCTCTGCCCTCGCCCCCCTCAAAAATAAATAAACATTAAAAAAAAAAAAGAACTGCTTGTTGGTATAGGGAACCTCATCCCCAACCCCCACTCCTATGCACACCTTGTAATTGATACCAAAACCTATTTAGGGGTAGATTGTTTAATACATATTATTCTATTGCTACTATAACAAAGAAAAGGATAGAGACGGCAATGGACTTGGCTTAGCTGCCCTTATGTCTCTTTGGATGGAAAAAGTAACATCAATTTGAAAATGCTTTCTCTATCTTTCCTTCTCCAAATGCAACATACTTCTCCACCAACATTTTTTTTAAGTTTATTTATTTATTTTGTAGAAAGAGAGCACATGTGCACAAGCAGGGGAGGAGCAGAGAGAAAGGGAGAGATAGAGAATCCCAAGCAGCCCCACATGGTCAGTGCAGAGACCCAAACAGGGCTCCATGTCACGAACGGGGAGATCATGACCTGAGCCAAAATCAAGTCAGGTGCTTAACTGAGTCACCAGGCACTCCCTCACAATCAACATTTCTTATCCTTTCTCATCCTCCTCCTCTCTCCTACCTCCATGATGCCATGGCTTTTTAACCCCATTTCCTCCTCCTTCCTTTGTTCTACCTATTGCTCAGGCTTGCTTATGTTCCCCAAAGGCACAGCTAAGGATGTTCAAGGTCATGAGAAATAGACTGATGACTCATTCTCAAAAGGAGAAAGGAAGGAAAAAAAAAAGAAGGAAGGACAGAAGAAAGGATGGATCTTTTGGTAAATAGAGCTCATGGAGCCGTCAACATGCCAAAACCTGGCTTATGTTTTCATTGTTTCCAGAATACAGAAAATTTTTTGAACGAAAGAATGTTTTCTCAGTATTCAACTCTTTTTGCCAAGAAATGCATCCCTTGAGATTTGAAGCAAATGGGTTTACAAAACACAGTCTGGGTATCAGTATTCCATCCCACCCTGCACAGTTGCCTAGTAACATCTAAGTGAGTATTACCAACTGTACTCTAAATCCATTTGGCCTGACCCACCTTCACAGTATCGTAACTCTGCTCCTAGGAGATTCAGACCTTGGGGTACCAGTGCTGATCTGGTTTTAAATGACTTCTTTGCAAGTGAAGATGATAAAAAATGCTCACAGGGTATAAAGAAAGCAAGTCATGATCAGCTCAGGGAGATAAGAACAGGCTGAAGCAGTGTTGCCAAACTATCATTTAAACTGAGTTGGCAGCTTTATCTAAAGCGACTACCCTTTGAGAATTTATAGAAAGAACTACTTTACACAAAACAACTTGCTCAAAAGAAAGTGAAGTTAGTGATCAGTGATTCTGACCTTATAGTTTACTCATGAGGAAATGGAAGTTCCGGCAGGAAAAGTGATGTGTCCAATAAGCATACAAAACGAAGACAGCGAGGACAGTAGAGCATAATGGTCTCTATTCCACTCCATGAGCTTACTCAAAACCATGCTCTGTGGCTTACTAGTGAGTGTTCTGGGAGGAAAGCAACAAAGCAAACAGGGTTTCTTGATCAAAGGATTTTAGGAAGGGTGGGAAAGACCAAGTTAAATGTCTTTCTTTATTGCTAGACCCCTCAGAATTCAGTACGTTAGTGTGTCCTATGAATCTCTAAATGACAATCTACTGGGTCTCTCCCGCACACTTATTTGGGTACAGAACAAGCCTCCCTGCATCTTTTTAAATAACATCTTCTTGAACCAGTAACCCATGAAGTGTGTGTGCCTTGGAACGAGATACACAGCAACATATTCCCCTTTTGATGGGATTGTCCAAACCTATCTACCATTTCCAATCTGTCATACCAGGAAGAATTCTATGCACCAGACACTTTAGGAGGTCTGGTTTCTTGAGTGGTGGTTAGTGTGGTACCTACAAATACATGATGGGATCTCCCAATCTCCACTATAACATCCTTTCCCCCAGCTACCATCTTCTCTTGACTCATTTTACCCCCTATAATCTAACTGCCTCTACTTTTGTTCCTCTGAAACATGTTCTCTACTCATTAATCATTGTGGGATTTTCACCAACTACATCAGAGCAGTTACTCCCTGTATTCAAACCACTCCCCACGATGGTTTCCCAAGATCTTCACTGGGTCTCTGAGGTTCAGTGATCAAACTGCTCCTTTTCTGACCTCATCTTCTACCAACCTTCCTTCCTTGTGTTCTCAATGCCACAATTAACTTGTCCTTTCTTTTCTTCCTTGATCATGATAAGCCTATTCCAGCATACAACCTCTGTTCTTACTGGTGTTGGTCTACATCACTCCATCCCCATATCATTAAGTGGCTGATCGGTTCTTTTCCTTCAGGCCTCTGTTCAGATGTAGCTTTCTTAGAATTTCTTTTTCTAATGTAATCTACTGTGTACCTCTATTTTGTTTTCTTCAAAGCACACACTGTTATTTTTGTTCTCATCATTTTCTTTCTCATCTGTGTCCTCTACAAAAGCCCCAACTGTGTTATTTATCACTGAAATCTCAGTGTCTAGGATAATTTCTTGCACATAGTGGTATTCAATTAGTACTTCTTACATAAATGAATACATACAATGACAACTCTTTGCCCTTCAGGTTTCCAGAACATGGGCACCCTGTCAAACCTGCACATAGTTTATTATGTTTACATGTTGTAAAAAAATATGTACACATGTTAATATACAGGGATATTTTAACAATCACTTACTGGGTATCAAATAATTATGGATGAAAGGCTGAGCAAAGTTTTGCTACAATCCAAAATATTTTTCTTCTCAACCACTGTTGATGATCTCAGCTCAAAGTTATCAGAACACGTTCACTTGTGAACAAGAGACCTAGGAAGGCATAACTGACAGAACAGTGTACTGGAGCTAAGCACGTGCCACTCACTTCATGTGACCTCAGGCAAGTTTCTTTTTTGTTCTGAGCCTCATTTTCCTTATTTCTGAAATACAAAACTGGACTAAGTAATACTCGAGACCCACTGAAGCCTTCATATCCTGATTGCTAAAGTCAGAGGTTTAGGACACAAATGGGCTTGATTATAATATCCAATGTTCTCTACCTTCTCAATGATCCACTCAACCTGTTTAAGCTCCAAGGAACAAAGTTACACTTCATCACAGTCACAACATAAATGAAGAAATTCCTAGGCTAAAATGGAGAATTAGCCAAGAATTATAGATTTTTGTAATGTTTATTTATTTCTGAGAGAGAAAGAGAGAGAAACTAAGTGTGAGTTGGAGAAGGGGAGAGGGAAGGGGGGAGGGAAAGAGAATCTGAAGCGGGCTCCAGGCTCTCAACTGTCAGCACAGAGCCCAATGCAGGGCTCAAACCCATAGACCGCAAGATCCTGACCTGAGCCAAAGTCGAACACCCAACTGACTTAGCCACCCAATACCCCTAGAATAGATCTTTTTTCACTAATGCCAGTAATTACTGAGCACCTAGAACCAGGCACTATTCTGTTTTGACAGAGCTTATCTTACTCTGGTTGAGGAGACAGACAGTAAGGTACATAAGTAAAGACATAATAAATAGATAATGTTAGGTGCTGAGGATACAAAATAGAGCCTGGAGATGGAGTAAGAAGTGTCCTGGGCAAGATTAAAGTTTTAATAGGATGGTTGAGGTAGGCTTCAGTAAGACAATGATGGCTGTGCTAAGATCTGAAAGGACAGAGAGTGGGCCATGCAGAAGTCTGGGGAAGAGCACTCCAGATGGAGGAAACAGCAGGAATCATTGTCTTGAGGCAGGAACTTGCCCGGTATGCTCAACCAACAGAGTGCTCACCACTGTGACTAAAGCACAATGAGCAAGGGAAAAAAGCAGTGAGGGTGAGCTAGATAGGGTAATGGGGGGGGGGGGGGCTTGCAGTCATGATAAAGACATTGGCTTTTACTCTGAAGGAGATGCACAGCTACTGGAAGATTTCTAGTAGAGACTGGATTTTCACAGAATCAATTTGTTGTAATGCAAATAGAATGTGTATAAGCGTGTTTAGTAGGTGGCAAGGGTTAGAGAGAGCCCAATTAGAGGTTATTGTGGTAATTCATAAGAAATAATGGAAATGCAGTCCAAAATGGTCCAATTCTGGAAATAATTTAAAGGTAGAGAGAGGAGGATTTGCTAAGAAATCTGATGTGGGCTGCAAAGAGTTAGATTTCCCTTCAGTGACCCAGGACTCATTTCCAGAAATCTAGGGAGAAGCGGTTAATACTTGACCTATTTTATGGTCTAATATCCCCTTCCATTCCAAATAATCTTATCACTTAATCAGAGTTGTGAGATTCTGACACAAGATGGTCTGGACTTATTTGTGGAAATTCTATAGAAGTGACAACTTTTCTGGAAATCCCATTGACTCCCATTCTAGGTTTCCAATATGCGACAAACGTCAGCTTCTTTACCTCTGGGTCACATCATGTTCACAGTTCACCCTTGCTGGTCTTATATTTATGGTCATTAATTGAACAAACTTAAGTGTTATAGGCCTAATTCCTTGAAAGCAAAGGCAACAGTTTTTCCATTTCAGAAAAAAGATCGACATCTCTGTTCTACACATAAGAGTATGAAATAACCAATGTGCTGGGTTTTCCTTCTATACAGGTAGCCATGGATTAAGAAACAATACATAGCCAATACTTTCTGATCCAATACCACAAATACGTTTCCTAGAAAAAATGTAGAACTACTACTAAAAAAGCAAATCCCAAATAACAGCTCCCAAATCTGGTGGGTTAGGACAGTCATCGAGGTATTGTGCCAAGCATGTAAATCTGTATCCCCTGAGCTGGTGACTTGCAATCTCTGGCAGCAGGGCCCAAAATTATGCATGCATGATACATTTTCTTGGCGATTCTGATGTTCTCCCAATTTAGGAACCACTAGCTGCACAGCTCTGTGTTTACGGATCACTGCTAGGATTTTGTCGCTCCAATGAGAGCAATGACCTGGATTATTCTCACATTACCCATTTGCAGGCTGTTTTGGTCAAAAACATACTCCTGTACTTGTCCTATTCATAGACTCCTTTACTGTTCCATACACCCCATTCTGGTTCTAGAATTACATTCAAGTGGAAAGACATTTGGTCTCCAAAGTGCCACAACAGACCCAGAACGTTTTAAAGTCCACTAACAGTAGGTGGACATGTGGGATCTTATTAGGGTGATGATAATGTTCTGATTTATGATGATAGGAATTTACAAGTTGATAAATTTACTTAAAAATCATTTTATTGTGTAAATGTTGTGAACTAAAATGGGTGAATTATATAAGTAAACTATGCCTTAATAATATTACATATTAGAAAAAGAGCCCTACACCCTGTAGCTGAGAAGTAGACAAAACTGAAGATTAGACACAGGGATTGATTGTAAATGTGGCAGAATTTCAGGGGAAAAAAACTGAATTCTTATTTTAGGTCTCTTATGCCAAAGTTAGGTCCCTGATAAGGAAAGCTATCCCCACTTGGGATAGGGAGATTTACATAGATGTTCTTCAATACTTTGAACCACCAGTTAACCCTGTACTCTCTGGGCTTGCAAAAATGGCAAGTATTCCCTTGCTAGATGACTTTGAAGAAATCCTAAATGAGGCAGGTGCCTTGTAAGACAATTCTGGCCTTTCTCGGAATCTGTTCTCACCCACTTTCTGGGCACCAGACCAAAAACTAAAGTTACATCTTATTTTGATACAACTGGCAAAGTTGTGGATGTGCTAAAAGAGAAGAGGCATTCTAAGCCAATGGAGCTATAAAGCTGGTTTACATATGCTGCAGGTATCTAGACACTATGCTTGGGAGTGAACCTAGGGCTAGATCAGGGTGGGAGGGGTAGACTATAAAGTCAGGTAAGAGAGGATGTCTTGGTATGGGGAAATACTCTTTAACAAGATTTAACAATGATTTATCACCCATTGCTCACTGATGATTGACTTCTGTATGGTGACACTGACAGGAGGAAATACTGGGGCAGAACTGGGCTTTCTAGTAACAACGGGAGATGGTAGAATACCAGGCTATCATTGCCAGATGGCAGCACTGAGGCAGCAAAAACAGTGTGGGCATAATGACAGTAATCAGCCTCAAGCTAAAACTGGCAGCCACAAGGTGGGGCATCGCCTGACCCTCAGGGTTTTATGGAAATGGCTAATAAAACATGGTGTTCCTGGGAGCAATATAATTGGGCACCCCAGTTTCCAGACCGATGCTTTCTCAGGCCCATGACCCACTAACTGAAGAAGAGGCCAGGTCCCTAGGATCAACAGACCATGAAGCACAATGGCAAGTGATTTCCACCAGTCCCTCCCCAGAAAGACCTGTAGCCATTTTCCTGGGTAATAGCGTGCTTGGAAAGACAGATTATCCAGTTCTTTCAAGGGCTATGGATATAGGGTCCAAGGTAATTAATGGTGACATCCAAAGAATCAAAGTTGCCAGTATGGTTCTATGGAGTTCTAGACCAGGTCTCTTTCAAAGCGCCTCCCCCCAGGTCTGCAAAACAACTGGTGATCATTTCCCCAGATCCCAAATGTATCATTAGAATGGATATAACCAGAAGTTGGTAGAAGCTTCACATTGATTTCTTTACCTACAGGGTAAGAACTATCACAATAGGAAAGACCAAGTAGCAGCCAAAAGATCTACTCTCCATGCCTACCTAAGATGGTAAATAAAAACCAGAATCAGCACAGAGCCCAACATGGGGCTCAAACTCACAGACTGCTAGATCATGACCTGAGCCAAAGTCGGTCACCTAACCAACTGAGCCACCCAGGTGCCCCAACAGCAAATTTAACCAAGAAGCCCCAACTGGGGCTTCTGTGCTGAATGTAGGATCTTTACTAAAACATTTAAGCACAGCCTTGTATATGTGGTAAGTGGTGAATGAATTCTTCCCCATATTTATTAGGAAGGTCATGTAGTTTATGGCCCTGGGTTCCACGAATGCAACCACATAACTTACAGAAGCTGCTCTCCAGTAGAATGATGAAATGGCTTATTAAAGACAGAGCTAATGTGCCACTTAGAGATGACACCTGTGAGGGTGGTGGGCCATCTTTCAAGATTCATTCCAGTCTTAAACCAACAGACACTTTACATAGGTTTCTTTCAAACTGATCACGTAAGGAATAACAACATTGGCTAAATTAACATTAAAACACCATTCTGTTCAGCCGGTGAAAAAGTACTTTTATATCATTATTCTGAATCACAGTGTTTATTTCAAATGGAAAAAAAAAAGTATGCAATGAGCATTCTAGAAACTAAGGAGTGAAAGAAGCAATAAGCTTCTCACCATCACCCTCAGTGACCAGCTGGAGAACATGTGCTTCCTACATCTACGACTTTAGGTTCTGTGATTCTAGGGGTGCCTGTTCCGGGGGGGGGGGGGATGCTTCTGGCAGCAGACACAGTAAAAGAACCACTAAATTTAAAGCTAATGTGTCACTTGTTTAATATCCTGTGTCAATACACCAGCAGCCTCAGAACAGAGTTTTCATACTTGTCAATTAGCCCTGACAGTTATGAGGAAGGACTGCTATCACCAAGAGGCAGAAAGGCATACATTTGATATGTAGATTATCTGCTGGGTCATCTCTTGTTACTCCCATGCCCACTTCAAATGGAAAGTAAAGCAATCATGGCCCAACAAGGGCATGATAACAAGGAGTCTCTTAGGGAGGAGGAGGGTATGAATCATGCTAAGGCAAGCCATCTAAACCTCAGAAGTCCTGGCGGTGAGGAAGAATCCTCTAGACTGAAATGGTAGAGAAGGGAAATAAGGAATATCAGTCATAGCCTCAGGAGCACCTCTGGAGTTATTCCACTCATTCTCCTCCTGAAAATTTCCCCAGGAATCTTGAACCCAGAATCCTGGAGAATCTGGCTGGATAGAATTTACATAATGTGAGACATGGCTGTGAACAATGCAAGAGGTGGGCTGTTAAGAGACAATGCAATGCCCTGTCTAGATCAATTTACTGGGCTGGCACACACAGACCCCAGACTATGAGGCATTGGCTGATTGCTCACTCTGTCACTCTTCTCTGGAGAACTCTTCTCAGTTGACAAAAGGAGTCTTACCTAGAAAACTATGCACATACCCCCATCTGCCAATGGCTACCTTTTATGTCCTCTAAAAGGCAAGCCTTTTTGCCTCAGAGTGGGACAGCTCTGCAGGACAACTTATGTTCCAGAGATCTCCCAGGTCCCTATAGATGAGACCATGATTAGACTTTGCCCAAGACCACATTCTCACTCTCCTGCTTTCCCTTTCCTTATCATATATCCCTCTCTCATGTTTGTCCCTGAATCCCTGCCTGAGGCTATTTCTACACAGCTCATCCTAACACAGGATAAAAACTAGCTGTGGGTCTTGTTTGACTCTCATGTGGAAGAAACCAGGGACTAGGCACACTCAGGCTGGTATGGTAGGTAGAAGGCATCAGAAACCCAAGCTCTTCTTGTCCTTTCCACTGCTCATTCTTAGTTCATAGCTGCTGCCACCATGTTGCCATCACATCCACATTTCAGGATGAAGAAAGGAGGAAGGAATAAATGATTAAGAATACACCTCACATGGGGAAGCTGAGTGGCTTAGTCAGTTGAGCATCCAACTCTTGACTTCGGCTCAGGTCATGATCTCATGGTTCGTGGGTTCTTGTCCCACAATGGGCTCTGTGCTGACAGTGCAGAGCCTGTTTGGGATTCTGTCTGCTCCTCCCCCATTCGTGTGCACATGTTCTCCCTCTCAAAATAAATAAAAACTTAAAGAATACTCCTCAATATGCTTAGTTCTGCTTAAAAGCCTTCAGGGAGGCACTATGCAAAAGGCACTAAGCCTTTTGTTCACACTGAGCACCCCTCCCACCGCCCCCAACCTGTAGAGACACCAGAAAAAGTAGACTTTGAGTTGGGTATATTGGCATTCCCAATAACAAAGTCCGTTAGAAAGGAAGAAGGAAAAACAAATTTTAGCAGGCACTGCAACAGACCCCAACTATGATTATGAGGCTTGGAAACGGGATCCAAATCTTCTCAGTTTCTTATAGACCACCTTACCAGAGTCAAATGATCAAGAAGCATGGGGCAAAGAGTAGATATGCCTAGCATAAGTAAAGCAGTCATAAATTTGAACCCAGGCAGGGGCAGTCTGGGACCTTTTCATGCATTCATATACCCTCATCTCTATAAACCCTGGTGGATAGAGAGCGGGCATGCATTTTTTGATCCTGAATCCCTCCTGTGGAAGCCGCATTTTCTCCCCCCCTAGTCCCACCTGCTCTAGGCTGTGAGTACAAGTTACAATATTAAACCTTAAGAAAAATGCCCAGGGTTTGGCAGAGCTTATGGTTTACTTACCATGCAACCTCTATAAGCTCAGAACCAATTACCGTATCAATGATATCTCTATTGAAGAATTATCAGAACCAGCTTGTATCTTCCAAAAATCTCAGTGGGGGTAGGGGGAAATAACCACATCAAATCTGCTGAACAATATAAAACAAAGATTTTAACTCCAAACTGTTTCTCTTTCCTAGAAGTTGCATAAAACCTCTTCAACAACAAGAATTGCTGAAGAGACTTAACATATAGAAACGTTTTTCTCAATAACCTCACTATTGTTTCCTGAATTGGAGAATCTTCTATCTTCTGTGATTCTACCTCTCTGTGTCCTAATGATCTGTTCATTCCAAACACATCACTTAAGAAATAATCACGTTGGGGGCGCCTGGGTGGCGCAGTCGGTTAAGCGTCTGACTTCAGCCAGGTCACGATCTCGCGGTCCGTGAGTTCGAGCCCCGAGTCAGGCTCTGGGCTGATGGCTCGGAGCCTGGAGCCTATTTCCGATTCTGTGTCTCCCTCTCTCTCTGCCCCTCCCCCGTTCATGCTCTGTCTCTCTCTGTCGCAAAAATAAATAAACGTTGAAAAAAAAATTAAAAAAAAAAAAAAGAAATAATCACGTTGGCTACAATTCCACTGTAAAGTCTTTTAATTCAATAATATCACTTTTATAACTACAGCACAATATCTTTGTGAAATAGAAAAAAAAGAATGCAATGAACATTCTTTTAGAATTAAAGGTAAAGTTAGTAAGTTGTGATTGGCTAAAGGTCAGGTAAACAGAATTACTGAAACTTCCTGATGTCTATTTCCATGCTCTGGTCAACAAGATACATCCCCTTACCCTTTCTTTTTTATTTACGCCTTACTTTAGGTGGCAGAATCTGTAATTGCCTCCAATGTTCATTTTCTCTTTTAGTAACAGACTCTCGAGTTTTACCTAGGAATATGGCTGCCAGGGTTGAGGTGGTATTTCCCCTCTCCCTAACAGCCAGTTGTAGCTACCCAAACAAGTTTGGAAGCAGTGCAAAACCTCCAACCATGTCCTTGAAGACAGAGCTGCTGTCTTTGCATGTTCTTTGTCCCCCATACTGCTGGCTGGGAAAGGAAGATTATTCAAACCCTAGAAGCCTGGGTTGAAGATCATTGAGCAAAGCTGCTAACCTCAGACCACTCACCTCTGAATGTTTATGTGCAACAGAAGAAACCTTCCATATTACCTAAGTGACTGTATTGGATCATCTCTTTGCCCCCTACCCAATCAACTCCACCTGGCCCCGATTTTAGTCAATCAGGAGCCTCATTCCAAGGCTCATTTGAAGTAAAATAAGTTCAGAGGAGAGGAACTGGAAAGCAATGTAGCTAGAAATCATGTCTCAGAAGAGACCATTAGAAAGACATGGGAATGTATAACTTTAAGAAAAAGAGGTACCAGAAGGAGTTCTCTTCATGTTCTTTAAGAATCATCACATATGAGAAAATAACCACACTTGTGCCCTACTATATCAAAGAAAGTGTGATTAATTTGCAGAATCCCAATAGAACAAATTTCAGCCTCATTAAAGGATAAGCCTTCTCATAATCACAACAACCCAAAGATCTGCAGGAATGCACTAGGTACCAAGGAGTCCTCTGTCACTGGAGGTATGCAAGCAAACTTTCATGTGAAAGAATGGGGAATACAAGTGCAGGATTCTTACTTAGCTGAGTCCTAAATCTTGCTCTGACAATAAGCAAATGTTATTTCTTAATATATGAACCAAGCCATCATTTATAAAATGGGGTTGATTTTATCTAACGGAGTTGTAAATAACAAAAGAGAAAATACACATAGAACACTTTCCAGTGGAGATGGTAGGTCATCCTGTTTGCTGGGGATATTAAGGTAGGGTTTAGGGGTGCCTGGGTGGCTCAGTTGGTTAAGCATCCGACTTCAGGTCAGGTCATGATCTCACTGTTCATGAGTTTAAGCAGTGTGTTGGGTTCTGTGCTGACAGCTCAGAGCCTGGAGCCTGCTTCAAATTCTTGACTCCCTCTCTCTCTGCCCCTCCCCTGTTCGTGTTCGTTCTCTCTCTCTCTCTCTCCCTCTCTCTCTCAAAAATAAACATTAAAAAGTGAAAAATAAATAAATAAATAATAAAGTAGGGTTTAATCATTAGATGGGGAAAGGTTGGTCCTGATCAACAATCCTATGAATCTGTGATTGTAAAATATTTATTTTCCTTTCAGCATGTAGAATGCTTCATGAAAAAGCCTGGCTAACAGAGTAAGCAAATCATTCCTCCCTTTGTGAATACCCCTGTTTCAGTGACAATTAAGTTGAGTGACCCTCACTCACTCCCACCTCCAAGCCCACACCCATAGGACTGCTCAGAAACCTTGAGCATCTTTGTTGTATGGAAGAATTATACACCCCAGAGGTTCTTCCAAGACTGTTTTCTAATTTAGAATCCTATTTGGTCCAAACTTTGGAGAAAGTAATTCTAAAAGACAAGCGTTTTCTGTGATACTGAAAGAGCAGACCTAGGCCGGCCGACTCCATCTTGTTCTGTATCCTCCATCTTGTTCTGTATCCTCCATCTTGAGTGACTATGTCCCCGACATGGCTGCAGAAAGAGATTCCCGCTCAAACCTCAGACCACGCCTCCTCCCCTTGAGTAACTTTCCGCTCACCCTTCCAACTTCCCATTCAAACCATGCCCGGCGACCTGTGCAAAGGACTCTGACCCAATCGGCTAATGCCACGACCATTACCCCACCAACCACCCCTAGATCCCTATAAAACCTTTGTGCTTTTGAAACCCACTCTCCCTCTCCGGCATCTCACCACTGCATCAGTGCAGGTAGGGGATTGAGCTCGAGCTAGCTCGAATAAAGGCTCTTTGCTCTTGCATCAGACTCGGCTCCCTGGTGGTCTTTGGGGATCACGAATTCTGGGCATAACATTATGTATGAAACGATATTGGAGCATCAAGAGAACTACGTTTGGGTCTAATGACTGACTGACATGAACTTTCAGATCTTGAACAAGTTTCCACAGCTTTAGAATTGGTATCCAAGTCTAAAATACAAGGGGGTTAGGGAATCTAAGTGTCTTTCCATGTTCAGAAACCTATTATTTTAATTCAAAAAAATAAAATGAGCCACTTCTTAGAAGTCTAGATCACTCCTACAAGTTCAAAAACTACAGAAGCCCAGAATATAAGATCTACAACAATAACCTGGGGAATCCAGGATATATCACACAGTCACTTCACATAAATAATAAAGTTTTGTGAGCAGATAGACATAATCCCTTCTCACATGAGCAGTATAGCCATGAGTAGGGACATAAGGACCTTTAAATTTCAGAAGAGTTATATCCTAGGAGCTTGTTCACAAAGAACCAAAAGATGCCAGTGCAGAGATGATTTGTCTCTATTGGGTAATATGGATGGTGGTTAAGAATATGTGATGGAACCTGAGTTTAAATCCAAGCCCTGCCCAACCCATTTTTGTTGATCTTGAAGTCGTTTGCTAGGCCTCACTTTCTTTCCCTAAAAAGGTCCACCCAATTGTTTTTGTTTTGTTTTTAATGACAAATGAGGCAATGATTGTAAAATTCTTAGCACTTTGAATACCAATTTATCCACTGAATTCTTCTTACCTGTTTAAGGGTAGGGACTATGATTATCCTATTGGACAGTATTCCCAGAAGGTAGTCCTTTCATGGTACGTAACAAGTGCTCAAGAAACTTTCAGATAAAGGATTCCACGTGCCAAAATTCAACTGAGCTGCTACAATGATGAAGCCTTCTGACCCTCTTCCCTAATTGCCTGATCCCTCTTTGACCAGTAGATCAAAAGAGGTAACATCACTATTCTTACCATCCCCCTTTTCTTCTACATCTGCCTTTATGTGGTTTAGCCATATTTACTGCATGTGTATGACCATTGGGCCCAAATTCAGATGGTGCAAAACGACCTGTTCTTAGTCCTATTCCAAGTTTCCTGCATTATAATCCTGAAATGTTAGGGCTTTGATTTGGCGGTATTAAGTCAATTCTTCATTTTATTTGGACACGGATGGAATTCAGCACAGGTGGAATCAACTAGATATGGTAATAAAACCTATGAGCAATTTGACGAGTCATTAGAATTATAACATAGGCTCTCACTGCACCACCACCCCCAAATAGGGTACTAAGAACACTCCGTTTCTAGATGTATTTTCTACCAAGTCAATCACCATTTATGAGATTTTTATGCTAGTTTACACAGCTGGAATTTTACATAAGCCAATTTAGACATACTTATGCCTTGGGAATCAAGGCAATTATAACAATAATACCAAAAGACTACTTTTTAAATAATCAACATCATTATTATAATTACTTAGCCAACAAAAAGGAATGCTTTAAAAGTAGCAGGTTTTTATAGCCAGGGTATTATTAAATATGAATCCCAGAAGAATACATTCATAGAAAAATGAACAATGTGTTCTATTAAAAAATAGTAATTTGTTGACAAAGTCTGCACATAAATGATGTGCTTTATGCAAACCAATTTGGCTTTCCTATTACCAAACTCCTTTTGCAAAAAGTTTAGGAATTTTTCTTTTCATAGCTCTATAATTATTGACAGACAAAGTCTATTTTTTTTTTATTTTTCCAAAATAGGGGTAATTGTATATGAATTATTTTAAATTCATATAAAATTGTACTTCTACCTTACCAGGCCACTCCCCTTAGTGAAAATACAGAAATCCTTTATTATTAGCTAGACCTATGATGAGGTTTTTTTTTGGGGGGGGTGACAGTGGGGTTTGTGGGGTCTGGAACCGATGACCAAGAAAGAATTCTTGAAGACGTCTTTGGCGCAAAAAGGTGATTTTATTGAAGCACGGGGAAAGGACCCATGGGCAGGAAAGATGCTGCCCCTGAACCATGAGGAGAGACCATGTTATATACTATAGGCTTGGGGAAGGTAAAGTCCAGGGGAAGTTTCCAGTGGGATTTTCATATGCTAAAGAAGACTCCCAAGGTAGTGGAGACACCTAGCTATCTTTAAGCTAAAGTGGTTTTCCCTCTAGCAAAGCATTAGCATTAAGACAGTGGGGGAGTTCTAGAAAAACGTTTTACTCTGCCAGCCTCAAGTATTTGTCAATGGGCTGCAGGTTATAAGGAAATTTAGTTCTAGCTGCCATTTCCTTCTGCCTTTGTTTCCCCAGCACTATGGAGGGGTGATGGGGACCAGTGTCCTGCAGAACTATGATCTCTATCAGTTAACCATTTGTTCACCCCTTTCCTTTGTTCTTGGGCAGCCAGGAGTGCCTGAGAAATATCACACATATCCTGGGGTAGGGGCGGGGAGGGGGAGGTTGGCCTGTCAGCTTCCATATGCTCCCTTATCGACCTATATATGCTGTTCAGTATGGTAGCCATCAGCCACATGCAGCTACTAGGCACTTAACATGTGGCTGGTAAAACTGAGAAATTTGATTATTAGCATTACTTTATTTTTATTTATTTAAATTTTGAAACTGAAGCAATATAAGATACTTTTCCATTAAGCATAACTTTATGATTTCAGTAATACTACATTCCTCTTTAACTGTCAAAAATTTAGCATCCAAATAGAACTGTAAAGTCTGATACACCAGATTCCAAAGACTTAAAAATAATGGGAAATATTTTCTAATCATTTTATGGTGGTTATTTGCTGAAACAGTAATGTTTTTGTAATGTTGTGTTAAATAAAATGTATCATAATAGTGTTTCCCTATTTTTTACTTTAATGTAACTACTAGAAAATTTTTATTATGTATATAGTTTATTTTTCTATTGAACAGTACTGATCTAGCAATCTAGAAATATCTACTTACTTTAGTTCTACTTCCTATAATGCAGTTGAGCTTACATTTTTACACTGGCAAAACAGAAAAAAAATAAACACTTTTTTTTTTTTTTTTTAAGAAAGTCTAGAGAGCAATCAAAAGCAGGAAGGGGAATGCCTGGGTGGCTCAATCAGTTGTGTAAAAATCTTGATTTCCACTCAGGTCATGATCCCAGGGTCATGGGATCAAGCCCTATGTCAAGCCCTGCAATGGGTGTGGAGCCTCTTAAGATTCTCTCTCCCTCTCTCCCTCTCCCTCCTTCCCTCTCCCTGCCTCCCTCTCTCCCTTTCCCTTTCTCCCTCTGCCCCTCTCCCCCTCATGTGAGTGTGTGCGCTCTCTCTCTCTCTCTCAAAAAAAAAAAAAAAAAAATGTGGGAAGGAATTAGAAGAAAGTTGGCCCTTGAAAGAAAGAACTTTCCTGGAAAAGGTACACATTTATTAAACTCTGCAACTGTGGGCATTCCCTAATCTTCAGGGAATTGGGTGGAGAGAATTCATGCAAGAAGTCATAGTCAATAATGAATTGAGAAGTCAGAGGATGGGGTTTAGAGAGGTGCCACAGCAGCTAGAAAATGAAAGGAAAATCTAGGAAAGGGAGGATAGAGGGAAGCCCCTAAATCTGTATATGAATACCACTCAAATCCTTGGTTCCTCCATGAGTAAGTACCTGGGATATGCCAAGATTTACAGTATAAAACAGCAGCTACAAAACTAAAAGGAATTCAACACAGATCTCAACCTCTACCCCCTGCAAGGGAGACTGTTTGGTGCTTAAGTGCACTGCCTACTACAACAAAAATGAACACTCTTTAGGGGAAAAGAGAATCAGAGTCCCTATAATGTTTCATTAGGGACATGTAGTATGATGTAATGGTGAGTCACACACAGAGAATTGGACAACAAGGCTGTTCTTCCCAGGAAGCAGCTTTATTCATACCAGCGCAGGCTCAGCAGGCTAAGACCCCAAAAAGCTGAGCCCTGAGCACAGCAGGGAGGGGGGAGGGCTGCCTTTGTACAAGTTTTGCTTCTTTGCCTCCCGTATATGGTAACATATAGTCTGAATGGGTGGTCTGTGTTACAGAGTCCTGAGGAATGTTGTGCACTCACACATAGCCAGGGGGCCTTCCCAGGTCTTGAGGTTTTCACCACATTCCTTAGGGAGAGGCTCTACCACAGTAAAATTAGACTCAAAGAGACAGGAAAATGTAATCCATACTGACAAGAAAAAGAAGTCAATAGCTCCTGAACCTAAAATGTTCAAGATATTGTGATGTGGGAAACAAAGGCAGAAGGAAATGGTAAATAAAATTAAATTTCCTTATAACCTACATCCCATTGACAGATAGTTGCGGCAGGCAGAGTATAAACATTTCTCCAGAACTCCCTACTGTCTTATTGTCAATGCTTTGCTAGAGGAAAAAAATAACCTTAACTTGACAATAGCTAGGCCCATATCAAGTGAGTCTTCTTTAGCATATGAAAATCCTTTTTAAAACTTCCCCACGACTTTATCTTCCCCCAACTCCCAAGTGTACAGTCATTCCTCACAATTCCAGGTGGGTCCTGTTCCTGGGCTTCAATAAAACTAGTTTTGCACCAAGATGTCGAGAATTCTTTCTTGGCCTTGGGCTCTGAACCCCAACACTTCAAACCACATCAAGCTGGAATTAGCAGACAAGGCTTGAAAGGACTTAGTAAATCTAGATTTTCAAATGTAAGGGAAAATATGCCCCAATAAAGAGACAGGGAAATTAGGCAGAAAAAAATGTAAACTTAAACTTATTCTTATAAGAATAAAATGAAAATTCTAAACCTGAAAAGCAAAATATCTGAAATGATATTTTTACTTGATGTTTTACTTGAAAGGTCTGAAAAAGCAAACAGGAGGGGAGCCTGGGTGACTCAGTCTGCTAAACATCCAATTCTTGATTTTGGCTCAGGTCATGATCTCAGGGTTTGTCAGTTCGAGCCCTGTGTTAGACTCCACACTGACAGTGCAGAGTCTACTTGGAATTATCTCTCTCTCCTCTCTTTCTGCCCCTCCCCTGCTTGTGCTCTCTCAAAATAAAAATAAATAGATAAATAAACATTTGTAAAAAAGATTAAAGAGAATCAAGATTAAACAATAACATAACCTTAGAGGCTCGTGGGACAATATCAAATGGTGTAAAATGTATGTAAGGGCATCCTTCCTAATAACATGCCTGCAAATATTGTGAACATTTCTAAAACCTACTGGACTTTCTGTTAAGAAGGATGGCAAGTACCAATCCCACAAAATGACACACATAAGAAGTCCAAGAATTCTCTGTATGCCTAGGGAAAGTAATATTATGACAGGAAGTAGAGCGATTTTCTGGAAAAAGACAAACTACAAAGAAGATTGTGCTAAGGTTTGAATAGGTTGAGCCAACTGTAGATCTCAGAGAATGTTGGCTATTCAAAGATTCAAGAATTTGAGCTGGGAAGAGAAAAGAAAATGAAGGGCCAAATGACCCAAGACTAAGCCTTATCTTTTATTATGAAGACAATAAAATTTTTAGTTTACATATATTTAGTTTACCATATATACATGGGGAGGGGTGTGGGGAGGAGAGTTCTAGAGTAGGGAAAAGAAAAACATGACAGAAAAAAAAAAATGAGGGGAAAACTGGTCAAATATTTCCCAAAGTTGGGAAAAACACAAATTTGCAGATCCAAGAAATTCATCAAATCCCAGTTAGGATAATTACAAAGAAAACCAACCTAGACTTATTATAACCCAGCTTCTGAAAACCAAAGGTAAGCAGATATCCTGAAAGTAGCCAGAGGAAAAAGATAACTTACATACAGGGGACATTATAGTCCCCATCATAAGAATTATAGCTGGTATCTCCACAAAAGGAGGCTAGAAGACAAGGGAACAAAGTTTAAACTGTTAAAAGAAAACTTATTTTACCCGAAATCCTATGCCCAGTAAAAATCACTGTCAAAATGAGGGCAAAATAAAGATATTTCAGATAAATTGGAACTATAAGAATTTATTACAGAAGATCTGCACTTCAAGAATAGTAAATCCTATTGTTCAAATGTAGGGAAAATGATGATAGATTAAAACTTAGCATTATAGAAACTAATGCAGATCACCAGAAATCATAAATGTATGTTTTAATATTAAAAAGTCTATATATTTTTCTTTTATTTAAAAGACCTGTGAAGGCACCTGGGTGGCTCAATCAGTTGAGCATCCAGCTTTTGATTTTGGCTCAGGTCATGATCACATGGTTGATGATTTCCAGCCCTGTGTCAGTTTCTCTGCTGACAGTGTGAAGCCTGCTTGAGATTCAATCTCTCTCCTTCTGTGACATATACCCACGTGCACGGTCTCTCTCAAAAACAAACTTAAAAAAATAAAATAAATAAAAGACGTGTGACTGCTTACATGAATAATTTTAACTTTCAACACTACATATCGTGCTGTTTCATAGGTGTGTATCATAGTGCATACATAGGTGTAACATATAGGGTCAACATCCCCATGGATGAATGGTCAAATAGGCCAAAGGTGTTGCAAGTTTTACATGGATTTGTAAGATAGAACTAACTCTAAGTGCACTGTAATAGATTAAAAATGCATATTGTTATCTCTAGGGAACCATCAAAAACAGAGCTGAAACATACAGCTAAAAATCCAATAAAATGGACTACTAAAACTATTTGATTAGACTAAAAATAATCAGGAAAGAATAGGGAAACAATATATAAATGAGGTAGTCTGAATTAATGGAAACAAACAGAAATGATACACTTAAATCTACCTAATCAATAATTACATTAAACAAAAATGGATTGAATACTTCAATTAAGAATGAAAAAGGATTGACTGGATATAAAAAGAACTATATGCTGTCTACAAAGAATGCCATTTAAATTAATAATAATTTAAAACTAGAAGAATGAAAAATGACTTTCCATGCAAATAAACATAATAAAGCCGGACTGACTGTATTAATAGTGGACAAAATAGAATTTAAGGCAAGGAGTATTACAAGAGATAAAGAAGACTATTTCATAGTGATAAAACTGGTAGTTTTTCAGAAAGACAATAATCATAAATGACCATAATCATAAATATATGTGCCTAATAAAAGATCTTCAAAAAACATCAAGCAAAATTTAAAGACCTAAAGGGGAAAATAGACAAATCCACAATAGTCAGTAGCAACTTTAACATTCCTCTCGGTCTAGGGGCGCCTGGGTGGCGCAGTCGGTTAGGCGTCCGACTTCAGCCAGGTCACGATCTTGCGGTCCGTGAGTTCGAGCCCCGCGTCAGGCTCTGGGCTGATGGCTCGGAGCCTGGAGCCTGTTTCCGATTCTGTGTCTCTTCTCTCTCTGCCCCTCCCCCGTTCATACTCTGTCTCTCTCTGTCCCAAAAATAAATAAACGTTGAAAAAAAAAAAAAAATTAAAAAAATTAAAAAAAAAAAAAAACAAAAAAAACATTCCTCTCGGTGTAACTTACAGAGTAATCAAACCAAAAAAAAAAAAAAAGTAATAATCAAATCAAATCAAATAAATCAGAAAGCACATAGAAAATCTGAACTTCTTAATCACTTTGACCTAGATAACATTATAGAGCACTAAATTTAGTAACTTCAAACTACCCATTCTTTTCAAGTGTACAGAGAATGTTCCAAAAAGCAGATGTTGGGCCATAAAAGAAAAAATTCTCAAAGTTTTATAAGATTCTGGCTACAATGGAATTAAATGAGAAATCAATAAAAGTAAGATATCTATAAAAGCCATATATATATATATATATATATATATATGAAGTAAACAGTACACATAGAAATAATAATCCATGAGTGAAAGAAGTTATGGGGAAATTAAAAAGTATTTCAAAATGACATCAAAATTTGTTGAATGTAGCTAAAACAGTGGTTAGGGAGAAAGGTGTGACCTCAAATGCTTATATTAGAAAGGGGAATGCATTTATAATCAACAATCCATTTCCAACCTAAAAAGCTAGGCAAATAAAATCCAACACAGGTACAAGAAATAAAATGCTACAGGTAAGAACAAATAGAAAAAGTTAAAGCCCAAAGCAAGTTTTTTGAAACGATTAACAAAATTGATTAACTCCTCACAAAATAATAAAAACAAAAACAGGAAAGCCACAATTACCAACCTGAGGAGTGAAAAAGAAAACATCACTAAAAACCCTGTAGCTGTTAGAAAGGATAGGACAAATACAGTGTTATTTAGAAAAGAAAAGGGAGGGCAGAGAAGCTACAGTAGGCTTCCTTTCTGTAGGAAAGAAGGGAAATAAAACTTACAGAAATCTCGTGTGCACAAAAAGCAAAGTAGAAAAGATGAATCATAAATGAGACAGATTGGTCACCTACAGTATATGTCCAGGATGGAAGGGTTGGGGGGATGGTAACTGGATAGAAGGGATGGCAGAGGTTGCAAAAGTGATACATTCTAAGTGTAATTTTTTGTATAGTCCTGGCATTTAGAATCCTATTATTTTAATATGCTTATCAACAAAATCAACAAAGGTGGTGGGGGTGAGAATAAAGTGAAATAAAAACAAATAAAAGAACATAACTGTTATTCAAATGAATAACATAATCACACTGAAGAAAAATGAATGGTTCTAATGAACTTTTGAATAGATTACTTTCAGTCTATAGCCTCAAGCTAAAAACAAGAACAGTAAACAAATATTAAACTCTAGGCAATTGATGTATTTTTCAGTTTAGCAACACTAAATTTGCAAAATTTAGTAATTTACCATTACTAAATACTAATACTAATAGTTAGCAATATTCAAATTACATATATTGTAGGATTGAGGAAACAAGTAAACATATTTTGGATAATGAGAGTCATATTTCTCAGTATCAAAGAAGAGAAATAGGAATATGGAAGGGGCTTCCCCCTAGAGTGAATCCAGTGGAATTGGAAGTACCCATATAAACTCAGTCTCAGATACAGATGTGGCTACATCTGTATATGTACATACCTACACATACGTATATATATCTCCTTAAGAGATTTACAAGCAATGACATCCAGTAACAAAGAACAGGTCATGTCTACATGATAGTTTCTAGAGACCATTCTTAACTATAAGACCTTGAACAAAGGGCTGACTTTAGGGCTTCAGAGGCAAAATGTAATATGAACCTGGAACTTTCCAAAGTTAAGTAGCGTTAAAGAAAAATTAGTATACATCAAAGACACAAAAACTAGTTCAAAGGGACTTTCTCTAGCCAAATCTGAGAAAATGTTAGCAAAACCAATAAGTTATAGTACTGGATTTTACCTAACATATTAGAATCCAAGAGACTGTACACACATATATAAATGCAAAAATTAACAGGGGTGATGCAAAAAACTCTTCTTACAGTACAATGCCAAGTAAAATGTAGCAGGAATGATGAAACCAAAACCACCATTGGGTAATTGCCTTTGTAGTAACAGTTTAAGGCTAGAATCATTGGTGCTAAAACTAAAAGGTGAATGCTTAACAAAAAGCAGGATGTTTTCAGAGTCTCAACATATTATTTATATTTGGTAATTACAAAAGGAAAAGCAGTAATTTTTTGGTAGAGAAAATTCGCAGACACCCACAAAACCAAGTCATCAAAGTTGGCAACACCGTGAATGATTCTAATAGATATCAATCACATGCCTATTGATTTGATTTACTGAAAAGGACACATATCATTTGAGACATTCCTGACAAAAACTTATAACTGAAATCTAGCAACAAGAAAAATATTGTTTTGAAGACAGAAATTGGGAGTCATTCTATAAAAATGTCCAGGTCATGAGAGACAGTTAAAGACTAAGGAACTATTCCAGATTAAAGGAGATTTTAGAGATTTGACAACTAAATTAAATGTGTGATTTTGAAATAGAACTTTTGAGGTTTCAGTGGCTTAGGGTTTTTTTGTTTCTGTTTTTGTCTCTTAGTGAATAGTGAAACAATTGATGAAATTTGATTAAGGTCTGTATATTGGATAATAGCATTGTATCAACATTCATTTCCTGATTTTGAAAATTCCATTGTCATTATTAAAGATGCTTGATTTTAGGAAATACACATTGATGTATAGGGATCAATGGGCTATAATATCTGTAACTGAGTACACAGTATTGAGTTCAGGAAAATATTTATATTTATGTTATATAATATTTATATTTTATATGTATACATGTGTATAAAAGAGAAAACAAAATATGTTAATAAAGTTAACATTTGAGGAATCTGACTGCAGATGTTATTTGCATTATTTTTGTGTCTTCCATTTCTAATTTTATTTTTTTTTAATTTTTTTTTTCAACGTTTATTTATTTTTGGGACAGAGAGAGACAGAGCATGAACGGGGGAGGGGCAGAGAGAGAGGGAGGCACAGAATCGGAAACAGGCTCCAGGCTCTGAGCCATCAGCCCAGAGCCCAACGCGGGGCTCGAACTCACGGACCGCGAGATCGTGACCTGGCTGAAGTCGGACGCTTAACCAACTGCGCCACCCAGGCGCCCCTTCCATTGCTAATTTTAAAAAGTTAAAGGCCAATTAAGGAACATAGGAAAAATTATGCAAATTCAACAAAAAAGCAATGGACCAATTCCTTGAAAAATCATAACCTATAAAACACACACAAAAGAAACTAATTATCTGAAGACGCTTTGACTGATAAAGAAATAAAATTCATTATTAAAAACTTTTTCCAAAAGAAAATTCTAAGCCCAAATTGTGTAACTAGTGAATACTATCAATTAAGGACAAAATGATACCTATTGTACACAAATTTGTTTATACAAGAGAACCCTTTCCAACTCAGTATGCCTTGATACAAAAATGTCTAAGTCATTGAGGAAAAAAACTACTACCAATTAATCTTTTATGAACATAGATGAAAATATCCATCACAAAATATTAACAAATCGAAACCCTATGTTTATGAAATTGACACTAAAGTATTTAGGGTGAATAAGCATGAGGTCTACAAATTACTCTTGAATGGTTAAAAAATAAATACACCTCTCTATCTCCACGTAGATAGGATAATGATGAAGCAAAAGGGGAAAAATGCAGACTGCCAAGTGTAGATAAGGAGTGTGCAAGAGTTTCTTGAACTGTTCTTGCAACTCTTATGTAATTTGAAATTTTATTGATCTAAAGGTTACAGAAAACCTATTTATGGTCACAGCTTAACAATATGCATTTTATTTACCCTTGTCAAATAATGCTTTGGGACTACAGAACACTACATAAGTATAATCTGATTAAACTAACACTAATTTTTTAATTAAAATCTAATAATATTATATCCTAAGATACATCAATATCCTTTCTAGGCTGGATTTCATACCCACTTGTCTCCTTAGAATAAAATCTTGGTTTTGAGAAACAGCAGGTAAATGCAGTTGCGGTGTTGGCCATCCTATCACTCATTAATTACGGTCCCATTCTCCCTTCTCAATATTTCTAGTATTTGTCTCTCCTACCAGTCTCTGTGGCCACCGTGGACACCGTACTCTTGAGACCATCCTGAGTTAATTACTAATTGCCTCCCATCCAACTTCACTGTCAAACTATTCTTCCAACAGCCAAAGAAATTATCTTTTATTCTGTTAAATTTCACGCCTCCTCGGATGAAAATCCAACAATAACTCAACATTACCTGTTGTATAGGATCCATGCCTCTTATCATTTTGAACAAGATCTCTTATGATTCAAACCGGTTACTGCTCAAGTCAACCTAAATGGATAGGCAGAAGTCTAAGATGACCCACAGTAACCCATTCCTTTATAATCTTCTCCCCTTGAGTGTGGGAAGGAACTTAACTTTCTTCTAACCACAGAATATGGCAAAAGTAATAAGACGTCACTTCTGTGATTATGTTATATTACATGGTAAACTGAAGAGATTTTGCAGTTGAAATTCAAGTCCCAAACAGTTGACTACAACTTCATCAAAACGAAGACCATCAGGTGGGGTCCTTTCAGAAGGGCCAGGAATTCCAAGCATAGAGATCCTTTTGGTCCCTGAAACAATCAAACAGTGATGATATGAACTGCCTACGGACAAAGCCACAGGGCAAGGAACTGTGGGGACCTCTAGGAGCTGAGAAGAGCCATTGGCTGACCATTAGCACAAAATTGCGAAGCTCAGTCTTAGAGTAACAGGTAACTGAATTCCACCAGCAACCACATGAGCTTGGCAGACGACCCAAGCTCTAGATGAGGGAGCAGAGGCTGGATGATCTGGCATTCTGGGTTATGAGAATCTGGGCAAAGAAGCCAGATAAGCCAGGTCTCCACTGCTACCCAACTGTGATTGAAATCAGGCATGTAAGCTGCCAAGTTTGTGGTAACTTGGCACACAGAATTAGAAAACTAATACACCTGCCAAAGACCATCTGTGCCTTTTCTCTACTATGCTATGCAGAACTCCCTCGTGTGTCAAAGTTTTGTGTATGCTTGAAAAGATGTCTTTTCATTCTGCCACCTCTAAGTTAAAGGTAGTTATAACCCTGTCTTTGCTACCTATTTTCTTTATCCATATACCATATTCTAATATTGGTTTAAACATTTGTCGTTCCTACTAGACTAGCTCCTGATGGCAGAGACAGGGTCTCATCTGGATATTTCCCTAGTAATTGTCTTATAGAAGATTTTCAATACCTCTTAGTTCAGATGGCTCTGCCTAGGAAAAAAAAAACACAAAAAACAAAAAACCTCTATATCAATAAGCACTTTCCTTTTTGTCATTTTTTTCCTATGAAGGAAATTAGTAGATATGGATTTTTTTAAATTATTTTATACCATAGGAAAGAAATACATTAAGAAACATGCATAAATTCACATAGAAGTTTCTAAATCCAACATAGTAATTGATAACCTTAATTCCTGGTCCATAGTTACAAATACCACTACAGTTACTGTAACATTTAATTTTTCTCGAAACAGAACAATGAAGGCTGCCAGCAAACTCTCTAATCACAGGGGGAGACAAAAGAGATGGTCTGTGACTGCTGACGTTTTACAAAAGCCTTATTAGTATGCTTGAGTACTAGAAAAGAACCAAATAAATGAGCTGTACTTCTAAGGAGAACCAGGAATCCAGCACACTTAAAGAGATCCTCAGAAAACTGAGAATGGATTTAAGAAGCATAATCTTGATTGTGAAACAGAGCAACAGAATAGGAACGATGGGATGTGTGTCACTGAATGCATCAATCCTCAGCTACTTTGCTTCCTGGGTTACATAGGGCAACGTTTCTTCCATATTCCCCCTTCACTAACACAGACCTTGTCCCCATAAGGAAATACCAGAGATAGGACTCCATTAGATACCACTCCATTAGATAAAAATCAAAAATGTTTAGGGGTGCCTGGGTGGCTCAGTCGGTTAAGCGTCCAACTTCGGCTCGGGTCATGATCTCTCAGTCTGTGAGTTCACACCCTGTGTCGGGCTCTGTGATGACAGCTCAGAGCCTGGAGCCTGTTTCAGATTCTGTGTCTCCCTCTCTCTCTGACCCTGTCCTGTTCATGCTCTCTCTGTCTCAAAAATAAATGTTAAAAACATTTTTTTTGAAATGTCTAAAAAAGAAACTGTTATAATTTGGGGGTAAAAAAACTGCTATGCTTTTAGTGAAAATTAGACATTTTATCAATTTTTTAATCAATTGTTTAATGTTTATTCATGTTGAGAGAGAAAGAGAGAGCAGGGAATGGGCAGAAAGAGAGATGCAAAGAGAGAATCCCAAGCAGGTTCTGTGCTGTCAGCGCAGAAACCCACAGAGGGCTCAGTCTCACGAACCATGACATCATGACCTGAACTGAAATTAAGAGTTGAAGGCTTATCATAGGCTCCAGTGACTTGGATAGAGCAAACATTACGAGAACTTAAAAAATCTTTGGGGGGGCGCCTGGGTGGCGCAGTCGGTTAAGCGTCCGACTTCAGCCAGGTCATGATCTCGCCGTCCGTGAGTTCGAGCCCCGCGTCGGGCTCTGGGCTGATGGCTCAGAGCCTGGAGCCCGTTTCCGATTCTGTGTCTCCCTCTCTCTCTGCCCCTCCCCCGTTCATGCTCTGTCTCTCTCTGTCCCAAAAATAAATAAACATTGAAAAAAAAAAATCTTTGGGGAGATCATCAAAAGTCCACACATGCTCTCTCATGAGTCCAGTAAATGACAGAGTTCATAAACACTGCAGCGTATCACCTCACTCATCCTGATATAACTTTAAAGACCACACACACACACACACACACACACACGCGTTATATTTCAGAATCTAGACTGGTCATAATGCAGTCTCCTTCTACATCCCCCGCCTGCCACTCTTTCCTAAGTCGTTGTCTTTCACATAGTGAACCCCGACTTTTCTTTCTAAATGATTTTTCCTTCATTGATCTTTTTCCTCTTAGCTGAAGATTCCTGCTTTCCCTTGATGAAAAAGGGAAATATTTTTAGTACATCATAAAAACGGGTTACAGCTAAAATAGATTCTAGAAAGAAAATGACCAGCTGTGTAATCTTAGACACATTACTTAAATTTTCCGGGTCTCCTTAATGCTAAAATGGAGATAACCAAGGTATCCACTTCACAAACTAATCAGGAATAAGTGAAGCCATGCATACATGATAAGCCCTCAAAAAGAACTAGCTCTTACTGTCCTTTGAATATTACACTAATAACCTCACTTAGAAAAGGTGTTTTCCCACTTTCTTGACTACCTTCTGGTATACCCAGAATTAGTAGAACTCCTAGAGGGACCAAGACTGTAAACAACTCCATATTTGTGCCCCCAACTTCCTTCTTCACTCCACCTCCCATTCCCATAGTTTCTAGACTGTTTAAAACATTATTTCAGAAGAAGTGAAATGCCATTCTAAGTAGGGTCAATACCACCTGTGGAGTATACATAGAAGGAGGTAAGGGCTAGCCATTTCCATATTCATTTCAAAGGTCTCAGGATAGGTTTCCTGTCTGTAGATGGTAAGGTCACCTATTCCCTTTGACTGCCTGCCACTTACTAACCAAGCACAAGCCAAACAGCCACCAGACCATACTCTAAGAACCCTGTACCCTCCATGCCTGACTATCTGAGGACTTGCTCCTTCTTTGCACAAACTGCTAACAAAAATGTAAATAAGTCACACTATATTCAAAGTGTCATCAGCATGACATTAATACTTTTAAGTAGGCCCCAAATATTTGGAAATATTTTATATATGTGAGATGAATAATCTTCCATGCACAATTTTCTCGACTGAATTCAATGGACTAATACCTTATATTTCTTCATATTGATGGATTAGGTTACGCCTGTTACTCCAAGTATGTATGTGCCATAAAGTCATTTTTTCAGGTTATTACAACCATTGAGGTAATCTTCTCCTTATGTCAATTTTCTTTCTTCTTCTTACTTGCAATTAAATCCCAATTTGTTTGGAAATTTTGGCTTATAGATTTATTTTTTTTTAATTTTTTTTAATATTTATTTTTGAGAGAGACAGAGACAGAATGTGAGTGGGTTAGGGGCAGAGAGAGAGGGAGACACAGAATCCAAAGCAGGCTTTAGGCTCTGAGCCATCAACACAAAGCCCAGCGTGGGGCTCGAACTCACAGAGCTGTGAGATCATGACCTGAGCCAAAGTCAGACGCTCAACTGACTGAGCCACCCAGGCGCCCCATTGGCTTGTAGATTTATGAACCAGTAACCATTGAAACAGTCAAACCAGTGGGCTTACACACATTCCTGCTTTTATAAACAGGCAGCTGAATCTAAGGGAAGGGTCCTAAATTGGGGGGAGAGTAGGAGGTGGGTGAAAGGTCAGGGTTTTGGCGTTGGAGGTGGACACTCTGCTTCCATGTTCTGTCAAGTTTCCCAACTTCTATAAACCTCATTCTTTGGTCCACACAATATGGGCGATACCTGCAAAAACACTGTCAGGCTGTTTTGGGGACCAAACGAGATATCCTATGTCAATTGTTTAGCAAAATGCTTCATTTACCATTAAGGATTTAATTCATTGCAACTATATAGGGTCATGAAAATAGCCTGAAATAAGATTTAGAAGATACCTGTTCTCACTTAGGTCTATCATTAACCACTTCTTTGGGGTGAGTCATTTTCATTTTATGCCCTTCAATTTCCTCATTCATGTATATGAGTGGATAGACCAACTTTTCTGTGAGTGATCTTTTAGTTCTACCATGTCCTTAGTTTAATTGAAATCTTACTGATTCAGGGTCAGGATGATGCACATCAGTGATGATTCTTTTATGCTTTTGACACATATATTGTAATAAACACTATTAGAGACTGGGTAAACCACAATGAAAAGAATGCCATGGACTTGCCGATAAGCTAGTAGTAGCAATCACTATATAGATGACTGTTTGCCCATTCTTTAGATGACCCAAATTGTTCTTGTCTGTTCTACCCCTCCTTTCCTTGACCTTCACTCACCAGCCATCTCTTGTGAGTGGGAGGGTGTCTAACCCTAGTCACAATTTGCCAAATTTGCTATGAGTAATGAAATCAAATGACTAATTTTCTTAAAACTGAATAGTTCTACAAAAAGAAATTTGTAAAGAGAAAGCATATTTCTGGCTATGTGACAACTTCTGTTTGTTTGTTTTTTTTTTAGGTTTGCATTTTCACCATACTTCAGATGATTGATCCCCAAATACTGTGAGTTATTACATTTTCCTTCTTCTTAGAATAATAGGTGGAGAGACTGAGAAAAGCACTTCAACACCATTATTAAAAGGTACTTTATGTTAAAATTTCAGTGTCACACTTTCCTTAAAAAAATATTCCTTACACATTAACTTTAGTAGAATGTTCTATAGTCATGCTTACTAGAAATACTATGAATTTAATGTGTACACTAATACAAATAAAAAAAGCCTTATAAGAATCTTTTCACCAAAGGTAGAATTTTGCTTTTAAAGAGAACAGATGAGGAACATTCACATGGCCAGAGTGGTAATTTTCACCAAGAATAGGACAAAAAAGAATAGAAACACAGCAAAAAGGAATGAATAGAAACAGGACAAAGTCGCCTTGACTAAAACATGCACCTCATACATTTGAGTTTGGAAAAATAGTCACATTTTTATTATTGTTTTGGCTTCAATTCAATTCAGATTTCATATATCAGTCATTACATGAGTTATCGATTATAATTTTGACATCACTGCCCAAATTGCTTCAGTCATTGAAAAGAAAATGAAAATTATTTATTCAATCATTATATGCTTTGATAAAATAAAATTAGTGAGGTAGGAGGCATTTTCACTATGTATTTCCTGTCTACAATATTTAGAAAATACTCATAGGACATATAAAGGGAACATGAAATCAAATCAGTACAAAATTATTTTGAAGTTTTATAGAACTCTGGCTTTTTAATACATTTTAAAGAAACAGATTACAAAACCCACTATTTTTTTCATTTAATTGGGATCAAAACTCTTCTAGGACTTCCTCTCAGAATAGACCCAAGGCAGTTCTAGGTTAATAGCACATCTTCAATGAACATTTTTTTCTTTTTCTACAACCTTAGAACAGTTTTAGCATCAAAGCCTCGGATTTCAGGTTGAAACTTAAGCCTCACAAGTGATTCTGAAGCTCCCAACCCAATGGTTCCAAGCTGCTGCAGGGCCTGTCCTTGGAGGGCTCATCAGAAGCCAATGTAAAACCATCTGGAAGAAAATAACACCCTCTACTGGCTAAGATCCTATCAGATAAAATACCAATGAAGAAAAATTAAAAATACACAAGGAAAGCCTACAACATTAGTGAGAGGTAATAGGCATAACAAGGGGCAACCTGGGTGGCTCAGTCAGTTAAGCATTGACTTTTGATTTCAGCGAGGTCATCAACTCACAGTTTGTGGGTCTGAGCTCCAAGTCGGGCTCCACACTGTCAGCACAGAGCCTGCTTGCGAGCCTTCTCTTTCTGCTCTCTCCCCTTCTCTCTCTGACCCTCTCCTGTTTGTGATCAAGCTTTCTCAAAATAAATAAAACTTAAAAAAAATAAACATAGCAAGATGGCTAAAACCCCAAGAACTTTAAATAGGCAATCTAAAAAGAATGTAAACTAACTCTAAGACCATTTTAAAAAACCAACCACTGGGGCACCTGGGTGGCTCAGTGGGTCAAGTGTCTGACTTCAGCTCAGGTCACGATCTCACGGTCTGTGAGTTCCAGCCCTGTGTCAGACTCTGTGCTGACAGCTCAGAGCCTGGAGCTTGCCTTGGATTCTGTGTCTCCCTCTCTCTCTGCTCCTCCCCCACGCGTGCTGGCTCTCAAAAATAAACATTAAAAAAGTTATTTTCTTTAATTTAAAAAAACCAACCATTAAGAAATAGAAAGTAACAAGAAACTGAGAGAACTATATTTTTAATGGGTAACTAAAGGGATGCCTACAGATAAATAAAATTACTGAAACTTAAAATTCAACAGATTTAACCACCATGGTTGGCAAAAGTTAAAAAAAAGCTATTAATAATGAGTTTGGTAAGGATGTAGAGCAATGGGAACTCATATACTCCTAGCTAGGAGTGCAAATTGGTACAACCATCTGAAAGCAAAAGTCAGCATTACGTCATAAATGGAAAAGGCTCACACCCTTCTATCCCCAAGCAATCCTGCACTTCTGCTCCCTAAATACCTCAGAGAAACTCTTGCCATCGTGTAATAGTATCAGCTCAAAAATCTTTTCTCTGTTCATAAAATTTTATCATGTAATCAATGGGAGAATTGAAAAGTTTTGATGTATTTATACAATGCAATACTATAGAGAGAAAGGAATAAACAGGTGTCAACATGAATGGGTATCAGGAAAAGACACTTTAGAGGAAAAAAGAAGGTTGCAAAACAATCTGGTATGGGTCCATTTTTATTAAAGTCAAAAATTTGTGAAACTAGCTACTATATTACTTGCTATATGTAATTATGCAATGATATTTTTTAAAAAGAACATCAAATTGCTCAAGAAATGAAACTTTACCTGATTCCAAAATCAGGAGTAAAAAGTTGTATTTCGGTAGAAAAGTTTAAGTATATTAGGTGTACTTCTAGGTCTTATTTTTACTTTCCCTCTATCTGTTCCTATTGCCTCACATAGCAGATAAAATTAAAATCACATAAATTAACTATCACATTTACCAACCTACCTACCTACTGTTCTTGTTTTTTCCTTTGACAATGTAACTTGGGTAGGACTGCCTATTTGTGTAGATTTTTCTCCCTTTATTTTTTGGATGGCAGTGTAACTTCCCATTGTATATCATTTATTCAATCAGATTTCTATTAATGGTTTTATTTTGTTTTGTTTTATAAATATGGTGCTGTAAAAAAAAATCTTGCACACAGGTTTCATATCTATTCTAGCATATTGGAGGAAGATTCCTAAGATTGGGATTATTAAAAATATGTAATTTTATAGTAGATTACCAAATTCCTCCTTCATGGGGGTTGGACCTTTCGTCACTCTGTCCAGCAATGTGAGAAAAGGACTGTTTGGCATATTCTCACCAAAAGAAGCAGACAAAAAAACTATCTTGTTAAACACTTACACTTTTTTTCTAATATGATAAATAAAAGACTCTTCTGGAAACAAGAAAGAGCAGTCTTCACTAGCAAGGAGTATGGAATCTACCTCCCTTCTCCCCTGGTTTCAGGCCCAAACCGTCTTCACTTATGGAGGGCCAAGAAACTCAAGTCAAGGGTTCTACACTACCACCATTGGAGGATGGCAGGAAACTTGCTCTCAGACAAGCCCCTCTGATAAAAGGCAGAGCTTGGAAACCTTCGAGGGACCAACAGCCTCACCCCTGAAGGGTACACAGGGGCTGCCTAAGACAGAGGCTGCAAGAGAAAAACCCTTGTGCACATTGCAAGTAACAAGCAAAATCTGTCTACACTACTCAGTTGGTAAGGCCTTTCAAGGGATTGGGTCAAGTTCCCTGGAATAACATGCATCCCCAAGTGGGAATCAGGAGATGTTGCCAGTGGGGTGAGTGTTCCCTAGGGAACTATTTCCAAATGTCTAATCTAAGCAAAATTAGATTATTCTTCTAATGAGATAATAAAATAGGCTTGGGGTGTTCTTTTGAGGATTACAACTCTGTAAGTGGAGAGCTGTATGCCTCTATAGTGACTTGAACATTCTGATATAACAGGTCTTTCACTAAATGCCCAGTGAAAGGTGAGGGTAGACTGGAGAAGAAGAATAGCTTAGGTAGCTAGGTTCTAACTTGGCAGGTAAGACCGATCCTGTTGATTTGGTGGAAGAACAAAGACTTTCAAGATGTGGCTTTCCTTGCCCACTTTCTCACCCTCTGAACTCTTCCAGTGCTTTAACTCTAACTGTGCTTTAGCATATGGTTATCATTCCATGGTCAAGTTATGTGTCTACACATAAGTTATGTGTCTACACTCCATAACTCAAGTTAGGAGTCTTCTAAATTGAGAAGCAGGGGCACCTGGGTAGCTCAGTTCTTTAAGCGTTGGACTTCAGCTCAGGTCATGACCTCGCAGCACGTGAGTTTGAGCCCTGCATCAGGCTCTGTGTGGACAGCTCAGAGCCTGGAGCCTGTTTCAGATTCTGTGTCTCCCTCTCTGCCCCTCCCCTACTTGCACTGTATCTTGTGTGTGCACTCTCTCTCTCCCAAAAATAAACATTAAAAAAAATTGAGAAACAATTCTATCACAAGCGCTTAAGGGTCGACTCTAGTTTTTTGTTACCACTTTACGGACTCTTCCATCATTGCTCAGGGAGATTCATAAATGATCAGCAGCTCCCCACTCGGTACAGTGACACATTCACCTTTCTCCCAATGGCCCGTCAAGTTTGACAGATAGCCCTTGATGTGACTATGGTAAACTGAACTTCATGGATGCTGTTTAGTGATGCTCTAGACATACACAGGATGTCCCAATCCTTGAGTAGAAGTAGAGAAGAGGAAGTTACCCCAAAACTCAGCAGCTAGAAAGTTGGGCCTCAGAGCTGAATTCAATTTGATATAGAGAAATGAATTGATGTGTTTTTTTTTAATATATGGATATGTGAAACAAAATTCAGACTTGTCACACATAAATGAGTTTCAAGTACGTGTTAGGGAATAATTCAATAACAAAACTGTAAATTCCCAACTTTCTTCAAATCTTCTAACAAGTTTTATTTGATCAATTAAATACATATTTGATTTCAACAGAAAGGTTTCAAGCAGAAATGAGGACAATTTGTCTCATATGTCATGACAATTACATTTCTGACCTAGCCAACAAATCGTTCCACTTAGAGACCTAGAGGGACTGAATGATCTTTAAAGGTCCCTGGAATACAAATACGGACACCTTTATAAATGTATTTCAGTGCCGCTGAACATGGTGAGGTTGGTTCCCCGCCCCCACCCCCAAATGCTGAGGATACACTCTGAAATGGTACAATCCTTTTTAGTAGACATTATTCCACCAATGCTTTCTATTTAAGAGGTCCACTGGAGACTGTGATAGTTACACCAGTTTAAGGAGAGTTGGCCAGAGAGAGAAGTCCAATAACCCAACTGCCATGAAAAATTAATCTAAATGTTAATACTTCCACATTCTTGACCCCTCTGGGCCTGGGTTTGAAAGAAGGGAAGCAAGGCAGAATGTTATCAGGGGGAATTGCTACTGCTAGACCAACAGCACCTGAGGAAACATTGTAAGATCTCTTTCACGATAGGATGAAATCCAATTAGAACCTGGCCACACAGGTAATGCCTTTCAAGTAAATCAATGCATGACCTTTCCTGACACCTATACTGAAGACTCCAGCAGAAGGTAAGGAGAGTTACCACCTAGGAGCTGCTTAAACAGAATATTCCTCATTTGTGTGTCTCTTAATGAGTGACTGTCCATCCACTGGCATGGAAGAGGAGCCAAGGACATACTTAACCCTATAACAGTCACTAGAAGGTTTTCATAACCAACCACACACGGTATTTTTAGAGCACTTGACTATTGATAAAACAGCCTCTTGCTCTCTCCCCCCACCCATACATAACACCACATACATACACCCACAGGTTTTATTTCCATACCTCAAGAAATGTATAGTTTAGATGGTGGGTGGGAGAGTGAGAACACACTAATACCCTTAAAATTATTAAGTGAAAATATGCAACTCATTTTATACTTTAAACCTAAGTTAAATACTTGCTGTATTCCAGGATTTTTTTTTGATTATGTTATGTTGGAGAGAGAAAGCATGAATAAAGGAGAGGCGGGGGGGGGGGGGGAGGGGAGAGAGAGAGAGAGAGAGAGGAGAAAGAGTGGGGGAGAAAGAATCCTAAGCAGACTCTGCATTGTCAGCATGGCCCAACACAGGGCTTGAACCCACCAACCTTGAACCACAAACCACAAATCATGACCTGAGCCAAAGTTGGATGCTTAACCGACTGAGCCACCCAGGTGCTCCAGGAATTGTTTTCTTTACAGGTGAAATTTCATTAAACAATACATGCAAAGCTGGTACCCTGTACAGTGCTGAGAGGCACTAAGGATACAGTAATTAGCTTAAAAAAAAAAAAAAAGTCAAAGACTTATCCTGTTCTTACACTTTGGTTAGGAAGACAGACATCAAAAAACCCTACTAATGAATGCACAAAAGAACTGGGAGGAGTGACCTTAAAGGAAAAGATAGCTTATATTTGCACATGTAAGAAACTGACTTGATGACAGAGGTCAGGAAAGCTTTCCTAAGTGACATATGAGGTAAGGTAACAATGCTAAGTAGCCATTTCATTGCTAGAGAAACCGAGCCTTAGAGAATAAGGAATTCCCAAGGTCTCAGTGCTGATAAACGGACAGACTCAAACCCAGGACCCTCCAAATCCAGAGCTCCCCTGCACCATCCATGTACTGTGGCCATATTTCTCAAAGGACAATCCCAGGACAGGCAACATCAGATTCACCTGGGAACTAGTTACCGATGCAAATCCTCTATTCCCAGCCGTCCTGCTAAATTAGAAACACTGGGAGTGGTTTGGCAAGCACTCCAGAAGATTCTGAAGCACGCACAGGTGTGAGAGCCACGGAGCTATGGTATTGCAGGGGAACAAGGGTTTCAGAACCATTAAAAAAAAATGTCATAAAAGCTTGACTTAAGTCCACTTGGTATTAATGAGTTCACCTTTTTCTCTTGGTCCTGCCCATCATCATACTTTTATTGTCTGAAAGTAAATCCCTTGCCTAAAAAATGCTGCCTCCCTCTAGAAACAAATTTCCCAGATAGATATTATCTACACAACTAAAGTTGCAGTTTCGTTAAAGAAGCCTGGTGAAATACATAAAAATACTCTCAACAAATAGCCAGGTGGAGGAAAGGCGTTTGTAATTCAACCATGGCCAGGGTCTTTGTTCTAAAACCAATCTGTATGTTAATTAGCAGTGAATAAGAAAACATAAATACAATGGTTTAAGTACTTAATTTTTCTAAACATGCATTCCAATCTTATTTACTTGAACCATAAAGTGTTGTAGGAAATTGAATTTGCTCACTCTGGCTGCATATTAACCCTAATCCCTTAAGACCACCTACTACTCTGAAATTCACCGGATGTGTGTGAGCCTAACACATGACACCACATCCTGAATGGGTTCCCCTCTGAGGCAGTGGGTGTGCCTACTGCTCTCCTCTACAGCTGTGCAAAGGACATGACATTGTCAATGGTAGATTCTGATAGATTCCCTCAACCTAATGCCAAGTCTCATTTCTTGTGAGCTCACTTTCTTCCCCTTTTTCAACTTTGTGTGCTGCATCAGACTCTGATTTGCTCTTTCAAATTTTGTGCATCTTGGGCATTGTGGTTGTCTTCTCAAGGTGTATTCTCCCTTCTCATACGCCCCTTTTTTTTAAAGCCATCTGGACCTCTCCCTGCAATCTACATGTTTTGGAAGAAGCCTACCTCCTTTCAAAGGTAGGGCATGTGACTCAGGCATAATCCAATCAGCATATTGCCATCTCTGACCAATCAAAATCAGACCACTAAGAAGGGAGGCACTATTTTACTGGAACTTTAAGGGAAGAAGCTTCCTTGTTCTTCTAGAGAAGGCTTCTTGAAGAGACTCCTTCTCTCACTGTAGCTGGATGAAGAAGGCTGTTGCCCCAGGAATTGTTGGCAGCCCTATTTTCACCACAGGAAAAAGCTGGTTAAGGCCGAGTGCTAAGGGGAGAGTGATGTAGATGGGTACTTGATGGTATCATTGAAAGGTTGAACCAAACTAGCCTTGAAATTCACTTAATCTCTTGATTTGCCAGTTATTTGAGCCAATACATCTCTTTTATTGTTTAAGTCAATTTGAACTTTTTTTCCCTATTTGTAGCCCTAATGCATCCTAAATGATATTGATCATTCCATTAAGCAGGGCGATTTGGCAATGTTCAAAAGCCTTAAAAATGTATGTACCCTCTGATCCAGCAGTTCCTCTTCTAGGAATTTATCCTAAGGAAATAGGTGAACAGCTATCAAGATTTATAAGCATAAGCCTCACAATATATTTTAGAATAGAAAACCTAAAATGAATTTCTAGCAGGCAGCTAATCAAGCATTATACTGGAGGATAATGATACCACTGACTACCATGCAGCCATGGAAAAGAAGGTAACTACACAGATTTTACAGTGAAAGCTGCACCTCATGAAGTAAACAACAACAACAACAAAACCCATAGGTGATAGATAGCATTTTATTAATCCATTTTATTAAATGTCGCAAAAAAAATGCTAATGCCTTTGAGCTTTCGGCATCAAAAGCTTTGTACACATTTTGCAGAGCTTTTTAGCTCTGGCTGCATCAAAATCAGCTGGAGAACACACGTGCACAGGCACACACAAAACCACCCAAACCAGCAAAGTCAGGCTCTCTGGGGAAACAGGACCCATGCATAATTTGAAAAGCTCTTGGGTGACTGTAATGCACAGTGAAGACTGAAAATCATGGTGTTAGCTTTTATTCTCAGGACAATGTTGTAAGTATTTGTAGCAACTTCCTCGTACAGTTGAGGAAATCTTAGAAAAGTGAAGCAACTGGTCTCTTCTAACCCAAAAGATCCTTGATTTTACACAGGGCTAACTTTAAAAACCACCATCTTGACCAGAATATCAAATTGTCTTTCAGTGACCAAGAGTGAACATGGGAGGAATTTGGGTGCAAAGAATAAAGGCCTGAAGATTCACAAAAGCATTGTTATATCACTGGGTGGTGAGATTACCAATAATTTAGATACTTTCTTACAAATTTAAATGTTACTTTTAATACTGAGTATGCCTTTGTAGAGGCATGTACATGTGTGTGTGCATGTTTGTATACACATGTGTATACATGTCGTATCATGGTTATGGCTGGCACCATCATTTTATTACTTTTCAAAACCTCTGCTAAGTCTGTTACCAGCACATCCACAGAAGTGTTGTCCAGATCACCCCGTCTTTTCTGAGGAGAAGGCTATTCCTTCTGAATATCAAAGTGCTTCCTATTATTCCCCATTTGCCTCAAAATGCTAGCACTGAGTTCAAAAATAACATTTTCATATGTAGGAAATAATCAACAAAAACAAGCAGCACAAGAATATGAAGGCCTACCAACACAGGCTGAACACACACACACGTGAACGAGAAGCTAGCTCCTAAACATGGTCAAATCATTTGGGCATCATTTATTTTTTTTATTTTTATTTATTTATTTTTTTGTCTTTTCGGGATGAGCCAAGATGGCGGAACAGCATGGAAGCTTTTTGTGTGTCTCGCATCCATGAAATACAGCCAGATGAACACTAAACCATCCTACACACCTAGAAAACTGATTGGAGGATTAATACAACAATCTGCACAACCTGAGCCACAGAATTCAACAGGAATTCACCCCAAAAGAAGGAGCATGAAGAAACGACAGCCAGGGATTTAACCAACACAGATACAAGCATGATGTCTGAACCAGAATTTAGAATCACAAGAATACTAGCTGGAATTGAAAACAGATTAGAATCCCTTTCTGCAGAGATAAAAGAAGTAAAAAAGTAGCTAGAATGAAATTAAAAATACTATAACTGAACTGCAATCATGGACAGATGCAGTGGCAGCAAGGATAGATGAGGCAGAACAGAGAATCAGCGATATAGAGGACAAACTTACAGAGAATAATGAAGCAGAAAAAAAAGGGAGATGAAGGCAAAAAAGCACGATTTAAGAATTAGAGAAATCAGTGACTCATTAAAAAGGAACAACATCAGAATCATAGGGGTCCCAGAAGAGGAAGAGAGAGAAATAGGGGTAGAAGGGTTATGTGAGCAGATCATAGCAGAAAACTTTCCTAACCTGGGGAAAGACACAGACATCAAAATCCAGGAAGTACAGAGGACCCCCATTAGATTCAACAAAAACTGACCATCAGCAAGGCATATCATAGTCAACTTCACAAAACACTCAGGCAAGGAGAGTATCAGCAAGGGAAAAAAGTCCCTAACTACAAGGAAGGAAGATCAAGTTTGCAGCAGACCTATCCACAGAAATTTGGCAGGCCAGAAAAGAGTGACAGGATATATTCAATGTGCTGAATCAGAAAAATATGCAGCCAAGAATTCTTTATCCAGCAAGGCTGTCATTCAAAATAGCAGAGATAAAAAGTTTCCCAGACAAAAATTAAAGGAGTTTGTGACCACTAAACCAACCCTGCAAGAAATTTTAAGGGGGACTCTCTGAAGGGAGAAGAGATGAAAATACAAGTGAATGAATGAATGAATAAATACCAAAAGCAACAAAGATTAGAAAGGACCAGAGAACACCACCAGAACCTCCCTACAAGTATCATAATGGCAATAAATTCATATCTTTCAGTACTCACTCTAAATGTCAGTGGACTCAATGCTCCAATCAAAAGGCACAGGATAACAGAATGGATAGTAAAACGAGATCCATCTATATGCTGTTTACAAGAGACCTAAACATACCTTCAGATTGAAAATAAGGGGATGGAGAACCATCTATCATGCTAATGGTCAACAAAAGAAAGCCGGAGTAGCCATACTTATATCAGACAATGTAGACTTTAAAATAAAGGCTGTATCAAGAGATGCAGAAGGGCATTATATCATGATCAAGGGGTCTATCCACCAAGATGACCTAACAATCGTAAACATTTATGCACCAAATGTGAAAGAACCCACATGTATAAATCAATTAATTACAAACAGAAAGAAACTCACCAATAGTAATACCATAATAGTAGGAAACTTCAGCACCCCTTTCACAGCAATGGACAGATCTAATCCAAAAATCAACAAGGAAACTATGGCTTTGAATGACACACTGGACCAGATGGACTTAACAGATATATTCAAAACATTTCATCCTAAAGCAGAATATACATTCTTCTCCAGTACATGTGGAATGTTGTCTAGAATAGACCACATACTGGGACACAAATCAGCCCTAAGTAAATACAAAAAGATCGATATCATACCGTGCATATTTTCAGACCACAACATTATGAAACTCGAAATTAACCACAAGAAAAAAATTTGGAAAGGTAACAAATACTGGAAACTGAAGAACATCCTACTAAAGAATGAATGGGATAACCAAGCAGTTAAAGAGGAAATTTAAAAGTATATGGAACACAATGAAAATGATAACACCACAACCCAAAATCTCTGGGACACAGCAAAGGCAGTCATAAGAGCAAAGTATATAGCAATCCAGTCCTTCCTAAAGAAGGAAGAAAGATCTCAGATACACAACCTAACCTTACGCCTTAAGGAGCTGGAAAAACAACAGCAAATAAAACCCAAAACCAGCAGAAGACAGGAAATAGAGATTAGAGCAGAAATTAATGCTATCGAAACAAAACAAAACAAAACAAAACAGAATAGATAAATGAAACCAGAAGCTGATTCTTTGAAAGAATTAACAAAATTGATAAACCACTAGCCAGTTGGATCAAAAAGAAAAAGGAAAGGATGCAAATAAATAAGATCAAGAATGAAAGAGGAGAGATCACAACCAACACAGCAGAAATAAAAATACTAGGAGAATATTATGAGCAATTATATGCCAATAAAATGGGCAATCTGGAAGAAATGGACAAATTCCTAGAAACATATACACTACCAAAACTGAAACAGGAAGAAATAGAAAATTTGAACAGACCCATAACCAGTAAGGAAACTGAATTAGTAATCAACAATCTGCCAAAAAACAAGAGTCCAGGGCCAGATGGCTTTCCAGGGGAATTCTACCTAACAGTTAAGGAAGAGTTAACACCCTCTTTTGAAGCTGTTCCAAAAAATAGAAATGGAAGGAAAACTTCCAAACTCTTTCCATGAAGCCACCATTACCTTGATGCCAAAACTAGACAGAGACCCCACAAAAAGGAGAACTATAGACCAATTTCCCTGATGAACATGGATGCAAAAATCCTCAACAAGATATTAGCCAACCGGCTCCAACAATACATTAAAAAAATTATTCACCACGACCAAGTGGGATTTATATCTGGGATGCAGGGCTGGTTCAATATCTGCAAAACAATTAATGTGATTCATCACATCAATAAAAGAACAGACAAGAACCATATGATACTCTCAATAGATGCAGAGAAAGCATTTGACAAAATACAGCATCCTTTCTTGATAAACACCCTCAAGAAAGTAGGGATAGAAGGAGCATACCTCGAGATCATAAAAGCCATATATGAACGACCCAACACTAATATCATCCTCAATGGGGGAAAAACTGAGAGCTTTCCTCCTAAGGTCAGAAACAAGACAGGGATGTCCACTCTCACCACTGTTATTCAACATAGTATTGGAAGTATTAGCTTCTGCAATCAAACAACACAAAGAAATAAAAGGCATCCAAACCGGCCAGGAGGAATTCAAACTTTCACTCTTCACAGATGACATGATACTCTGTATGGAAAACCCAAAAGATCCCACCAAAAAACTGCTATAATTGATTCACGAATTCAGCAAAGTTGCAGGATATAAAGTCAATGCACAGAAATCGGTTGCATTCCTATACACCAACAATGAAGTGACAGAAAGAGAAATCAAGGAATCAATCCCATTTACAGTTGCACCAAAAAACATAAAATACCTAGTAATAAATCTAACCAAAGAGGTGAAAAATCTATACTCTGAAAACTATAGAAAGCTTATGAAAGAAATTGAAGAAGACACAAAAAAAAAATGGAAAAAATTCCATGTTCCTGGATAGGAAGAATATTGTTAAAATGTCTATACTACTCAAAGCAATCTACACATTCAATGCAATCCCTATCAAAATAACACCAGCATTCTTCAGAGCTAGAATAATTCTAAAATTTGTATGGAACCAGAAAAGACCCTGAATAGCCAAAGCGATCTTGAAAAAGAAAACCAAAGCAGGAGGCATCACAATCCCAGACTTCAAGCTATACTACAAAGCTGTAATCATCAAGACAGTATGGTACTGGCACAAATACGGACACTCAGATCAATGGAACAGAATAGAGAACCCAGAAATGGACCCACAAACGTATGGCCAAATAATCTTTGACAAAGCAGGAAAGAATATCCAATGGAATAAAGACAGTCTCTTTAGCAAGTGGTGCTGGGAAAACTGGACAGCGACATGCAGAAAAATGAATCTGGACCACTTTCTTACACCATACACAAAAATAAACTCAAAATGGATGAAAGACCGCAATGTAAGACAGGAAGCCATCAAAATCCTCAGGAGAAAGTAGGCAAAAACCTCTTTGATCTTGGCCCCAGCAACTTCTTACTCAACACATCTCCAGAGGCAAGAGAAACAAAAGCAAAAATGAACTACTTGGACCTCATCAAAATAAAAAGCTTCTGCACAGTGAAGGAAACAATCAGCAAAACTAAAAGGCAACCGACAGAATGGGAGAAGATATCTGCAAATGACATATCAGATAAAGGGTTAGTATCCAAAATCTATAAAGAACTTATCAAACTCAACATCCAAAAAACAAATAATCCAGTGAAGAAATGGGCAAAAGACATGAATAGACACTTCTCCAAAGAAGACATCCAGATGGTCAACTGACACATGAAAAAACATTCAACATCTCTCATCATCAGGGAAATACAAATCAAAACCACAATGAGATACCACCTCACGCCAGTCAGAATGGCTAACATTAACAACTCAGGCAACAACAGATGTTGGCAAGGATGCGGAGAAAGAGGATCTCTTTTGCATTGTTGGTGGTAACGCAAGCTGGTGTAGCCACTCTGGGAAACAGTATGGAGGTTCCTCAAAAAACTATAAATAGTACTACCCAATGACCCAGCAATTGCACTACTAGGCATTTACTACAAGGGATACAGGTATGCTGTTTCGAAGGGACACATGCACCCCTCCATGTTTATAGCAGCACTCTCAACAATAGTCAAAGTATGGAAAGAGCCCAAATGTCCCTCGATGGATGAATGGATAAAGAAGATGCGGTATATATACACAATGGAGTATTACTCGGCAATCAAGAAGAATGAAATCTTGCCATTTGTGACTATGTGGATGGAACTGGAGGCTATGGTGCTAAGTGAAATTAGTCAGAGAAATACAAAAATCCTATGACTTCACTCATGAGGACTTTAAGAGACACAACAGATGAACATAAGGGACGGGAAATAAAAATATAAAAATAGGGAGGGAGAAAAACATAAGAGACTCATAAATACGGAGAATAAACTGAGGGTTACAGGAGGGGTTGTGGGGGGGGATGAGCTAAATGGGTAAGGGGCACTAAGGAATCTACTCCTGAAATCATTGTTGCACTATATGCTAACTAATTTGGATGTAAATTTTAAAAAACAAAGAAAATTAAAAGAAAAAAGCTAAGTAAAAAAATTTTTTTCTAATGTTTATTTTTGAGGAGGGGGAGGGGCAGAGAGCGAGGGAGACACAGAATCTGAAGCAGGTCCAGGCTCTGAGCTGTCATCACAGAGCCCGACGCAGGGCTCAAACTCAGAAAGAGGCTCGAACTCACAAACCGCAAGAATAGGACCTGAGCTCAAGTCAACCACTTAACTGACTGAGCCCCCCAGGTGCCCCAATTTTGGCATCATTTAAAACACCTGAATGTGGTTTTCCTTAACTTTTAAGAACTCGATTAGTAAAATAATATTTTATGTTATAGTTATAACATAGTTATAACGATAGTTATAGATTTCCTCTGATTTCAAGCTGGTTTGCTGAGGAAATACAGAATGCACATTGTCAAGAAAAATCAATGCCTAATTACAAGAGGGATGCACTAGGGATGCGTGGTTGGATCAGTCAGTTAAGTCTCTGGCTTCAGCTCAGGTCATGATCTCATGGTCCACGGGTTTGAGCCCCACATTGGGCTCTGTGCTGACTGATAGCGTAGAGCCTGGAGCCTGCCAGCAATTCTGTCTCCCTCTCTCTATGCCTCTCCACCACACACGTGCACATTGTCTCTCTCAAGAATAAACAAACAAACAAACAAAAAAACAGGGATGCACTATTTTCAGTTTTCTGACAATACTGTTTTCAGAATGCCTGCTCTGATTAACAAGTCCCGTAGATATTTTCGTTAAAATTTTCCCATGCATATCATTCAAGAAGCCCATTGCTTTTAAGTACAGACCCTAGATTTACAACGCCCAATGCCTTCCCCCAGCAGGAGCTGCTGCCCTGAGCCCTTCTGACAGCCTGCCCCGTTTCCACCTGCCTGGCTCCAGACCTCCCCCCACTGCCTCAACAGAGCAGCTCCGTCTTCTGTGTTAATAGTTCTTGTGAGGAACATTTCTATGGGTAACAGTGTTTGGAAACTATTCTTCTGCAACAGCACCTTCATTTATCGGAGAAACAAACACTAGAACCTGGAGTGGAAAAGGCCCTGTAGTCCTGCTTCCCACACGATGAACACCAGGGTTCAGACCCCTGACCCTTCATGTATGACAGTGGGTATATTTGTGTCCACTTCTGCTACAAGTTACGACACATTCAGCGGCCTAAAAACACCACCAGTTTGTTAGCTCACAGTTCTGGAGGTCGTTAAGTTTGACGTGGGTCTCACAAGGCCGGATTCCTTTCTGAAGGCTCTTGCCTTTTATAGCTTCTGGGTACTACCTGCATTTCTTGGTGTGTGGCCCCTTTGTCCATCTTGATTCACAGCCAGTGGAGTTGGGGTGAGCACTTTTCATGTTGCCATCTGTCCCGTTCTCTCCTCCATAGTCCTATCTCCCCCTGACCAGTCAGGAAAGGTTTTCCACTTTTAAAGACTAATGTGATTAGATTGGCTCACCTAGACAACCCAAGATCGTTCTCCCATCTCAAGGTCCTTAAGCACATCTGCACACGTAAGGCAATACTCACAGGTTCTGAAAATTAGGAGGTAGACCTCTCACAGAGCCATCTTTCTGCGGACCACAGGGAGTATTGGTATGCCCTGCCCTAGTCTAACTACCAGACACAACATACTCATTAACACCAACTCGCCAAGGCAGTTATTCCCAAGCTCAGAATTATACACACCCTAATAAAGTCCATTTGGATAGGCATAGAAGAAAGGAAAACCATTCTCAAAGTTTGTTTTTGTGGTTTTAAATCCTAGATGCCATCTATTTTTGGCATGGTATAGACTCAACACTGACTGTACCAACATTTTTTTTTTTTGCATATTCTCATAGTTTAGAAGTTATATGAAAGAAACACATTTTACTGGTATGGGATATATAACTAAAAAAGAGGGGTTTGGAGTATTTTCCTAGAAATAAAATATGTGGATTTTGATGTAAGAGATCAGCAAAGTGGCATTTCCAGGTTACCATATATTTCTTTAAGTGTTTGTTTATTTGAGAGAGAGAGAGAGCACACACGCAAGAGTGCAGACAGAGAGAAAATCCCAAGCAGGCTCCATGCTCAGTGTAGAGCCCAATGCGGGACTCGATCTTACAACCACAAGGGCATAACCTGAGCTGAAATCAGGAGTCGGACACCTAACTGACTGAACCACCCAGGCACCCCACCACACTATTTCTGATCAGACTTATGCAAAATGTGAACTTTATTGCCAAGAAAATACAGGTCTTTAAGTGGTTGACAGGACAGAACTTTGAAAACCAATTGGTAGTTCCAATCCTCAGGTAGTTCCTGAGGGCAAGCATCTAAAGTCTCCTGGTCAAATAGCCCTTTTCCATTAGCAAGTTGATCTGGGCAAGAACACAGCCCTGAATCAAGGGATCTGGTAATTCCTAACCAGAGGTGAAAATCCTCCATAAAGCTCTGACATCTTTGTTCTTCATGTGTCCTCAATAAAGAAATCCTTGGCTGCACTGATCATTTACCCTCAAGCCATCCTTCCTCCTTCGAATGTCCAGTTCTTCCACACTCTCCCATCTCCTTTCAAAATTTACATGGTACCCTTCAATCCCAGAAAATTCCATCATTCCCACCTTTCAATTCAACACAAGAGTCACAGAATGTGAGCTGGTGCTTCAAAACGGAATACTACACATTCATGGTATTTCTGGAAAACGACAGAGGACATCCATTTAACAAGCATACATGGAGAACCTTATTTGTCAAATTCCCAAAGGTAGTAGATCTCAGTTATACCTTGAAATCACCAAGCAAGTTTTTTAAAAAATACATATTGATAACTGTGGTCCTACTGCTAAGACTCCGATAGAATTCTCTGGCATATGACCTAGGCAGCTTATTAAAACTGCAAATCCCGTGGGGCACCTGGGTGGCTCAGCCCATTAAGTGTCTGACTTCAGCTCAGGTCACGATCTCATGGTTCATGAGTTTGAGCCCCGCATCAGGCTCTGTGCTGACAGCTTAGAGCCTGGAGCTTGCTTTGGATTCTGTGTCTCCCTCTTGCTCTGCCCCTCCCCAGCTCACATGGTCTTGCTCTCTCAAAAATAAACATTTTAAAAAATTTAAAAAATTAAAATAAAAATGCAAATACCATGGTTCCTACACAGACCCTTCTGCTCCTTGTAAAATTATTTCCTGGAGGAGAAGGGTGAGCCCCAGCAATAAGTATATATTTTTTTAATTTTTTTAATGTTTTTAAAATTTTTTTTCAACATTTATTTATTTTTGGGACAGAGAGAGACAGAGCATGAACGGGGGAGGGACAGAGAGAGAGGGAGACACAGAATCGGGAACAGTCTCCAGGCTCTGAGCCATCAGCCCAGAGCCCGACGCGGGGCTCGAACTCACGGACCGTGAGATCGTGACCTGGCTGAAGTCGGACACTTAACCGACTGCACCACCCAGGCGCCCCTATGTTTTTTAAAATTTATTTTTGAGACAGAGAGAGACAGAGCATGAGCAGGGGAGGGGCAGAGAGAAGGGGGAGACACAGAATCCAAAGCAGGCTCCAGGCTCTGAGCTGTCAGTACAGAGCCCAATGCAGGGCTCAAACTCATGGACTGTGAGATCATGACCTGAGCCGAAGTCAGACACCCAACCAACTGAGCCACCTGGGCGGCCCACAAGAAGTATATTAATAAAAACCTTAGATAGGTTGGGTGGTAATGGTTCTCAGAATACACTTGGAGTATCAAACTGATGGGTGATAAAGAATTTTAGGGCAGCACAGAAGGGGCTGAGTGAGAAAGTTTGCTCATTTGAGACAATCTTTGTGTGACTACTGTCCTAGAGGTAGAGCCCCTCCCTAAGGAATGTGGTGGAGGCCTCCTCACAACAAAGGAAGGTAACATGGCCCAATCAACTCCTATCCACATCTTCATAGCTCTGACCTAACTCTCTAACTTGGACTGTGTCCAGACTTATGTGTTACCATGTAAGTAGAAATTGCATAAAAGGCTACAGCTCGCAGCACTCAGGGCTCAGTTTTTCAAGTACAAACCCACTGAGCACATGCTGGCACAACCAATAAAGTAGTTTCCTTGATAAAGAAAGCCTCAGGGTCCCGTCTCTCCGTGCAAGAATCCTGCTACACTACTACGGGTGAAAAGAAAGACAGACACACAGAGCTTACACCAAGGACTGATTTTTTTCCATGAACAATAGTAACTAAATGGCAAATCCGGAACCCAGACCCAACGATTCCAACTTTCACTTTCTCTCCATACTGTCTCTACTATTGGATTTCTAAGTGGATCAGGAAACCCTTGGATGGAACTATTTCACTAACCTGAAAGCAGCCTTACCGTCAACATTTAAATGTTGCACCCTGCTTAGAAGACATTAATACCAAAATGAGAAATAATTTCACTCTCTGCCACCACCTAATAAAGATCTGTTTAGAAACCATGGCCCTTCCAGACGGGGCTGTTTCTCATAGATTCTGTACCTGCAATTTGGAGGAGCGCTCATTAGAAACCAGTCAATGTGCAAGCTTTGCATGCTACACCTGTTCATGCAGAGATACAGGAAAAACAGCAAAAGCTACCTAGTTGGGGCATTTTAGAAGAGTTTTGATTAAAAATTATGTGTACTATTTTAAGGCATTTTGATCCAATCCCCATGTGCATCATGTAAGCGGGACGGAAATTACTAGTTGAAGCCAATTTTAAACAAAAGAGTCAAAAGTTGATACCCACCTTTCAGCCTCATTCAATCTCTTCTTAACCCTTAGATTCATCTCTGAGGTTAAATAGAACAACCCTAATTTTAACTCCAGAGCCTGAAGTCTTTAATGCAGTGCACTATCTCTAGCTTTAGTTTTATTTCTGAGAGGAATAAATTTCTGAGAGGCAGACTGCTTGCTTGTTCCTGGTGCATCAGAAGAAAAGATCATGACCTCTGCTGTCCTCCTCACCTGTGAAACATTAAGCTAAATTGGTCATTTGCTCTATCCAGCACACTCGTAAAGGGAGTTTAGTCGCAAATGAAAGCTTCTCTTATTTTGCATCTTGATCTTTGTAAACGACCTTTGAGTCTTATTTCCTCCTCTCCTGAGAAAAAAAAAATTAAAAAAGGAAACCACTTGACTAATGGGTGACCTACCCACCAGGTCAATGTTCCCTGGCTTAATTTAGTTGTTATTAATGTACAGTAGATCTCCATATGTCTTTGGCTTTCTCATTTAATGAGTAATCAGTTAAAGAAATCTTTCCAGGGCTCAGGGAGCACACATATCCACAGTTATTCCCCAAACTGGATTCTTAGGCGGCTTTATCTTTTTTGTTCTTATTAGCTCAGCACAAAACTAGCAACATTTTCATCTAATGATACAGGTGCATAGCCTAAAAGTCCAACAGTACCAGAAACAAGAGCATTAAAAAAATTAACTGCCTCCTGCTGCATTCTGCCACACTATGGATTCCCACTCCCCAGAGGCAGTGATTACCTCAGTCACTTAGTGCCCAAGCAAAGCAATCCTTTGACTACTCATAAGCTGAAAAGATTGGACTCGAGAGGACTCTAGGAAAGTTTTCTTGAAGAGACATTATAGCTAATAAGGCTGTGATTCCCACAGGAAAAAAAAATCTTTTTGGAAATACGATCTGGACAAGATCTGGTAACACTGCTTCTAAAATTTCTCCCACAGTATTGTAATCACCAACCTGTCCTCCTTCACCCAATTTTGCCCACAGCTTTGGGGCAACAGCCCAACACGCATACATCTCCTCGGGGGGTGGTTTGCCAGTAGTGAGATTTATAGCAGCAAATTCGTCTTTTTATTTATTCAACACCACTCTCTCTCACAGATAGGTTCAAGAGAGCCAGACCCCTGCTTTCTCCTAGAACCAGAGTGGGTAGAAAGATGTTCTGCTCTTTCCCTTCTTCACAAGGAAATAAACAGGAGAGTGAGCCACGAAAGATTTATTTGTTCTCATTTGTGGGCCATAGTGGTGTCCTTCTTGGAATACAGACACAGCAATTTTGTCTCGCATACTTTCATGTATTCACAGGATCATACAGATTTAGGAGAGTATTTCCAATTCATGTTTCGTTGTGCATTCAGGTCACAGGCTTGCCCCTCAATCAACTTATTTTGTAGTTTTGTGAATCATCTTCTCTGTCAGTATATGCATTGTTACCTCCCAAGTACCGTCCTCAGGATATTCCCTTCTCTTGCTGTGTCCTTCCTTCCTTGCCTAGTTCTTTTTCATCCTCCTTAGGGTCTTTGTCTTTTAGAAACTGTTGGCTATAGTGCTAAGCCTCTCTCTCTGCTCCTCTCACTAGGGTGCCCCTTGAACCTCCCATGAAGCTTTGGTCTCTATCTCCTTCAGGCTATACCACAGAGATGGCCAGGCCTTCTGCAGGTGCAAAAGAGCAGTTCATTTGCTTCAACTTATTGGGTCAAACAGGACAGTAATTTCCCATGGAGACAGCAAGCACTGCATTTCCTTCATGTAATCAAGCTGGATGAGTCCCTTTCCTCTGAGGCTGAACACAGGGCACCTTTTCACTTCGCAATCCCAGGCCAAGCTCTTAGGCAATATTTTCCCTCTATCACAGTCAAAATGAATGGGCATTTTATAAACTCAAGGGCTTACAATATATAGTGGAATTACATAAGAACTCACCTCCAAGAACAAAGGAACATAGTCACAGAGTTGGATGCTATACATTGTTGCACTTTTGTTTGCCCTCAGCTTCTATTCACAGTTGAAAGGCAGCCATCTGTACTTACCCCCAGTTTTTCCCTCCCTCCTTCTCAGTCCTCTGTGGACCTTAAGCCTTAATCTGAGTCCAAGCTCTGATGGAATGTGCAGTCCTCTTGTCAGGGGGACCAAGGAGGACCTAGGACAACATACCATGCTCTGCCTGAATGACCTAGAGAAACAGCTGAGTTTTCAATACTCCGCTGATAAGTTTTCAAACATATACCTCAAGGAAAAGAGGTCACCATTAGGAACACAGAGTTAAGCCCTTAGATCATTCAAGCTTACCTGGCTCTTCCCAATCTTCCCAAACTGATAGCATAGGTCCCCAATCAACCAAAACTTTGGCATGCTGTCTGCACAAGGCAAGATGATTCTAACCCCCAGTAGGCTCCCGAATACTCAAACAGGCATGAAAGACTCAGCAGACCCTTGTTAAAACCTTCAGCTGCCAGAAATCCATAGAAATAGGCCTGAGCTAATGCTATGCTCTAGATACCTGCTCCCCTGCATCCAGGTTCACGCGAGCTGCCTGTTCCCACAGAGCAAATTTGACCTAAGTCCAGGGAGGTCAGACTCAAACATATCGCTGAGTACCTCACTTTCTCAGTCGAGTCCAAGGCATTCCACTGGCTGCAACTACCTCTGTCCTCATTGGTAGCAGTGGATCTTCTACCATGGCCCCGACTAGGCCTCCAAATCTGAAGGGCACACAGATATAAGAAATTTCCGAAATTCTGTTCAGTTAGAAAGCCATCTTACTAAAACTCCAGTCTGTTCCCAAAGACCTTCTGTATTTCCTTCACCGGACTGCCCAAAGGTGAGTGAGCTATCTTTGTAAGACCTCTGTATCAGAGAGCCCAGAATAAGGTGGGTCATTACTTACCCCAAACCAAGAGAAGAAACAGCCATCTCCAGCTCAGAAGTTCTTGGCTGGGATCTCCCAACTACCCCGTCCTGATTATATAGGGAAAGGGTGCTGTAAATGTCCTGGTAATTCACAGCAGGTGTGAGGAGGACTGATGATTGCTTCAGAGAAACACTGGGCACCCAGAGAGGACCAACAGGAAATTGTAGGGCTAGTCTTCCAAACCCTAGTGTGTATAAAATCACCTGGGAACAGTGAAAAATGTCTATTTCCAGGATTCAGTCACAGAGATGATATTCAATGATAAACAATGCACATCCCTAGTGCATATGAGTTGCCAAAGCCAAAGAAGCAGGTCTAAAACTACAATTAACCCCAGAGGAGAGAACTTCTTACGAGAGGAAAGGATTCTGTTCTCAGGGAAAGAGTAGCTTTGGCTCCTGGCTGAGTCAATGCTAATAACAATAATAACGTTAACTTTTACAGCGTGCTTGCTCTCTGCCAGGCACTGTGCAGGTGCTCGATAGGCATTATTTAATCTTCCACAATACATGCTAATATCCTCATTGTATAAAAGAGGCCTAGATTGGCTGTTATGTGCCACATAACTGTAAGTAATAAAAACTAGAATGGACTGATATTAGTCTGACTCAAGTCCCTGATCTCTCTTAACAGTAACCCTTACACCTTAGTAACATCCCTCTGTGTCACTGAAAATACTGAATCAGCCACTTAACTATGCTTATCCGTGTCCCCAGAGCCCACTACTCCCCTTCAGTGTAGCTGCATGGGATCACAGCCCCTGGAGACAGCTGTAGAGGATGTTGGCTGAAAATACCTACTCAGCCCTCATTTCTTATGAGATTCTAAGAGCTCTGCATGGGCTAACTTATTTCATCTTGATAACAACTCTATTACTGCCACTATGTAGATCAGGAAACACTAGGGCCTGAAGACATTTAAAAGTTGTGAGAGACTGAATATATAAACGGACAAGAGCAGGACCACATATAAAAACAGAACTCTGACCTGCAGCCATCTTCCCAGGAAACCAACTTATCTATGACCAACAGCCCAGGAAGCCAGCCTGCTGTGAGTCAGACTTTTCAGAGGTCTGGTTGCTATATTCAGTAACAATACAGGAAGTGAAACAATGACTTCTATAACAATCTGGCCCAAATGGCCAGGGCTTGACTAATAACTGACAATTTCCCTAAATTTTGTCCCCACTTCCAACTTAGGACCAACCAGAGAAAGCCAAATAGGCTCTTCTAACCAGTCACATAGATGCTTCAGTTAGTTCAACAGGCTCCAGTCGAGGAACACCTGGAGCCTTCCCTCTGTCCACACAGCTTTCCCACTCCTCTGCCTGCCTTTCAGTCTCTGTGAAGACATAAGCGATGGTGACTGACTCCCTTGCTATATAGCAAGTTCAGAATAGCCTTTACTTGTTCTCTTGGTTGGTCTTTTTTTTTTTTTCTCCTACAGTTGCTCGAGATTACGTAGCATCTGAGAAACAGAGCTGGGATTCAAACCAGGCATTTGGACCCCAGAGTCCACTCTCTTTAACTTGAAGATATAAAGCCTGCTCAGAGCCTTCAGATTCACTCCCAAACTAGCATCTGCTTCTTCTAAGCCTTTGAAGATGCCTGACTTCTCCATCTAGTCTACCAGCTTCATTAGAGTCCCCTGGCCCAGGGTTTCTCAATATCAGCACTATTAACATTTTGGTTCTGACAGTCCTTTGTTGGGGGCGGGAGGTAGGATGTGCATTGTAGGGTATGATGCTCGGCAGCATTCCTGGCCTCTACCTATGCAGGTGCCAGTAGCACATTCCCAGCTCTGACAACTAAAAATATCTTCAGATATTGCCCTGGGTGTAAGGAGGAGACGGATGGGGAATAAAATGTCCCCCAGTTAGGAACCATGATCTAGAACAGTGCTTCTAAAATGTTTCACGTGTAACAAATCACTTGGGGACCTTGTTAAAAATTCAGATTGATTCAGGAAGTCTGGGGTGGGGCCTGAGATTTTGCATTTTTAACAGCTTCCAGGGGATGCCAATGTTGCCTACCTGAGAAGCAAAAATCTAGATTGGGGTGCTTTCTTCAAATGTAGATTCCACGCACCCAACCCAGAAAATGCTTATTCAGAATGCCTGGCTGGGGCTCAGGCAACTGTATTCCGACAAGTTTCTAAAGCACTTCTTATGCACAATAAAATGTGACATAACTGTGGTCTTGTTTTAGTAACTTCAGGTCCAGGACCCAGGGTTTCAGATATTCCGAGATCGGCATGGAATCCCCTGGGAATCCTGAACACAGCCCACAGCTGTGGTAAGGGACACCTCACGGCAGTGATAAGTGTTTGATTCCCTGCCCCAAGAGAAGACTCTTTATTTTGACATGGCTGGAGAGAAATCCCTCCCAAGAGAGAGGGGCACTCCACGATTCTAGGACAGACCAAAGAAATGGACTCTGGCTACCGGAAGCAGATATGGGCATTCTAAGGGGAAAGAAGGCTTCAGTGGGGCCCACAGAAGCAAGCTCAAGAAGGAGATGGAAAGGCAGCTCCAAGAGATTCCTACAGCAAGGGTCAGTAAGGAAGAGTCTCCTAGAATGAATACATTCCCAATATTTAATCCTCCCCCTTAGGTCACTCAGCTTAAGACTCAAAAAGAGAGCCAGAAGCAGAGAGAGGGACACACACACACACACACACACACACATTCCAGAAAAAATGGTTTGTCTAGCTAGGTATTGGTTATAAATTCGTCATAATTATTTGGGATCTTTCATTCTAAGAGTATGTACATCCCCTACCAGAAGGATTAATAAAATGATTTACTGTTGTAAGATCCTTGAGTTAAAATTGCATTTATTCATATGCCATGCAATAATCTAAAAGAGATGGGGGGAGGTGAGTGGAAAGGTAAATCAAAAAGGAACAGAGAAAACCTAACTTTCTCTAGAGTTAACATGATTATCTAATAGTAATGCACCTTAAGTCTTTGCATACAAGGGAAGTCAGGAGAGCATCCCCATGTATAAGCTAAGCCCTGTGTTAGATACTTTATTTGCATGATCTAATTTAACCTCAAAACAACCCTATGAAGTAGGTGTCATTGCCTACTTTTTTGGATCAAGAAACCAAAGCTCAAAGAGTTTAGTAATCCTTCCTATCACATAGCAAATAAGAGTGAAATCTGTATACTTCCTTTTTTCTCTTTACCATATTTATCTATTACATTCGTTAAATTAGAAATCTGCCATTTTATACCCAATTATGGCTCAAATGACCATAAATGGCACCATCCAAGCCACTTGACAAATGGCATCTGGCTTACTCAAGGCACCTCCTACCTTGTCTTCAGGCTTCCAGTTTTGCTCTCACCCAATCTACTCTTCACATAGCCACTGGAGTGATATTTTTTAAATGCAACTGTTATCAAATCCCACTCTCCTTCCCCTCCATTGCCCTTGATAACAAAACTTAAACTGCTTTGTCTTACAATGCTAAGATACAACCCCTCCCTACTTTTCCAGCTTCATTTTTCCCAATGTCCTCCTCCCTTTCCTCTCACCTCTATTGTCCTTGCACCTTGTGTTCAAGTCAGAGTGGATTCCTTTTATTTCTTTCAGCAATTCCATGTTCTCTCTCATGTCTTTCTCTCGGCCCAAAATGCTCTCCCTGCTTGGATAAGTTTGACTTACTGTCCCAAGGCATCATGTCCTCAGGGAGGCCTGTAGTCCCTCACAATTTACACTCCCATAGCACCCTGTGCTTTCCCTATCATGACGCTCAACACACTTTGTTGTGGTGGCCACAAAAATTCACCTCCCAGATCTGACTGAGGGGTATATAATTCAATGACTCCAGCATGGAAGCCATACTTACCTCCAGCAGCTTCCAGCCCATGACTGAGCTTAGAGGAATACTAAAGCAGGTCCATTCCTGGAAGATGTGATTCCTCTGATTGCTGACTTGGCTAAAAACTCTCATCAGTGGTGCCAAAACTTTATGAGAATAGCACAGATTTGTCCTACATATATTTCTTGCTTCCTTCTCTCCTCCACAGGGTCAGACATGCATTGTGTTCTAATGGTTCTATCGTGCTCTCCCAACCTCACCTAGCTCCCTCTCCATTTTCTTTTATAGGCATGTTCTCCAATAAGTCTCCTGCTGTCTGTTTCTCAGAGAACCAGAACTAACATCCTCATGTAATTCTCTATCTCTGCTCAATGGAGTCTGAGCCATATGAGAAAAGGGCCCACCCAGTCTGTTTTATAGAAGTCACTATTACAACTCCCATACCTAACACAGTGCCTGGCATATTGTAGCCACCCAGTAAAAACTGTCAAGTGAATGTCATTAAATGAAGAATGACTGATTCTTCTGAATCTGATTCCAGAGCCCATTTTCTTTTCACCTCTCCATGTTTCTTCCCTACTGCCTCTGCCTTAACCACACACACACACACACACACACACACAGCAAAACTCTGTGCTAGGTATGTTGTGATAATCAGATGTAAAGAACCATGGTTCTTGGGATGCCTGGGTGGCTCAGTCAGTTATGGATCCAACTTCAGCTCAGGTCATGATCTCACAGTCCATGGGTTCGAGCCCTGCCTCAGGCGCTGTGCTGACAGCTCAGAGCCTGGAGCCTGCTTCGGATTCTGTGTCTCCCTTGCTCTCTGCCCCTCCCCCGCTCATACTCTGTCTCTCTCTGTCTCAAAAATAAATAAAAACATTAAAAAAAAAAGAACCATGGTTCTTACTCTCAAAAGAAGCTAATTGTATAGAAGTACTAAGTGTGATTTTTCAACAAGCCTTTGTGAGGAAGGGGTGAAGAAGCAGGAATAAGAAAAAATATCCAGGTATTTGGGAATAATACACCCAACCATTAAGACTTTGCTCTCTTTACTGCTGTATCTCTACTGCCTATAACAGTGAATGACACAAAGAAGGCAGTCAATAATGGATGAATGAACTGATTCATTGAGTTCTATGGATTTTTCCATTCTCTCCATGTATGCCCTTGACACAAATGTTCTAGAATTAACATAGATATAATGTAAGAGTCTAAACTTGACCTTTATTTTCAAAATTTTTAATAACATTTTGCTTTGGGGTAAACACACCACTTGATAAAATGTCTGTTAAGTCTTGGTAGTATTTGAGGAATTGGAATTTGATTCTTAACATTCTAGGAGAAGCACTTAAGGAGTTTCTAGGTAAGAAATTAGAAAGTAAACTATTGGCAATTTATCCTTATGAAAATAAGAAATCTTGCCAAACAAAAGCATCCCTGATCAAAATAATACAACTAAAACACCATCACCACACACTACGACCAAGGCCTGTTCTGTGTACCGTGAGCACTGAAAAGGGGAACAAGATATGCCTTGTCACTGAGGACTCTGGTGTCACTGGAGATGAGGAAATTCACCTGAATACTTGAGACCCACTTAATGGTCCTCACAGATGCTCTTAACCATCTTTGAAGAGGTGATTAAGTTGTCATCACCTCCATAAACTCTCCCCAGATCCCCTTCTTCCTCTTTTTCTCTTTATTTTGTTTCATCATAGTCTACATTGATTTAGAGCTGGTTGGTCACATGCAGATCTGCTTATTCTCACTATTCATTTGAGAGCATTTGTTAATATATTCTATGTGACGGTATGGAAGTAATATCTTATAATCCTACAGCATGTCATGGCTTAAAAAAAGTAATTCCAACCCCTAAGTTTATCCTTTTTCAGCCCTGACAAAAATTCTCTGAAGCAGGAAGGACTGACACGGCAACAGTCACTCCACAGATGAGGACACTGAGACTTGAAAAGGTTGGAGTTGGACAGGCCTGGATTTGAATTCTAGCTCTGCTGTGAATTGTGTGGACTTGAAAGCTCATTTTTTTGCTCTGAGCTTCCGTTTCCTGTAAAATGGGGAATAATGTTGTCTTGCTTCTTACAGTTTAAAAAAAATTTTTTTTAATGTTTATTTATTTTTGAGAAAGAGAGAGAGAGAGAGAGAGGGAGAGAGAGAGAGAGGCAGAGAGAGAAGGAAACACAGAATCCTAACCAGGCTCCAGGGTCTGAGCTGTCAGCACAGATGTGGGGCTCAAAATCACAAACTGCAAGATCATGACCTGAGCTGAAATCAGACATTTAATTGACTGAGTCACCCAGGCACTCCTACTTCTTATAGTTTTGAAGATCAAGTGTATTGTGTGCAGATCTCAGCTAGAGACTGACATATAAATAATTCATTAATAAACAGTAGGAATAAATGAACAAATAAGGTGTGTTACAGAGCTAATTAAAAGGCATGTTTTGAACCCAGATCTCAACTCCAAGTCCAGAGATCTTTTGAAGATACCCTTGATTAACTGTCTTAAATCATAAGCTTCTTTATGGCAGAAGGGACTTTTAAGTCATCTTTGTATCTACAGAAGGCCTTAACAGACTACTTTTCAATTTCTAAGGGCTAAACATTATTAATTAAATACAAATAGTTATCTTACTGAATTTCCAGTCATCTTTATTCAATCCCCTGAGGTCCCAGAGTACCTGATATATACTGTGGCAATATGTTGGGATTGTGTTTGACCATGAGCAAGAGAATATATGACAATAGTAGCTTACATATAAGATATCATTCATCTCATGCAAGAAAAGAATGGGAATAAGTTGCAGTTGTCCAGGGCTTCTCTAACGGTACAGCAATGCCATAAGGGAACCACGTTTCTTCTATCTTCTTTCTTCATGGCCTTAAAATGGCTGAACCTTAATCCAGCGTCTACATCAGCATGTCCATGTTCCAGGCAGAAATAAAAGTGAAGAGAGATGTATAAATAACCAAAGAGCAAGAACTGCATTACTAGCAACTGGTAGCTGCATGGAGGCACAGATTATGGGTAGATAGAGGTATAATAAGGCACCCAGCCTCTATTATTATAAAGGAGACAAAGAAAAGGAATTGAGACAAGGGAATTTCTCTTCATGAACCCAGAACCTAGTATGGTGCTTGACAAACAGCAAGTCATTAGTAAAAAATTGTCCAATATATAAGTATATCCTTAGTAGCCCCAAGACCTCAGTCGAGCCAAATTGGCTTTATCAGCAGAGCCCCATGTGAAAAACACTTGGCAAATTCTGGGGCTCGCTGATCACCATTTACCTAAAGGCCAGCTGAATTTCTGCAAGTATTAGGGTACCAAAGTACTGGAATCTCTCTTACATCTTCCTGACCAGCACTATCTTCATAATGCCAGTGATGCTGACTAGATCAGGATCTGAGAAGCAAACATCCTTTTGGTATAGATGGCCATCATCCTCATGGCCAGCGCTATGCAAATATTTTTTCTGAGATACATTTATTGGTGACTGCATGAAATTCACTCTGCTAACTCGTGCCAAGGGTTCTCTCTGGAAACCTCATAGAACCAACATGGAGTTGCTGCAGAAAGTTATGCTGCATCTGATAAAACCATCAGCGCTATGGCTGAGGTGTTTCATTAGGGCGAAGGTGGAGTGAAAGCAGAAATTTGCTAGAGCCGCTAATCTCTCTGCAGCCAGCAGCTAAGAGTTTCAAATTGAGCACTAAGTTTAATGTGATTTAGTATATTTGCTCAGTGTGCCATTTTACCCCTGGGTTAACATGGGAAAATGAAGAAAGAGCTAATTGCACTATTATCTCTTCAACATAATGGGCCAGTGCCCCAGAGCAGCTGCTGTTCTTATTAGATCCTGTCACCAGGGGGAAATACTGCTTTCTCTCTCCCAAGGAGCAACTTCTTTTGTTCACTAACTGTGTTTACAGGACACACTTGTCTGGCTTGCTACTCTACGTCGGGTGCCATAGACATACCCTCTCTTTAGCATTCTTTCTCCCAAACCCTTGATATCAAGTTTGTATCTCTAAATTAACAACTTTGATTCTGAAGGCAATGCATCTCCGGAAATCGTTCATAAGGTAGGGAGAAAAGAGTACTTCAAGAGGTCTTGAGCCCTATTCCTATCAATTACTAACTGTGGGTCCCTGGGCAAGTTATGTAATTTGCCCTGAACCTCAGTTTCCTCATCTGTAAAATGGGGATAATAGTAGATGCTAACTCTGAGGGCTATGAAGAATAATGAAATAAGTGAACTGTTTAGCCTTGTGTATATGGTGGACACTCAATTGCTATATATAATTATGATTATTAATTTTAAATACACTTTATACATCATGCAAAATGATTGAAAACAATGGCAGAAGGTGTTAAAGGAGAATTACAAAACATAAAGAAGGGGTGCCTTAGCAGCATTCTCTAAGTAAAGCATTTATATTATAGCAGATTACATTTTTATTACCTTTGCTCTATGTGTGGGGATGAGTGGAGTGACAATCAAGAAAAACAAGAAGCTCGGGTACAATAAAGTAACTAATATTTGGATAGTATATGAGAGCTTTCAATTATTTCCTCAAGTAATTTACTGAGAGTTAGATAACACATGAATTATGAATAGAGGAACACAAGATTTGTGGTTGGAATATATATCTTAAAGTCTCAGCTCTGTCATTTGCCAATTATACAAACTGGGGCAAGAAACTCACCTTTTCTGGGGCTTTTCCAACATGTAACACAGGTATGATGTTATTTGATTTACCCTCAGATGTTTTGAAAATGAAAATGAAAAATTAACTTAGAAAAGCTTCAAACACTTAAGAGCCACACAAACACCTGCATATGAGTGTTTCCAGTAGCTTCATTCATAATCTCAAAAAAAAAAAAAGGGAATCAACCAAAATGTTCTTTAATAAGTGAATGGATAAAAAAAAAAAAAACTGATACTGATCTTGTTTCCTAATACCACTCTCCAATAAAAAGAATGAGGGCTCACTGAAGAAATGAAGAATTCTAGGATTGAGGCAGGAAATCTACAAGGTAAGTATGGGGCATCTCGTACTGCCAAAAAGTAAGAAGCTCCTAAAACAAACAAACAAACAAACAAATCCACAGTCATTGGGATATGTTAAAGGAACATAACAGCCAACCAATGGCCAGAGGTGAAACAATTTGAGGATCAAAATAAAATTTTACTGGATTAGAACTCAAAATAGAAAATAAATATCCATGAGGCCATACAGACATAAATAAATGTTTGAATATATAAGTAAGTGGGGAGAAGAGATAAATTTCCCATACAGAAAAATTTCAAGTGCTTTAGGTAAATATTCTGTCCTCAAGGAGGTGGAACATAATTCCCCACACCTTAACTATAAGCTGCATATAATGACTTTCTTCCCAAGACACAGAAAAAAAAAAAAAAAAAGAGGATATGTGTGGTGGGGGGAGTTATTTTATAGTGGGGAAACATGACAAATACTGCCTCAGCCAGGTGATCAGGGGCAACATCAACAGTCATAAATAGTGTTGATAGTATGTAGCCTGAATATGATGTGATAGAAATGTCATTTTATGTCTGTGACCTTCCTCCAAAAACCCCATAACCCTTGCCTAATCATGAAAAAAAGCAACAGACAAATTCCAATAGATGGGCATCCTTTAAAATACCTGACCAGTACTCTTCAAAACTCTCAAGATTCTACAAAAAATGAGGGAAGGCTAAGAAATGTTCACAGCCAAGAGAAGCCTGTGGAGACATGACAACTAAATGCAATGTGACATCTAGATGGAATTCTGGAGCAGAATAAAGTCATTAGGTAAAGCCAGAGAACATGTGAAGAGAGTATGAACTTTAGTTAATAATAATCCACTAATTTTGGCTCATTAATTGTAACAAATCTACCAGAGCAATGTTGATTATAGTAGAAGATACGTGTGGAAATATATGGGCAGAACTCTCTGTATTATCTTCCCCATTTTTCTATAAATCTAAATCTTTTCTTAAAAATTATGTTTATGTAAACATAAAATAAAAAATAAGTCATGCAGAAAAAAACTACCATTTGATTTCACTTACATGTGGAATCTAAAAAACAAAACAAATGAACGACAAATTTGCAGAGTAACAGCTGTAGGAAGTATCTTGTCTCTCAGACCATTGCACTTGTTACCTTAAAATGCTCCCATAGCTTCCTATCATACTAACCTAAAACCCAAATTCGAATGGCCTCCAAGACCCTATATGCTTTGGTCCCTATGTCCCTCTCTTAAAGCTCCTTGGCTCATTCACCACATGCTAGCTCATTGTCCTTCTCTCTGTTTCTTGAATATGCCAGGCATATTCCTGCCTTATAGCCCTTGTACTTGAAGTTCTGTCTTCCTGAAATGCTCTTCCTCTAGCTCTCAGTTCAGCTCTCTCCTTGAACTGGCATTGTCTGACACGATCTGAAATCACCCATTCCTCCCCTGAGTTAGCTCCTTGGTTGTCCAAGAAGCAGGTCCCAAGAGATATTAGGCATGCATGGGATGTCCTAGGAGGTATGCCTGTGGGAGCTAGGGGAGCTGTCACACTGGGGTATTAAGTCTGACCCCTGTAAAGGGAAAGGAAAGAGGGTTGGATAAGAAGCATCTCAGGGGTGCCTAGGTGGCTCAGTTGATTAAGTGTCCAACTCTTGATTTCAGCTCAGGTCATGATCTCATGGTTTGTGAGTTCAAACCCCATGTCAGGCTCTGTGCTGACAGCATGTGACGCCCACTTGGGATTCTCTCTCTTCTTACTCCTCTCTCTCTCTGCCCCTCCACCCACGTGCTCCTGTGTGCGCTTTTTCTCTCTTTCAAAATAAATAAATAAACTTGATTTTTTTTTTAAAAGCATCTCAGACTGTGGTGCGGTTCTGACAAAGTTTTTTTCAAGGGTGATACAGAGTCCTCAAGCCAGAGTCACCACTGGAGGAGTCCTGCATGCCACAGCAATGAGCTGGCCTTAGTATCCCACCAAGCTCAGTCACTGGCTGGGAGTAGCGCTGGCTAAGTGTGATCTCAGCGTCAACACTGCAATGCATTCAGGGTGCAACAGCTTAGGCCACTGACCAATGATTTCCCATTTCCCGCAGTGGGAGATGTTCATGGAGGCCACATGCCCACTACAGCATGCTCTATCACCTCCCTTTGTTCATTTCTTCATAGCACTTATCAATATTTGATACATCCTATTAATGTGTCTATTGCCTCCCCGTCCTCATACCACTGACAAGAGTACAGATGTTTTAGCTGTCTCATTCATCACTGTAACCCAGTACCCAAACACTTCCTGGCACACAGTAGGTGCTCAAAAAAGGTATTAAATGACTCTCTAGGTTGGTGGCAGGGAAAAAAGAAAAAGAGGACTAGTCCATATTCCCTCTCTTTACTGATACATTCCAATAGATGGGACTCTGCAGTAAAAACCAATCAACTTCGTATACATTAAAAAAGAAACCTGCTGAACTTTTCTTCTGCCCTGATTCATACTAAACTAGGTTATCCATTATAACCACACCTTTCCCTGATCTTGTCTGTATTTTCCTAACAGGAGACATTCTATTTAATCCACATTCAGGTGAGAAAAGTTATAATAATACAGGGTAGTTGCATAGTATTTTGTATTCTTAGTTTGCAAAGCACATCCACATTCATCATCTCATTAATTCCCCTCAACAATCCTACGTGGTACTTATTATTATCCTCATATTCTAGAGGGAAAAACTGAACATAAACACAAAGAAAACCAGAAGAAGCCAAGATTAGAATGCCCACATGAAATTCTCCCAGTAGAAGGAAACAGTAGTACATCTGGTCCAGGTGGAATTGTTTGATTATTCCCCCAGAGGTCCAGTCGGAGTCAATGCAGCAATTCTTTGTAAGATCAGAAAATGAGTTTTAAAACAAAATCTATTGTTTGACCCATTTCCCTTTGAAGTATTTTTGTTTTCCTGACTCTAGTTTTGTTTTTTGTTTTTTTTTTTAATTTGATTACACAACTTTAATTTTCTGGGCATCTACAATTCTGTGCTAAAAGATTCCTGCCCTGATCTCTACATGGAATGTTGGCTTACAAGCAAACTCTTGATATCAGCATTTCCTGATGTGGTTCAGTAAAGTCCTCATTCATTTCTCTTTGCAAGGTTATTTTTCACTTTTACAGACTATAGTATATGTTTTATATATATATATATATATATATATATATATATATACACACACATATATACTATTTATTTCCTATACCATAGCTAGTGATTCATCTATTGTTTGATCCAATTATTACTTATTGTGTGCATGTTTCTCTGGGAGATGTCATGGGGCCTATAAAGGAAAGGTAACTATGATCTCCTCATGGAAAGGCTGGGATATGAATTAGATCATAAGAGAGAGAGAGATCAAGAAAAGATTTCAAAAATTTAAAAAATATATATTTTTAGAGAGGAAGGGGCATGCACATGAGCAAGTGAGCAGGGAAGGGGCTGAGGGAGAGAGAGAATCTTAAGCAGGCTCCATGCCCAGCATGGAGCCCAATGTGGGGCTCGATCTCACAACCGTGAGATCATGACGTGAACCAAAATCAAGAGTTGGACACTTAACCAACTGAGCCACCCATGCACCCCAAGACAAAAGGTTTAAAATATAAGAAGAGACAAGAAATCTTAGAATAAAAAAAAGATGAAGCTCCAAGCCAGACGTTTAATTCTGTCATGGTATGCATGTTTCTCATGGATACCAATTTTGACTAGGCTCATCGTTCTCACAGTTTGGGCCTAAAGACCTTCCAAATGCCCCAAACACACAAACAACAGACAAAATATCATAACCTCTGTATCCAGTCCCATTGGTGTGCATGCATCCTCTTACACAGGTGGATGTTATGTTCAAGTCAGGCTGGATATGGGCCACAAGCTGCTATTCCCCACTCCCAGCTGCATGCCAGGCAGAGCTAAGAGATCCGAGCTCTTACAATTAGCCCCTTAGATTTCTTCACAGTGAACAGCCACGACAACTGACTGGAACCAGTCCTACAGATGAAACCAACCTGCCACTCCAGACCTGGCTCTGCTCAGGACAAGAAGACAGTTAAGTGAATCTTGTCACTTTCCTCTTCTTACCTTGATTGAACCTGAATTGACTATCCCAATAATATTTCACAATAAGAGCCAAAGTTACTTAAAATCACATTTGTTTGCAATCTCCTTGTACATAGCTCAAAATAATGTCACTAAGATAGCTCACATGTGTACAAACCTCATTTGACTTTTATGAGAGCCACAAGATGTTCCCATACTAGATGACACATGAGAGAACTGAGACTGGAAATGAATTAAAATGACACTGAAAAGGTTAAGGAATGATTTTCTGCAAATCTAGGTCTCCTCCTTCCTGCTTTGTCCCTTGTTTAGCAACCAAATAACAAACTTTTGAATACATCCATTCCAAGACTTGGGATATTGCAGATTTTCTAAATATTAATCCTGGAATGATTCATACATGCAATCAGTTTTGTTTTAGTTGTGTTCTGGGAAACACTGGTTTAGTTCAGCCTCCTCCCATTGTATTGATGAGAAAGCTGAGACCCAAGAGGTCATGAATTCAGTATGATGAAATACACAGAAAGGCAAAATCAGAACTAAAAGTCAGGTCTCCTCATAACTACTCTTCTTTTACACTTCACATTTAGGCCTCCTAATAGTGTCTTAAAAAGCTGCATGGGAGTCTGTTAAGACACCTGATGTGCGATACACTGAACAAAGGGTTAATAATACAGCCTTTGGGTAAAATGGTTAGAAAATTGGATTCTCAATCTAAGTAAGGCTTTATCACAAAGATGTATAAGTTTGTTTATAAGCATGGCAGAGCCTAGGTTTCCAGACCCTTCTTTGGAAACTGCAGTATCATTCTGCATCCCATTTTTACAGGTATGCAGTACAAATTGAAAATAAATTCCAAAGAAGCTCTAAGGGGAAGACTGCAGTAATTTCAGCCTAGATGAGCTGAAAAAAAATCACCTCTGAGCTAGACCATAAATCCGGCTATTTTATAGCTTTTCCTGTTCTATTCTTGTGCTTGTTCAAAAAAAAAATTCAATTTCTTTAGTGAAACTGTATTTAAAAAAAAAGTACAGAATGCAAAGTAGATCTTAAAGTCAGAACTTCTACCAAGACAATCTTATCTATATGGAGAAAAACCCATATGGATATCTCTTGAGCTTTCAGATAGTCTGCCTGGAGGTACCCCAGGTTTTCATGCAGCATACAACTCAGACAAATCTTGAGGTCCATACTTCCCTAAAGAAGGTGGCAGTGCTGGATCAGGGGATGATGGCCCCAACCCGGGTATTTTGCTTACTGTCATCACATAAGGCATACCTCACACCCACCAAGCCAACAGTCTCTTCCTGGGGGCAAGGAAATGATTTAACTTGGGTTCTGCTCTACCATTTTGAGGTACACAGGGATACAAGAGAGGTCATCCAACTAGACAGTAACTGAGGGAATACAGAAATCTAGTCAATATGTGATCAAAGTATAGATTTAATATTCACTTTCTGTGAAAGAGCAAACCAGATGTTTTAAATCTTACAGTACAGGTCTTCCATTTATAAGAAACACTGGGCTCAACTTCATTTTGCTTTTTTTCCAGCTTCTAAGATTTTTTTCCCTTTGTTTAGCAATGTATCTAAAGCCTCCTGCCTGAATATCCCTCCGGTTATTATTTACATACACTCAACATTACAGAATTTTCTTAAAACCCTGGTGAGTCAAGCTTAAAGCAGACTACAAAATTTCCAGTCACATGGCAATCTGCCTTCACCCATGTGTCCTTAAACTATTTAGATGTTACCGAAGACCTTTGTGAAGGTGGTTTTCTTTTCTTTTTTCTTTTAATGTTTATTTGTTTTTGAGAGAGAGAGAGAGAGAGAGAGAGAGCGTGCGCACGTGTACCAGTGAGCATGAGTGGGGGAAGGGCAGAGAGAAAGGGAAACAGAAAATCTGAAGCAGGCTCCGGGCTCTGAGCTGTCAGCACAGAGCCCAATGTGGGACTCGAACTCATGAACCGTGAGATCATGACCTGAGCCGAAGTCAGATGCTTAGCCAACTGAGCCATCCAGATGCCCCTGTAGAGGTGGTTTTCTAAGGGCATTTTTTTTTAATATATGAAATTTATTGTCAAATTGGTTTCCATAGAACACCTAGTGCTCATCCCAAAATCTAAGGGCATTTTTGAGCAAACAGAGGCAAAGACCAGGACAGCTTGGGTACAAAAACACTTTTTTCTTAAAATTGTATTTATACAATGCCTTACACTATATAAAGCACTTTTCCAAATCATTTAGTGGTTCGAAAGCCTAAATGAACATTAGAATCACTTGGAAACATACCAACTCTGATATCCCACTGCCAGAGATTCTGAATAGAAAGATCTTGGGCAGGGCCCAGGAATCTGCATTTCTATCAAACACCTGCAGGAGAGTCTGATGCAGGTGGTATACAGACCAACCTTAGAAAAACTCTGACTTATAGAAGGCTGACCATGGCTGTGTCAGCTAATGATCACACTTTAGATAATTTTAGAGATTCTAAAAATAAAGAAGCTAATCCTCAAAGAGACATAGATATTTGCCTAATATCTTACATGGCGTGTGAGAGCTAGATTTCAAAAACCACGTTTGATCCCAAATCCGAAGACATTAACATTAAAAAAGCTGAGTTTATTGTACATGAATTAAAACACTAGAATGAAAGTAAACATTGCTGTATTAGAGAAAGCAACTGTGTGTATGGGTAAAACCCAAAGGATAAAGAAGCCATTTGTGAGACAGAAGGATGAAAAGGAGGTTTTTTCCTTATCACCATAATGTCTAGTGGTCCCTCTCCAGACTTTTCCCCAGAAGTCACAGTCTCTGTCCCTGACCTCCTGGCTGTCACCTGGCCGGTCTAAAAATACTGGATCTCCTCACTGCCATCAGAATATAAACTGATCCAGTATCAAGTGCAAATGAGGATATTTACTTCACTTTTAACTTTATACCTTTTCTTTCCATTGTTTTCTTCTCAAACTCCTGGCTCCTCTCTCTATTTCGCTACAGGATTCTAACTGTAAATAAGAGAGAAAAAAGTCTTTATTCGGTAATTTTTTGAATCATTCCTAAATTGGAATCAGACAGAATGCTAATATGAAATCTAATCTCTATTACTAACTTAATGTGTGATCATGGGCAAGTTGTTTACCCTGTCTGGGCTTTGCCAAATAAAGTGGTCAGACCAGAGTTCCTCTAAGGGCACTTTCAACTTTGAAACACTGAGATGCAAACCCTTTAGAGTGAGCACTGAGTATGTGTAAGGCTCGGTGCTGAACTTGGATGATAATAATCAGTCATGGACCCTCAGCATGGAGCTCACCACTTACCCAGGCAGGATGCAATAGGTAGGGAATTTAATGAATTATGGGAAGGAATATTAAGGTGACAGGGAATCATGAAAGAAAGTAATATGAACCGGAGGGACAGAGTATTTCTATCATCTCTTGTCTGTTGGTAAAATATCACCTACTCTTGTCCCTTCCAATCTACCTGTGCACTACAGTCTGAGTGATCTCAAAATGCACATCTAATCACCATTCCAACATAAAACACTTTAAAGTCTTCCCCTTGATGGAGAGTGTGATGCTAAGTGAAATAAGCCATACAGAGAAAGACAGATACCATATGTTTTCACTCTTATGTGGATCCTGAGAAACTTAACAGAATCCCTTGGGGGAGGGGAAGGAAAACAAAAAACAAAAAAAAAGAGGTTAGAGTCGGAGAGAGCCAAAGCATAAGAGACTCTTAAAAACGGAGAACAAACTGAGGGCTGATGGGGGGTAGGAGGGAGAGGAGGGTGGGTGATGGGTATTGAGGAGGGCACCTTTTGGGATGAGCACTAGGTGTTGTATGGAGACCAATTTGACAATAAATTTCAAATAAAAAAATAAAAAAAAAATAAATTATGTCCTTTAAATAAATAAATAAATAAATAAAGTCTTCCCCTTGAACCTGCAATCCAAATTCCTTCGTGTGACCTAAAAGCTAGGGTCCATGTTTGTTTCGTTCTATCTTGTATCTGCCCCCAGGGCCTATTACAGAATAGGTAAAACTTGCTGAAGAAATAAATAAGAGTGAATGAAATGAGTGAAAATATGACTTGGAAGTTGGCCAGCCCTTAATGCAAAGCACAGCAGGCTGGAACAAAGACTGGAAGGGGAGAGGGGCAATGTTACATAGATGACATGGGAAGCAGGTTCATCCTCTTTACAAGACAGAGAAAAAGCAGACCAGGTTTTAATGCACAGAAAATCCTCCTTATTCTAATCTGAAAAGACAACTGAGATGCACAGTAGGAGCCTGTAAACACAGGGTAAGTCTGTCCTCTTTTTGGGGTGCCTGGTTGGCTCAGGTGGTTAAGCAAATGACTCTTGGTTTTGGCTCAGGTCATGATCTCACGGGTTTCATGAGTTTAAGCCCTGTGTCGGGCTCCATACTGACAGAGTAGAGCCTGCTTGGGATTCTCTGTATCCCCCTCCCCTTTTCTGGCCCTCCCCTACTTGTGCTGTCTCTTTCTCTCTCAACATGAATAAATAAACTTAAAAAAAAAAAGGTTTGTCCTCTTTTCAAGGGAATTAAAATTCTCAGAGCTCTTGGTATGGTTGGGACCACGAAGGCACTGAATAGCTTAATCACTGACACTGATGGCCAATTTTGCTGCTTTCAGAGTCGAGGGACTCGTGTGGAAGACCTAGGAATCAAGTCTATTATCTTGCAGACAGTTTTCACATCAGAACCTCATTTCCCCTCATTAGATTCCATGCCTTGCTCCATCTTTTACCTATTTATTCCCTTCATTTTGTCAGTCTGGCCACTTAGAGCTGGGATAAGCGTGGGCTTAGGGCTCATCTGAGCAGCAAAATGGATAAGCAGTGCTTCATATTCACAATACTTCTCTTAGCTGATGAAATCTCCTAGGGAAAGTGGGGCAAACCGATTCACAGTTGTCACAAACCTGAATGAGCCAGATAGAGACACCTCATATTGAGCACCATGCTGAGTGGTCTGCATGTATTATCCATAGGCAATTGCTGCCAGGTTGTTGAGTGTAGGCTGTAGATGCAGACATGAGATTTTTTTGGGTCTGAACCTACCAGCTAGGTGACATAGGGCATGTTCACTAACCTCTATGGGCCTCTTTTACCTTGTTTGTAAAACAGAAATAATATCAGCATCTTCCTCATAGGTTGGACTAAATGAGTTTATATATGTAAAGTCCCTGGAACAGTTCTTGGTTTATAATAAGTATCACATAATTGTTCAATGCTGTGGCTGCTTTGTTTCTCATTTGGTCCTCTTTTTAAAAAAAAAATGAAGTATGACTTGGCATTTCCCAGAAAACTGAGCACTGGAAAGTTTAACTGACTAGCCCAAGGTCACGCAGCTAGTAAGTGGCAGAATGCTACAGAACCCAAGCCACTCTGACACCAAACCCCATGCCTACACCGTGGACAACGTTTTCAAGATCCCAAACGCTGAGATGACTGGAATCAGAATTGCAAAGGGAAACTGGCAATGCAAAGATGGCTGAATGAATGAATGAATGAATGAAGTCACTGATGCAGTCCAACTGTGCAAATTATCAGCTGAACTGCCTGGCCAGTTTTTAATGTGCAAAGTGAGGACAAGTGTAGTTCATACACTAATTCAAGACAGGGAACACACGTCTGAACCACCACTCTGAACCAATCTATATACTTAGAAAAATATTGCACAGAGGAATCACAAAGCAAAATGTTTTTATTGCCAGTTGCTACCAGAGATAAAAGTTGACTGAAAAAAAGAAAGAAAAATCCACTAGACTAAGTTCCGTGAGGTGAGGTGTTGAATCTCTTGTTCACAAGTACAATGGTTGGCAACCAGGAGGTAATCCATAAAAGCTTTGAATGGAATGAATAATCACAGTGTATCTGTTCATTAGATATGAACAACACCAAATTCGAGATTTTATATATGGTGGAAATGTGAATATTCAATATATTATATAAGTGTAAGCATATGAAGTGCTACAAACAAGAATTCAGGATGCTGTGGATGCATAAAGCAGGGGAACCTGATCTTGTCTGGGCATGAGGAAAGGTTTTTTCAGGAAAGTGATGTGTGACTCAAAACCTGAAGAATGGGTGGGGGCAACCAGGTTAATGGGTGGCAGCAAGACTGAGACGCAGAGCATGTGATTCATAACTGCTGCTTCCAAAAGATTATACAATAACAGTATGAAAAGATGAGAACATTTGCTTTTTGTTGATTAAGAGAAAAGAACAAAACAAGGAAAGTCAAAGTTGAGATAAGGAAAAAGCTTTGAAACACAGAGCTAACGTGAAGGATGTACATTGTGATTTCATGTCCAAGAAGATGTTACAGCAGACAAACGGGGGAAAAAGCCCAACAGCTTGTGTTGTTACAGAGATGGTGCCTTCCTGGAACAAGGGTTGAAGGCTACACTCCAAATTCTTTCCAGCCCTGAGACTCTGTAATTCCAATTAGAATTAGGGTCGCCTTGTTTCCCAACAGCAATCCCAGCATGAGCTCAAAGCCAAACCAGGAAAGGTATTAATCTCCATAACCAGCCCTCCTCAGCCCAGGGAAGTTGTTTTTCAAGGCTTTTCTCTCTTTTTAAATTGACCACACCTCCCATATGGCTGTACTCTTCATGCTGTCTGGTTGCTCCTCTTGTGGGGAAAATGATAAGAGAAATAAATTCATGTTTATGTAACAATGACTCAATTCTAATTCTTCTAAGCATATCTGATGGTGCCAGAATGGCAGAATTGTTAAAGAGCATAATTCTAGAATCAGATCTGGACTGAATCCCAGTCCCACCAGTTATAAGTTGTATGATCTTGGCCATTGCTCTGAGCCTCATATTCCCATGTATCACATGGGAATAATAATTGTACACATGCTGTGTGGACACACCTCATATGGTGGTAGTGAGGCACGTGAGATGATGAACGGAAAGGGGTCAATATTTTGCCTGGCAGAGTGCAATCCCTCAATCCTAGTCAATATCTTTATTGTTCACAAGAGGACTGTGCTAACAGGATCATGTGTTGCTTGAAGGAACCTGTATTATAATGGTGACAGTTCAGGCACTATGGCACTGAAATAGGGGAGTTAGAAGTATTCTGAGGATCAGGAGATTAACGGCTATCGATTTGCAAAGCAAAGCTTAGTATAGCAATGCTGTCTATTCCCAAATTTGTCATTAGTGCTTTGAAGGTCTGAAATCAAGGCACGGAGGGATTAAGCAATTTGTCCAAAAACATTCAGTTAGAACGTGATGGAACTTTAATTTGAACACAGGCAATTCTGACATCAGAGTCCAGGCACTTAAGCAATTTCTACCAGTTCCAGCCACATCAGCTGTAAAACAAACCCACTGGCTTCAAAAACGGCAAAAGAGTATAGCAGCTATGTGTGGAGTCAGACATCCCGGTTCAAATTGGAAGTCTTCCACCTATTAGCTTTCTGAGCTATCTTCTACAGTTTATTTAACCTTGTTAAGCCTTGGTTTCCTCATCTGTAAAATGGAAGACATAACAATTGTTCTTGTCTATTTCATTTTCATGGGAATGAAATCACATTCTTAGCTGAATGCCTAGTCCATAATAACTGATAATATTTAAAAGTTAGTAAACTTTGAGAGCTAGAAAAACCTAAAACACCATTTCTAATTCCTGATTTGTTAAATAAGATGAAGAACTACAGAGACTTGCGCAAAGTCACCTGAATCATTAGGAATTGCTGTTCTAACTCCTGCAGTTGTTCTTAGTGGCGGGAGTTGAGTCTTACTCAGCTTGTAATCTCTCAGGTGCTTAGTGTTCTAGAGGTGTGGGAGAAGGAAAGAAGGAAAGGATGAGTTAGGGAGTAAAGAAGGGAGAAGCAAAGGCAGGAGGAGAACTTACCACAGAGGATTCCATGGTCTGACTCCAACTCCAATCACATGGAAGGTCCAGATCTCATTCTAACCTCAGCATTAATGATTTTCTCTGATAGCACTCTCCACCAGGCTGCAGCCAATTTCTTTTCTACTTTTTTCTGTTGTCTGCAGCTATCCAACATCCCATCAGAAGTTTGGGGATGGGGAGACTCTGATGCAGGGGACTTCGGTTGGGATATGGCACATAAGGGAAGTCTATAATTTAAGTCAAAACCTGCTAGATAGGACACTCTACATCCTTCACTTCACTGCCCTTGTTCACCCTTTTGACACTGAAAGGGCTCTGCACATGGATATTCTATGTGCCATTAGGTGTGCAGGGATAATAACACTGCCAATCAGTCCACACCCAAGAAGATAATATGCCACTGTTTTTTCTGGCTCTATGCCCATTAAGAGGTACAGTGATTTTCCATTATCCTTAAATTTCTTAAGCATTGAATGTTTTAGTGATGGCTTTAAAAGCATCACCACTGCACTATGGGTAATGTCTCTGAGTATAAGCCCTTTACATATTTTATTTAATTTAAACGATCAGTTTAACAGTTAATATGTTTCCAGAGAATGACTATTGTTTGTCACTTTTTTTGTGTGTCAAAATTTCTATCAGATCCTAAGTTTTAAGGTAAGAATGAGCTAACAAAGAGAGAGTAAAAAAAGATGAATATACAAAGTTGTACTTCTGTGTGTTTCAGTCTGTCAGACAACACAGCTCTCATGTCCTTCTTAGCCATGGCAGCCATATTCATACTACCCACCAGGGTCTCAGAATATTCACCTCTACCCAGCTAAGAGCTAAATTTGGTAGGGGCCAATGCAGATCTCAATTAAATCAACATTTTAGCATTCAGATTGATGTTGCTTGTGGTCCAGATTTTCTGTCTGCATAGTTATGACCTAAATAAGCGTGGTTAATTGTCCCAAAGCTTGCTTTACTGACCTGTGCTCTGGGTGAGTTTTCACTATCTAAATTCCTGATTTGCCTCTTGTCCTGGGGTTCCAGACTGTGTGTATCTTTGTCTCATTGTCTTGGTCCTCTGAACTTCTGTCTCTTTTGGTGTGTGATTATGTAATCCATGCAAGAACATTGTCCTTGGTGATCTAAGGATCCTCAAAGGCTCTGGATCAGTGCTGCTTTCCAGTGAGCATGAGTTGACCACATTTGGCTAGAGTGGATTTTATATCTGACCACCTTAGTAAGCCAGAGTAATGGGAATGGCTAACATTTACTGAACCTCTTTATATTCAAGGACTGTGCAGAGGATTTAATTTGCATTATCCCATAGAAAGTTAACAACAACCATAAGGGGTAGACACTATTATTTTGCCCAGGAAGCTAAAACTAAGAGACGTTGAGTAGACCAGCAAGTGATAGAGGTGGATGCTTAAGTCATGAGGATAGAAGCCTTATGATTGGGATAGATGCTTTTATAAAAGAGACCCCACAGAGCTCCCTAGCCAGCTATACGCAACTTGGAAGACAGTCTTCATCAGAAACTGATCATTCTTTAATTTTGGACTTCCAGCCTCAAGAACTGTAAGAAACAAATTTCTGTTGTTTATAAGTAACCCAATCTGTGACATTTTATTATAGCAGCCCAAACAGACTTAGTAGGTATCTAAAGGAAGCCTAGAGAACAAAGATCTAAAAATGTGCAAGAGCCTAAATGCCCCCCCACAGGCATGGCCTCTTTGGGACACTGACACTGTCAAAAACCCCACTGGGCACTTGCCAAATTGTATTTGTGTCTCTGCTTTATTCTTTCAAAATTTCCAAGTGGTAATCAGGACCATTAAGCAAACAAACCTAAGTCGTATGTCTGTACTTAGGGAGTAGTGAGCAATCCTAAGACCTTTAGGAAGAAATCAGTCCTGTTTCCCACAACAACCACCCATGGAGAATTCCCCAACAACATGAAGAGTATTCAAAGGCTGAGTAGCATAATTGTATGCATGACTGTACATCAGTTGACTTGTTTGTGTGTCTAGGCAGATTGCGAGCTTCATGAGAACATAAACTGGGTCTGTCTTGGTCCCTGAAGGGTGCCGAACTCCTAGCCTAAGGTTTGTCTCATAACAAGTGCCCAATAAATGCATGTTTAATGAACAAATGAAAGAAATGTTTTTGGGGTGGTTCCTAGAAGGGGGTATGATTATCAGGATAAGATAGGGGAAGGCCACTACATAGGTGGAATACTATGAACAGAGACAGGGAGGCAGGAACCATATGGCCTTACAGGGGAGAGGACGAAGAAAATGGTCTCAATGGAGAAGGTTCAGTAATAGTTGAGACTAATCAATAAGATGGGGTCAAATTATGAAAAGCCTTCTAGGCTTAGAAGCATAAGGAAAGCAGTGGGGGTGGGAGCCAACATATGTTTTTCTTCTGTTAACAGCTTACTTGTGACCTATAATAAATTCTACAGTTTAATGTGTGCCATTTGATAAGTTTGACAAATGCACACACCTGTGAAACCATCAGTATGATCAACACAATCAAGAAAATGAACATATACATTCCCCTGAAAATGTCCTCATGTCCCTTTGTAATCCCTCTTTTCTGCCTTTCCCCACTGTCTTCCCACCAGTCCCCAGGCAATCACTGATCTGCTTTCAGTCAGTATAGTTTGGATTTTCTCAATTTTTGTATAAATGGAATATACAGTAAGTGCTTTTTTGGGGGAAATATACAGTGGGTCTGTTTTTTGCATTCAGCACAATTGTGTTGAGATGCATCCGTATTGGTATCAATAATTAAATCCTTTTTTATTGTTGAGTAATATTTAATGGTACCACAATTTGTTCATCCATGTGACTGTTGATGGAAATTCAGGTTGTTTCCAGTGTTTTGTTGTTATAAATTAACATATGAACATTTTATATGTTATGAATGTTACAAATATAAATTTTATATGGTATTTCCCTTGGAGAAATAAACCTAGGAGAAGCATGGTTGGGTCATGCGGTAGTGGTGTCTTTAGCTTTATAAGAAACTGTCAAATTCTTTTCTAAAGTGGTTTTACAAATTTCCATCCCCACCAGCAGTGTAATGGAACTCCAATCGTTCCACAGTCTTAACCAACACTGCTATGGGCATTAGAATTTGTATTGCTATTACAGTTTTAGCCATTCTGATAGGTGTAAAGTGATACTTCCTTGTGGTCTCAATTTGCATTTCCCTAATGAATAATGATGTTGAACATCTTTTCATATGTTTCTGCACTTACTTTATAAAGTGTGTATCTTCTTCTTTTGCCCATTTTAATGGAGTTGTTTGTGGCTTTTTTCTACAGTTGAATTTAGAGTTCTTGATTCTAGATTCAAGCCCTTTATCCAAATTGTTATACAGTTGTAGTAACAACAACCACCACCACCACTTACTTTGGGCTAACAGTGTGCTGCTTACTTTACGCACATTGTCTCAATGTTTACAGCAGTCCTATGAGCAATCTAATTATAAGTATCCCAGTTCTACAAGTAAGAAACCTGAGGCTGGGGTGCCTGGGTGGCTCAGTAGGTTGAGCGACCGACTTCGGCTCAGGTCATGATCTCATAGTTTGTGGGTTCGAGCCCCCACATCAGGCTCTGTGCTGACCTCTTGCTCAGAGCCTGGAGCCCGCTTCAGATTCTGTGTCTCCTTCTCTCTCTGCCCCTCCCCCGCTCATGCTTTGTCTCACTCTGTTTCTCAAAAATAAATAAATGTAAAAAAAAAATTAAAAAAAAAAAAGAAACCTGAGGCTTACAGAGATTAAGTAACTTGGTTAAGATCACACTGCTAATAACAGGTGGAATCAGAACTTGAACTGCAAAGTCTATTGTTTTTATGTCATTGCCACAGAGACCTAGGAAAATCAGTCCTCACTAAATAAAGCAAACTCTCCAAGAATTTTTTTTTAAATAGAAATATCTATACTGTGAGAGAATAAATTGCGTTTGTTAACTCACCTAAGAAGTCTTTAAAGAAGGTTTGACCTGAGTCCCATAACACATTTTGGAACAGAGAGTTCTGTTCCAGAACAAAATACATGGGTAAGGTTAATCATAGCTTGGCTGCTTAACACTCTTCCCTTGGCTGAGGGCACCAGCATGAATCAACCATCAATCAACAGCAATGTGAAAGGTAGACGATGTAAGAAACTGTGGTGAGGGCACTTTAAAATTTGTTAAGGGAACAAGAATTGACACCTTAAGGATTCCTGGTAAAAGTGACAGAATCATCATTAGAAAGAATTCATTCCACAGACTTTGGAAATTACTTTTACTTTTCACCCACTATGCCCTGGGGTAGATGTTCAGATATTCTATCCACTTCATTATACCAGATGTTTAATTCAACAACTACTTCATGTCTATTTTTCTGCTACCATTGTATAAAGGTACACAATAAATAATTATAATAAGGCATAATAGTGCTTATATTAAAAATATTTAACCACCAGTATGGCACGGACAATTGGTCAGAATGCCAGTGTCATACTGGTATCTGCCAGGGAAATACCAGCCCTACAGTAAGAGTTATCATACTATTGTATTGTTTTAGAATTTATAAGACATTTTTATATCAAGTATCTCATTTGAATTTCATAGCATTGGCAGCGAGGCATGATTATCCCCACTTCACATATAAAAATGATCAGAAAGGTAAATGATTTTTTCCACTGCTTTCCATAGCCAGTTAATCGTAGAAATGGGAATTAAAATCGGGAGTTACGACTCATTATCCAAAAATGTTCCACCATTCCGCACAGTGTCTGGCTTCAAGGAGCAAATGATCCTGTTGGAATAATGTATGCATATCTATGAAACAAAGACAATACACTTAGTGGAACAAATACATATATATGTGTGTGTATATATACATATATATATATATATACACACACATATATATGTGTGTGTGTATATATATAAACACACACATATATGTATGTATATATATAACAAATATAATTTATATAACATATATAATATTATATATATATATATATATTAAACACATGTGTTTCACATTCAGAGAAAAAAAGAGGAGGATTGAAGGTATAAAATTGATGTCCCCAAAATGGTGGCCACTATTAAATATTCCTGGAATGAAGGAGGTTCCACAGTTCTAAATGTTCTGCATCAAATGTATCTTTGCCATCCCCTCTCCATGTCCAACTGTGACACTAGTCCAAGCCTACAGAGCCTTGCCCCTCAAAGTGTGATCCTTAAATCAGCAGTATCAGCATTTCCTTGGAGCATGTTAGAAATGCAGAATCTCAGCCCCCTGCCCCCACTCCCCACAAGACCTACTGAGTCTAAATTTTCACAAGACCCCAAGGAGACTTGTATGCATATTAGAGTTTCAGAAGGACTACTCTAGATCACCTTCATTACTCAGATAAGTTCTCTGCATCCTCTAATACGATTTCACAGCCATTATTCACCACCACCACCCATCCCAGCTCTTCTACTGCATGTTCTAGAACTTATGGTCTCTACCAGAAAAATCCTCTATATCTTCAAACTTCCTTTAACTTCTCTACCACATGATGCGTGGGGTGCTCATTATGAAACCTGCTTCTCTTGCAGGCTTCTCAAGCGAAAACTGTTTTTACCTTCCACACCCCCTGCATTTTAAAGAACCTGCAAGTGAAGCTAGGTGCTCTCCTTTATCCTCACAATCACTTATAGTAAACCATTTCCTCCTCCCTTCCAAAATCCTGCTGTTTTTGAAGCATATGCCATTAAGCTCTACCACCTGTTATCATGCCTTGTTGCGGTCACCTACCATTGTTCTTAGCTTCCTTAATCACTGAAAACTTAGTCTCAAAATCACCATCATACTCTTCACCCCTTCTATACCACTATCTCTTTACCTCCTCTCCTAACAGCTACGTCAGCATTCCGGACCACTTCCACACCAATGCCATGGTCACCATCCAATCCCTGTGCCTCTCAGCACTTTACTCCCTCAATTTTCTCCTTCACCTCATTTCAGCTCCCTACTACCATGGCCATACACTAGACCTTCTTATTACTAATAACTACATAGCTTGTGAAATACTTGTTTCAAACATTTGCTCTTATTTCTGCAACTAAGTTAATTTTATAATCTCCCATAGCCTCCTGTAAAAATTCTTTTTTTTAAATTATTTTAATGTTTATTTATTTTTGAGAGAGAGAGACACACACAGCAGGAATGGCGGAGAGGCAAGAGAGAGGGAGACACAGAATCTGAAGCAGGTCCCAGGCTCCAAGCTGTCAGCACAGAGCCCAGTGTGGGGCTCGAACCCACGAACCATGAGATCATGACTCAAACTGAAGTCCGGTGCTCAACCAACTGAGCCACCCAGGCACCCCTTTAATTCTTTTTTTTTTAATGTTTATTTATTTTTGAGAGAGAGAGAAGAGAGACAGTGTGAGCAGGGAAGGGCAGAGAGAGGGAGACAGAATTGGAAGCAAGCTGCAGGCTCCAGGCTCTGAGCTGTCAGCACAGAGCCGGATGCAGGGCTCGAATTCATGAATCTTGAGATCGTGATCTGAGCTGAATTTGGACACTTAACCTACTGAGCCACCCAGGCACCCCATCCTGTACTAATTCTTTAACTACCATTAGGACCTCCAACACACCAGCCCCATCACTTTTCACTGTCCATTGCCTATCTTATGCCCTCCGTTCCTCCTTTATTCTTTTAGGTGCCATGGTCAATCTCTATATTCACTCCCTTATATATTACCCAAACCCTGGATCCTCTTCCCTCCTTTAGTCCAGTTTGGGAAAAACCCAACTGTAGTTTAACTCAGTCCTCCACCTGTTGTACAACTGCACTCAAGCATCTGAAAGGGGTTGGAGAAAAACTCACTACAGGTCTTGTCTCTCTTTAAATCTGTGACCACCCAACTCCAAGCGGGCCTCTCGTACTATCCAGCAATTTCACTATATCCCCCAACTAATTCACTCTTCCATTGTCCAAGGTGAACGTTCACACGTTCTCATCTCCTCCAAAATCCTCAATGCTCTCTCCCTCTCCTCACTCTCAGCGCTTGACTCACTTTGTATTTCACTGAGAAAATCATAGCAACCAAAAGGGAACTGTCACATCTTTCCACCACCAAATCTGTCAACCCACCTGCTTCTCTGCCCATCAGCTGTTTTCACATCTGTATAAAACCAAACCCTCTCCCTGTGCACTAGATGACATCCCCTCTCACCAACCAAAGACTTCGCTCTTATGACCATTATCTCTTTCTCCTCTTCATCAATTTCCCCCTAAATATTATATCATTCCCAACAGCCTACAAATACGCTACAACTTCATCTATTTTTTAAAAGATCCCTCCAGTGGCCTCATGTCTCTCGCCAGCTGTTTTGTTTATCTACTCACCTTCAGAAAAAAAATTCCTAGAAATAGGCATATATTCATTCCCTCATATTTTATTCTCTTTTTAAACCACTTTGGGCAGGTTTTTTCCCCCCACGAGTATGCAGAAGCCAGTTATCAGTCTCTAACAAATCCCATCTTGCCAAATCTAAGGTTAGTTTTCTACTCCAGTCTGTACTCTGCAATTCTCCCCTCCTTTTCCGGTCCCTCTTGTGCTCTAGGCATCTTGCTGGGTCCTGTTCCAACTAACAACCAATTCTCAATTAACCTGGGAAGTATTAATTACTTCCAATTTAACATACTTCTTATCCTCTTATCCTAGAGAGATCCAAACTTAATAACAGCCTCTTATTAAAAACAAAAACAAATAATCGTGGGGCGCCTGGGTGGTTCAGTCGGTTGAGCGTCCGACTTCAGCTCAGGTCATGATCTTGCAGTCCGTGAGTTCAAGCCCCTCATCCGGCCCTGTGTTGGCAGCTCAGAGCCTGGAGCCTGCTTCGGATTCTGTGTCTCCCTCTCTCTCTGCCCCTCCCCTGCTCATGCTCTGTCTCTCTCACTTTCAAAAATGAATAAATGTTAAAAAAAATTTTGTTAATTAAAAAAAAATCATAAAGAAGCAAGACTCTGAGGAATGCAATCATGTAACAGTATTTCAGGAATTATGACAGAAAGTCTCATAATTTATTACCTTTGGAGACATAAAGCAAGTCCTGTCATCTCTTGGGGACTTCATTTCTCATCAGTAAAATGAGAAGGTTAGAGTCAGAAAAATTCTAAGAGTTTAATTAGGTATGAGAGAGAAACTCTAGGTATCCTTAAAATGAGATATATTATTGGTCATGACTGAAGCCAGAACCAGTAATGTGTGAAGATTATGGAACTGGTTATATCATTGCTGCAAGAGGAAGCACCATAATTCTCTGATCTGTCAAACATGAAAAAATAGCAACCACCAATCTGGCATTATATCAGGGCCCGGGAAAGCATGGTCCAATCACAGAACTTGCTTGAAATATGCCTCCTCCCTGCTTCTCAGAGCATGAAATTACTTAATAGGGGGGAACAAGGGAATTTCATTTTACAGTCAGAGATAAGACATATAATTCAGAGATTCTGGAAATTAGGGAAAGAAAAGCATAAGAAAAAGGCTAGGATGTCAGGAGAGACATTTCAGCAAAGATGAAGACTGGGAAGGTTTGGATTTCCCCAAAATGTCACCCACTGTACAGTTTTATCACGCACTCACTTTGTGGCTTCTATGTTGTAACTGAGAAACTCACAGTCATTTTTATATAATATGTGGTGATTGATGCTCAAGAATTCTTAGATAATTTAGAAACACTAAAATGTCAAGTGTGTATCCTCCCATAATGTCAAATTTGCCTTATTTTATTTATTCACTTTAGTATTTCACAGCAGGAAGGGATCTTAAAAATCATAGTCCAGGGATGCCTGGGTGGCTCAGTCAGTTAAGCGGCCAATCTCATGGCTCAGTTCACAATATCACAGTTTGTGGGTTCGAGCCCTGCATTGGACTCTGTGTTGACAGCTCTGAGTCTGGAGACTGCTTCGGATTCTGTGTCTCCCTCTCTCTCTGCCCCTCCTCCTCTCTGTCTCTTTCTGTCTCTCAAAAATAAACATTTAAAAAAAGTTTTTGAAAGTCATAATCCAAATATCACCTTTTCAGATGATGACACAAAAGGTCAACATATTGGATAGGTACAACAAATAGCACCTCTCAATCTAGGTTGGCATTCTCCAGTTTTCGTCAAGTAATAACAGACAGTAAAACAGCAAGTAATGTATATTAAGTGCTTTCCATGAGTCAGGGATGTGGTACACATTTGCCATTATTATTTCACTTAACCCTGTCAACAACTTATGAATTTGTTACTATTATTATACTTCTCCTATAAACAAGGAATCTTCTCTGAGAATGATTAAGTCACCATTGCAAGTTATGTTGAATTCAAATCCAGGTTTCTTGTTCCACAGTTTAATCTCTAAATCACAAGACTATCTTCCTGTTTCACTGTTGGATGCAGGTTACAGAATACTAAAAACTTCATAGATATGTCAAACATTCCCACTATTTCCAAAACTGGCTCTAAATATGGACCTCCCTGCCAGGGCTGAGATGTGTGTAAGCTGGGATGAAATGGGGAATTTGGAGGACTCATGCTGGGAAAACTCTGGAAGACCTACAAAATATGGCAGATGAAGGACAACATGAGGACATCACACTGTTCTCTTCTATTTTGCCAGCACTCTTGGCTCCCAGCATACTGTGGCCAGCATGCATCAAGGGCATAGAATATTTTGTTTATTGGCAAGATGTTTTGAGACTTGGTTTCTCTTCAGGGATTAGAAATTTTAAAGTATGAATATAAGTTAATTAATAGACTTCTATTTTTAACCAATATACCCAACCATGAATCCAGATGACCACTGCTATTTTAAAAGCAGTTGCCTTATGAAGCTGCCCAGGTAAATTGATGAAAGAGAAACAAACAATGTAAGTTAGATAATAGTCCAGGTGGAAAAGATCTCTTTGGCTTATCTGTTCCAACCCCCTCATTATAAACAGAGGAGAAATTAAAGTCCAAATGTAGGCATGTAACCTGTCCAAGTTCATACTGTGAGCAGAATCACATCTAAATCTAGAACCCAGATCTCCTGACTTTCAGTCCAGTGTTCTCACCACTATCACTTTTGGTTTAGTAAATTCTGCATCTAATTCAAGCAAGCAGAGAAAAAATATATATAAAAGAAAAAACACAGGAGAAAAAGCAAGTCTAATGGAGACCACGAAATGATTACCACAGAAGGGAAGAATCACATATCCTTTCATGTCTGTAGTTTAGAGAATAAGTAAAATAGGCACTGTTACAGCATGTTTTCATTTATGATGAGCTGAAGACTCAGAGAGTGACATATCTATTCATATTTGCTCATGTAGCAAATGCTACTGAGTGTTTGCTGGGTGCCAGCTATTGTATCAAGTGCTGGAAACACTGCCGTAAGTGAAATAGATATGGTCCCTACTTGCATGAAGTTTACATTGTAGAAGAGCAGACAAACCACGAGATAAATCAAGTAAGGACAATAGGATAAAGTAGTGAACCATCAAACACATTACAAGTTGAGATTTCCAGGAAGGTAATAAACTAAGGACTCTATAAAAAATAAGAGTATGCTTGCTTTAGGTGGGGTGTTCAGGAAAAGACTCTGAGCAAGTGACATTGAAGCTGAGAACTGAACCACGAGGAAGAGGCAGTTTTGCAGTGCACCAGGAGAAGGGACATTTCAGGCTGAAGTAGCTGCACATGCAAAGACCCTGAGACAGGAAAGGAAGGTATGTCAAGGAACTGAAAGAATTCTTCTGTTCCTGAAAGGCAGGGGGTAAGACTGAGAATGAAAAAGGATGAAGTAGAAGTAAGAGCCGACCAAATGCTGTGGGACCTTGCAGAACATAGTGAAGGTGTTGGAATTCATCCAAATAGAAGAGGAAGTTAATGGAGGATTTCAAGTTGGGAGGATTTCAAAATGATTTTTCTTGCATTTTATGAAGATTACTTTGTCAAGATCACATGGGCTACATTAAAACCCAACAAGGACTAACACTCAGGAATCCTAACTCTGTGCATGGTAATCTTGAACTAGTCAATTTTCTCTCCCATTGTCACCTCACATCATCAGTGGGTATGCCAAGGGAGTTGACGGATATAAAATCTCTTTGACCAAGCAACCAGAGCCAAACTAACCCCAAGAGTAAAGAAGCACCTTCCTTCTTTCTTCAAAGCACCCCAGCATGCACAGGGTGCTCAGTAAAGGCTGGAGAAGGTGACAGCTCTTACCCAGTTCTCTTGCATTTTCTCCTCTCTTCCTCACAACAATGCCAGCAGGATATATAATTCCGAGCCTGATTTATATATGAGAGAAATGAGCTGAAGTTAAAATGACTCTTCCATCAACAGGAAGTCAGAATCTAAGACTCTTGGTGTCTGGCCCCAATCTTAACTAATTATACTTTTTATTAAGTCCCTTCCCCAACAAGAAGCTCTTAAGATCTTCAGCCTGTGACAGTGGGTAAAAAATCAATACAAAGTTCCAAACCACCCTTTCTTTTAATAAAATACATATACATTTCTGCTCAGATTCACCAATGTCTCCAGGGAATCTACATGGCTTAGTTTAAATTACAACTAACCCAGTGTCACAAAAATCCTCTGATATCATCCTATGATGTGAAGTCACCAAGACCCACTATAAATAGTACTTGAGCTCTAGGAAGGACAGAAAGAAATATATCAAATGATGCCTCACACTAATGGGTTTGGAGACCAAGAAAGCAAAGATAAAAGAGTAAGAGGTCCTGCTGACAGCTAGACTGGACATGTGCTAACAAGTCAGCTCTGAGCCCTGATATTGTTCACTTATCTCCTCAAGGCTTCAGGTCCATTCATAATACCCTCCAAAGTGAGCCAGGCTTTATTAGGAGGTTCCAGTCAGGGGCCTTAAATGACTAAATAAAGTTTAATATTTGGGGTGGGGAGTCTTCTGGATTTATTTTCATTTCCATCAATTCACATGCTGAAGAAGATAAAGTTTGTTCTCTAAAAGCCTTTGGAAGCAGAATTTAGTGGAAGAACATATCAGACAAAGAGATGGGGAAAAAAGATGCTTCATCTTCCAGCTCAATCAACCTGCCTCTTGCTTACTGGGTACCTTAAAGAGGCTCTCCCACCTAGGCCTTTTTTTTGCTCATCTCTAAGCAGAAAAGTTAGCTTAGATTATTTCTCAGGGCTCCTTAGCTCTAATAATCCATCATTTTGTATACAAACGCCAAATTACTCTCAACAGGTCATGAATCTGAGCTTTTCTAGAGACAACAAAGGGTTAATAGGAAGACATCCAAGTAGTTTTCCGTTTTATCTATTACTAGTGGTGCCTATGTGTACATGTGTATATACTGGACAGTTTATGACTATCCAAAGAAAAAACAAGACTGCCAGTTCTTCAAGGAACTGGGAGATGTCTTTGCTAACCTGGGAGCCTTCATGAATATGTTTATGAAAAACAATATAATTACAACAAAATAAAATACCTGTGTGAGGACCTGCATCCATCCCATTTACTGCCAAAGGCTCATCTCCATTAACTCCAATACCCCTTCAGTGACAAAGCACATACATGAGGAGGAAAGGAGATGGGCTTATGACTCATCACTCCTCTACTGCCTCTAACTTGGGATACGTTCATGCTGGTCTGTGTTCAGGCCTATATTCCAGCATTACCATGGCAACATTTTCCCATAAGTGAAACATGACATGGTAATGAAGACAGCTGCTGTATAATGAGCTGGGCCTAAGCAAGGACAGAGCCTCAAAAGGGTAGAGGGGAAGGATTACAAGGGCTTGCATCCTGGTCCTTATCAGAAGAGATTCCCTGGGAGAGGGAAATGGATTATACACAATTCTTATGTCAAGACTTGGAGTTCAATGTTTCAGACACTTTGGCTGCTAATTTGTGACATTCTCATCAGGCCTGGCCTCTGTGACTACTATAAATTGTATCTTGATCATCCAAATGTGTACTTCCCACTCATGACAAATGTGTCAGTGTGTGGGAACTCATTTGATGGTTGCAGACCTCTGACTATGGAGATTTATTTTCCTGGAGGTTCCAAGGCTATCTTTTCTTCATTTGCAGTAACTAAGAAGGAATCCAAGAGCTGGAACTCTTCAGTGTTGTGGAGAGATGGTATCACTTGGGGAAAACCCATTGGTCTTACTTCATTTTTCTGTCCCCAGCGTGAAGCACAAAGTCTTGCATTTGGTAGGAACCGGTGCCTGGATGGAAACTTCCATTATCCATCACCCCTGTCACTAATAAGTAGGCTCCTCTTATTCACTACTGCACCTTAGGTGCCAGAACAATGTCTGGCTTAATAAATGTGTGTTGACTGACTTATTGACCAGCTTCAAGTGGGCCTTTATCACGTCCAGTAACCTTATAATTTTTTATTAATTCAGTTTCCTACTTGCTGATGAGCCTATTTCAGTCATCTCTATTTCAGTCATCTCTACTCTCCTCAAACTGCCAGCCCTACTCTGACCTTTTCTCCGTCCCAACTCCCTCTCCCTGTCACGTCTTTGATGACTCTCAGCAGAAACCCTGGCCTTATACTTTACAAAGAAACTGGAGGCCATCAGACAAAGGCCAGAGTCCCTCAACTTCCTGCTACAAAATCTAGAAACCATCTTCCCTTTTCTTACAATAAAGGAAACATCTCTTCCTCTTTCCCAAGGCAAGCTCTACCAGCTGTGATTTGCACGCTCCCTTTCCCACATTCCCAGGAATCTTACACTCGAAGTGTCCCTTGGCTGTGTCATATGTACTCATTCATCCCCGTGTCCTTCCTCTCTTCCCCCTTTCTTTCCCTCCCGCAGCATCTTTTCTTCCCTGTTTCTCTTTCAGAGGGGTGCTTTGTGCTCTTAAATGAATCTCTTTCATTAAAAAACAACAACAACAACAATTTTTCACTCAACTCAAAATTACCTTCTTGCACAGCATATCTCTTCTTCCCCTTCTCAGCCAAACTTCTCAAAATAATGTCTACAATTGCTGCCTATTAATAAATCCTCATTTCCTCTCATCTTTCTAAGTCCCCAATTAGTGAAATCTGCATGCCCCATCACTGGTGAAATCTGCATGCCCCATCATTGTGTCTATATACCTGTCATAAAGTCATCCATGATTTTGTCTTGACTTGTTAAAGAATTCAACTTTTTGGGGCACCTGGGTGGCTCAGTCAGTTGAGCGTCCGACTTTAGCTCAGGTCATGATCTCATGGTTTGTGGGTTCGAGCCCCGTGTCAGGCTCTGTGCTGACAGCTCAGAGCCTGGAGTCTGCTTCAGCTTCTGTCTCCCTTTCTATCTGCCCCTCCCCTGCTCACCTTCTGTCTCTGTCTCTCTGCCTCAAAAATAAATAAACATTTTTTTTAAAAAAAGAATTCAACTTCTTGACCTTGTATTGGTTTTACTCTTTTCTTGGGCTCTTTGGGGGAGGTTCTATCTTGATACTAAATGTTGGAGTTTCTCAAAATTCCAATCTAAATCTCCTTCTCATCTGTATTCTTTCCCTAGTCAACCTCACCCATGCCAGCAGCTATAATTATCTTCTATAGGCAAAATCTCACATTTTCTATCACTAGTCAAGGTCTCCCTGTGAGTTCTAGACACCTATATCCAACCTCCTCTGGGTTTTTACACATAGCCATCACAAAGGCATATCAAATTCAGCATATCTAAAATTAAACTCATGACTTTTCCCCCTCAGCTCAGACTTACACTGATGCTTAAATTAATGTGAATGGACCTAGGTTTTAACTGGCACAACTGAATGTATCACCATCCATTCAATAAATGATTCCATGGATGGGTAATCCTTTCAATTATACCAGCTAAAACTTAGTAATCGTGGTTGTCATATTCCTCTCCTACACTCTCTATATCCAATCAAACACCAAGTTTGTTTTACTTTAAATAGATCTCCAATCTATCCAGTTCTCTTCATCTCTACTCCATAACCCCAGTGTAAACCACCCTCATTTGTCGTATAGACTCCTACAATTATTTCCTGATATACTTTACTTCTACTGTTAACCCCTCAAATCTGTTCATACAGCAGCTGGAATACTGTCGCAAAATGCAAACCCGGTCATATCATACTCCCTTGCTTATGATTCAATAGCTTCATATCACTGTTAGCTGAGTGCCAGAATAGTCAAAATGACCCATAAGGTCCATAAGAGTGGCTGTACTGCCCTCTCCAGGCTCTTTTCATACCTAATGCCCATTTGCTCTCCGCACTCCAGCCACATGACATCCTTCATTTGGTTTCCCAGATAAATCATGCTTTCATTAGGCATGGACTCCTTTCATATTCATCTCATTTCTAAAACTCTATCCCTGAGCTCCATCACTTGGTTAACTCCTATGCATCCTCCAATATCACTACTAACTCAGACTTCTTGGCCCTTGCAGACAAGGACAAGTCTCCATACACACTTTCTAAGCACACTGTATTTCTCTTTCATTATAGTTACTCCAGTCATAATCATATATCAACTTAAGTGTTTATTTGATTAAATGACTATCCTGCTACTAGATTCTAAGTTCTATGAGGGCAGAATTATACCTAGTATAGTATCCGATAAACAGTTTAAATACTAATTAATGAATAAACAAATGAACATTGTATTCAATAAATGCTGGTAGTGGTATTAATAGTAAGGATAGAGCCATAACTCTTTTTCTGTAGACAAATAAATCTAGGGAAAGAGAGTACCTTGAACCCAAGCCCAGCCATGTTCTTTTACATAGCTAATCATGTTTCCATTTTTTCTGAGTCCTAAATACACCTATGGCCTACTCTGGCAAAGCCAAGAGAACCAGTGAAATAAGGATATAAAAATGTTACCTTCACAGTTCAGCTCGTGGACCTCTGTTATTATCTGTCTTGTTTCCTCCTCCCTTCCTCTAGTTAGGAATGGACCTCCTCTGTAATTCGCATTAGCCAGAAATCTACGCTAAGCCAATCTCATTATTTCTTTGAGGAATCTGGCTCTTAAGCAGAGATCCAAAATGAGGGATAATAGTGGGAATTAAGCATCAAATGACAGTGACCTGAAGGTGCTGCTCATGAGTATCCCCTACTTGGCCCTTCAAGAGCTAACACTTCCTTCCTGGCTTGAAGCCAGGTTGTTTGCCTCATCCTTTAACTTCTTGAATTACCCAGTTTGCCACAACTAAGTAAGTTGTGTTTATTTATTTGTTTGCTTCTATGCTCTTCATAGAAAGAGCTCTTCATCAAAGAAAATTAACTGATGTAGTCCAGAAGATTAAATTAACAGATAAGATTCTATCCCATATCAAAAATATATCTTCGAGTTTTCATATAACATTTATAAAACTTAATTATAGGTCAGAATAAAGAAAAACATCTCAAAATTTTCAAAAGGCAGAAGTTATATAATTAACACTTTAAAATGAAAGATTAAAAAAAATCCTTACATTTAATCATGTAAAAAATTAATCCCAGATTTACAAATCACTTTCAACTAAAATGTGATTGAAGACAAAAATCAATATTACATTTATGCACCCTACTTTAAATCATTTATTGAATGCCTACCATGTGCCAACATACTTGCCAGTGATCACATCTTTTTATTAGATCAAGCTCCTTGAATTCTTAGTACAAGAAAATAGCATTTATTGAATGCCTACTGTATTCAAAACACTGTGCTGTTTGCATCCATATTGCCACGTGATCCTCACAGGCGTCCCAATGAGTTAGAATTTGCTAATCCCACTTGACTGAGAAAACTCTGCTTAGACAGGCCATGTCATTTGCCCAAATGCAGTTTCAAGTGGCCCAACTAAACTTCAGCCTACCTGTCACAGAGCCTTAGTGCTTCCCACTACACCATTAACCGGTTTAGTGCCATCACGAAACAGCAAAGCCTATGAGAGAAACATCAGATGAGGTGACCAGAAAGAGACTGTGGGAAACCTGATGACCACAAATAAGACAAATGTCACACAAGCAGAAAATGTGCTGGCCTTCCATCTCCCCCGCCTTCTTTCCTTCATGTAAATACCCACCCATTTAGCAAAAACATGATTGAGTACTCCTTCTGCTTTGTATGCAGCCGAACTGTGCTAGCTGTGGAAATGGAACAGTGCGTAAGTAAAACAGCACCCTGCCATCATTAATCTTAATATCCTCATTGGGAAGAGTGAGGATTTATTTTTTAAATTTTATTTATTTATTTTGAGAGAGAGAAAGAGAGTGAGAGAGAGGGAACACAAGCAGTGTAGGGGCAGAGACAGAGGGAGGGAGAGAATCCCAAGCAGGCTCTGTCTGCACTGTCAGCACAGAACCTGACACCGGCTCAGACCCACAAACAGTGAGATCATGACCTAAGCTGAAATCAAGGGTTGGAGGCTCAACCAGATGAGCCACACACACGCCCTAAGAGTGATGATTTAAACAAGAAACCACAAATATCTCTTGGAAACTACAAAGTGTTATTGGAACTCAAAACAACCTGTAAGTGAATTGGGAATAATCCATGCTTTTATGCATAAGGCTACTGAAATGTGTACATATAAAATAACTTGCCCAAGGACCCATGAGACCAAACATAGTCCTCTTAGATAGCCCCAGAACTGGGGCTGGCGTACCCATTTTCTGACTGATGAGACAGGGTATTCCATCCACTGTTACTCTATTAGTCCCCATTTTCTTCACTGACCTACATCATGACACTAGCCTTTCCATTGAAATAACCAATGGCAAACCTCAGCTGGAGAGTCTGAGGAAGAACTAATGAAGAGCATATATCATTCTGAAGAGTGTTGGCATTCTTAGTTTATATTCCTTTCAACTTCAACTGCTGTTTATATTTCTCTTCACAGCCCGCTTTGCTATTCCTGGAAGACTCCTTCCATAATATTACATTTCCCCTCTCTCCTTGATTTTGGTGTTTGGCCCTAAGGGCAGCTACCAGACTAATTTTAAAAGCAGGTTGTTTAAATTAAGAAGTGCATGCCTGGGGGCGCCTGGGTGGCGCAGTCGGTTAAGCGGCCGACTTCAGCCAGGTCACGATCTCGCAGTCCGTGAGTTTGAGCCCCGCGTCAGGCTCTGGGCTGATGGCTCAGAGCCTGGAGCCTGTTTCCGATTCTGTGTCTCCCTCTCTCTCTGTCCCTCCCCCGTTCATGCTCTGTCTCTCTCTGTCCCAAAAATAAATAAAAAACGTTGAAAAAAATTAAAAAAAAAAGTGCATGCCTGTGCGTATGCGTACATGTGTGTGCATGTGTGTATCAGAGGTGGGAAGGGGAGGAGGAGAGAGACGGAAAGAGACAACCAGCTAGGGAAAGAACAAACATGGTTAGAAACTAAAGCATAAAGAGATTACCAATTTTTATTTTAACTCAGGACAAGTCACCGCAATCAGATAATCCCTGGGTTTCCTCTAGCTCAGAGTCAACAGCTCAAAATTCATTCTGTATAAAGCAATGCCTACTCCTTCCAGTATTACCCCAGGTATTGCTGTGAACTTGATGCAAGAATGGCTAGAAGAGTTGGAACAACCCTAAAAGCCTTGCCCACTCATCCAGCATCTCGCCTAGTCCTCATACTATGCCCAGTTCCCTCCACTTGCAATCACTTCTAGACTCACAGGATCATACTGATTAAGACAGAACTGGACAGGACATCTGGTCCAGGGATTTTCATACTCTAATGTAGAAACAAATCTCCTGGAAGTCCTCTTAAAATGCACACTCTGATTCAGGAGGTCTGGGCTGGGCCCCAAATCGTGCATTTCTAATAAGCTCCCACATGATACTGATGCTGTTGGTCTGTGGAGAACACTGAGTAGTGAGAAGCTTATTCATTTTTGTCTGATTTATAATCCTTTCCAGCAGAAAGGTCTCTAATCTCTCTAAATATCTTCCCTGCTAAGGGGTCCCTGCCTCTCACAGAGCTTCCTTTATTTTTATTCAGAGAATTCAGAGAATCATTCGAAATCTCATCCTTAATTTAAGTCAATACTCACTTGTTAGTAGCATCTTTACTTGGGTCAAAGAAGCTACATGGAAAACACTGAATTCATCTTCCACATGACAATCTCTTAGAGATTGACAAACCGCTCAATCATTGTACCCTACTGAAGTGCTCATTCCCTGAGGCCAAATCTTTCCCCAGGCTCTGTGCTATCACTTTTCTGATTTCTAATCTCATTACTATCTTGGCTGCCTTCATCTGACTCTTATCAAAATTCCAACAATTTACTGGGATGTCATCTTTTAGTGTCCTTTTCTGTGATGTTTGCCGAGGTCTAGCTTGCTGTTTATTTATTACTTAATGTTAGGGAAATTGTGTGAAAAGGCATTTCAAAGAAAAAAATAGAAAATGATCATTAAACATTTAGAAAAAAAAAAAACAGTCACGTTTAACCCAATGAAAACAATACCGTACCCCAAAAAGTAGTGTTGGCAAGGCTTTGGGGGCATGTGAATGTAAATTCAAATTCACAGAGGAACTGTAAATTTAAGTAGTCTTTTTAGAAAACCAGAGAGTGAAAGGTGAATATAACATTTTTTTTTAAATGTTTACTTATTTATTTTGGGAGAGAGGGGCAGAGAGAGGCTCCCTACACAGGGCTCCATCCCACCAACTTGAGATCATGACCTGAGCTGAAATCAAGAGTCGGATGCTCAACTGATTGAGCCACAGAGGCACCCCTGAACTTAACTTTTTTTAAGTCTCTAACACGGGCTTACAAAAAAGTTACAAAAAAGTATATTTAGGGTTAATCCTTCTTAATCCTATACTTTTTGGCACAGAAATTCTACTTATATGAATCCAGTTATTGGAAATATTTTCATCTCAGTCAATTCTCCCTTACCCTAAATTTGATAACACTACTATTATTACTATGGGGACTTCTTCAACTAGGAATACTAATAATAACTATCACTTATTAAGAACTTAACCATATGTCAGATACACAGATGGAACTCATAGAGCCTTGAAATAAATACTGAAATTGTTTCAATTTTTACAGTGGTAGAAATAGTGACTCTGAGAGGTCCAGTATCTTCTCAAGCTCACATAGTCAGAATATGATAGATCTGGACACTCAGTAGTCCTATTATCTGTACTTCCTATCTCTAACTCCTCCCACCATCTCCACTGCCACGTCTAAGCCCAAATGATCATCACTTCTTACTTGGATTACTGAAATACCCTATATCCCCTCATCTTCCTCATCTCCATCCATTTCTTCACTGTAGCAAAAAAAAGGATCTTTCTGAGGATTATGTCATTCTCCTGCTTAGAATGTAATTTTCAGGGGCGCCTGGATGGTTCAGTCGGTTGAACGTCTGACTTCGGCTCAGGTCATGATCTCGCAGTCTGGTCCGTGAGTCTGAGCCGTGCATCGGGCTCTGTGCTGACAGCTCAGAACCTGGAGTCTGTTTCAGATTCTGTGTCTCCCTCTCTCTCTGACCCTCCCCCGTTCATGCTCTGTCTCTCTCTGTCTCGAAAGTAAATAAACGTTAAGAAAAAAATTTAAAAAAAAAGAGAGAATGTAATTTTCATTGGCTTTTTTAATAGCAAAAGGAAGAAACAAAGACCTTGGTGTGGCCTACAGGTCTCTCCATGGTCCCCACCTTGCAACATGCCCCCAACACCTATTCCTCATGGGTACTAGACACCCCCCTCCCCACCACCACAGGACATTTGCACATGTTCTTTGCTTTGCCTGGAATATTCTTCTCCTGGCCTCCAACCCAAAACTTCATGTTAGTTTATTCTCACCTCTCAGATCTCAGAACTAGATCACATCTTACAGTTTTATTAATAAAGTACCTCTTTTGTGTAACCCTGCTATAATTTTATATTATTTATATTATTAATTAGTCTGTCTCTCCTACTGGCCCACAAAAAAACGCTGACTAGATTTAGTCAAAATACCTTCTACAGCAGCTGGCACGCTGAATGGTGTCATCTACAAGGACTCTTTATATAAATAGCACTAACGTGGCAAATTGCCACTTACTTTATTCTGTCGGCTAATTTATACAAGAACAATATGGATGTGCTTCAGTGTAAAAGCATTTTGACAGGTTCTATTAACTTGGGTACATAAAATTTTATTTTTTAACTTAAATAAGAAGTCCCTTAAAATAAGATTCCCAGAACTGAGTTGATGCATGTCAGCTCTGAACTGACCTTTGGATGAATATGTTGTATCCAGAGGAACACTGCTTAAAGGTAGCGATCCCTGAAATGCAAGACTCAGTAATTCATATGAGAATAAAATAGAATTTGTTACATGGCAATCCTGAGTCATGATTCATGGCAAAGGCCTCTCAGTCAGATAACAAAGGGTCAAGTCTGCTTGGGTTCAGATCCTGTTTGGATCCTGTAACTGATAATAATTAACCATGTGAATTTGTGAGGCATCTAATCTTTACAAATCCTAGATTTTCTCATCTGTAAAATGTGAATCACAAAACTATATCCTCAATGGGTTTTTTTTTCAAGGATTATATTAAAGAATTCAAGTAAAATACTGTTGGAGGAGGTCATCAAGAGGATGTGACCACCAGTTGACCCATAAGCTGGACTCCTCATACCCTCTCCTGTCCTTGAAATGTATGTTCTGTCCACAGAACCTGCCTGAGAACTATTCCAAGAACACAGCCTTGAGAGAGTAAGGTGTTGCTGAGACCATCCAGACAGTACATGTGATTGAACCCAGTTAAGGCCTCTCTTTTAAGATTCTAGCAGGCAGGTACAGAAATCTGCTTGTTTAATGGCCACCCAGGACAAGCCTTGTACATACATTCCCTTGCTTGTTAAACCTACGCCTACCAATCTAGAGTGATCTCTCTTGTTCTTCAGTCTCTCCTTGCTCTCCATGTATGGGAACCAGTTTGCAAACCGACAAGCACTTACATAGCTCCTGGCACACAGCACACACATTGCCATTGCTGCTGCTGCTGCTGTTGGTAATGATATTTTTCCCTTTGAGAGGTGTGAAGCTTAAAGGAATAAGATTTTCAACATTATTGGGGCAGGACTTTCAGCCAATGGGGACTTTTATCTTCTTTTAAAACATACCATATTGTCACGTGCTGACTTTCACGGAGTCACATTCTGATCTGCAGAGAAAACTGTCTATTCTGGAGGCCGCTCAGGTATCTACCTTCATACAGATGTAATTACTAAAGTCTCCATCTGTTGGTGGTTTAAGCACCCTTAGCCATTCTCTGTTTCCAATCAATATCAGTCATTGAGACTAGAGTGGAAACTGATTTTATTTCTATCAAAGAGCTTCTAAAGAAATCAGCAGCTGCCATGATCTGCTTCCCAGATACGTGACATCTCCTGTCACAGAAATCCCCACTGACTTTCTGGGAAATTGTGAATCCAGAGAGGTATCTGTGAAAATTTGTCTAAATCAAGGATCTCTTCTCCTTTCTCTTTTATAAATCCTCCAAAGTGCACACCAAACAAAACAGGCCTTTTCCTCACCTGTAATGCAAAGATGAAAAGAGAGCCTGTCTCACAGGATTATTGTAAAGATTACGCATGTTAATACATGTAAGATGCTTAAAGTAGTGCCTGGGAAGAATAATTATTTAACAAACATCAGCTAGTATTTTCTTTTAATTTTATAGATTTTAGTAGATGCTACCGGTACCTTCATGCCACATCCCCCTGGCCCACCTGATGCAAGCCACAGCTACAAAAAGTAGCCCTGTCCATGCTCAGACTTACCTCTGCTGATAGAGGTGTGCCATAAGTTCATGCTGTATTTCTATCCCATAACCTTCTCTGACAACACGGAAGCTTGTTCAACCCATGAGCATCCCCTCAGAGATGTAAGGATTTACTGCCCTCAAACAATGGGGGACAGAAATTGGTGGATAAAAACTTAAGCTCCTTTTCATTGAGGTGAACACTTTTGAGAGATTTTCTATTTACTTATCAGGAAATTCCAGTGGAATTGACCCCCAGTGGTGGCTATCTTGGGTTTTCTATACATGAGCTTCCCCTCTTTCCTTAAGTGTCATCCAAATATGTTGTCAAATATTTGGAGGTGACCCCAATATCCCACTTCCGTCTTCTTCAGGCAAAACATTCCCAACCTGCGTCAAACATTGCCTTCAGGATACTATGCTCCTCATCAATCTCACCATCTTCACATGGCTAGAAGGTGCAGATCCAGACTCAGGTGAGCTGGAGAATTGATGTGCATATACTTTCTTAGCGGCTACTTTGACTTGCTCTCCTGTACTGATAGTTCATTAAAACTGAAGAGTCCTTTTCACAGTAACACTCCCAACCACATCTCCCAGTCTTTAAGTCTTTTTGACCTCCCCCAAATAAATACATTTTTATTATTAAATTATTATCTTATCACATATATTATTATTACATACTTATTTAAAATGCTGTACTATTTTAAATAATATGTATTGAGCATTTCATCAGGAACTATTTCACTCTACCAGCAATTCTAAAAGGCAGTACTGCCATTTTACTCATTTTGCTGATGGGATAATTGAGACTCACAGAGGTTAAAGAAGTTCCTTATGGTCACACAGCTAGTAAGAGGAATGCCTAGGATTTGAACCCCAAGCCTACACTAGAGTCTATGCCTTTATCACTTCTATATCATCTCCCTGCATCAAGCCTGTTATCGCATCCCTTGTTAGACATCATTCTGTTTGATTAAATCTACCTTTCACAACAGAGATATGCCTTTGAATCTTTAATTTGTTTTCCTGTATAGTGTGTATCTTCCCCAGCCTAGAGTTCACATCTGCTACTGGTCATCCTTATAATTTTTTTTAATTTTTTTGGTAATATTTGTTTATTATATTATTGAGAGAGACAGAGACAGAGCTTGAGTGTGGGAGGGGCAGAGAAAGAGGGAGACACAGAATCTGAAGCAGGTTCCAGGCTCTGAGCTGTCAGCACAGAGCCCAATGCAGGGCTCAAATTCACAAACCGGGAGATCATGACCTGAGCCAAAGTCAGCCGCTCAACCGACTGAGCCACCCACACTCCCCTGTTCACCCTTATAATTTTAATGACCCTGCACCTCAATGAGATACTGCATCCCAATACTTAAACTCTATCAGAAATATATATTAAAGTTTCTTAATGGTGATCTTAACGACAAAGCCCATCATGAATGAGAGGGCTCAAGTTCTGGCTCTGCCATGACTTGCTATCTAAGTCACTGTTAAGGCTGTTCCACAAATTTTCCCAGTTCTCCATCTTCTGTGCACATGGTAGGAGAGCATTTCCTGCCCCTATTGTGTTTGAGTGGATGCACATGATTAGTCTTGGCCAAAGAGCTGTGAGCCATGAGCAAAGGTGGCATGTATTATTTACTTCTGGACTAGAGCTTATGATTACCTGAGACCTTCCAGAGCTCATTTTCTACTGCAATGATCAGCAAAGTCCCAGATAGTGATCATCCCATCAGCCTGGGTCCCAAGAGTGAGTACAGCATGGGACAGGCCCTCCTAGGGACCAATGACGAATTTGTAGTGAGAAACAAATTGTTGCTGTTTTAAACCACTGAGATATCATTCCTTACAGCAGCATAAACTGCCCCATCGTGACCAACATATTATTCTTGGACAAGCCACTTGACCTCTTTCGTCTCAGTTTTATCATTCAACTTAACAAATAAAAGGGAAAAAATAATTAACATTTGGTGAGCATCTCTTAAGGATAAGATGCTTTAAGATAAGTACTCTCATTTAATCTTCTCAACAACCACATAAGTTACCATCCCTTGCAAAAATATTTCTGAATTCAGATATCTCTCAAATCTACTGCTGCCATAGTAAACCCAGCCATTACTATTTCTTACTTAGAATAGTGCACCAGCCTCCTGCCTACATCCTATTAATACTTCACCATTCTTAATTCTCCTGCTCAAAACTTTCCAGAGATTTCTCTCTGCAGTCTGAATCAGACCCAAGCGCTATATCAAATCCTAGAAAAATTTACATGATCTGGTCCCCACCAGTCACTTCAAGCTAATCACTCATACTCTCCTGTCCACTCATTAAGTCCCACCTGCATTTGTCTTCTTGATGTTTCTGAAACACATCAAGCTCATTATTGCCTCAGGACTTTTGCGCTCGCTATTACTTTTGCTGGGAATGCACTTCCCTTTGCTCTTTAAAAAATTTTTTTAATGTTTATTTATTTTTGAGAGAGACAGAATGCGAGTGGGTTAGGGACAGAGAGAGAGAGGGAGACACAGAATCCAAAGCAGGCTCCAGGCTCTGAGCTGTCAGCACAGAGCCCGACATGGGGCTCAAACTCACCAGCTGTGAGATCATGGCCTGAGCTGAAGTCGGACGCTCAACCGACTGAGCCAACCAGGCGCCTCACCCTTTGCTCTTTTATGACTGACTTCTCATCATTCAGACCTCAGCCCAAATGACATTTCCTGATGTAATTTTTCTTTGACCATCCTTAATAAAAGAACACCCCCAGCCTTATGCGTGTACGGTCCTATATCCTTCTTTCCCCTCACAACACAAGTTATTATCTGAAATTGTATTATTGTTTGTTTGCTTGAATATTTTCAGAATTCCCTACAGTAAGAAAAGCTCCACATGACAAAGATCTTTGTTTTGCTTGTCTGCTGATGTTTCCACAGAGCCTAGAACATTGCCTGGTAACACAGTGAACCCTCAAGAAGTATTGGTTGAATAAAATACAGTGAATAAATCTTCAATTTACAGATAAGGAAATGAGGCTGGGAGAGTCTGAGCAACAATCCCAATGCCTTTACATGATTTCTACGGGTGTGCCTGATTTTAAACCCCACTGCCTTTTAGTACAGCAAGCCACTGCCAAAAGAGACCGAAGTGAGAGACAGCCGGCAGGGCTAGATGTCGCACAAGGGTTTTTCCAGGCTTTGGATTCTATTGCGGATGCAAACAAACCAGAAAGGCACATTGATCATGCTTTCCCCAGAGAGCCCTGGATTTCCAACGGAACAAGATAACTTGAGAAATCTATTGATCTCCCATTTTTGTCACGCTGTGCAGGTGACAAGGATCAATGGAAATTTGTACTCTCCTATCCATGACCCTGCAACTTTATTTTGTATTTCCATCCAGACGCCCACAGCTCTGCAAAACGCACGCTCAAAGTACCCACGGCTTATTTAAGTGAGAGTATCACCCTCTGTGTTAGCTGTTTTCCCAGCTCCTTCCAATCCAGAAAAACGTCTCCCGCTCCTCTCCAGCTCCTGCTTCAAAGCCAGCCCTCCAACCCAGGGGTCCTCTGGCTGAGCGTCTGACACACACTCATTGGCCCACAGCCCGTGAAGGGGCGGGGCCTCTATCTCTTCCAAAGGGATCCGGGTCTGAGCAGCCCAGCCTTTCTGAAGTACTCACGCTTCCCCAGCCTCTTTCCCGCCCCCCCTGAGTCTGTGCTTTCCTTCCTGCTTTCTCTTTCTTTTCTGGCTCAGCCTGGGACAGAAGCCTCTATCAGAGGAGGCTCAGGTCTTGCAGTTTAAAACCAGTAATGGAAAAACACAAGAACGTTTCCTGGATCCACCAGCAGGAACTGGCAGATCCATCCCACAAATACCTGAACAGCACCGAGGACTACCTGGCCTTCCTCTACGGGCCTCCACGCAGCCACTTCTTCTTCCCAGTGACTGCAGTGTACGCGCTGATTTTCGTCGTGGGAGTCGTCGGCAATTTCCTGGTGTGCCTGGTGATTCTTCGGCACCAGGCTATGAAGACGCCCACCAACTACTACCTGTTCAGCTTGGCCGTCTCCGACCTCCTGGTCCTGCTCCTTGGGATGCCCCTGGAAGTCTACGAGATGTGGCGCAACTACCCCTTCCTGTTTGGGCTGGTGGGCTGCTACTTCAAGACGGCCCTCTTTGAGACGGTGTGCTTTGCCTCCGTCCTCAGCGTCACTACGGTCAGCGTGGAACGCTACGTGGCCGTCCTCTACCCGTTCCGGGCCAAACTGAGGAGCACCCGGCGGCGGGCTCTCAGGATCCTTGGCCTCGTCTGGGGCTTCTCTGCCCTCTCCTCTCTGCCCAACACCAGCGTTCACGGCATCAAGCTGCACTACTTCCCCAATGGGTCCTTGGTCCCGGGCTCCGCCACCTGTGCGGTCATCAAGCCCATATGGATCTACAATTTCGTCATCCAGGTTACCTCTTTCCTCTTCTACATCCTCCCCATGACTGTCATCAGTGTCCTCTACTACCTCATGGGGCTCAAAGTGAGTATCCGAGCTCGCTGGCTTAGGGTGGTATATCTCTTCCTCTCTCATTGACTCAAAGTTCAGAGAAAAGAACTTAGACTTGGAGAAATCCAGAATTGGAAGGAAGCAGAGAGGAAAACAGAATGAGCTCAGAGGGCAAACAGAAGTTAAAGGACCGGCCCCAAATCAGGCAAATACTAACCACAACTGTAAACCATTTCCTTCAACTCATCTACCATTATTCTTCCCTCTATGCCTGTGGCTTTCAAATCTAGGAGTTCCTAGAAATTTTACTATGGGTATCAAAGTGCAGGCCCTTCCCCCTGGGAAATCCTGATTCAGTAAGCCTGAGGGGGAGGCTCATTTTAAACAGCACAAAGTGGCTACCACAGGAGAAACTGCTCCACATCCTGTTGTCTCCTGTCCCCATCTACCGCCTGCACTGAAATTTTCCTCTGTACCAATTTGGTCTGTGTATAACATAAACTATCTCTATCTTCTACTCCAGGACAGATATATAGTTTTAAAGTGAGACTGTTCCTTATGGTTGCTTTGACCCTTTGGTTGAAATATCAGGTTAAAATGCAATTATATATATATATATATTGCATTTTAACCTGATATATATATATATATATATATATATATATATATGTGTGTGTGTATATATATACACATATATATATATATATACGTATACGTATATATATATATATGGCTTGAGTGGGACCAACTTGGATTTCTCTTGATCAGATGGAAACTGAGGGACAAAGAAGTGAACAGAGCACATAAGATAGAGTAGAAGAAAGTGGGGATAAGTGATAGCCAGAATTAATAAAACACTATCACTTTGTTTCCAACATATCTTATAATTAGAGAAGGTTCCTTTCCTATACTCATGGTGATATGATACTCATAAGTTGGTGTTTTTTTTTTTTTTTCTAATCTAAATTAGCTGAAACTACTTTTGGTGAGGGTAGTAGTGAGTCTATATAATTCCTCTCCTGGTACATTCTGCATCCAAATTCATAGAGATGAAATCTAACTGTGACAGTTTTATGCCCATTTAAGGAGGCAGCTTGTGTTTTGTAAACAGTCTTAGGACTACTTAGATTCCCAGATCTGAAGCTCACATAAAATATGCTTTTAGCCAAGCCACACAACTCTCTCCTGGAGTTAGTTTTCACATTTATAAAATGAAAAGGTCACATTAGATCATATCTAAGGCTCCCAATAGCTCTGGCAGTCTGTAATAACCTAAAAAAAAAAATGAGAAAGAAAAATCCATGAGCAGGAACAACGAGAATTAATAATGAAGGGAAAACAAAGCAAACATCACATTCACATCATATGTTTCAAGATGACTCTGCCACCATGTATTCTGTGACAGTCAAGGTACTCCCATCTCAGTGCATCTTTGAGAAAGGTGAATATCAGAAATGACTGCCCCACAAGTGGTCCTTTTAAATACATGCTGTGCCTAAGATGAGTGGCAGAATCCAACTAAGAAGAACAAATTCTAAGTACCACAGATGTCCAGACACAGGAGTAAATTTAATCAGGCAGGGAGTTTTGTCATTCTCCTCTTAGAGGGATGGCTCCTCTATTCCCAGAGATACATGTCACCCCAGACTAGCTTTAGAATGTGTGTGTATCACTGGGGGAATGTGTGTGTATCACTGGGGGAAAAGGATTTCTGCATGATTCCACATATCATGAGCCCTGTGAGAAATCTCTACCCCAAACTTATCAATACCATCTCATCCAACACCAATCATTTATTTTGGGTTAATTTGGGAGAAGTATTTAACTTTGAGTAGGAAACACATATCCCTCACCCCAACCAATTACTTTGTGTTTCATTTTGTTTTGCTGTAATGAACTTAAGGCTACCTTGTATCAGGAGCTAAGTGGCAGTTCAGATGACAGCTTAGAAACTATCTAGTTTGCTTTGTGTGTATAGTGAAACTTCGAGCATTCCTATTCTCAGGAAGGATGAGCTGTTACCCAGAGGACACCAGGGAAAAACTCTCGACTTAGAATATCACTTCTAGAGGAATTAAAGATCTGTAGACGGAGTTAGGAGAAATAGGCCCTAGATTATGGCGTTCGGGGCCTTTGCACAGGCTGTACCCTTTGCTGCATCATTGCCCAAAATGTTGCTACTGTTGACAATCACAATCCCTTTTGCTTTGCTAATTCTAACTCATATTTTAAATCCTACTTCACCCACACTTCCTCAGGAAAGCTCTCCCTGACTCTAGCTGCACCTGGTCCCTGTGTACGTGGTCATGGTTCCTGGTGATTTCCCTTTGATGGAATCCCAGGACCAAGGAAGAAAGAGGGGAGCCATATGTGTGCTGCTGCATCATTCCAGGATACAAGTACCCACTGAGCTGCTCTCCAAGGCTCAAACCTGTTAGAGATGGAAAGTAGACAACCCCAAGGCAAGTTTCTTCCCATCTGGGAGGGAAGCTCTTTTGGGTCTCTCACCTGGTACTTATATTCCTGCGGGCAACATTAACACTTGAATTGAAGAGGATATATTATGAATTGTAGCAGAATCCAGCCATGCCAAACAGAGTTGCACTATTTTTTTTTTTAATAAACAGATCTTGTTCAGATTGCGGAAATATTTACACAAAAGCTAGGAGTATATCTTGGTATTCTGGAGCTTAGTCTCCACAAACTATATAAACGTGGTGGAATTTATATATATATATATATATATATATATATATATAAATTAGATATATTATTATATATATACATGTATATGTATATATATGTATATGTATGTATATGTATATATGTATATATATGTATATATATGTATATTTATATATACATATATTTATACATATATATAAATATATAAATATAAATATATATTATTATTATATATATATAAATGTGGTGGATCAACCTGAATCCCCCACATGGCCCTCCCCTTCACCTTTTATCTCACACAGCTAAAGTGAGTGGAGAGGAAGGCCTCTGAACTTCCTGTAGAGTAACCACAATTTTTCACTCCTCTTTTTGTATCTTGACTTTTAGAAGTGCAGGGGTGGGGAGAATACTTAAGGGGTGAATAGCTACTTTGCTAAACATCTGAAGGGAAATAAAATAATTCAAACATAAAGCAGTAGTTAATATTGGCCAGACAAATTGTGTGCATTCTATTCTACTATACCACCTCCTTCAAATTCCACTGAAACAATGCATAAGATGCATAAATATTCAGTTTTCACTCTTCCCCCTAGTTGGTTAGTTGTATCACTAAAACCTATGGAAGCTGAAAAGTAAGAAATTATTAATATAATTTTCTTTTCGTTACAAACTACACTGTACAGGAAGCCTGTTCATAAAAGAACTGTATGAACTGTTTGCTTTATGTTTGATTTAAGGAAACTATTACTTTAAGTAGAGAAATTACCAATGAGAACTTTTAAACCCACCCAAAGAAGGGACTAATAGATCTCAATAGTTGTTCTTTGTTCTTAATTTTGGACTGAAATCAAATTATGGAATGACTCTCTTGTGATAATGACAAAATTTAAAAAATGGTATGGGGGGTGCCTGGGTGACTCAGTCGGTTAGACATCCGACTCTTGCTTTTGGTTCAGGTCATGATCTCATGGTTCGTGGGTTCAAGCCCCACATCAGGCTCCGTGCTGACAGTGCAGAGCCTACTTGGGACTCTATCTCTCTCCCTCTCTCTCTGCCCCTCCCCTGCCCTTGAGCTCTCACTCTTTCTCTCAAAAATAAATAAACTTAAAAAATAAGATTAAAATAGTAGGAAATAATTAGAACCTTTAGCAGATTTAAGTGATGAGTTAGTAAGATGTGCAGTTTGATTTATTGCTCTTCAACAATAAGGTTTTTGTCTCAGTGCATCTGTTTGCTTCTTTGTCTCAACACAAGTACTGCTTGTGGGTGACAGTTACCATGAGAGGGAGAATTTCTGGAAGGGACTCGGTAATCCACATGAGTGACCCCACAGATATGAATAAATAACCCTGTTTCACCAAAATTCAGTTTTTATTATGTCTTTTGAGTAAACTGAGGACAATAACCAGAATGACAATATATACTTATTGAATAGCATGTGCCAGGAACTGAGATGAGCACTACACCTGCATTATTTTGTTTTACTATTACATTAATAACATTATTGTCAGTTTCCTCCTGTCCATTCCTAATAACTGCATAATATTTTTCTTTCTTATTTCCAAGTTCTAGATGACCTTGGAAGGGTTAAATCTCACAGACTCCTTAGTCCCTTACTTTGTAAAGACACGGGTGTACGTAGAGAGCACCAGTATATTCAGAGACAGATTGGTCAGGTTTGTTAATTATCCAAGTGATGCTTCAGGGCTGGTGTGGTCCTGAGAGCTACCTGACTTCTAGGAGCTAACATGTTTGTCAGAGAGACAGGATACTCCTTTGTTTAACTCTGTAGGCAACTTTTAATGGCCCTCTCTTCCAAGTCTTATTTAATTTAAAATTATTTTTTAACGTGTATTTATTTTTTGAGAGAGAGAGAGAGCGCGCAAGTGGGGCAGGGGCAGAGAGAGGGAGACATAGAATCCAAAGCAGGCTCCAGGCTCTTAGCTATCATCACAGAGTGCAATTCAGGGCTTGAACTCACAGATGGCAAGATCATGACCTGAGCCAAAGTCGGACGCTTAACTGACTGAGCCACCCCGGTGCCCCCAACTCTTATTTAATTTTAAATACCTTCTCTAAAGCGTTCTATAAAAATGCCATCCAGCTCAGGAAGGTCACTGATTCTAAGAGCAGTCTGTTCTACTGTTGCACATACCCACACCAAACTCTTTTTTATCTTGAACTGGAATACATTTTCTTATAATTCAACAATCTGATCCTAATCTACCCAAGACTATATAGAATAAGTTGAATGTTCCTTCCACCTGATGGCCCTGATAAGTGTGTCAGAACTTTCTACGTTGCTAATGAGGGAACCCCAACTCAATCTGGCAAAATATGAAGGGCAGTATAGACCTGATAAATCAAGAGGTGGAGCTGGCTTTTGATGAAGCTTAATTCTGTAAAACACACAATATTCTCAAAGACCTAGCTTTATTTCTATTTCTTTGCTCTTCTTTCCATAAGGTTGATTTCAACCTCAAAGTACACACAACAGGTCATTCATGGCTCCCAGCACTTTCCTTGTGGTGGAAAAAAAAATAGCTGTTGTATTCCAGAATTCCATACAGAGAACAAGAAGGGGTCCCAATAAGAGATAAATAAAGCTTCAATTCCTAGAAGTACAAGCAAGAATCTGAAACCCCATTGATTCCAATCATCTAATCACTGTGACTGATGGAAAGGAGCTAAATTATTTAGGGTCTGAACCTGGAGCTGGAGATGGGCTCATTGCCATCCAAATTAATGAATGCCTAGGAATGGAGAAAGCATTAATTTCCTAAAGGAAAATCATGGTACCATTGGTAGGAAAAGAAGAGAATAAGTGCTAGAGAATCAAGCACAAACACATACTGTACTATCTTGTAGATACTTGATAGTAGTTTGTCATGAGTCCTTAAAGCTTTCTTTATGGTTTCTTTATAGTTGTATAACCCCACAAACTAAAAATATGTAAGTTGAAAAGAAGAAAATTCCACAACTAGGTAAATGATGCAGATCTTCAGTGCTAAGGGAGTTGAGAGGAAGGAGAGGATAATGGGCTGCAGGGCCACCAGAGTCTTGTAGAAGTAGATGGGACTTGAACAGGGCGGGAAAAATTGCATGTACAGTGGTGTTAATATTTGACATTTTTTAGAGACTTCAAGGATCACCACCTCTTGCAACAAGATGAGTATATTCCACATCTAAATTCAGAAACATGTGCAGTCTTATCAGTAACATTATTAACATAGAATTTCTCAGATTGCGCTTCTTAAGATATAGTAAGTATTCCACTGAAAAGGGTTGGGTGGGGGGAAATTGTTTAGTCAAAGAAGCACTATCTCCTTTGAGGTTGGGGTTGGAGATGTGGGGTGTGGAAGGTGGGGATGAGGGAAGGGTAATACATGAACCCCCAGGAAAATGTTCATAATGTCCATCAGTGCCTTAAAGACACTGAGAAGACTCACAATAAAGACTATAAAATTTATGAAGCAGAAACAATATCTGTTTTTGTTTTCTACTGCCTACCTACCCTATAGCAGAGGGATTCCATTCTAAAAGATATCTGATTATTATTGAATGAATGAATGAATTAATTAATTGCCTACCTAACTTTTTTTTACTTTAGAATTTCACATTTTTTATAGAATACACGTTAACATACTATATAACCAGGGTTCTACAGAATAGCGTATGATAAATGGTTGCATTGCAACGTGGCCACAACCCTCGATCCTGTTGATTTAGGTGACTTGGATCCAACTCCACCTCCAACTTATTGTTAAACATTTGACAAATTCTTACATTTCTTTGTGTCCCAGTTTTTTGTCTGCAAAATGAGTGTTAGAGCTACATTTCTCAGATCTTAACAGGAGGAAAAAAATGTTTACCTCCCTTAGCAACTTTTCCACTTCCCTTGCAGCTAAAGAAGGACCAACTGCTTGGGGCAGATGAAATGACTGCAAATATTCAAAGACCTGCCAGAAAATCAGTCACCAAGATGCTGTGTGAGTCCTTCATTTTGTTTGGGGTTTGTTTGTTTGTGAAAGCAAAGGAGTTGCATTTGGTACTGAGAAAGCGTTGCTGGGGTCAGAATCAAAATTCTGAAACAAGATGTTGAGGTCTGGTCTTCCTTGGTTTTCTCAGCCTCCTAGGACCTTTCTGTTTTGTTTCTATTTCACTTTTTAACCCTCAAACAATGCCCTGAATTGTGTCATTGTAATACTCTCTGAGGTATTTGGCAAATCTCACTCTCTGAGATTTTGAGCATTTCTTTTCCTCTCTAAACTGAGCAGGTTATTTTTAACCTATTTTGTGTTATGAGTTGCTTTTTAAATTTTTTTAAATACAATGAAAGCTGTGAACTCTCCCCTCAGAAAATGTACAAATACACATACACAAACATTGTATAATCCTTTTCAGGGGATCACGAACCTGTTGACACCCATCCTTGGACTCCCTAGGATCTTTTAATTCCAGATTAAGAACATGTGGCCAAGAGTAACTGTAAGCAGTCATACCACCTATAACATCATATGATTTTATATAAAACAATACACTCTTTTGTATAGATGAGGTGTTTTTAAAAATCCGGGCATTGCTCTACACTCTCCCAAAAGAGTGCTATAAAAATATGTGGTCCTGGGGTGCCTGGGTGGCTCAGTTCAGTCAGTTAAGCATTGACTATTGGTTTCTGCTCAGGTCATGATCTCAGGGTTCGTGAGATCTGTCGTTGGGCTCAGGCTCTGTACTGACGGCTGGAGCCTGCTTGGGATTATCTGTCTCCCTTATTCTCTGCCCCTCCCGCACTCTCAAAAATAAGTAAATATTAAGATATATATATAGTCCTGCACTAGCGTATGAGAAATATTGATGAGAAAGGAGGAAAGGAGATTTATAATAAACTTCCCAAGACAAAACCAAAGATTTGAAAGAAACATATCCTTCAGGCTAATAGGTA